>NC_059428.1:36312478-36937478 GCF_021028975.2 Sphaerodactylus townsendi | reverse complement strand
GGGGGTGGGGGGGGGGGGGGGTGGGGGGGGGGGGGGGTGGGGGGGGGGGGGGGTGGGGGGGGGGGGGGGTGGGGGGGGGGGGGGGTGGGGGGGGGGGGGGGTGGGGGGGGGGGGGGGTGGGGGGGGGGGGGGGTGGGGGGGGGGGGGGGTGGGGGGGGGGGGGGGTGGGGGGGGGGGGGGGTGGGGGGGGGGGGGGGTGGGGGGGGGGGGGGGTGGGGGGGGGGGGGGGTGGGGGGGGGGGGGGGTGGGGGGGGGGGGGGGTGGGGGGGGGGGGGGGTGGGGGGGGGGGGGGGTGGGGGGGGGGGGGGGTGGGGGGGGGGGGGGGTGGGGGGGGGGGGGGGTGGGGGGGGGGGGGGGTGGGGGGGGGGGGGGGTGGGGGGGGGGGGGGGTGGGGGGGGGGGGGGGTGGGGGGGGGGGGGGGTGGGGGGGGGGGGGGGTGGGGGGGGGGGGGGGTGGGGGGGGGGGGGGGTGGGGGGGGGGGGGGGTGGGGGGGGGGGGGGGTGGGGGGGGGGGGGGGTGGGGGGGGGGGGGGGTGGGGGGGGGGGGGGGTGGGGGGGGGGGGGGGTGGGGGGGGGGGGGGGTGGGGGGGGGGGGGGGTGGGGGGGGGGGGGGGTGGGGGGGGGGGGGGGTGGGGGGGGGGGGGGGTGGGGGGGGGGGGGGGTGGGGGGGGGGGGGGGTGGGGGGGGGGGGGGGTGGGGGGGGGGGGGGGTGGGGGGGGGGGGGGGTGGGGGGGGGGGGGGGTGGGGGGGGGGGGGGGTGGGGGGGGGGGGGGGTGGGGGGGGGGGGGGGTGGGGGGGGGGGGGGGTGGGGGGGGGGGGGGGTGGGGGGGGGGGGGGGTGGGGGGGGGGGGGGGTGGGGGGGGGGGGGGGTGGGGGGGGGGGGGGGTGGGGGGGGGGGGGGGTGGGGGGGGGGGGGGGTGGGGGGGGGGGGGGGTGGGGGGGGGGGGGGGTGGGGGGGGGGGGGGGTGGGGGGGGGGGGGGGTGGGGGGGGGGGGGGGTGGGGGGGGGGGGGGGTGGGGGGGGGGGGGGGTGGGGGGGGGGGGGGGTGGGGGGGGGGGGGGGTGGGGGGGGGGGGGGGTGGGGGGGGGGGGGGGTGGGGGGGGGGGGGGGTGGGGGGGGGGGGGGGTGGGGGGGGGGGGGGGTGGGGGGGGGGGGGGGTGGGGGGGGGGGGGGGTGGGGGGGGGGGGGGGTGGGGGGGGGGGGGGGTGGGGGGGGGGGGGGGTGGGGGGGGGGGGGGGTGGGGGGGGGGGGGGGTGGGGGGGGGGGGGGGTGGGGGGGGGGGGGGGTGGGGGGGGGGGGGGGTGGGGGGGGGGGGGGGTGGGGGGGGGGGGGGGTGGGGGGGGGGGGGGGTGGGGGGGGGGGGGGGTGGGGGGGGGGGGGGGTGGGGGGGGGGGGGGGTGGGGGGGGGGGGGGGTGGGGGGGGGGGGGGGTGGGGGGGGGGGGGGGTGGGGGGGGGGGGGGGTGGGGGGGGGGGGGGGTGGGGGGGGGGGGGGGTGGGGGGGGGGGGGGGTGGGGGGGGGGGGGGGTGGGGGGGGGGGGGGGTGGGGGGGGGGGGGGGTGGGGGGGGGGGGGGGTGGGGGGGGGGGGGGGTGGGGGGGGGGGGGGGTGGGGGGGGGGGGGGGTGGGGGGGGGGGGGGGTGGGGGGGGGGGGGGGTGGGGGGGGGGGGGGGTGGGGGGGGGGGGGGGTGGGGGGGGGGGGGGGTGGGGGGGGGGGGGGGTGGGGGGGGGGGGGGGTGGGGGGGGGGGGGGGTGGGGGGGGGGGGGGGTGGGGGGGGGGGGGGGTGGGGGGGGGGGGGGGTGGGGGGGGGGGGGGGTGGGGGGGGGGGGGGGTGGGGGGGGGGGGGGGTGGGGGGGGGGGGGGGTGGGGGGGGGGGGGGGTGGGGGGGGGGGGGGGTGGGGGGGGGGGGGGGTGGGGGGGGGGGGGGGTGGGGGGGGGGGGGGGTGGGGGGGGGGGGGGGTGGGGGGGGGGGGGGGTGGGGGGGGGGGGGGGTGGGGGGGGGGGGGGGTGGGGGGGGGGGGGGGTGGGGGGGGGGGGGGGTGGGGGGGGGGGGGGGTGGGGGGGGGGGGGGGTGGGGGGGGGGGGGGGTGGGGGGGGGGGGGGGTGGGGGGGGGGGGGGGTGGGGGGGGGGGGGGGTGGGGGGGGGGGGGGGTGGGGGGGGGGGGGGGTGGGGGGGGGGGGGGGTGGGGGGGGGGGGGGGTGGGGGGGGGGGGGGGTGGGGGGGGGGGGGGGTGGGGGGGGGGGGGGGTGGGGGGGGGGGGGGGTGGGGGGGGGGGGGGGTGGGGGGGGGGGGGGGTGGGGGGGGGGGGGGGTGGGGGGGGGGGGGGGTGGGGGGGGGGGGGGGTGGGGGGGGGGGGGGGTGGGGGGGGGGGGGGGTGGGGGGGGGGGGGGGTGGGGGGGGGGGGGGGTGGGGGGGGGGGGGGGTGGGGGGGGGGGGGGGTGGGGGGGGGGGGGGGTGGGGGGGGGGGGGGGGGGGGGGGGGGGGGGGTGGGGGGGGGGGGGGGTGGGGGGGGGAATGATACTGGCAGGGGATGATGGGAACTGTAGTCCATAACATATGGTGGGCCGCAAGTTTGACACCTGTGCTCTAAAGCATCCATTTTCTCCAAGGGAACTGATCTCTGTATTCTGTAGGCGAACTGTAATTCCACAAGATCCTCAGGTGCCACCTGGACTGGCATCACTACCCTTTCCCCACCTTCACAGGATCAGTACTTGGAAGGGACACAACAAAGCATGACCCTGCAGAGGAAGGCAGTGGCAAACCACCTCTGCTTCTTATTTGCCTTGAAAGCCCTTTGCTGGGGTTGCCTGAATTTGGCTGCAACTTGATGGCAATTTCTACACACAAAACACACATCTGCTCTACAAAAGGAAAAAAAAAGTCAATCCATTTTATCTGTTCTATATTTCTGGTCCTCCCAACAAACTGTACAAACCACAAACCTCTGTCTTATTGTCACAGGGCGTATTTCACAGCACTGTGCAAGGGGCTGCTGGCATCACTGCAGCAAACTTTTCAAAATTGGTCATGTCACTTTAAATACATTAGACAATAAATCATCCCTCTGAGACATCCCCAAAGGAAAAACGGGGGAGGGAAGAGAATCAGAAATAGCACTTAAAAGCCCTTTTCTATCACACTGCCCCTGGGGAGCTTTAAAACTTGGAAAGTTTTTCAAAGTGAATTGTCTGCCTGGCTATTTTTTTATTTTATTTTTTTGTCATTCCCTATTGTCTGTTTCCAGCACTGGCTTTGCTTTGCCTTATCTAGATTCTTTCTTTCTGACCTTTTTTTCTGAGACATATCTCCACTGTATTATATATGCATGCTCCACTCTCCTCATTCTCCACCCCCCCTTCTCTGTGCACATTGGATGGAGCCTATGGAAACGACTGCCCCCACAGATTTTGTGCTTTTCTTCCTTCTTCGCTGTCTATTCAAGGCTTATGTTTACCAGGTTCAGCTACCATCTCAGGGATTACATTTCCATGTCAGGTTCTAAAAAATTCCCCAAAGAAGCTAGGTTGGAACAGATCAAAACAGATCAGCTTCGTTCAGGAATCCCAGTAGTTGCCCGGGCCCGCTTGTTCTATCACCTTGCCTGAGAATAGTACATTTGAAACTGGACAGTAGTTAATCAGCATTCTTTGAAGTGGGCAGTGGTACCTCGGCTGCTAAAGAAACCTACTCTGGGTCTGACCTAAGATAAAAAGAAATGCAGCTCGCATAGAATCAATGAAAGGAATGAATATAGATAATAAGAAATCTTTTTTTTTCCCAGCCAGTCATTCTTTGAAGATCCAGGAGGGTTCATGAACACTGTCCCACTCCTAAGCTCACCTGCTCCTAACAGGGAACAAAGTTAGAGTTATATGATCAGGAGCCCAAAGGAACGGGCTAACAGGTTTACAACAAGATAATGCTAGAATCAATAATACACTAGCCTGAAAGAGCAATGCAACTCACCCATGGGCTGTGTGGGCTACATCCCAAATTAGTCAGATATCAAACACAAAGGATTTCTCTTATTGTCTTGTCCCTTGGGTAAAAGGCGTTCCTAAATAGAGCCAAGTGTGATTTGCTTTAACAAGGAGCGCAACAATAAATGCCTGACAAGAGGAATGGCAGAACAAAACCTCTGCTTGTTGGATTTTTTTTGAATACTCACTGTGCTGCATCTGCAGCAGCCAGGGGATGCTGAGGGGGGGGGCACTATATTGAGTTGGCGCCATGTGATAAATGGGACAAGCCAAAGTATGAAGAAAAAGGGGGGGAAACCCAGTGAGAAAAGATTATTCTGACACTTTGTAGATTTATAGATTTCCTGGTTTCCTTAATGGCTATAAATCATGGCCGGGCTCCTGTTGCCTTTTCTCCCATTCACACAGTGGATGAGTGAAAGTTAGAATCCTGGTAGCCAAGTACAAGGGGCAAAAAGACAAATTGTTGGGAAGATTGAAAATGGATTGGCAGGCAATGGTTGGAAGGGGTGCTTCCTCTCTCGGGAGGAGGTGACTGTTTATTCTCATTCCAAAGCAGGTACTGAGCCGCACTGGTGGATCACAATCATGATGAGAAATAAAGCTTTGGTGGATGGCAAATTCTAAAATGGAAAAGGTGGGGGGGGATCAAAGGAATGGGGGGTCAGGTTTTCTTTCACTTGCAGTGCTTTTCAAATTCAGTCTTAACCAAACCTGATTAAAGTAAATCCCTTTTTTACAGCCTGTGGAGTCTATAAGATTATGGTGTTAATGGAAGCGCAATTCGATCTGTCAGTAATGGTGCATGTCGGGGCCCGGCCGTCTCAGACAAGCCCATTTTTTAAGACGTATTTATTGTTTTTCCCATCCCATCCCACCCACCCCCACTTCAGTCCTCTGCATTGCAGGGTTTAATTGAACAGTTTAAGTGATTCTTCTTCAAGGGCCATTAAATGATTTTATTTGTGCGTTCTGTGGGCTCAGAGGAAAATACTAATAAAACCATACGTGAAGGTCCTGTTCCATCACAGATTCACGATCATCCCCACCCAAAGCTATCCACCTTCCTTGGTGTACGTATCTGCTTTTCTTCTGTTCATCCTTTCTGCCAGTTTTGGAATGCAAATTAATTATTTCAATCTTTACGCTATTTGCTAGAATTCATCTTTTAGTTTAAATTTCATGTCAAATCATTTGCATCTTCTTGTTCTTGCACCACAACATTGTCATTTTGCCAAGATCACTCTCGGGCATGGTCAGCAACGAGAAAGTCACTTTTTCTGTTGCACAAATTTGGCAGTTGCCTGAGCAGATGGGGCGGGGGGGAGATTTTTGAATTTTCATTTCTAGTATACTTTGGACATTCAAGTCTCTTCTTATTAGGCTTTTCTTATGGAGGAGACTAGTGCCACTATGTTTATCCACATGTGATCACAAGTTAAAATGTTACAGCTAATCTGGAGTGGTGGGTGGGCTAACATCATGTTTTTACACAAAACAGCTGTCTGTTTGTTTTTACACTCATGCACACACCCTTGCTATCCTGATGCAATAGATAAGGAAAAAGAAGAAGAGGAAGAGTTTGGATTTATATCCCCCCTTTCTCTCCTGTAAGGAGACTCAAGGGGGCTTACAAGCTCCTTTCCCTTCCTCTCCCCACAACAGACAACCTGTGAGGTGGGTGGGGCTGAGAGAGCTCTGAAGAACTGTGACTAGCCCAACTGGCATGAGCTGGAGTGCACAAGCTAATCTGGTTCACCAGATAAGTATTCACAGCTCAAGTGGCAGAGCAGGGAATCAAACCCGGTTCTCCAGATTAGAGTGCACCTTCTCTTAACCACTACACCCCGCTGGCTCTTCAGACTGCACCCTACCATAAACAACACGTCTGCAACATGGGGCAGTTCTTTAAGATGCAACTTTGACTACAAATGGTGACAAGCATCTATGGGTAGAACTTTGGTCAGTGTGCCAGCTGTATAACCTCTTGGAAAGGGATGACCTGGTGCTGCACTTTATGGTTTATGTACAGTAAAGGAACCTGAGAACATCCCCAGAAGAGACTGCACTCTAGCTACTAAGAAAAGGACAAAAAAAATATTGCCTCCAAAAAAACATGTAAAGAGCTTGCAGGGCCCAAAACTGCTTGTAATAGACTATTTGAGGATAAAGGCTGCTTTGGGAGTACAGACCTCCTTGGATGGAAGAGCTAAGGGATGGGCATGGCAAGAAAAATGGGAATAAAAGACCTGAGCAGGGAAGACTTGACACAGCTGAAATGAAAATGCCCAGGAAGCCCAGAAAAGGCCCGATGAAATCAGATGGGATCAGGAAAGTGGTCTTCTTGGAAAGGATAGCAGCATGTTTCTGTCTTAGGGCTTACCAACTCCAAAGCCTAACCCTGTGGTAAAGATGCAGCAGGTACAGATAGCAATTGAGGAATCCTGGACAGCAACACAAACCTGGGAGCATAAGTAGAGACTTGATGGAGATGAGTGGAAGCACCAGTAGGATAAGCAGAGCTATAGGCTGTAATCCAACATTTGGACCTGTGGTTATCATTGTGAGTAAGACATACAATGAACTGTAGCTGCTATCCTGGTATCCACCTTTCTATACATAAGCTGCAGAATGACAGAACATTTAGGTAGAGAAGTGGACTAGATACCAGGCCACAATTCCTGCCTCCTTTGGGTATATGCTGATTATACTAATGCAATGCATTCAATGTTCCCTGTAAGGCGCATGGCAGCAAGGCCACACAGATATAGCCCTGGTGCTGTGCAGATTCGGAGGATACCAGCAGGGGGAGCTCTCGCAGGCAGCTATGCTGCTCAGTAGTAAGGAACTTCCTTGCAGATCCCTACCATGTTTAGAGAGACTATTGAAAGCATTATAAGTGGGGCTGCGATAAACTGAGATGATTCAAAAATACAACAGTCATGGAAATCCATCAAATTGACCTTGTCATAGCAGATTGAAATATCTAGCTTGTTTCTGAGCACAATTCAATTATTGACTTGGTTGGATAGAGCGAATAGTAGGTCATTTTAAAGATCCTTTCCTCCTATATAAAAATGTCTATTCATCAGTGATATAATTGTCGGAAAACCTGCATAGGGTAGTCACTGTTTTCCTGATGACACCACAGTGGCCAAATCCTTCTCCACAATTCCCCGTAAAACAGTCAACAAAGTTTTAGGGAAAGAAGGCCAAGGTCGTTTGGGAATGTAGATTTCCTTGGTTGTCTAAGTCTTTGGCAGAGACTCCTCTCTGTGGCTGTGGGTGGTGAAGGTAGGTGACTAGGTAGCTACTGAGGAGCAGTGTTCATGAGCTTGGGGTGGTGCTGGAGTTCAACTTGAGAGAAGAATAATGACTAGGATGCATTAATAATGACTAGGATGCATTAACCAGACTACTTCTCAGGAGCAGCAGTGGCGTAGGAGGTTAACAGCTCGTGTATCTAATCTGGAGAAACCCGGTTTGATTCCCAGCTCTGCCGCCTGAGCTGTGGAGGCTTATCTGGGGAATTCAAATTAGCCTGTGCACTCCCACACACAGCAGCTGGGTGACCTTGGGCTAGTCACAGCTTTTCGGAGCTCTCTCAGCCCCACCTACCTCACAGGGTGTTTGTTGAGAGGGAGGAAGGGCAAGGAGATTGTCAGCCCCTTTGAGTCTCCTGCAGAAGAGAAAGGGGGGATATAAATCCAAACTCTTCTTCTTCTCTTCTACTTCTCTCAAATCAAAAGTCATCATTGAAACAGCACATGCCATTTTGTAAACAAAGCCTAATTTTGTAAACTCGTTTTGAAGGTTTCATTGGTAAAACCTTTGATTAAACTGGGGGCTGGGGGCGATGACACTTAGTCAGCTTATTTTTATAGGTTAGGGCTTTTTTACCTATAGATTCAGCCAAAGCTAAAACCCTTTTAGGACTTAATCAGTGGGAAGATTAAGTTAATGGTTAAGCCTCATATGCTCAATTAGTCAGCATCATCTTACAAGTGCTTAACTTTGACATCCTTTTTACTACATTATTTTAACACCTACCCTCAGGGGTGGAGGGGGTGGAGCGTGTGTGCCCGTGCCCCTGCACCACCCCGGTTTGCCCCCGCCCCAGAACACCCCCTGAGTGCCTTGGAATGTCCCCGCCATGCCCTTGCCATGCCCCCACAGGGGCGCATGCCTGGTGCTTTGCACACACACCGCCTCCTTGGTGCTATGCCACTGCCTACCCTAAAAAGGTGAAATGTATAAGAAATGTCAAAAGAAGCAAAATATGTTGCAGGAAAACGCAGTCCCAGAATTACCCAGAGCTGCTATTGCAGCAATGGACGGGAGAGCAAGAAAAGACTGGCTGCATAGCAACAAGACTGCCAGGCTGGTGGTCACATGACTGGGGCCTCTCATGTGCCAGGGGAGCCTGAGCACACCTATATAAGGTGGCGCCCAGCTGGCCCCAGCCTCTTTCGAGGCCATCAGAGCAAGTAGACCCACCCTCCCTCTCTGTTATTGGTTGGATTGGGGGTGTTGATTGTTAATTTGTTTTTTGTCGCAGCTTGGGCGGTTTTGGGCATAGGAGCACATCCTTTATGGAGAGGCCGAGCTTGCATGCCGGACCTCCCCATGGATGGGGGCCTCAATAAGTGGTCTGGGGTGGGGCCGGCTCATGGTGCAAGCTGTGGAGGCTCTGCAATCAAGCTTGCTACCTCCAGCAGGAAGGGGTGTCACGTAATTGGTATGTGCTCAAGTGGCAGCTAGTAACTTTATGTTTCATTCCCCAATAGGGATTGGGGATGGTGCTGGGTTCAGCAGGCCTGCGACCTGAAGGCAGGTTCGGCACGCTTGCTGCCCGAGGTCTGGGTTCAGCATAGGTGCTGCCCAGAGGTAGGATGTGCCCCTTATGCTTGCCCAGCTTCCTATGTTGGTTTCAATAAACAGGCTGCAGCCAAAATGTATTCCAATGAAAACAGTGTCTGTGGTCTTTGGAAGTGACCCTCCGCACATCAGCATGCAAAACTATTAATATTTTTGATGAGAATGTGCTGTCTAAAAACCTCTAAAGAATCTCCTGCTGATATTATATATATTTTAAAAAATCATGAATATTATACAGTTACAGATGAGCAGATCTTTCTTATCCCATTCGTTTATTTTTCCAAAATGTCTATGTGCTGTATTTCACTTCCTTTTAAATTCTGTTTAATCAGGGGAATTTCTAAAGTTAATTCCAGAATTAGTTCATTCTGGATGGAAGAATTCTTAGTGCATCAGGGCTACAAGATCAAGATCAGAAATTTCCAAATCTGGGGAGTAATTTGGATGAGAGTGCATCAGAGAGCTGAGACTGGCTGTCACTCCATATTAAGACTACAAAATGTTAACAACACATTTGCCACCATCTAATCTGTGAAAGTGGCTATTATTTACCTTACTAGCGGACCTGGCCACACGTTGCTGTGGCAATTGTCCTGCTCAAGGCAATTTCCCCCTACTGGAAAGGTGCACTCTTTCTTCCCTTAATTTCCCATTTCAGCAGATGGAGCCACAGCAATGTATGGGCGGGCATGCGTTGCTTTGGGTCCGTATGGTGAACTGGGAAAAGAAGGGAAGAGAGAGTGCAGCTTGCCAGTAGGGGAAAATCGCCCTGATCAGGCCAAGTGTCGTGAGGAGAAAGATTGCCACAGGAGCACGATCACAGCACCCGAGGGAAGAGCAGAGGCTCGCGTTCTCTCCGAGAGCGCATTTACAGAGGGGGCTGTGACATACGGGAGAGGGGGCTGCACCAAAACCTTCGCTTACCCTCCACTCCAGCTGAAGTATCCCCGCCCGTCCTGTCCCCTTGTTTGTGCTGCTGCTGCTAAAGCTGTGCGCTGAGGACTGTCCTGTCACCATCGCCCACAGCAGACAAAGGCTCCTCCAGAGGTGAGACGCCATCAGCAAAACCATGAAGGGACCGAACGGAGAAAGAGCGGGAGGGACAACCTCAGACTGGCGAAGGAGGTGGAAGGGGGGTTGTTATGAAAGGTGGGGGGGAGGGGATTAGAAGGCCATGAGTTGCCCCCCTCCTGGTGCAGGGGGGCGGGCCGCATTGGGCCTCCTGGCTGCCTGTCCGTGAGCTAGTTCCAATGAGAAGCAGCAGCAGCAGCCACTGCGCCACGTGGGCCAGTGTAACGGCACCTTGTTTGGGCAGCAGCTTCTTTCGCGAGGGGAGACCTTCCCGTGCCAGAGGCCACCAGGCCTGTGATGACCTGGCAGAGCTGGTGACAGCACTCAGTGGGTGCTTGCACAGGCGCCTCGTTGCTGTCTCTTAGAGCCACCTCCAGTGGCATGCCTCCTCCTCACACGGGTCACATGATTACTGCCAGTTCCGGGACGGGGTGACGTGAGGGATAAGGAAGGGGAGTTGGAAAGGGGAGTTCACGCACACGCAGTGGAAGGGGGAGAAAAACCAGGTATACCTGGCACAGGTGTGTTACCTGAGCTGTTGGAATAGCAGAAAACATGCTTGCATGGATGAGCAGCGGGCCCTGAAAAATTCAGGTCATTTGGTCCAGATGTTTAGGCATTAGGGCATGACTAACAAAGTCACAGTTAGCTTTTTATATATATAGATAAGCACATCAGTAAACAGATACTGAAAGAACATAGGTGAGTGCGTTATTATTGCCACATCTGGGCAACCTAACACAGAACTGCAATGATTCTTTTTCATGTCTACTAAAGTCAAACATGACTAAACATAGTTCTGAGTCTGAACTAGTATACCTTCATATATTGCATTTTTTTCTTTTATTTTCTTCCCATTGTTCAAAGTTTCCATTGGGAAATGTAATAGAAAATTGGAACTTGGTTTTGTTCTAAGCAAAATTGGTTGCTAGCAAGTTTGAATTAGAATCCCTTACCGTCCAGAAAAAAAATGTCATACTCCAAAGTTTTCTTTTCTAAAAGTAACTTCTTGCCAACTGAACAAAATTCGGATGGGGAGAACACTCTGTATGAATGAGGAACCAAATGTACAGGATCAGAGGCATAGTGGAGGGAAATGGTGCCTGGGGCATAATTGGCTCTGGGCGCCCCCGCCCAGCCCTTTGCCCCCCCCCCACTGGGTGCCCTCCAGCCTGGCTCTTCGCTCCCCCCCACTTGGAGGGGAAGCACGCCCGAGCAGGCTACTTGGCCTCTGACTGGTGCCTGCTTGGAGCACCCTGCTCCGAGAAGGTGCCATCTGGAGAAGCCTGTTTGGAGTGGGAAATGGCACAGCTGTGGCTCGAGTGCTCCAGCCACGCTGCTTCCTGCTCCCAGGCTGTTCATGTGGGGGCCATTTTGTGCCCTGCATGGGACTAATTGGCATGCACCCGGGGCTCATCCCCCCACATGTCCTGTGGCAGCTACATCACTGTATATGATAAACCTGAATAGTCATGATGTGTCCAAGAACCGTTTTGACCTTGAAAGCACCTATCTTTGGAGAATCAGCTGAGAGAGGACAAGATGATTTTCATTTTCCTGTTCTTCTTGAAGACCATGAAAGAGATGGAGCACGTTTACCCCAGCTATTTTTGGTTGAGGAGTAGGTTACCCATTGTCTTAACAGGTAACAATGAATGAAAAATTGGTATGACATTAGCTATCACTTCCATTACTGCTTGAATGGTAATCCCTTTCTACCATAACTCACATATTTAGGAGGATGAAATATCTTTCAAATTTATCATGAAATTCATTGTAGGCAAAATTTGCTGTCAATATATAAAAGTGGTATCTACAATAATCCGTAAAGTATGCTTATTAGACCTTTTCTGACCCTCTCCTCATCCCAGTTTACCCCCTTTAACCATCACAGTTTACCTAATTCCCTGAGCCTTGTTGGGGAGGGCACAGGCAGGATATAAATGGTAAAATAAAATAAAAAAATGAATAAATTCAATCCCACTTCATGGATAGTCCTTCTCCGGTTGATCTAAAATTGCACTGAATTTAAACATTGCAATTTCAGTTCTACCTATCTGCATTTGTTTCATGTTGTTGGGCTAGGATGAGTATGTTTTTAGCTGGAATGGGTCTTGTCGAGAAATTGTATCAAATCTAAAAAAACCCTGTAATTTTTATTAACATATTTTATATCTGAAAGTCAGAGCAGCAATGATAAAAGGGAAGGGAAGGGGAAAACCAACCCATGGCAAAGTTTCACTTTAGACTTAAAATTAAACAGATTTAGTGTCAGGCAAAGAGCTGTGAAAACGAAGTCCCACAGTTTTGGTGCTACCCCAGAGAAAGCCCAGCCTCTGGAAGCCCCCCACCCAATACACACACACACACAGAATAGACCTGCACGGATGGCACTGCTATGTTTCTGAACTGTAGTATGTACATGACATCCTTGAACATTCTATGCAAATTTCTCCTAACAATAAAGTCCTGAATGGCTGGGGCCTAAATTTCTGATTCCTTTTTAATGTCCTCTCACAATCTTTATGACTACATAAGAGTACTCTTTTTACACTGTATGCACAAATGTTATTAACAAGACTATATGCACAGAACGTTCTGGCTGGCAGTTCCACAATAATGACACTTGTCCTTGAAGACCAGCCAAGTATTTCTTCTATGTCATTATGGTTAATATTTGCGTCTGTTTTTGGTATATGCATTCTTTTATTCTGGATTTTCTGAGTGCAGAATCTGCGATGTTGTTGATGTAGAAATATGGAAGCCTGAGCAAGGTCACTCACTACCTTTCACATCAGAAAATTGTCATGTCATGCTTTCCTCCTAAATTCCTCTTTCTCCTTTGTATCAGTCTCCACCTCGATGCATAGTCCTGGGTAGCAGACCTCTAACCTGCTAGGCAACAGTTTTCTTCTAACAAATCCCCTTTAAACACACATCCCCATTGACCTTGTCTTGATGTACGGCATTCAACAAACAACTCTGTCATTACCATCTAAACAGGGCAGACCTTTCTCCTCCTGAAGCTCATTCTTCCTGAGCCACTTTGGTCTCTGTTTACAGGGTAATAACCTTCAAGCTCTAATTTTATTTCTCTGTAACCTTGTCTTGCCTACAGCACCATAACAAAAAGCTCTTCCTACCTAATATCCCACTTTTCTCCCCCACACAATGTGAAGTTCATCTCCCTCCCTCAGCTAATAAGAGCCCAAAGAATCAATCTTCCGAGCGTGCATATACATACAGCGTCAAATTAACCTTGCTGGGTAATTAGGGCAGGTGCCCACGGTTTTGGTACTGTGGCCTCATTTTGCTGCTCTAAGCACAAGGAAAGGCAGTGGTGGCTACTCATTAAACCAACAGCCTGCTCCATTAAGGAGAGCAAAGTTCAACCTTGCTTTCCCTCAGTAGGAAACCTGCAGGTGTCTGTAGGTTCCAGGAGGCCCAAAATAACATCTACTTTTGCAGAGGCAAACCGCTGTAATAAGGAAAGGGGTGTTTTGACAGAGGCGATCAGTGCTCACCCACTCCGTGGGAAGGAAAACATGTAGGGGAAGATGAAAGGAAGTTGCCAAACAGGCTTTCAAGCCCTGTCATGGCCCAGCAGCCTATGGAAGTCAGATGGATTCTATTTGCATTGCATAATTGGTGGAGCCTGTCACAACATTGCAAAAGCCAGCTGCTGTTTTCTGCTGAGAGCTAATTCCACCTGATTTATTTAATACTGTAATGAATTTAATCCTGCTCCCCTTGCCACACTTGCAGCTAATAGTCACAAAGCAGCTTCTGTAGAGAGCAGCACCGGCAAGTGAGGAAAGTGTGCTTTGACTCTTCCAAGGGATGGAAAGCCTCAAAGAAGGAGCCAACAGTACTAATGACAGTGCTTTAGCAGAACCTGTACAACTGCAGCCAGCTGTTAGAAGGGCCTATCATTGGAATGTATGAGGACTCCTTATTTATTGGAATGACTATCTTTGAGGATCTAGGTAAGTTAAAACATATACCATGCGCTAGAGAAATTGAATTAAGCAACTACTAAAACCTTAATCCAATCCAATCCAAAAACCTTTATTAGGCATAAAACCAGAAGTACCATACATTTACTAAAACCTCATTCGGATGTGGAATGGTATAGTGCAGCCCGATCTTGTTAGATCTCGGAAGCTAAACTGGTCCAAGGAAGACTCTACAGAGGAAGGCAATGGCAAACCACCTCTGTTTAATATTTGCCCAGAACACACCACTGGGGGTCATTAAAAGTCAGTTGATGCAGCTTGATGACCCTGTTTACAGCCATACAAGATCTCATTCCTAGCTTAATGAAACTGGAAAATGAAATTCCCAATTGCAAGCTTACACCTCACAAGGATGGGAGCACTGGTGACCCAATCATGTTAGGAGGCAGGTTGTTGTGTTCTGCACCCACTGAAGCCTCTGAATCACTTTCAAGACCAGCCCAAGGCACGGTCTTTTGCCAGAATTGGAATTACAATTGGAATGACCAAGACAAGATGCAGTTCATACCTGTGGCTTTCTATTTCAGAAGGAAAAAAATGGATATTTGTAGGTATTAAAAATAAATAGTAAGGCAGCAAGCTTCTGGATGGTTTTAGTGGATTCACAAGAGAGAAAGAAAAACTGTGTTGATATTGTCCAGTTAAGTCGACTGCATAAAATAGGGAAGGGTTAAAAATGAAAATGTGTTCTGTCCTTGTGCTATATTTTGAGCTCTAGAAGTATTTCTAAGGCAAAACGAATGTGAAAAAGATAATGGATTTCTCTCCATATGTAAAAGGTAATTTGTGTGCTTTAAAAACCAGCCTCCCCCGCCCCCCCCCCCATTTTTAATATGCTAATTCAAGTATGTGAAGTAGGGTTACTGTCACGACCGGGTTGCCTTTCACAAAATGCTGCCACCAAAAGTATTATTTTATTTTCCACCCTTTGCCGGTCACTGTTCACTGCCGAATCTTGGGCCACCAATCTGATGTATTGGTCACTGGCCCACCAAACACCCCCTCTTCTACACTCCCCTTTGACTGAAGGAGTAAAATTAACAGAGCCTCTGACAAAAATGGAGGGAAACTCTGTGTGAGAGAGTTTGGGGTTGTATGCAGACAGACACCACCCTTTGTAGGCACACAGAAATTAGACTGGAACTTATGGTAACGTGAGACAGAACTTTAAGGTTTATTTGACTAGAAATGTAGGCTTCTCGGTTATTAAGAGAGGTTTGATCTCTTGTTGGTTACAGAAGGTAAAGAGCTTATTTCTTGACAGATTTATCAAACAGTTTCGCTGACACACACTTGGTCACACACAGGTGCCCCACTGAGAGCACTCTTCTCTCTCACTAAAGTCTTCGGCTTCTTAGGTACTAGTACACCCACTGTCCCTCACTACCAGCTGGAGCTTAGAGGACTCTTGGCTCCCTAGCCTTCCTCCCCCACTAGTCCCTATTTGGGTTTCACTACCCCTCTGGACTTCACTCCCAGACTGGTTGGAACTGTGCACTGACAGATACACTCTGTCTGGATGCTAAGCTGCGGGTCACCTTCCACAGACTTAGATCCACCTCAGCTTAACAAAGCTTTTCACTGCTCAAAGAGCTCTTGCTGACAAAGTCAGACTTCTCTTCAGATCAAGATCCAAATAATTCAGATTTCAAGTGAGTTTCTCTGACAGGCTTTCTTCTGTTTATATATAACCAGCACGTCTAGCTCCCCCTACCTGAGGCTCTAGGCAAACTGCACCTCTTTCAGCCAATCAGGTGGTATCTCCATATAAGAAGCGTGCTTTACACTTTGGCTTGCTGTTGCTAAGGCCAGCTAATCTGCACCTTAGAAAACACATTAACTCTTCAGTGTGGGCTAATCCGTCACAGTTACCAATCTCCAGGAAGGAACTAGAGTTCTCTTGACATTACAATGGATGTTCAGACTACAGAGATCCATTTCCCTGGAGAAAATGGCACCTTCAGAAGGGGGACAGTATGACATCACATCCTTGCTGAGATTCCTCCCCTCCCCTCTCTCCCTCGGCTCTGTCTTCAAATATCCTAGAGTTTCTCAAGCCAGATTTGGCAACCTAGTGGGGAGTCTGGTTTCAATATTAGGCGCTATGCAAATTCTGGTCAATGTCAGGGACATCACTACGAGAATTAGGAAGGTGATCAGAGTTATGAATGGTTAAAGCTCAAATTTATACATAGATGTGAAAGAATAAAATTATGTGAACCAGCCATTCAGAAAACCTTACTCTTTCAGCTACGTGGCCTGTTTTAGGCAATGTAGCCTGTAGCCAAATGTCCCAAATGTGCAATCCGTTTGTGGCGGAAATATCAGTAGAAGTGATAAGAGCAGTTTTGAATCTTGGTATCTGGGGGTGGCTGAATCCTGTCAGCGTTGGAAGTCCCTTTTTCCCACAAGTCATAAGGCTGTCAGCCATCAGTATTTGAGCCTTGTCACATTCAGTTTGGCTTAACCACATCAAGTATCTGACCTCAGGCAGGTACAGAGTAAGCACAAAGACAGACTGGAGGACCCAATTTCAGATGAAGAGATTAGGAGCCAAGCATCAGTACACTGAATGCACCTCATTCCAAATGTTCAGAACTCCCAGATGCCTCTTAAACTCATCAATTAAGAGTTAGGATAGAACTCTAGTGGGATCTATGTGGGTATGAACTTGGTCACTCTCTGGATGAGAGATATCCTGGAATTCTGGGTGCATCGTGATGGAAGAAAGGCAGATCAAATATGCAGTAATAAAGAAATAAAATGCCAAAATTTTCCACCTATAATGACACACAAATGTCCATCAGCATCCGTAAAAACTCTTGAAAGCAATCAGCTGTAATGTGTGCAAGCTCCAGCCAAACCAGGTCCATCACCATCACCTTATGAGCAAGTCCTTTCCGATGACCCCATTGATTCAATATTGCACCAAGTATCCAACAGGTCATAAAGACACACCGAGGACAAAAATAGACATTATATTTTTGGGGGAGTTGGGTCTGTTTTCCCAGCATGCCTTCCCTGCAGTCACACATCAGCTGCAGGGAATGCCATTGTAAAGATCAAAGGTAACTCTTTTCAACTTGGATCTGTGGCGTAGAAGGAACAGGGACTTCTGCTGCCTCTCCTCACTTTTTTCAGAAGCAAAAAGGATCCCTGCAGGCAGTTATTTACATAACTATGGAGCATTCTGGTACATGCTGATCCAAAGTTATATAAATAACTTCCAGTTGAGGGGGGGGCATATCAGTCTCTGAAAATGGGGGAAAGGCAGGAGCCCCTCCTCCCACACTGCAGCTGGAAGCTCAAAAGGATCTCCTCTGACTCTGATCTTTAAAAATGACATTGCCTGCAGCTGTTGTGTGACTACATAGAAAATGTGTTAGGACAGGAGTACTGAAAAGCAACTCATCCCCTCCCCCACCAAAAATAGTCTACTTTTACTCTTAGAACTATGCCCAGGTTGCTTTGGTTGCCAACAGGAGATCAAAAGTGCAGACCTAAGCAGAGTTATATACTTCTGAATCATTGGATTTAGAATGGTGTAACTTTGCTTAAATTCATACTTGCAAGGAACTGATAGTATCAATTTAAGCTTGAAGCTACAGAGCAGTAAATAAGGAAAGTAACTTCAGAGAAGTAAATGGGGGAAAGTAACTTCAGAATTTCCTTTTAGGCTGAACGGCACAGACTGAAAAGTGGAATCCTTGTTTATAACTTTGCTCAAGAATTTTGTAACTTTGTTTTTTACATCTGGCACTGGGTATTGTGGCATTTCTTCCCCATGAGTGGGGAGAACAGTAACCTGGGCAATATGGGCCTCACGCTGAGAAGAATAAACATGTTTGGGGACAGAGGTTGCTTGAACATGACCTTTCTATCCCTTCCATGGGTACACTTCTGTGATTTCCTGTGTCTTTGCTGTGCCCTTCAACATGTACTTGAGTTTTGTTAAGGGAAAATATGGCTCATCTTGCCTTACAGAGTGAACAAAGCCAGCAAGATGGTTCCAGAAATGCTTGGCAGCCAGCCAGCCTGTTCTTCCTCCCACTTGCATCCTCTTTTGGATTCTATTTTTTAGATGTCACAATATGCATTTCCTGGAAAGAACATTTTTTACTTTGAGATCCTAAACATCTGTACCCTTTTTATCATGTCACAGGAAACTGGCTTGCAATATTCCCTCTGTTCTTTCCTGTCAAGGCAAGTGATGCTGAATATGCATATGCCTCAGTTTGGGGCATGAACAAAACAACCTGCATTTTCCTAGAGATGTATTTGGTAGGTGTGAGAATACATGCACAATTAAATCAATACAGTTTCAAATACTGAGGAGGGATTAAAATATATGCTTTTTTTAAAAAATGCAAACTTGGAAAATATACAACTTCTGCTGCAAGAATACCTGTGACCATTTCGCACAACACAAATAAAATATCTTGCAGACATTTTAAAAAGAACGGTTTTGGCTTTTTTTGTCTTCATAGTGCTGGGGAAAACAGGATTTCAGGGGAAAATAACTGTCTACTTTTCCCCCAACACACCATTTTCACTTCCAATTTAAAAAAATATTTTTTCGGGTTCTACAATTTTCGGGTTCTACAATTTTTGGAGATTTAAAAAGATTTAAAAGAAGTGTTATACAGAGATTGGAGATTTAAAAGAAGTGTTATACAGAGTTGTAGCAAACAAAATGCCATATGCACACAATATTTTCTATATTGGTCCAAAGGTCTTAAGGGTCTGTTGTTTGGGGAAAGGAAGCTAAGGAAAGGGGAAGAAAGGGATAAGAGTGAGAGAATTTACATAAAATCGTAACATCTCACAAAAGCCTAAATAAAGAAGAGAGATAGGGAAGACAAGGAAGGAATAAGAGAAAGAAAAAGAGAGTTTAATACAATTTAATATTAATAACTAAAATCCAAATCTTCACTTCCATTTTTTTGAGCAGCTTGAGCCCATTTTTTGCCTCTTTGGGATTCTCCAGGCTGCCCGCCATTTGCACAGTGTTCCCACAGATGTTTCCACAGTGTTCCCACAGATGATTGAGGGACTGGAGCACCTTCCCTATGAGGAGAGGCTGCAGCGTTTGGGACTCTTTAGTTTGGAGAGGAGGCGGCTGAGGGGGGGTATGATTGAAGTCTACAAAATTATGCATGGGGTAGAAAATGTTGACAGAGAGAAATTTTTCTCTCTTTCTCACAATACTAGAACCAGGGGGCATTCATTGAAAATGCTGGGGGGAAGAATTAGGACTAATAAAAGGAAACACTTCTTCACGCAACGTGTGATTGGTGTTTGGAATATGCTGCCACAGGAGGTGGTGATGGCCACTAACCTGGATAGCTTTAAAAGGGGCTTGGACAGATTTATGGAGAAGTCGATTTATGGCTACCAATCTTGATCCTCCTTGATCTGAGATTGCAAATGCCTTAACAGACCAGGTGATCGGGAGCAACAGCCACAGAAGGCCATTGCGTTCACATCCTACATGTGAGCTCCCAAAGGCACCTGGTGGGCCACTGCGAGTAGCAGAGAGCTGGACTAGATGGACTTTGGTCTGATCCAGCTGGCTTGTTCTTATGTTCTTATGTTCCTCTGCTTTCAGCTCATCTGTTCGCCATTTCAATGTGTAAAGTACATTAATAAAGTTAATTCTGATTGCCGATTCTGTGCTCATGTCATTTTTCCTTTTCCCCCCAATGAGATATCTTTGAAGCTACAGAAATACAATATAAGAATCACAGCCGACTGATTTTTTTCTGGCATATATGTTACCAAGATGCACTCAGTTTCAATGCATCAGAGATCCACATCCAGCCCCTTCCCTTGCACACCTAACTGTTGTTAGCTACTTGCACACCATTGTGGGAAAATAGATTGCAAAGAGAACAGCTGTCTGGAGTATTTTTATACACAAAATAAAGCCTTTTAAATATAATTCCTCCTCCTCAGTGGCATAGATCATTTCATCTCTAGTGGATACTTTGTAGAACCCGAGAAAATTGATCTCTATCACATGACCTGACAGGTACTGATATCACTAACAGCAGGAATATTGCTAGTGACAGCACAGCATCATCCAGATGAGCTACCACCTGGAGCAGACAGATGGAGATGAAGTAGAAAAGAAGGTGAGGAATCTGCTGAATGGATGGGAGCAGTTAAAGCAAGTGTATATAGACAAATACATGAGACACATGTATCCCAAGCAACCAAATAACATTGCTGACAGTGGTGAATTGTAACTATGGTCCAGATCATACTCTAGAAATTAAAATTCACTATGCAGCTTACAATGAAGACTAAGTATGAAACCAGATTTAAAGATTTAGCAGTTATTTTCAGCAATCATGTTTAGAAGAATACATCAAAGGCATCTTAATAACATCAGCAGAAGCTATTAAGAGGTCTTTTGGCATGGCAGCTCTTTTCATGGCTGACAATGGCCAGAAAAGAAATCAGCTTATCACCTAAGGATATCACAGCAAAAGAAGAATGGCCAGCTTAAAAAAACAACAACAGTAGATAAACCCCTTACACATGGATCTGATTTCAAGTGCACCCCACCTACTCAATTGTATGCCTTAACCCTTGGCACTATCCTGCTAACAGTTAAGATTAAAGATTAAAAGATCACAATCAAAATTGAGCTTTGCATAGAGACCTGCAGAATAAACTATCATAGCATTATAGCATCAATATATACAGTGCTACATAAGACTGGACACTGGGGCACAAATACAGAGCTCTACTCTGATGGTTCGGGAGAGGGGAGGAGATAGCAGCCATGAATTTGTTGGGTAGACACTAAACACCAAAGAGATGTAAGCTGAAATGTAATATGTGAAGCAAGCATTCTTTGGTAACTGCACACTTACTAAATTCAAATCAAGTATTCACAAGAAACTACCTGGCACTCAACAACATCTAAAGAGGTTCCATGGCCGTTAAAATATGCCTACCCTAAGAAAGAAAAGTCTAAAGATCAAACTGTATAAAAGGCTTTCTGTTGTTCCATCTTCAGGACAGATTCTTTACTCCTTTATGGAAAGGGTGATACACTCTCAACTAGGCTTAATAAGTATTTTCTCTTAAGTTCCCACTAACTGTAACAGTTGCCAAAGTACACTCTGTCTTACTTCAGGATCTGTGTTACAGTTTTTTTGGCATAGTGGAGTGCTAAGGGTGGAGACAAAAGCCTGCTCACTTGCTTTGCTTTCCCTCCATTAGGGTCAGAATGGGGTCAGAACAGCTGCTTGGGTTGGCTAAAATCACATCTGGATGGAAGGGCAGAATAACTAGAATGCTGGGACAGAGATGAGAAGAGTCAAAAAGTGAGGAGCACAGGCAACAGTGAGGAAGAAGGAATGGTTTTTGAGAAGATCTCTCAAAAACATATTTGATAAAAGGCCACTGAATGTGTGAAGTGACTCAGTTAAAACATGTCTGAAGTTGTAAAGACCGACTTCTGATAACTGTGAGGACTGTTCACATGTGCAGTTCAACTGATGATGTTGCAGTCAACATCTGGATGTGTGAATTAAGCTAACTGAACAATTATATGAGAGCCAGCATGGTGTGCTGGTTAAGTTGTCAGACTAGGACATGAGAAACCCAGGTTCCAATACACACTCATACCATGGAACTTGTTGGGTGACCTTAGGTCAGTGATGGCAAACCTTTTAGAGACCGAGTGCCCAAATTGCAACCCAAAATCCACTTATTTATCGCAAAATGTCAACATGGCAATTTAACCTGAATACTGAGGTTTTAGTTTAGAAAAAATGGTTTGCTCCAAGGCACGCATTACTCTGGAGTAAGCTTGGTGAAGCAACCATGCAATGCTTTGAATGGGTGAATCACGACCCTAGGAGGGTTTACTCATAAGCAAGGCCAGGCTAGGGGGGTGTGTGTGTGTGGGGGGTGATTTTCCACTCCCCCTACATCACAAACTCTGTGCACAGGTGCCCACAGAGAGGGCTCTGAGTGCCACCTCTGGCATGCGTACCATAGGTTTGCCACCACTGCCTTAGGTCATACACACTCAGCCTCGATCTGGTAAAAATTTGGATGTGTGACCTTCGAGGAATACCAGGGTAGTGACACAGAAGCTAACAATAGCAAACCACCTGCAAACATCTCATGCCTTGAAAACTCCTATTGGGATTGCCATAAGTCAGCTTTGACTTGATGGCAAAGCAAAAATACAACTGTATAGAATTGTTATAATTGAAACTTCACAACTGCAATAAGCATGCTAGTTAGCAGTCACAATAAAAGCATGTCCTTGGTGACAATATACTGAGGCAAATAAGTAATAGTTACAGTATCGAATTCATACAAGCATTATCTGAAAAGGCATCTATATTTAGATGATTTGATTGCCCGCAGACACAGGAAAAAATAGCAGTTATTTCTTTTCCCAAAAACACTTTAAATCTTTGGTTCAGAGTTCCTGAATAAAAAGGGTTCTTCAGTAATGTACTGCCTTGCTCAGGGTTCTTTTCGCTTACATCTCACCAATCTAAATAATGGATCAATTGTGGTTTTATTATTCAGTTTAATTAGATCTTGGATTTTGAAAGTATTTTATTGTAATTATTTCATTAAACATGAACTGCAAAGAAAAAAAAAGGATTTTGCTCTCTTGATTGCTTTTTATGATGTATAAACTCAGCCTCAAGGTATTTTGAAAAAAATCCCAAAGAAAGTACAAACATTTAGGGATTTCCTCCCCCTTCTCCTTCTGCACTTTAAAAATGCCAGTGTTGGCTTGTGCATTGGGGCGGGAGTATGCAGCATGCAGTAGGAGCTGCTGGTCATTCAGTAGGCTTATGTTTGCATGGGGCAACCCCAGTGTCCCTGGTCTCCACTGTTCTGATCACCTCCCAGAAAAGGTGTAGAGCCCCTTGGTAACTCTGAGATGAATTGATTTTATAAAGGAAGCCCCGGCCCTCAGTTTGCAAGACCTGAGCAAGGCTGTTAATGATAGGATGTTTTGGAGGACAAAAGTCCCTTTCACACAGCACAAATAAGATATCCTGAGAACTTTTTTTTTAAAAAAAGCTTCTTGAGAAGGAATTCCACACAACTTTTTTTCCCCCAAGATGTCTTCAGGATGCCTTATTTCAGCTCAAGGCATCTTTTAAAAAGAATGCTTTGAAGTGCACTTTTTTTCCCTTAAGGCACCTGCAAGGTATCCTGTGCCTAGGTCGTGCAGAATGCAGCGTTCAGGAGGCATTTTATTTTACCCACCTGACTGTTTCACTCTCCAGCCAGTTTCTCCCTCCACTCGCGCCCAACCTTTTGTGCTGCCCAGAACCAAACCAGCAGCCTCTTTTAAAGCTGTCCCTCAGACATCTTCTTTTGGGTGTGGGGAGTGAAAAGAAGCGGTTGCCTCTTTTTATGCTGCTCAGAACACACCACTGGTTCATAGGGTTGCCATTAGTTGGGAGTGACTTGACGGCACTTAGCACACACACATACACACAAAATTCTCAGCAGCCTTATTCTGACATCATGAGCTCTACATCATGTGCTCAGCTTTGAAAAGTTAGTGGGATGGCTTGAAAAAAATGCATTCCTTCACTCAAATTTATTTTTAAGAATGTTTACAGTCCACCCTATCTCTACAAACTCAAGGTGGCTTAAGAGAACAGCAAAGATGAAAGGACACAAATATTATTAGCATTTAAAAACAAGTTAAAACCAGAACCACAATAAAAACCTAGTTAAAATGCCAGCTTAAAGCAGTTTATACTCCACCAAATGCCCTCTGGAATTAAAAAGGCTGACATACCTTCCTGAATGTGGCATGTGAACACAGCCTTATACCGAATCAGACCATTGGTCCATCAAGGTCAGCATTGTCTACTCGCACTGGCAGCTGCTCTCAGAGGCATAGCTGGGCCAAACTGCACCTGGTGTGCAGTTTGTTTTTTTCTGCCCCCACCCCCTCCCCACATTTACCTTAGTTCCTTTTCTTTTTCTTATACTTTTTGAGGCTGAAAAAAGCAGCCTCTTCACAGTTCAGGCTAAAAAGTGCCTGAGGAACTATACTTCCCAGGAGACCTTGTGAGCCCCAAGGTCTCCTGGGAACTGTAGTTCCTCAGACTGTTTTTGAGCCTAAACTGTAAATAGGTAGCTTTTTTCAGTCTGAAAAAGTACTAGAAAAAGAAACGGAACTAAGGTAAATGTGGGAAGGGGGTAGGGGGCACTGTGGGGGGCTGCGTGGGGGGCGCAAGGAAAAGGGGGAGGGGCCAGGGGCGATTTTCACCCAGTGTGCAACGCACCTCCTGTCCTCTTGCCGCTCCGCCACTGGCTGCTCTCCAAGATCTCATCATCTACTGCCAGGTCTTTTTACCCAGAGATACCTGGGATGAAGGTGTCTACCTCACATAGACTGAAGAATGATTCTACTATGGAGAATGCCTGTGCACACAATGCACACCGGGGGTGGGTGGGGCAGAATGAAGCCTCAAATAAATCATCCCATGATTCTCCAATGTAGATCGGAGTTAGCATCATAGAAGGTCATAGGACTAATCAAATAGTGAAGGTTCAGAACTGTGCTTAGTTGTAATCACCCTGGATAAGCTTTGCATCTTCCCAAACAAGTTACAAGTTGAAAAAAATGATTTTGAATATCTCATTCCTACTGCTTCAGCCCCAACTCTAATTTTTTAAATCCCTTGTGTGAACTAAACCTGCCATTCTTTATTTTTATACCATTTGTTTCTTTACATCAATTATTTGCATCAGAGTTTTACAAAGTGGTCCCTTCTGAATAAGCAACAAAGGTAGAGGAGACCTCTCCAGCTGCACTTAGTCTCTGAATTTCCCAATTCTGTAATAATCAAGGTAAAGCTCGAGAACAGACTGCTGAAAAGTAGAAGAAATACTCAGTATATAATAAAAACTATCAGGAAAAAGCCTCCTTATATATATTAGGAGAAATGAGACATCTGAACAGGAAAAAAACCCCATCATAGTGAACAAGATCAAAGCGCAAGTTAGAAAGACATAAGCAGCCAAGGGCATGCTAAGTTCATGGACAATGGACTCCACCCAGACACAGGATTTGCATTCACCAGTACTGCTGCTGCTGCAGGGAATGCAAATGCAACTACAAATGTAAATAGACTGATAACCCCACCCACAATACAATGCACTCAGCCACACCTTTGCATAGCAAGTTCCACCCAAACACTTACTGATTGGTTCCCCACCCTGGGACACGGACAATATATACCCCACTAAACATTCCCTTCTCACTAGACACAGTGTGTAATAGACTTCTCTCTGTGATATACCTCTGAAGATGCCAGCCACAGATGAAGGTGAAACAAATGCATCTCTGGTCTGAATTTAAAACTGTTAGGAACAAGATCTACCAGACCATGGCCACACAGCTCAGGAAACCCACCACAACTAGTTTAATCCCACCGTGAAAGCCTTCGACAATGCTTGAAGGAAGTAGTTTGTGTAACCTCTCTATAAAACTCTACTTTTCTTTTATCCTGTGCTGTCTCCTGATCTTCTTGCTTAAGAGTCTTTGGTCTACTGGATACAACTGCTTCCTTATCCAGGGATTTAGAACATCCCCACATCAGATTTACAGTGAATTAGCCTCACTTCTTAGCTTTGCATTAAGCTTGTATGAGATAACCAGGTTCAAGGGGCTCCTGTGCCAGACAGAGAAAGGAATTATGTTTTTAATAAATTTTATTAATTTCATTTCTAATAAGCTGATTAATATACATTGAATTATTAGACCATAAATACATAACAAAAATTAAAGAGCAACTTTCCTTCCAATTTTGTGAAAGGGAATTTTTTTTTACAATCTTTAAAATGTTTAGAACTTCCTGCTAGAACATCAGATTTACATTTTCCAATCCTGTCACATCTACGTTATGAAGCCATGCAAGTTTTAAATTCCTTCTGATAATCTTCTCAAATACTAATTATCTATCATAAATGTGTCACTTTTAATAAACAAAATCCAATTCTGGCTTGAAGGCTCATTGACAAATATTTAAAGTCTTTTATGCTTTTAATTCACCAACAAATCCCAATCTTCTGAGAACTTTTCTCAGTTTTTGTATTTTATTAACATAGGCAGTTTATCGATTGCTGAATATTCAGTCAATTTATTTATCCAGTCTTCCCTTGAAGGAGTTTGTGTAGATTTCCAATTCTTTGCTAGTAGGATCCTTGCTGCTGAAATCAGATATAATGTCAATTTCTCATTCCTTTTTCTAACGGCTAGATGTAACATATTTAACAAATACATCTCTGGTCTGAATTTAAAACTGTATCTCAATATAGATTTCATCAGCTTATAAACCTCACACCAGTATTGTTTAATCTTTTTATATCCCCATCACATGTGATTAAAAGACCATTTATCTTGCTTACATCTCCAACTTTTATATACATTTTAGCTACTCTTGGTAGGCAAAGATACCATCTATAAAACATCTTATAAAAATTCTCTTTTAAGTTTTATACAACAGGTACATTTCACCTTCTTTCTCCTGGTATTATCCCAATTGTCTAGTTTGATAATTAAAACTCAACCTTGTGCCTGTTTTATATTTTCCTTCACCCTTTCTGTTCTGTTTCTATTGTCAACAGCAATGTATACATTTTTCTTACTGATAATTTTCTTCTTTACACAAAACCTCTCACAATTCCGAATTCTGCACCAACCAACCTTCACATCTTGTTTATATTTTTTCTTTCAATTGGTGATATAAAAACCACTGACATAATTGCTCTCCATTCACCATTATTGCATGTCTTTCTTTCAATTTCTGAATTCCTTCCTGCTTTTTCAATACATCCCCATATCTCAGATAACTTATATTTCCCCTGGTTTTCAAACAGACTGCTTTGTGTGTGTGTGTGGGGGGGGGGGGGAATCCACCAAGGCGTTTTAACCATTATCTTTCTCCGATACTCTTCCCAAACGTTACCTATTGCTCTTTGTACGTAATATAATGCTCATTAAAACCTTTGTGTACCTTATCTTTCTTATACCATAAATATGCACACCACCCATGTAGCAAGCCATGTCTTTCCAAGTTTAATAAGTCATAGGAAAATAGAAAATATATTTCACACTGCTGATCTGTTGCCTGATTCCTCCAAGACCAGGCACAGTTATAGCCAAGGTGTTTGGCAAAAGGAAACACTCATCTGATTCAATGGGGCAAGTCTGATACTCTGATCTGTATCAGATACCAAGAAAAATAATACAGAAAAGCTTCTTTCAGAGAGCCTGAAGCTCCCATTATCTTCAGCTGGGTGCACAGCATTTTGACACAGTAGGCCTGTTTTATTGAATACGTTAGGAGCCAAACGCCTGAGGCTATGCTAGTCATAATGACTGATAATCTTACCCTGGAGAAGGTCCATGCCCAATCTGCCAGGGCATCACAACACAGAGGCTTCCTTCTAGGGATGACAAATGCAATTTGATCTCCATGGTCCCAGGCCTTCATCTTGGCTGAGACTCCAGCAGGACAGCAGCTAATCAAGGTGGGTTTTACAAAGTAGACACCTGTAGCCTGAAAAGTGGACCAGCGCCACCAAATTATTTCACATCCCAGAGGCCCTGGAATGGCAACAGTTTTCATCAATACTGAGCTTGGTTGTAGTCGGATTGGCATCAAAATGTGAGAGGAGCTATGCAGCCAGATAATGACAGCTTTTTTCTTTCCAAAACGCCCCCACCCTATCCTCTTCTACAGACTTTCCCTGTTAACTGCCCAGCCCATGATGCTGCCCATTCATTTCTTTAACATTCAGCAAGAACATACATAGAACCCTTCTGCCTTGCCATTAAATTTACATAATCTCCTAATTTAGCTCTTCTGTCAGTCAGAGGGCAAACACAAACTCAAAAGATGGCAGAGCAAGTGAGTGACCACGCTATCTAATATCTGCCTCTTTCAAGCTGTCCAGATATAAGTAAGATGCTTCTTTGGGGACAATTCAAAATGGGGCGGGGATTTTCCCTGCATCTTGAAAAAGGACTCACTTTCAGCAACTGTTTATTTATCCACCAGTGTTTTAAACACATAATGATTAATGATACAAATCATTCTGGCCTCTTTGACAGTATTCTCTCTCGCTACACCATCGCAGGTGATCTTCTAAGGCAGTAATAGCGAACCTTTTCGAGACCGAGTGCCCAAATTGCAACCCAAAACCCACTTATTTATCACAAAGTGCCAACATGGCAATTTAACCTGAATACTGAGGTTTTCGTTTAGAAAAAGCGGTTGGCTTCGAGGCGTGCGCTACGCAGGAGTAAGCTTGGTGGTAGCCGGTGGCTTTGCTTTGAAGCAACCGTGCAACTCTTCCAACAGGTGAATCACGACCCTAGGAGGGTTTACTCAGAAGCAAGCCCCATTGCCAGCAACTGAGCTTACTCCTAGGTAAAGGATCGTGCTTCAGTTCTCTTTGCATGAAAATCAGTGGGGTTTAACAGCACTTAACAGGGTTACCTACACTGCTTTCCCAAAACTAGGTCTTAGGTTTAATGCTAATAATTGAGCCCAGTGGCCCAGGCCAGCCTAAATGTGTGTGTGTGGGGGGGGACTCTGTTTGTGCGTGCCCACAGAGAGGGCTCTGAGTGCCACCTCTGGCACCCGTGCCATAGGTTCATCACCACTGTTCTAAGGCCCTCAGAGACTTACACTGATCTGTGAGTCTGGGTCTGTAAAGGTGATGCTGGGCTAGACAGACAGGCAGTTTCTCAGTTGAAATCTGCCCTGTAGTATTGTGTAATTCAAAGAGATCACTCTAGAGCTTTGCATTTGGTCAAAATATCAATAAATACATATGACTTACACTGAAACGTTTATGTATAATTTGTTGGTGATTTATTTGTTATAATAAAAAACTAATTAAAAAAAAAAAAAAAAAAAAAAAAAACAAAATATCAATAAATACTCTAAGAATGGCATTCGCCTCATTACTATTTCAAGCAATGCCATTGGCTATGCTCAGCTGGTGATACTCTCAAACACTGGTGCCTCAACATATGTTGCATATGTAGGAACTCCATGTTGGAGGATCCTTCTAATTATGTCTCGATCTTATATTTAAATCCTAGCAAAACAAATCTTCATATGATCACTCCCAGGACACACCCTTTTTCTGATCATGATAAACTAGCTTTTCTGTTATCTGATATTAACCCTTAGGTCTCCTATAAAATGGTGTTTTTTTGTCCTGGCAGCCAGGAAAATCCAAGCTAAAGAGCTTTTAAAGAAAGTCACCAACCCAACATGTTGATTTGATGAGTTAGATTTGTGATGTATATCATTTTAATCTCTGTGAACAAACATTTTATGGCTTTGTACTTGTATTGTGAAGGCCTAGAGTCATATACAATAAGCTTTTCTATTCTATTCTATTTATTTGTGCTTTCATAGCAATAAACTTAGTGCTACAATTTATGGGTGAAGAATGGATATTCCAAGTATGTGAGGGTTTGAGACTAAGTAGCTTCATTTTAGAAGGTAGGAGTTTGCACTCTTCTTTCTCCAGAGGTACATTCACAAGAACGTGTTATGTTCAGAGATAAAGGCCGTTTCCGCATGGTCACGCTCGGGGGGGGGGGTGCGTCGGTGTATACAACACCGACGCACCCCCCCAGGACTGTCCGCACGAACGGTCCCGGTAGGGGTGGGGAAGACGGTGCAGTTCTGCGCTGTCACCCGAACACCTTCCCTTCCCTCCGACCTTCTGCCGTGTTGCCCAGGCCAGGGGACACACCCCCTGCCCTGTACGACAGCTCTGGAGTCGCAGGGCAGGGCGGGGGGGCGTGTCCCCAGGCCTGGACAATGCGCCGGAAGGTCAGAGGGAAGGGAAGGCGTTGGAAGCTGCTGTTTCGCGCCGCTCAGGGGTTGCGAGGCCACAGCTGCACCCCTCCCCAGGGACGCTGTTTTTAGCATCCCTGGGTTGCTGTATTCTGCCTGTGCAGAAACAGCCAAACGGAAAAGAAATCTGAAGGAAACCATGCCCCTTCCACACATGCAGAATAATGCACTTTCAATCCACTTTCACAATTGTTTGCAAGTAGACTTTGCTATTTCGCACAGTAAAATCCAGCTGCAAACTGCATTGAAAGTGGGTTGAAAGTGCATTATTCTGCATGAGTGGAACGGGTCCACAATCATTAAGTGAGAAGTTGTTGCCAAGGAGCTCCCATTGTCAGCCTTACATACTGGCTTGCTTAGTAGCATAAAGAAACTGATGGTCATACTGTTTACAGTAAGAAGGGGAAAAAGAGGAGATGTAAAAAGCCCAAGAATGTTAGACATGACCTTCTGGTGGAGGATCCTTTGTCCCCAACATTTCATTAAGATACTGACAACACTGAAAATACTGGACTTTATGGACTACATAAGAAATGTACTTGGTAGTATTATGACTCAGCTGGGAGACTTGAACTAGTGGTTTCAAATATGTGTTATGTCACGTGGACTTTGTAGCAGGATTGAAGACTGAGTGACCGAAAGGGAATGACACAATCTTTTTCGCTATCGTGTCCTCAGCTATATGCTGTGTCTTTTCTAAACTCTAGTAAATCCCATAGTTTTGTTATTTTCTGTCTCAACAAACCCGCTGTTCCCTTTAATGCTATCTGTCAATTATAAGTTTATCTCAATTATAAGTTTTATGCTGGCTTTTAATTTGTTTTAGTATTTATTATTAATTTATTATGCGCACACACACACACACACACACACACACACACACACACACACACACACACAAAAACATATATATTTAATTTTAAAACAAAAACCAGAATACACACACAGACACACAGAGAGAGAGAGAGAGAGATTAATTATTTTTATTTTTAGATCCATTTGTAAGCTATTTCATGAGTTGTTTGAAAAAGAATTCAGGAGGAAAGTATTTTATACAAATAATAAAAGTAATAATGAATAAATTACACATTTTACACTGAGATGCAATAATTATACCAGTGAATCTGCAAGACAACTTTTCACCTCTGCTATGAACTCCAGCTTACATACTTACAGAAATTTCCTTGATATTTTTCAAAGTAACTCTTCAGTTTCGTACTCTGGGCAAGCTTCATCCACATACCAGGGTATGTTTATTAATTCATTCGTTCGTTCGTTCATTCATTCATTGGACTTGTACCCTGCTCTCCCCCATAGGGCTCAGAGTGGCTAATTCAGAGTTCCTTTGCCATATGGTAGACCTCTTACTGTTCAACTGATTCTAAAGCACCTGAGAATGTTCCAACAAGACTTTAAAGAGCAAGGTTACCATATTCTGAAATGTTGAGAAATTGATGCTTCCCTGTGCATAGAATTTTGCTGCGAGTCAAATGAATTATGGACACAACTATCGCTTCTTGCCCAGAAAAGCTGTCATCAGCCAGCAAACAAAATGGAGCTCTTTTTTTGTGCTGAACATACACAAAGTAACCATCCAAAGAACAGCTGCACTGAATGTCAAAATCAAGAGAAGAGGCTTTGTAGCCTTAGACTGAAAATTAAACTGGACAAAACACTAGAGACTACGCTGTCAGGAGCAAGTCAGATGTAGCGTGGAGAGGACAGGATGACCTAATAATCTTTCAATTTATAACTGTGGAAGCATCAATTCTCCAGGAAAGGCTACAATTTAAAGTTACGTTGGTGCTGTTAAAATTCCAGAAGTGTTCAAGACATTTGGAAACAAACCCACACTATTTATATCTCTCTCACACAGAGAGCATTTGCATCCAAAACTCTAGACTTTGATCATGGGAAAAAAAGAGATATAATCTAAACTCAACTCTGCAAACACCAGCAAAAATGCCAGAGTTCCCAGATGGCTGTGGGGTATCATTGCAACCCCTGGACTCATTCCCTTGCAAATACTGGCAATTGTGGACGGTAACGATGCATTCAGTTTCCCCCCTCTTCACTTGCAAATCCAGGCAATTGTGCCAAGAGGCACAAACATTGCTACATCTCCATATTGCTTCATTTTCAGTGAGAAGCAACAGTGCCAACAAGATCAGGCAGTCCAAGTACGACTGCAACCTCCCACATTACTTCCCTTGCAAATACTGGCAGCGGCGCAAAGGTACCTAGAACAGATGATGCCAACCATTGATGCATTTCCCAGATCTTCCCCTGGCAAACGCAGGCAGAGTTGCCAGAGTCCAGTCAAAGCCAGCAATTGCTTTTTAAAAAATCCTGTATATTACTTCCCCTGCAAATAATAACAGTGGTGCCAAGGTGCCCAGATGGCATTCCAGCATCATCATCATCCTCTGCCCTTTTTCCTGATATAAGATGTCAATTATACCAAACCATCGAGAAAGGGGATTGGAAAACATGAAGGAAAAAATTCCCTGAGTACACAGAATAGGATATTTGGCTGGCGCACACAGTGAACAAGGGCCATTTCCCTAGCAAATCTGTGGAATTTGGGTTTTATTTTCAACTGCTTCTCCCTATGGTACTTAAAAACATGTCGAGATCAATGCCTTCAACCTCAATTGGTCAACCAATAATCTAGTTGTGTTGACATTTTAGCGGGGTATCTGATATCATTTATCTGGTGTTCCACAGCTTGTTATACATTATTATTATGCATACCAATTCTTCTGCTTTAATTCAGTACCAGTTCTGAAATTCAGTACTACCGGTAGGTATTTAACAGTGCAGTCTTAAACAGAGTGACACTGTTCTAAGCTTTTTGACTCAGTGAGCTTGGAGGGATGTAAGTTTGCTTATAATTCAGTCTGTAACCTACCTTTCTACTAATGATCTATTCTTAATATATACTAATTTAATTGCATATCATAACCTTTTTTCACTCCTCCGGTAAAGTTTATTTGAACTAATTTATGTTGTCTATAGATTTCTTTCCCTGGAGTAGCAGTAAGTCCAAATGAATGTCCCCAAATACAGCTCTAGCTCATTCTACAAATGCCACAGCATTTATCAAGAGACCAAGCAAGTACAAGAGCCATTATATGCATTGGTATTGCTTGATCAACTTCAGATAAACTCACTTGATCTAGAATTTGTGATGCCCCCCCCCCCAACAAGCCACCCTCTACATTTGTGTGGCAAGCAGCAGTTAATTGTTTACACATATCACATTACAAAAGGTCAATATCTGCTCCAACACAGCGGAGTTAGGACATAACTGAAGCCTGGGAACTGCTCAGGAGGCAAAGGAAGGCTGTTTTGATTAATTGGTTGATAAGGCATGTATCGGGGCTAGCAAGTTCCACATCCACATTGGGATAACTTTAATCACTGGCCACTGCTGTGTTACATGGCAGTAGGGCTGCCAACCTCCAGAAGGTGGCTGAAGATCTCCCATTATTACAATTGACCTCCAGGTGTCAGAAATCAGTTTCCCTGGAGAAAATGGCCTCTTTGGAAGGTGGACACTGTACCATTATACCACATTGAAGTCTCTCCCCTTCTGAAACATTGCCCTCTTCAGGGTCCACTCCCAAAATGGTCAAGAGATATTAACTTTCTGTCTACTACAGGGAGAGTGTATTCAGAAACTGTTGCCTGCATCGTAAGACACTGTTCAGATTAGATCATCCCAAACTTCTGTGACTGGCCCCAGCCTCCGCAGCACCAGGTTTGTTTTTGAGTACCTCACCTTGCCTTAGCATTCAGTTTATGGTAGTGTCTTCTAGTTGTTCTCAAAAGCAAGACATTCCCATAGGCTCAACAAGATTAAATACCCACTGTCTGGTTTTCTTGTCCTTGTTGTTTCAACCTGCAAAACCATAGTCCATTCTGCAATGCACAAATAAAAAGTCTGGGGAATGTCTTAAAAACATCTTAATTTCACTCCACACACCCAAAATAAGATGCTCTGGGGACTTCTTAGAAAAAGCTGCCACTCATTTGTTTTTCCCGACAACACAGATGAGGGAAGAGTCTTTTTGCTGCCCGTCCGTTAAATGCTCTGGTCAGTTTCATATGAGAATCAGAGTCACTTGGAGGACTCCCATTGAAAAGCACTGGGACCATGGAATGCTTCTCAGTGGGTGGTAGACCTGCCATCCATGGCTAAGGTTCTCTCATATATGTTTGCATATCTTCGAATACAGCTCCTCCAAAATTAAAAAAAAAGGAAAAAAATATATATATAAAGGAAAACTATATAATTGGCAGGAAGAGCTAACTAAAACTATATACTCTTCGGGCTGAAAAGGCAAAGTAAATGTCCACAGGAAACCTTCAGCAAATGGAGGCAGGAAGAATCCCTTCAGCAGCACACAAAATATCAGGTTCAAGGAGAGGGTGAAACTGACCAGAGAGCAAAATGGTCAGGCGGAAAAAACAAGGCATTTCCTAAGCGCTGCATTCTGCAAAGCCAAGCAGGAGACATCTTCCAAGCGGCTTAGGGAAAAAAAGATGCACTTTAAAGTATCCTCAAAATAGCATGGTTTGAGCAGAAACAAGGCATACTGAGAATGTCCTGGGGGAAAAGATGTGTGGAGTTCATCCCCAATACACCTTTTTTGGCATTATCAAGACATCTTATTTGTGCTGTGTTGAATGGATCCATGTTTCAGTTTTGCTTCACTGTTGCAGGAATCAAACCCCTAATTCTTGATTTTTTGTGCCACTTTCTGTTTCTTCACACCATAAAATATATGCATTTTCCTGTTTATCTGTGTATCAACAACATAGATTATACACAAAATGTCAATATAAAATGTCTATGAAAACCTCACAGCCCGTGACGAATGCAAACTGGTCTACAAAACTAAGATTGAAAAGTGAAGAATAAATTGATGACAAAAATATAAATTATAGCAGGAAACGAAACAAATTATTCACTCAGCCTTGCGTCAGAACTGTCATTTGTTTCTCTTGAATGAAGCTTTCTGTTGTCTGAGCTAAACAGGCTTGACCTGGATAGCCCAGTTGGCCAGATCACGTCAGATCTCTGAAGCTAAGTTGGGTAGACCCTTGCAAGTATTTGGATGGGACTGCCCCAAGGAATACCAGAGTCATGACATGAAAGCAGGCAATAAGAAACCCCCCTGTGGATATCTCTTGCCTTGAAAACCCCACCATAAGTCAAATATGAATTGACAGCAAAAAAAATGCAAATAAGCAAAAGTTTTGGGATATGTGACCCAATTAAAAATTGAATAAAATTTCAATGAACTGGAAGCCAATCTGTTCATTGTTAGCTTAAGGCCAAATCAGACACTACGTTGGGTAATTTTCGGAACAGATTCCTATTAGTATTTTCTTTTTTGCTAAATAACAGCTCAGTGAGTCTGATTCCAACTGGGATTGTAGAGCTGCGAGGTAGGATGTTAAACATGCTTTCCTCCACACAAATTAGCCCCCTCCCCAAGTACTATCAGTTCTGCCAAATGACACAAACAGGTTAGGGATGCTGCAAATTTCACTGAAAACATATTGGATAGTCAAACTTACAGTGTTTGAAAGTCATGATCAGATGCTTGCCCATTCACTTTGTCCATATGATTTGCGGCAAATATCTGCTGGACAGGTTTGCACTGGGGTTTCCCAAAACAGAGCATGCACAATAAAGATGCTGCTGATGCAAACTGATTGGCAGCCATTAGTGCCCCTAACAACTCAGTCTGTCATGGAAGTGGCTGGGGAAGGTGCTGCTGCTGCACTGCCCCACTGTTTCCAGAGAGCTTTCCAGAGACATGGGGAGGGAGAAAACAGCAAAAACTCTCCCTGCCTCCAGAAAGCCCTCCACCACCCAAAAGGGCTGCGGCTGCAGTGCAACTGGCCACAAGCCATGGGTTGAAGCCAGCTAACATTGGCTCTATCCCCAGGAACACCCCGACCCTGCCCCCCCCCCCCGCTGGTATCTGTTTCAAATGCCAGCACAGCCCTGTCGTGGCTGGGACTTCTAGCTTTTGTGGTGGAAGAGCTGAGGAGTGCCCAGCTGACTACATATCAGGATCTTTACCTGCACATTTGTCCAGTGGTGGGATTCAAATAATTTAACTATTGGTTGTTTACAAGCACCATTTTAACAACCAGTTCTGCTGAAGTGGTGCGAACCTGCTGAATCCCACCACTGCATTTGTCCCTTGCACCACTGATGTGGGCACTCATGCCAATGCATGGCTGCACTGACTCCACACTCCACACTATGTGTAACAGACTTCCCTCTGTGATACACCTCTGAAAATGCCAGCCACAGATGCAGGCGAAATGTTAGGAACAAGATCCACCAGATCACGGCCACACAGCCCGGAAAACCCACCAGAACCAAACAATCAAAATGACTGTCAAAAAATCAGCTTTCCTCTCTATTTGCAACCTGTAAGCAGGGCACAAGCCAAACTGGCTGGTGCTAATGGATCCTTAAAACAGGTACCATAAGTATGATTTTTCAAGTGGGATACAACAGCAGCTCTTAGTGAGTTTGTATAAGGAAAGGGGAACAGGGAAAGTGGGGTGCTGTGTGGTTTCTGGGCTGTATGGCTGTGTTCTAGCAGCATTCTCTCCTGACGTTTCGCCTGCATCTGTGGCTGGCATCTTCAGAGCAGCTGATGCCCGCCACAGATGCAGGTGAAACGTCAGGAGAGAATGCTGCTAGAACACGGAAACCACACAGCATCCCAGTGATTCCAGCCGTTAAAGCCTTTGACAATACACGGAACAGGGAAAGGCTAACACCTCAGTTTTCCCATACTCCAAGACTAGTTGGCATCCCAGTCTCCTGTATCTGACATTAATACTTTTTTAAAAAAAATTCATGGATCTCTCACCAAAATGAAGTTTGACTGTTACAACATGTTGATTCCTTATATGTGAAAGAACACTATGCTCAATTGACTTAGAAAGATGGAACTCTGCTTTCGACTGCACGTTAACCAATTAACATTTTGTTTTTGACTCCGAAAGGTATGCAGTGAATTAAGCCTGTGTCTTCTTTGTGAAGAGAGTACAAATCTGAGGAAAGTGGAGCGCAGAAGACTAGTTTGGGGGAAGAGGAGAAACTTAAGGAGAACCCCCATTACAGATATGAGCATATGCTGATGGGAAATATTATGAATATGATGCCAGAATACCTATCCCTGTACAAGATGTACGTTTAAATTTGTGGTTAAGCTATTTCAATTTTAGTAGGCTTAGCATCTGTTCTAGCAGCAGATGTTTACATTTCCTACAGCTCTCAAGCCAGTAGAACTATAGTGTGTTCCAGCACTGCTTTCCCAAACTGAAAAGAAAACACAGACACAAAAAATACAAATCCTAGGTGCTACTCAGCCTCAGTAACTAGGCAGTCACCTCTTGCTGCTTCTGTTTGCAGAAACAATTCTGAAATTCTGCCCACTTGAAAGCATCTCCCCAATTCCATGTTTTGTAAATACCAATGGAAAATGAAAAGGTGCCTCCAAGCTTTAAAGGCCTCATACTTTGATTAAAAATGTTTTTGTCAATTATGGATTGATTTTTGCTGCTCATTAAGGTGATGGATGTCGGGACTGAGAGAGGTGATATTTTACCTCATGGCAGAACACCATGATGATGATGAGCCCCTTCCTGGCATCCAGTTTTCCAGTACTGACTTAATGGGCCCAATTGGGAAAGCATGGGACAAGGACAGCCGAGAAGAGGAAGCGCTGCAGTCCCTTGTGGGAGACAGAGAAAAAGAAAACCCGGGGAGCGCATCACCTGCCAATAGTTTGCCTAAAAGATTTTACTAATCCCTCTTACCTGAAAGTGCAGGGGATTTGCTTCAAAGCTGCTTACAGAGGATGTGCAGATTTGAGCTTATCAGCCAAAGGCATTGGTTACCCACTGCGTTTAGGCCTTGTGTTCTAATTCTAGATCCATTCATGCTAAAGAAAAATGGGAGTCCTTAACTACTCCAGGGATGTTTGGCGAAGAAGCGATATACAACATGCTACTTCACCAGGCCCAAATTATCCAAGTCTCCCTATATCCTTTGACCTGTTTTTCCCCTGCTGAAACATATGGCGAACCAATAGTAGCAGTGACTAGAGTAGGGCTATAGCTCAGTGTAGGGCTATAGCTTGGTGACAGCATCTACACCCTGAGAACCCTGGCATCTTCAGTTTGAAATAAAAGATGAGGTAGGAAGTGATGTGAACATAAGGCTCCCAACTGCTGTTGCCCACCAACATTCAGCTGGTTAGCAGGCCAGGGGAAGGGGGGGGCAGCAATCAGCATCCCCTGCATGATGACATCACTTCTAGTTTGATGAAAAGTGCTGGCATTGTAACAATGGAACACTCTAGAAGTCTCCCTTTCAAAATTCTATGGCAACCATAGAGTTTTGGGCAAGTGCTAGTGTATTCCCCTGGCATGATACTGGTACTTCCATATCAAACCTGTAGTCACATCATCGGGCAGGGTATGCTGATTGCCATCCCCAAACACACCTCTCTAAAGCTCCCTCTGGTTGCTTCTGGAGGGACCTGGCAAATGTATGTGAAAGAGATATTCCTGAATCCCTGGACATTCACTGCCAACCAGCTTAGACAGCACTGACCTTGCTAGATAATGGTCAGAAGGAAGCTTTGTGTGTTCAAAAGAAGTTTGTGCCCCCGCATGATGGGCCAACACTACTTGATCAGTTGAGATCCATTCCTTCCATCCTGAATACTCCACTGATGTCCTTAGTCTTGACCATGTCTATATGCAAGAGCTTGTCTTATCTTCCATCATCAGTGCTGTGCACTATGACCTGTGTCTCCATCTAGCTTGCTGCGTGCGAGAATAGTTCTGCCATGGATATGCAGAGAACATGAAAATGTTGTACAGAGAAGTGAGAAGAAGTAAACAGGCAATTGGATGAGGAAAGTAAGACATTAAAGGGTAGGGTAGGAAATGGGTAGATTGCACTTAGAGCACTTAATACCAGCTGAAGCATGGCCAAGCCTATTCCTTTCCAGCTCCTCTGTGCACAGTGATGTTTCTGCTTCTATTGAGAGGTGCCTGTGCACAGAAAATCAGCAGGCTTCTGAATTCTTCACAGAAGTATGGGCATGTCTCTCCCTGTAGTGGATAGAGAGTTTTGGCTGCTAGGAGTAACTGCAGCTGGACACTGAGGCATCATAGATTGTAAGGGGTAAACTGAACTTTTATCTAAAACAATCACTCTGTGCATCTGCAATGCATACTGCTGCAAGCAGGCAGGACCGGACCAAAGTTTTTTGGCACCCTAGGAGAATGACTTTGCCTCCCTCTGTGACACAGAGAAGCCACCTCCACTCTGGTCACAATGAGGGAAAGCCCTAACCAGTAATGACTGCTACTTGTCACAGTGCCCATCTCCCAATCCTGTGCCAGACCTGATATCAGGGAAAGGCTCTGCCTGCTATTCAAGTGCCATGGTTCTATGTTCATCTTATGATACCACAGGAAGCTGGTTTGGCCCCCCCACCAGCCCTGGGGCCGAATGGTACCCTAATCAATTGCCTAGTGTGGTGTAGTGGTTAGTTAAGAGCAGGTGCACTCTAATCTGGAGAACCGGGTTTGATCCCCCACTCTGCCACTTGAGTTCTGGAGGCTTATCTGGTGAACCAGGTTAGTTTATGCACTCCAAAAGATGCCAGCTGGGTGACCTTGGGCTAGTCACAGTTCTTTGGAGGTCTATTAGCCCCACCCTTCTCACAGGGTGTTTGTTGGCGGGGTGGGGGGAAGGAAGAGAAAGGAGATTATAAGCACCTTTGAGTCTCCTTACAGGAGAGAAAGGGGGATATAAATTCAACTCCTCTCCGCCTTCTAGGGATGCCTAGTGGATGGATCATCTTTGCCCACAGGATTGGATTTTTGACCACCAAAATTCATGGAGGGTTTCTACCAATGTTGTTGAATTCAAGGTACAAAGCAGAGCAATTTATAACCCAGTCTTAACTGCTGAGCATCCAAATCAGCTTGTGTGTCTAGAGAGATTATGACTGGGTGCCAGTGTGGCAGGGTAGAAGAAGGTTGGAGGGGATGGACTAGGAGACACTCCTTCCAGTTATAAAAAAGTTTGAGTCCAGCGGCACATTTAAGTCCAACAAAGTGTTATTCATGGTATAGGTTTTTGTATGCATGCACACTTCCTCAGATACGTTTCACTTCTGCCTGCCGAGTAATGCAATCAAGAATGCATCCTTAAACTTCATAAAGAATGAGACAGATTAATTTTCTATAGTAAACTGGTTACTTTAATGCCGGCAAGTCTGGTTCTGTAACAGTGTTCCTTTGAGGTTTGTTCAAGTGATAATAATAATAAAGTTAGACAGCAACCAGAGATGCTTACTTTTCAGATTGCAGGGTGTAGACTAATGTCTAATGTTGTCTCCTACACATCAGAAGATATATTTCCCCACCACATAATATGAGGTCACTACTAATATAATCCAGTCTGTGTAAAATACGTCACAAAATATGTCAAGAGCAAGTCATGCCAGACTAATCTCATCTCTTTTTTTGATAGAGTGACAAATTTGGTAGATGAAGGGAATGCTGTGGATGTAGCATACCTTGATTTTAGTAAGACCTTTGACAAGGTGCCCCATGATATTCTTACGAGTAAGATGGAAAGATGTGGACTAGACAATGCAATGGTTAGATGGATTTGTAATTGGTTGAAGATGGGCTGAACACAAAAAGTGCTCATCAATGGCTCATTTTCATCCTGGAGAGAAGTGAGTAGTGGAGTGCCACAGGATTCTGTCCTGGGTCCAGTGCAATTCAATATTTTTTATCAGTGACTTGGATAATGAAATAGAGGGCACGCTAATCAAATTTGCAGATGATACCAAATTAGGAGGGTTAGCTAATACCCTGGAGGACAGGGGCAGGATTCAAAATGATCTAGACAGATTAGAGAGCTGGGCCAAAACTAACAACATGAATTTCAACAGATATAAATGTAAGATTCTGCACTTAGGCAGAAAAAATGAAATGCACAGATATAGGATGGGTGACACCTGACTTGACGACAGTACATGTGAAAGGGATCTGGGAGTCTTAGTAGACCACAAACTAAACATGAGTCAGCAGTGTGATATGACAGCCAAGAAAGCCAATGCAATTCTGGGATGAATTGCATAAGAGTATAGTGTCTAGATCGAGGGAAGTAATTGTACCACTCTACTCTGCATTGGTCAGACCTCACCTAGAGTACTGTGTTCCATTTTGGGCACCGCAATTTAAGAAGGATGTTGACAAGCTGGAATGTGTCCAGAGGAGGGCAACCAAAATGGTATAATGTCTGGAATCCATGCCCTATGAAGAGAGTCTCAGGGAGCTGGGGATGTTTAGTTTGGAGAAGCGAAGGTTAAGGGGGAACCTAAACATGATAGCCATGTTTAGATACTTAAAGGGATGTCATGTTGGTGAGGGAGCAAGCTTGTTTTCTGCTGCCTCAGAGACTAGGACCGTGGTGGCGAACCTTTGGCACTCCAGATGTTATGGACTACAATTCCCATCAGCCCCTTCCAGCATGACCAATTGTAGTCCATAACATCTGGAGTGCCAAAGGTTCGCCACCATTGGACTAGGACATGGCGTAATGGATTAAAGATGCAGGAAAAGATATTCCACCTAAACATTAGGAAGAACTTTCTGACTGTCAGGGCTGTTCGACAATGGAATTCATTGCCTCGGAGAGTGGTGGAGTCTCCTTTTTTGGAGGTTTTTAAACAGTGGCTGGATGAACATATGTCGGGAGTGCTTTGATTGTGTGTTGCTGCATGGCAGGGGGTTGGACTTGATGGCCCTTGTGGTCTCCTCCAACTCTATGATTCTATGAAGGTGATTTTGACTTGATGGTACTTAATTACATATCCATCTATGTGTACAAACAATCTTTATGATTAACATAAACTAATAAAAAGTGACATTACAATTTCTAAATACATATACTGCTTTCCCCCCCTTAACCTACAAGTGAAAGGCTAAAGGAGACTATCATCAAATATTAATCAGGTAGAACAGGTCCACCTGAGTCCACTGCAAATCCAGCCATAGACTTCATGAGATTCCTGCAGAGAGGAGATGGCACTTGCTCTGCATCCAACATCTGGAAGAAGAGAGGAATTTGGATTTCTACTCTGTTTTCTCAACCATAAGGAGCCTCAGAGCGGAAACCACACAGCCTGAAAACCACACAACACCCCAGTTTCAGAGCGGCTTACAAACTCCTTCCCTTCCTTTCTCCACAGCAGGCACCTTGCAAGGTAAATGAGGCTGAGAAAGTTCTGAAGAACTGTGACTAGGACAAGGTCACTCAGCAGGCTTCATGTGTAGCAGTGAGGAAACAAACCTGGTTCACCAGATTAGTCCACTACTCTTAACTACTACAACACACAGGAGAGGTTTGGTTGTCACCTGAAATCAATGGTAACAGGCCTATGAACAGATGTTTGATCAAAAGCTGCATAGGGAGTGAAAGCTAACAAAGAAGGGCATCAAACACAGAGGCGGACAGACGGAGCACAGCTACTGAAACAAAGCACAGAGGAAGCAAGGGAGAAGGAGGGAGGGAGGGAGAGAAAGAGAGAGATTTATGCTATGCATTGGAAATTATGGTCCCCCCTCCATATGCTTATTAAATGTTTAATCTTAATCCTATTCATCATCATTAACTCCAGCAATGGGCCAAAATATTTAAATGAGTTGAAATGAAAGGATTTAAAAGGCAACGATGTCTCTTCAAATCATGCAAGAGTAATCTCCAAAGATTAAGAAAGCTGCGGTGACCTAACCTGTAAGAGGAATGAAGAGGTGGGAAGCATTAAAATTAAAAGAAATCAATTAGATCCTTTTCCCCCCCACCACTCCTTCATAATAATATTGAGTCTTTATTCCCCTACAATGGCAAAGCAAAGGGAGAAAATTGCACACAATGATTGAAAACTTCCAATCCAATCTAGTTTTAAAAAAGGGGGGGAAGGCAGGACTGAATGTTTTAATAAGACTTAAATGAGTCTTTTGCAGAGATGGAAGAGTTTTCAGGCCAGCCCCTCTCTTCACTCCTGTACGTAAAATAAGTCCTTAACTATCCCCACATTATGAATTACTTTGATGTTTATTCCACCCGGGCTGATTATTGTGACTGACGCCATTTACTGCTTGCGAGTGTGTGTTTCATATGTACATCCCCCCGAGGCACTCATTGTAACTTGGTTTCAGTTATGCTTTAGTTAATGGACACTTAAAATAAAGTGGTAGCCATTTCACTTTAATTTCTCAAAAGGGGTTAGGGCTGTTTCCTTCTCTCGGCTCTCCCCCCCCCCTCCACATTTGTAGATGAAAGGAGCGACACTGTGGATCCTTAATGAACCTCAAATGAATTGGGAGAGCTGATAAATTTAATGATCTCATCAGCATATAGAGATAGTTAGCAGGGAAGGTGGAAGGTAAGCAACCGCTTAGCTTACAGACGGCAGAGCACAAATATGATACAGGAAAGAAGGGGGATCTCTCTTTTACCTACAGATTAAAAACCTGCTGTAAAAGAAGAGGGGACTCAGTTCAAGCAATATTCTGAAATTCTCTCTACAGTGTATATATGGACATGTGAGAGTGCATACATGCAAATAGCAAGGTCACTTGCGTATGCATCCCTTTTGCAGATGTGTTACCAGACAGACCCATGGAGGGGAGGGTTCCAGTGGTGGGATCCAAAAATTTTAGCAACAGGTTCCCATGGTGGTGGGATTCAAACTGTGGCGTAGCGCCAATGGGGCTGGGCGGGGCACGACAGGGGCGTGGCGGGGCACGGCAGGGGCGTGGCCAGGCATTCCGGGGGTGGGGTATTCCTGAACTGGGCTGTGGCAGGGATGCAGCCGCTGCGCTGGTCCTTGGGCGGGAAACGAATGCACGCAGGCGCAGGCTGACACACATGCCGGTGCGCTTCCTGCTAGACAGCTTCAAGTTCTGCATGCTACTGCTGAGAGGAGAGGAGGGATGTAACTAAGGCAAAAATCAAGTGGCAAAATCACCAATTAGTAACCCCCTCTCGGCACACACAAATAATTACTAACCTACTCTTGGGAACCTGTGAGAACCTGCTGGATCCCACCTCTGGAGGGTTCCTGTTCTCACCAACCTCAGGGGTGGCCTAGGGATATGATGCCAAGATGGATGCCATCCACTGCATTGGCTCAGTGTCACCCATAAGGACAGGAACCTGCCTAGACTGACCTCCTGCCAGCATCAACTTACAAAACTTGCCTGACCTTTTCTTGAATTAATTAGGAAAAAGACAACATTTTCAGTGTAACCAACCTTACAGGCATTGGTGAATTGGCCATTAAGAGCATCAGGACCACTCCCAGTGAGCCGATGACCTCCACACCTACTGGATGTGGGCCAGAGGGACTCTCACAAGGCATGAGAGAGAGTGCCAGGCCTATACAATCCCCACTCAAGATGAGATGTGGGAGATGGTGCTCAGCCTGCCTGAGCCCCACAGGAAGTTAGGGATCAACCCACCTGAGCCCTGTGTAGGCTTGCCAAACTCCAGGTAGTGTCTGGAGACCTCTGGTACTACAACTGATCTCCAGGCAACAGAGATCAGTTCACCTAGAGACAGTGACAGCTTTGAAAGGCAGACCTTATGGCATTATACCCACTGAAGTCCCCCCTTTCTCCACCCTCCTCAGTGTCCTCCCCCAAAATTTCCAGAGCTGGCAACCCTTACCATGAGTAAAGCAAATGAAGGAGATGACACGAGGTGAGGCAGCCCCTGACTTGGCCCATTTGTCCCCCAAGTGAAGGGAGGAGAAAAAAAGCTGAAGAACCCGAAATGCTTAAAGATAATGATAGCTTGTGTGGAGGAACAAGATTTTCTATCCCTACCATTTTCCCAGTTCCCCAGTTTGTACATTTCTATATGACCAGAAGCTCTCTAAACCAGATGTTGTAGGGGAAGGAATGTGACTTGAGGCAGCTTGTTGTCTGAAATGGAATGGAGTGTCCTCGACAGACAGTCAGAATTCATGACCTGTTATCTCTTCTATTTCCTCATGAAATACACTAGTTTTTGTAATGTTCCTTCATGTGGCTGGGCCAAAGATTTCCGAAGGCCTGGCCTCTACTTGCCTGTACTGGAATAGGGGTACAGACAGAGGTGGGATCCAGCAGGTTCTCACAGGTTCCCGAGAGTAGGTTACTAATTATTTGTGTGTGCCGAGAGGGGGTTACTAATTGGTGATTTTGCCACTTGATTTTTGCCTTAGTTATACCCCTCGTCTCAGCAGTAGCGTGCAGAACTTGAAGCAGTCTAGCAGGAGGTGCACCGGCATGCATGGCAGCCTGCGCTTGCATGCATTCGTTTCCCGCCCAAGGACCGGCGCAGCGGCTGCATCCTTGCCACAGCCCCACCCAGGAATGCCCCACCCCTGGAATGCTAGGCCGCACCCTCATCATGCCCCACCCAGCCCCATTGGCGCTACGCCACAGTTTGAATCCCACCACCATGGGAACATGTTACTAAATTTTTTGGATCCCACCACTGGTATGTAGAATATTTAGAATGGCCTCCTCCCTTGCTTTAATAACAGGAAGCCAGCACAGCAGAGGGTGCCATTCTGTGTTGTTCTCTGTGCATCTCTCCCTTTTCCTCTTCTATCTGTTTCTCTTTCAATGCACCCATCCAACTCTCTCCCATTTCTAGAGGGGAGCTGTGGCACAGTGGCAAAGTACCCATTTTGCATGCATAGGGTTCCAGGTTCAATCCTAGCTTTGCTAGTTAAAAGGATGGTGTGATAGATGGTGAGAAAGTCCTCTACCTGTGACCCTGGGGGAACTGCTGCCAGTTTGTGGACAATACTTATCCTGATGGATCTGTGGTCTGACTCATTAGAAGGCAGTTGCATGTGTTTGTATTCTCAAGTTTTTCTTTGAAGCTCTAACATTCAAAATGATGCAGTGTTTTCATCTGAGTGGGAAAAGACACATTTATTAGGCTCAAAAGAAAGAATTCCTTTTTGAAAGATGAGTCACTTCCCCCTCACTCCTTTTTCTTTTTCTCTTTACTAGTTATTACTCTTTTGTTTGCATTCAGGTGAAAGCTAACAGGAAAAAAACCCTAAGAAAATAGGTTCTCCTAATTTCTAAGATAATAGAAATTAGGGCAAATTGGAAATCTCACTGCTGTTGAATTCATACAGTATTTTCACCACAGCTTCCCAAACCAAGGAAGACTGCATTATGTGGATGAGGTTTTAGGGCTCTCAAAGTTTAATTCAGTATATTTATTTGCAGGTGAATAGTTTGAACCTACAGGCCAGTCAATCTGACCTATGACCCAGTTAAGATACCACAGAAGATTTTAAATTAATCAGTCTGAAGAAGATTTTAAATTAATCAGTCTGAAGAACAGCTTGGTGATCTGGGGAAGTTGTCCCCAACAGGTCCTGCCAGACCAACTTCGTTTTGTTCTTTGATAAAGTGATGAGCTCACTGGCATGACAGAAAACTGTCAGTGTCGTTTACCTGGATTTCCACAAAGTTCTTGACAAGGTAACCCATGATGTTCAGATAGGAAAGCTAGAGGAATGTGGACTGGACTCTAGGGTAGTTACGTGGATATGAAACTGGCTGGAGAAGCATACTGAAAGAGCAGTCAATGGTTCTATGGTGTTTTATCTGAATGCAGGGAGGGGACCATTGAGGTACCACAAGGCTTGGTACTGGGCCTGGTATTTCTCAGTATTTTTTTTAAATAAATGATCTGAATTAGGGGGTGGAGGAACTACTCATTAAATGTGCAGAAGACACTAAATTGGAAGGAACAGCAAACACACCAGAAGCCAGAGATAGAATTCAATGAATGCCTGGAAAAATAGGCAGATGTAAGCAAGATGCAATTCAACAAGGATAAGTGCAGAGTTCTACATCTGGGTAGGGTTGGTCAATACTAAAAAAATTCGTTAAAATTCGGATTTGGGTATTTTGGGGCATAAAATGATTTGTATACCTGAATCCGAATCATAGCCGATTCGGATATGCCCGAAAATTCGGGTAAATCCGAAAAATTCGGGTCCGTTTTATTATTTTTTTGAATTTTTGGTGTTTTTACACGTTTTGGCCTGCAGGGACACAATTTTAAAAAAGCTAGCGGCACTAAACTTTCAGGATATCATCTAGGGAGACTGTCCTGATGAATTATCCCCAAGAAGTTTAGTGCGTTTTGGTTCAGGGGGGGCAAGAAGTTATTGACCCTCAAGGTGCCATCCCCCATTGTTTCTAATGGGAAGCTAACAGGAGATGGGGGCTACACTTTTGAAGGTCCGCTTTGGACCTCCTGAACCTAATGGCACCAAACTTGGGGAGTATCATAGGGACAGTACTTGTATGATACCTGAGATTTTTGGTAGCTAAAAGTGCACCCCTCACAGTCCTTACCCCAAAGGAATTTCCCAGATTCTGTGCTCTGTAGTGGCTGGCTGGCTGAAACGGCTCCATTGCAATACAGTAGAATTTCTGTGGGAGGGAGGCTAATGGAGTGCACATTTCTCATAGTAAGCCACAAGAGCTTTTCAGGGGTGTCTTCGGGAGGTATTTTATTTTCCATCAGGTTTGGTGACGTTTGCTTCCAAGGGGTTAATGTTCTGGGTAGGGTCCATCTGGCACTGCTCCCATAGGCAAAGTTCCTCAAACCTGGATGGGTAATGCATCCAGAGACTCTCCTGAAATACCCTGGGCACGTTGTGTTTAACCACTATGATAAATGTGCACCTCACAGTCCTCCACCAGAAATTCCTATTGACAGCAATGCAGAAGTCACCAGAAAGAATATTCAGGGCAGTACTGGGGTGCCTCTAAAGGTATTTTGAACATATCAGCACCAGGTGTCGGGGTATCATCAGGGGAGACTGTCCCTCGTGGAAGCACCCCAAGCAGTGCAGTTTGGTTTAAGGGGCCAAGTTATGGACCCTCAAAGGAATGGTATACCATCTCCTTGAAGCTCCCATTGGAAACAATGGGGGATGGGAGCATCCCCGAGGTCCAGCTTGGCCCCTGAACCAAACTACTTAGGCTTGGAGTGTCATCCAGGACAGTCTCTGTTGATACCCTGAAATTCGGTGCCACTTTAGCTTTTAAAATTCCGGTTTTCATGTTTCACCGCTCCTGCATGAAGCCTGCTGGGTGAGTGGCGGTGGAAACTCGCAAACCAGCATTTTTAAAGCTAGTGACCCTCTCGAGAACATCATCAGGGAGGAACTGTTTGATATTCTGATTTAATGCAGTTTATTCAGAGAACAGATATGGACTCCCTCAAGTGTATCTATCCGCTCCCATTGGAAACAATGGGAGCTGATAGGGGATAGTTGCACCCCTTTTGAGGGTCCATACCTGAACCAAACTGCACCAAACTTGGTGGGCAACATCAGGACAGTCACCTGATGATACCCTGATAATTTGGTGCTGATACATCGTCATCCCTGCAGGCACCACACAAATTTGCCCAAGATTCTTTGTTCTGCAGTGACTTGGCTGTATTGCTGTCAATGAGAATTTCCTGGTAGAGGCTGTAGAGGTGCATTTCTGAAGGTATAGTCCTGACTTTCAGGGGTATCTTCAGGAGTCTCTGGATGACTTTATCCAGGAGTTTGAAATTGCTTCAGGGTTTTGAATTCTGGGGATTTAAAAGGGTAGGGCCCTAAAGTAGGATTCCCAAACCTAGATAGAATCATAATCGAGACTACAATACAGAGGTACAATGGGTTTACCATGAAAATGTACGCTCCACAGCCCTCTATCAGAAATTCTATTGACAACAATGCAGCTAAGAATCACTACAGGGCTAAGAATGCTATTAAAATTCTGGGGAATATGCTTACCCGAAGAGGTACATATTGGTACCAATATTTCAGTGTGTATCATCAGGGACTTCTCACCAGTGAATCTCCTCAGAGTTCAGTGCAGTTCAGAAGACAAAGATATGGACCCTCAAGGGGTGGCCTCATCTCCTTAGTTCCCATTGGAAGAATGAGGTTAGGTTTGGGGGGTCCGTAACTTTAGCCCCTATTAGAGCTGCACCAAAGAGCCGGAGGGAGTATCATCGGGACAGTCTCCTGATGATGCCCTGAAAAGAACCCCAGTGCCGACCAATATTTAAAATGCCCTGCAGGCCAGAGCGTGAAAAAACAGCAAGAAATAAAGAAACACCAATTCGGCTGAAAATTTGATCAGTCCATGGATTGGCTCACCAGTAGGATCGGACGAAGCTCAGATTAGGCCCTGCTCGTCCGAGATCAGTCGAGAATCAATGCTGAGTCGGTAAAATCCAGGTCCCGGACTGTCGAATCTCAACTATCCTGGGTAACAATGCTAAGAAACACACATATTGGACAGGAAATACACTTTTGGGTAGCAGTGTGTGTAAGCAAGATCATGAGATGTGGATGGCCTGTAAAGCACTGTGATGCAGAATGCGATGTTAGGGTATATCATCAGAGGCAAACATCCAAATCACAAGATGTCATAGTCCTGCTTCTTTCCCCTTGCAAAATGCTAATAGCCAAGTGGAGAGATTATTAGACATCCACCTATTTATTTATTTCCTTTATTAAAACATTTATTAGCTGCCTTGTAAGAACTCAAGGCAATCTACAATGTAAATCATAGGTGTCAAACTCGTGGCCCTCCAGATGTTATGGACTACAGTCCCCATCATCCCCTGCCAGCATTATGCTGGCAGGGGATGATGGGAACTGTAGTCCATAACATCTGGAGGGCCGCGAGTTTGACACCTGTGATGTAAATAATAATAAAATATCATAAATACCTAAAAACAACTGGGTAAAATCAATAATTAAAAACAGTTGGTAGGAAGAAGAACTAATCAAATGCCGCCTTCCTGTCTGTCTCTGAATATGTTGCTCCAGACAGGTGTACATTCACAGACGCATTATATAGACATAAACAGTCATTAGGCACCTGACCAAAAAAAACACTGAATCTTCAGTGTTGTTTCTACTTAATTTGTTAAAATGCAAAGAACAGGAAGGCAAAGTTTCAGCTGTAAATGTGCCAGAGGGCGAGCTTTAACCCACACGGATGCCACATTCTGAGCAGCACTGTGGAATCCACATCATTAAAAAAAATTAAAAGGCTAACTGAATTAATTTCAGATTTTCAAATGCTACTTAGAGGAAAATAAACCTAACAGTAAAACCAACACTCTTATTTTTCTGGAACAAATAGTATGGAAGGGGTTTTGAGACATTATCGAGATGGATTTATTGCTTTGGCAGGAGAGGAAACTTGATATCCACTGGTGATGGAGGAAAATCTTCTTTGTAGAGTTGACCTCTGCTGACTTACCAGCATAGTGCAGTGGTTAAAGAGAGCAGTAGACTCTGATCTGGAAAACCAGGTTTGATTCCTCACTCCTCCACCTGAATGGCAAACTCTTATCTCTGAACTGGACTTATTTCCTCAAACCTACACGTGAAGCCTGCTGAATGGCATTGGGCTAGTAACAGTTCTTCAGAACACTTCCAGTCCCACCACCTCACAAGATGTCTGTTGTGGGAAGGGGAAGGGAAAGGAGTTTGTATACTGCACTGAGTCTCCTTCCAGGAGGGAAACTTGGAGTAAAAATCCAAATTCCTCCTTTTCCTCTTGCTCCTTTCTTTTCCCTTGGTTATCTTTGCTGAGAGCCAGCATGGTTAAAAGTGGTTAAAAGCAACAGATTCTAATCTGGAGAATTAGGTTTTATTCTCAACTCACCTGGAGTACTGTGTTCAGTACTGGGCACAATTTAAGAAGGATATTGACAAGCTGGAATGTGTCCAGAGGAGGGCAACCAAAATGGTAAAAGGTCTAGAATTCATGCCCTACAAAAAGAGACTTAGGGATCTAAGGATGTTTACTCTGGAGAAGTGAGGGTTAAGGGGGGACATGATAGCTATGTTTAAATATTTGAAGGGATGCCATGAAGGGAGCAAGCTTGTTTTCTGCTGCCTCAGAGACTAGGACATGGAGTGATGGATTCAAGGTGCCGGAAAAGAGATCCTACCTAAACTTTAGGAAGACCTTTCTGACTGTCAGGGCTGTTTGATAGTGGAATTCACTGCCTCAGAATGTGGTGGAGTCTCCTTTGGAGGTTTTTAAACAGAGGCTGGATGAACATATGTTGGGAGTGCTTTGATTGTGTGTTGCTGCATGTCAGGGGGTTGGACTTGATGACCCTTGTGGTCTCCAACAGACTCTATGATTCTGTGAGTCTGCGGTCAATCCATTAGTAACATGTCATTTACTGGGTTCAGTTCAATGTAGTCTGCCTCAGGTCTCAGTTAGAAAGGCAGGTTATAAAGTAAATAAATAAATCTTCCTCCTCTTCCGTCATGTGACTCCTGTTTTTTTATGCCTATTAAAGGTTAATAAAGATAAAGACTCCTGTTTTGAGAATCAAAGCCTTCCCTTCTTCAAGATAGTAATCCCCCCTCCCCCCACATTTTTTTTAAAAAAACTAATATTGATTCTTTCGGGGGATGTGCAAAGAGAACATTATTACTTAAATTTTATTCACTATTTAAGTTACTCTCTAATTAACCTCGGCAAATAATATTCAGCCTTTAGCTTGCCTGCTGCAAGAATTTGATATTCAAGATTCATTTACTTGAGAAATTACACTGGCATGAATGGACAACATGGGGGGGGGGAACTGAGATTTACTTCCTCCAACATTACACCATGTAGTGAAAAAAATTAAAACACCTGTGAACTGAGTGCAGATCTGTCACTCAGAAGTTACTTGTGCACTGTTCGTTGAATGCTCCCGTTATCTGTGCAGCAAACAGTTTCTGCAAAGAGAATCACTGTGTTCGACAGAACCTAAAACTAATGCATCCTTCAGTTTCTGATTACCAGGCCGAGTTCCAAAGCCCAGCATTGAAATAGGCTAATATCAGGAGCTGGGGGTAGATGGGGGGGAGCAAAAGTTTTGTAATGGGAGGCAAGGGGACAGAGGAAGTCAGTCTTAGCCGAGTGATTCAAATTAGATATCCGAAAAGAATTGATTGTCTCTCCTGAATGCAGAGTGAGAACTATAATGAGATCTTTCATCATAAGGAGACTGCCATAAGCCAGGGTATAGGAGGGTGCAAATAACATTGTGAATTCTGAATCATGAGAGCATAAATTGGAAAACAATTGCAGATTTATTTCTCTAGCCAAGTGGCAACACTAAAAAAAAGGTACGAGAGGAAGAAGCAGATGTTTTGAAAGAGCGTATTGAAGTAGTTCCACATGGCAACTCCAAGAAGAAAAATACAATATCAAGATGGATTGGTTGATTTATTTATTTCAAACCAGTCATTTGATTCTCCAAAAAAAATGAAACATTCTTCCTCTGCTGGATGGGGCTCTCACTACTACCTTTTTAGAAAGGAAAATCAGAAAACTTCTGAGACAGAAACTTGAACAGCATTGTCCATGCTGAATTGTGATCATGAAAGAGATGAGGTGCATAGACCTTGTACAAGGTCACCTTGTATAGGTCACTTTTGCCTGTCTTTGCTAGGTTTCACAACATTCGTGCTTCATATTACAGTTTCAAGGAAACACAAGGAGGCTAGCAAATCAGTAACATTGTATTTACCTGCCTCAGCACACTCCTGTTACAGGACATGGGTACTGGAGGTGTTGTCTTTCAGATGAGGTGCAAAAGCCAGGCCATCTAATTGGAACCTTTAAAGAATTTTGAAAGAGCTACTGAATAATGAACTGGACTAAGAACTGTAAGTGAGAACACCATTTGCTCTCCAGAGTCTTATTATTGTTCTAAGTTAGTGTACTGATCTATCACAGTATTTGAGGTCTATTAGTGTTTGAAGAGCGCCAGTGTGGTATAGTGGTTAAGAGCAGTGAACTCTAATCTGGGCCACTTCCGCACATGCAGATTAATTCACTTTCAATCCACTTTCACCATTGTTTGCAAGTGGATTTTGCTATTCTGCGCAGGAAAATCCAGCAGCAAAGTGCATTGAAAGTGGATTGAAAGTGCATTATTCTGCATGAGCAGAAGGGGTCTGGGTTTGATTCCCCACTCCTCCCCTTGAGTGGCAGGCTCCAATCTGGTGATCTGGGTTTGATTCCTCACTCTTCCATGTGACCTTGGGTAAGTCACAGTTCTCTCTCAACTCTCCCAACCCACCTTCTTCACACAGTGCTTGTTGTTGGGAGAGGAATGAAGGCAATCGTAGGCCACTTTGAGACTCCTTAAAGGTAGAGAAAAGTGGGTTATAAAAACAACAACTCAGTCTACATCAGGGCGACATATGGTGCTTCAGAAGGTGGCCCATCAGAAATGTTTCTCTCCCACTCATTTCTCTTTCTGCTTTCTTATCAGTTTCTGTATGCTTCTAGAAGGTCATTCAAAGAGAATGTTTTGAAGTTATTTATTTGTTGTATATGAGGTTATTTATTTATTGTATTCTGTCAAGGTTGAAGTCTGCCATATTCTGCAGAGATCTATGTGATTATTGTTTATAGGGCTTTCAGTGGTATGTCAGCAACCTTTAACATCTCTGGTAGAGAAAGCACAATAGAAATTATTCAGATAAATAGGTAGGTAGATAAATCTATCAATAATTCAACAATTAATGAAAAACTAGTTCACAACTTATGGAGGGGGAGGGGAGGCTTGAATGTCCAGGCACAAAGGAAGCAGCTGTACAGACTGGATGGAGGTTCAGAAAAGACCCTTTCTCAGAGAGCCACACACTCACTTCAGAGAGGGGGAGCATCAAAAATCAGGGCTGAGAAGCTGAATTTAGTTCCCAGCAGGTTCATACGAGAGTAGGCAGTTATTGCAACCAAGTAACACTCTTTTAAAACTGGCTATGTACAGTCCCCAGAATTAGCACCCATTAGCCACAAGTGAACTTCTGAACTGTCTTTGAAGGAATTCCATCCATCAAGCATATTGCAGCATGGCCAGACTGTGCCTCTGATATAAAGGTTGCAGCTAATGCTTCTTCTGATGTTGAGCAAGGGTGATACATTGGAGATCATCCAGCAACACAGCTCTCAAATGCTGCAAGCTTGGATGCACGAAGCTGCCTTACACTGAATCAAACTACTGTGCTACCAATGTTAGTATTGTCTTCAGGGCCTCAGATACAGTTATTTCACCTCACCGACACCTGGACCCTTTTAATTGGTGATGCTCTAAGTATTTGAATGGCTGTCACTGAGAGCCAGCAGGGCAGATAGCTGTTCCTGTTGTCAGCAGAGGATAGGACTCACAACAATGCTTCAAATTATGAGCTGAAAGGTACTAGCTAGATATTAGGATCTTTTTTTTTACAGTAACAGTTGTTCAGTAGGGAAATTAGCTGCCTAGGGAGGTGGTCACCTTCCCCTCAAAGGCAGTCTTTAAGCAGCAGCTGGATAAACACTATTCAGGAATGCTTTTGGCTGATTCTGTATTGAGCAGGGGGATTAGACTAGATCAGGGGTCTGCAACCTGCAGTTCTCCAAATGTTCATGGACTACAAATGACATCAGCCCCTGCCAGCATGGCCAATTGGATTGAAAGTAGACTGAAAGTGAATTATTCTGCATGTGTGGAAGGGGCCTCAGTCACAACAGATTCTCTAAGGCTGCTTCCACACATGCAGAATAATGCCCATTTCAATCCACTTTCAATGCACTTTGCAGCTGGATTTTACTGTGTGAAACAGCAAAATCCATTTGCAAACAGTTAAGAATGTGGATTGAAAGTGCATTATTCTGTATGTGCAGAAGGGGCCAGAGTCTTCTTTCAGGCTGTTAATTACTGCCTCAATTACAGCCTCAATATCACTGCCAACACTGATTCTGTTGAATAGAAGGTGGGCTGGGGTCATCAGCATTTTCATGACACTTCACTGCAAATCACAGAACCCCATAACACAACAGCCAAGGGGAATGATAATCAATTTCTCATCTCTGCCTTTTGAAACTGATCTGCCATGTAGAACTAGGCAGAGGCGTAGCACCAATGGGGTAGTGTGAGGCACGATGCCCAGGTGGAGCCATGGTGGAGGTGTGGCCAGGCCGAGGAGGGTGTGTGGCAGAGGCGTTCCCGGGGCGGGGCCGGCGGCACTGCAACAGGGGTGCAGCACGCATGCCCCGAGTGGAGTTTTCCCTTGCTCCATCTCTGGATCTAGGTGCATATGATCTAGTGTTTGGCCAACTGAACCAGAAGAGTACCTGCATTTGGGAAGCAGAAAATTGTTGGAGGTGATGGAGTTATAGTATCCCACCAGGGCTTTGGGAAGCTAGGTGTTAAATGGAAAGGGAAAGTAGCATGTTTGGGAACAGAAACTGCAGAGCTGCAAATTCCTTTTTTAAGGGACCCATACAGCAAAAGGTTCTGACCTGAATGGCCCAGACTAGCCAAATTTTGTCAGATCTTGGAAGCTAAGCAAGGACAGCCCTGTTAGTACTTGAATGGGAGACCAACATAAAATCCAAGGTTGCAGCACAAAGGCAGGCAGTGACAAATCCCTTCTGAATGTCTCTTGCCTTGAAAACCTCAGGGGGTCACCACAAATTGCTGTGACTTGATGGCATTTTCCATCCCCATAGAAATTGCACTGCTTGGGAACAAGGATGATATATTTATCACACACAAAATGGCAGACTTTGAAAATCAGCTCAGAATGAACTAACATGAGTGCTGAGTATTCATCAGCCATCTCCGAACTCAACATTGCAGCCTCCTGTAGCTAGGCAAATTCTGTTACAGAGTAGCTATCGCTAGTCTGCGGCTTGAAGAGGATTCAGACTAACATTTTGCTTCCGTTCACTGCTATCACATTTAACCTTCTCATTTTAATCTGATGTCTCTCACATCTTTGATGTAGTGGCTTAGTTCTATACTAAAGAATGGGGGGAGAGAAAGAGATTTGCTATACGAGAGCCGCCCAATTTCAGAACCTTGCCATTCCTTGTCTCCTTAGGGATTTAAGAATCTTACACTTCGATGGAAAACTCTCTTGAGACCTTTAATATTATTTTAAGAAAGGAAAAGCTCAAGCTATCAGGAAAAACAAACATTAAAAAACAAACAAACCTGAATGTTCCAAACAATTTTCCGATTACAGGTACAACATCTGTATGAGCTAACAGCGGCACGTTTTGCCCTTTTAGGCTTTAAGATAGGAGGAGGGAATGGAATGGAACTGCTCTACAGATTTGAGTCTCTGAAGAGAAGCTTCCGAGCTAGCTGACAGAGAGCCCTCAAGATCTTCCCTAGGCTTACAAGTCACTGAGGTGTAAAAAGTGATGTGCGGCATTTAATTTTGTACAGAGTGTTACTGTGGTTTTGGGCTTTGTTATGTGTTTTCTTTTGTAACAGGATTTTATGGTGGCTCCACAAGGCAGAAGATCCCAAACTGCAGTTTCACTTCAGGTCAAGAGGCTAAGCAGTGCAGGTTATGGACTGAATACCGAAAGATACATTTGGGTGTTATTCAATGGTATCTTATTTCATACCTTTTAAGTACATAACATATTTATTGTTTATGTCTAGTTGCCTCTAATATTCCTTAATTTAAGTCCCTGAGAACAGCCTGAAGAAAAGGTACATTAATGAAGGTTGCATAGACACTTGGGTGCAGAATTTAGTGTGTGGCTTGGTTTTTAATGGATCAGTAAGTGGATTGTCAGCAGCTGCTCCCATCACAGTATGCTTTTCCCAAAAAAATGAATTTCATGAGAGGCACAAGAACTTTACTCACTTCAGGATTTGGCAATCCTAGAACACACAAGCTTGAGCAATAATGAGTGCATGTAAACAGGCTTTTTTCCCAACCCTCCTTGGATTCTCATATTTCTTTATCTTACTTCTCTTTGACTCCTTCCCTTTCACTCACTAAGCTGCCTGTTGCCTCCCTTGAGTTTTCTGCATTCTGACATCCCAGGTTGAGCAAACATACCTAAGGCATCATTCTCAGGACTTTAATAGATGTGTATAACTGGGAGTTCTAATAGTGTAGTCTGTCTTGCTCCAGCACAGCAAGCTGAACACAGCAAAACTCCACCTTCGACAAACCTGTTAAGCATATTGTCTTACTTTGAATTTGAGCAGCTTGAACTTTGCTGGATGTTTTGTTCAGGCTGGCTATTTTCAACACGTCAACTGGAATATTTTATTCTGAAGACTGGCATTGCATCAACATTCCTCAAATATTTGTTTCCACTGTTTTAAAACTTCCCCAAGCATCAGTCACATTCAGATGATTTAAGGTGTAGAAGAGGCTGAATTCTACCCTGCAGAATCCAAGGGCCACTCCCCACTTACCTCGTCTGAGTGCAACCCCGCAGCGACCCCTTGTAGAAAAGCCTCCGTGGCTTTTGACAATGGAGACATTTGTTCCCCACTCATTTTCCATTCAGGAAATAGCGCGGGGTTCAACATCAAGAGTCAAAGAGGCAATTGAGCGTTCTGATTGGCTGGCACGCGTGTGCATCATTTACACGTGGGAGTTGCAGCCAGCCGAAGGCGGGGCTCCATTTTGATTGGCTGACCCGAAAAGTTCGTTTGGATAAGCTGAATGCATTGTTTTAAGACGTCTGCACATGCTGACGTCACTACCTGTTGCAAATTGCTTGGGCAGAAAAATGAAAGTAAATATCGGTTTCGGTTTACACCGCCGACAACCCTTTGCCAAGCTGCAAAACAGTGGAGCTCGAGCAAAAAAGAGCAATGTTGGCACGTCTTGTTGTGCACACGTCTCAATTTCCGAGCACTTTCTGACGGGAATACCCTCCCTAAACAAAATGGCAGTTCCTGTTTCCTGATTGGCCGGAAGCTGCGCGTCACAGCGAATCAGCCACGCGTAAACAGCCGAGGTTCCCCACCCCCCTGCGGCACCTGCGGGGTTTTTGAAAATGTTGCTCTTTTCAGAGGAGCTAATTTGCCGCTCGACAAGGAGGTGGGAGAGCGGCAAATTAAGGGCAGCTGCGCAGTGGGCGCTGGTGACGTGGGGAACATCCATCCTCCTCGTGTCTTTTAAAGAGGTGACCCCGCGCCTTATGGTGAGTGGGGAGTGGCCCCAAGACAGGATTCTCAGGTAGGTGGTGTATCTGATTGCATCCAGAGGGTGGATGTCGATGAAGCAGTTAAAGTCAAAATAAGACATTCTACACATTACAAGTGGGGGCCTGCAAGGGGGGGGATCCTAGGAAAAGAATCTCATTCCTTCCAGCCACTACTTACCTTGAAGCAGGAGGGGGGAGACCTAGCAACCCATGGTGGCTTTGGGCCAGCCAGTGAGAGCGGGGCTGTGGGGGGTGGGACCTCTCCTCCACTCTTGCCACCTTGCTTAAGCCTCAGTGTGGATTTTTGTGATAGCAGCCACCACCACTTTAACCAGTAAGAGTGTTCAGTAGGGAAAAGCATTGTCTGTGAATGTGCAGATAATGCTATTTTTTTTCAGTTGAGGGAATTTAAACCTACTGTTTTTGTCTTTAAACTTCAGATTTTTTTCTGCACATTCTGGGTGTCCCCCAAGTCTGTAGAAACATCTGTTAGTGGTCAGTGTCTCTCCTGTCTGAAGAATCAGGTATCCGCAGGCAGAGACACTATTCAAAATTAGGTATATAGATTCAGCAGAAGAGCCAGCGCAGGGAAGTGGTTTGAATGTTGGGCTAGGAAGAAGGCTAATCCCAACTATGCCATGGAAGCTAACTGACTGACCTTGGGCCAGGCCTTCTCTCTCAGCCAAACTTATAACACAGCGTTGCTGTAAAGATAAAACTCAAGAAGAAGAATGATGTTTTATGCTACTTTGAGTTGCCATTGGGGGAAAAATATGGAGCATGAAGAAATAAGATAAAACTCTTCATAAGGGGTTTGCATTTTCCTATATGTCCCCTTCAAAAATACAACTAGCACATTATGGAAAATGGCTGTACAACACCCTCCACCCCCCCAATACTAATTTTTTTACAGTAGGGTTAATGTGAAGAAGCAATAGAGACATCTGTGGTCTGAAATGGTACAGTCCTAGAATTCTGCCAACTTACTCCATTCACCTTCTTTGGCATAACTTCTGGAACGGTTCTTAATAACACATAGAAATATTTTCAGGCAAACCAAGTTGGATTAAATTGACATTGTAGACACAGCTTCTTTCAGCTCTTTGGCTAAAAGGTTACCTCAGAGCTGGAAGGGCAAAGACCTTTGACTTGGAAGCACTTGTCTATTCTGTATCAGCAGCAGCTGTCGGATCAGCAGCACATCAGGGGCTCCAGGAATAGTTTTCTAACTGCATTTAAATTCAAACACTCTGGAGACAAGACATTCTGGCCTTCTCCTGTGTTGCTCCCCTAGCCCTTGAGCCAAATATGCCAGGCATTTAACTCCTTGGTGCTGAGAAGTGCAAGGCCTCCCAATACTACCAATTAGAGAGGCTGCACCTGTAACAATTGTTGTCAATAATGACAAACAATTCTGACAGGAGAGAGCAGTTGGGTTTTGGTTAATGCCTGTCTACTTCAGGAATGCAGGGGGAAAAACATTCCCACTTAAAGCTGAAGAAAAGGGATATTCTGTGCTAGTAGATGTGCCATATTCTACTCAGAGGCTGACTCACAGTCCAGTTGAGAGCCTTCAAAATGAGTTCCCAAACTGGTTGATGGATGACATTCGGTCTTTCTCTGGGCCCAAGCTGTCAGCCATGCTCCTTATCACAGCAGTGTGTCTTTTATGTCATTCTTTTTTTAAAAAAAACTTTTGCTGCCCCAACATGAGTCCCCCTCCCACAACAACTGGATTGGTTAATTCATGGACAATAACTGATGAAGTTATAACTGATGAAGATACATTTGCCATGGAAAAAAAAAATCAAGCGTCAGCTACATTAAACATAATGTTCCAGTCATCGACAAGGTAATGGTCAAAATTACTGTCTACTAAGAGGCCAAGGCAAAGTCAGCTGTTTGTATAGTGACAGAAAGTCTAAGCTATCAACAAGGTAATCTCAATGTAATAATAATTGTTGCCTGTTAATTATATGATACCACAATAGTGTATGTGGTAGCAGCAGGATTAGGGGCTGATGTTCAGGAAGTAAAGTGTTTACCATTTATGTCCTTGCCAAGGATAGTTTTGCCTGTTAAATTTCTGCTGGCCAGACTGCTGATCAGTGACCACAGACAAAGCCTGTTAACAAACACCAGCAAGTCACAACCCTGGACTGCATTCCTCTGTTCAAGTAATCTGAAGTTTGATCAAACTAACTGCAATGTCCAAATGGCAACAATCTAACAAATCAAGGTTCTCGGCCAGGTACTCTCTTAACTAGTTTGTTAAATCAACTTAGAAGTCATTGTGATCAGCCACAATGTCTGAATTCACAAACTGTAGTTGGTTGAGTCATGCCACTTCTCACAGCTGCAAGGTCATAGAGGTGCTGTCCCAGCTGAGAGGCAGAAGGGAAAGAAGAGGCCAACAAACTGGAGTTTATCCACAAATCGAGACTCGTTACTTCAATCTAATAGGTGAACCTGGGTTTATTGTATAATGACGGTCTAACCAAACCAAATTTATTGTGTCATCTGAATATAGCCTTAAAAGTGGTGCAAAGTTTAGTGATTGAGGAGGGAGAAAGCTTTCTAGTTTAGAGACCTGAAGCAGAAGAATGTTTGCAACACATTCATGTCCATAGGGGTGATTTTGGAGGAGGGACTTACAGCCTGTGGCTAGTCTTCCAGTCGGGACAGCTGTTACCGTATTGCCAGATGGAGATACTCCTTGAATGCAAACAACTGATTGAAGTATTTTAGGGCAAGCATTCAGGAGTTTCAAAGGAGCTAGATCCTAGAAGCCGCCAGGTAGGACTTCTCTCATCATCCTGTCAGCTTTGTCAAGGACAAGTGACGTGCACTGAGAAATTTTAATCTTCTGCAACCACTGCCCCCTCCCTACTTCCTATATATGGATGATCAGCCTTTGGTGCTCACTGTCTCAGCACTTCTGCAAATAGCTTTTCATCAAGCCCTCTTTTCTTGTCCTCCTTTATGTGATCCCCCCCCCCTTCTTTGCTTTTTCTTCTAGATTCTTTGTGCTGAATAAGGAGGAGAAATCAGTCTTAAGGGAATATACGAAAGCAGAAGAGAAAAAAAGACTCAGATAGGGAAGGGGGCAGGCAAAAGTGCGAAAAATGCCTCAGTGTTCTTCCAGCTGGTAAAGAATATTACACAGAAAGACCATTTCTACAATAAGATGTTATGTTAGAAAAAGGTTAGCTGAGACTTAAGCAAAGCCTCCAAATTGTACAGGCTTCTCCCAATTACCATTCCAGACATGGGTTTACAACTAACCTCCACCGGCTTAGTAAACCCAGCTGAATTCCCAAACTAAGAGGAACCAGCTGCTACCTCAGCTTGTTTTTGTCACTGTGTGTGTTGTAAGCAAGGAGAATGAATATGCATAGTAGGGAGAAGTGAGATCATGGCATCAAGCTCTGCCTTTAGCTATAACCTGTTCATTGGAATGTATTTCTGGAGCAAACGTGGGTACAAGCATTCTTGCATACAATTTTCTCCACATGCTTGGAACCCTAAAAAAGACTGTTTGGATACATGCCAATAAACATCTACAGGTGATGATGATAAAATTATGCAGGTCATTTGTATCCCAAAAAGAAAGAAGACACTTAGTGCCAAGATAGAAAGTGCTTCAGCCCATTGTTTTTAATCAACTACTTTTGTGCATTTAAAGATAGTGGCAGTGACCACCTCTCTCCTCTTTAATGGTTTACAACACAAAGGAAAAATTTACACCAGTTAAGAATCACTCTGTGCACAAATTTATGACACATATATGACTGAGAGGAATACCAGAGGACATGGCTGCTATGTTAAGGCAGATGATAGTAGGGATACTCTACAAATTTAACAATGTGCCTTTCTGAGCAGCTCTTTTTGATATGACACCTTGGTTGGGTGGTAACTCACTGAAAATATAACTGTTCTGTTCCCCAAGCAAAACTGCTTCTGGTGCCTTGTGCCCGGCCAGAACAGAGTAGGAGAATCACAAGCAAGGCTTAACAGTTCAAACAAAAGGTTTACTATTTAGAAGAATGGAGACTCTAACTCCTCCCAGGGTCTGTCTTAATAAACGTTTGGATGAAATTCTCCTCCTCGATTCTATTTCCCATATTCTGCTGTTTCTCAGAAAAATGTCGTATCTCATGACACACATTCATTTGATGCCAAGTGTGATTTTCAAAAAGTGGACCAGATGTGGATTTAAACCACTTAAATGAATCCCAATGCAACACTTAGGAAGGTGGATATGATGTAGTTCTTCAAGTTTGAGTAGTTTTAAGTACATGCACTGCCTATTTGAATGGCACTTACAGGCGTTGCTACTCAGAAACTGTTAAGAATGTTAGCATCTGCCACTGAGCACCTGTTAAGAGGGCAAATGTGCAGACTCTGGACTTGTGCAGACTTTGGACTTGAACTGGGATACAGCCAATGGCTTCTGTAATAAGTTCCCCTTCTCCCTCCTCTGTATTGGAGACGGATGAGAAGGTCCCCTGAATAATTAACCACTTCCTACTGATTTTCTTCTTAGAGATTTCAGTCACACTAATTCCCTTTTAGTATAAGTGTCAAGCCCTGGATCTGAGACCAAACAAGACTCCGAAACCATCGGTTCAAAAGGCTTTATTTGGAAAGTATTAGTGGCCAGCAGAAGAAAAGCCAATTCTGAATGATCTTTTCTCAAACCCCAGTATATCACCCCAGTGCTCCTCCCTCCTCCCACCTTTTCCCATGCTACCCAACTACAAAGGAAAGCTTGTGAAATAGAGAGACAGAACTCCAAAGCCAAAGGATGAGATAAGCATCTGGCCTGGGCACCCTACTTGTTTCAGTTATACGGAAGAGAAAGTAACTTTCCATCCAGACTGCTTGCTCCCCATCCCAGTTGCAATTAGGTCTCGCCAATGCCAAGGGGGAAAAGCACCCGGTGCACTGGTACATCCTCTGCCCCAGTCCGGCCCTGGAACACCCCCGCCATGCCCCCAGAACGCCCTTGCCACACCCCCACAGGGGCACGTGCCTAGTGTGTCACGCACACACACCCCGTCTCCTTGGAGCTACGCCTCTGCAGATTCCCGCCTGACAATAAGTTAGGCTATAAAAGGCCACCACCTGGAGACAGACATAAGCTAAACAGAATTTATTTATTTTATTTATTTATATATCAAATTTATAAACCACCCATCCCCGAAGGGCTCTGGGTGGTGTACACTGGGCCAAACATACAATGGTTAAACCAACAATACACCAACTAAAATAAATTAGAGCAAGTTAAAACAATTTACAAAATTCATAAAACTAGCAGCATCAGTACAATATACATAACAATAAGATTATAAAATTGTGTGGCGCCCGAGTTAATTATGAGTTAATTCTATAGAAGTTATAAATAGTAAAGGTTTTTTCCCCTTGAGTCTCCTTTTAACATCAAGAGAAGGAACAACTCAAACAACTGTATACAGATTTGTTAGAGTTTGTTTGCTCTTCTTAGATGAGGCAAGTGTATCCATCTCAAATATCAGAATAGGACACAGCTAAATTCTTCCTTACCATTCATCCCTCTGGCTGCTTCTCTCTTCTAACCAACAACTGTCAGCTCCCTTTCTTTTCCTTTGCATTACTATCAGCTGTTAGAAGGCTTAACCCTTACTATGCTGAAGTTTCTGAGTGCATCTGTGTGCATCAGGTAAACCCATCATAGCTTCTCAGAGATACCTGCTAAATATATGAGTTGTTAGTTTGCTGTGGAAGTGCAAATCAAACTTTTGGTCAAAGACAGGTGGGCAGAATACAATAACCCTGATTCAAGAAAGAAATATTTGTTGTCATATAAAACTTTCAGCCCTCATATAGAACATACTGGTTCATTGGCATGGCCTATGTGCAGACTCATGTTGGACTGCACTTGTGCAGGCCAGCCATGGAGCCATGCCATGGAGCATTTTAGCTAGTTTTAAAAAAGAGCTTTAGGCTTGTAGCAAGTGCTCTCCTCCCCTGAGCTAGTTGCTATTCCAGCCCAGGGTTACATCAGCCTGGAACTAATGACGGAGAAGGTTCATCCTGGGACAAAGCTCCTTCCTTTGTGGATGAGCGATTACCTTTGTGGCTGAGCGATTACTTTGAGAGCATCTCCCTCTAATTTGCAAGAGATAGAAGCACAGAGAGTAACACAGTTCGAATTGTAAGAACGTCTTTCTTGGGACAAATTTTATGTACACTGAAAATACCATATGCCCACGAGTTTTCGAAGACTGCAGTTTTTTTCATACAAAATGGCCTTCCTGGTGGCCCTTACCTCTGCATGCACAGTCAGTGATGCATGGGCTCTGTGCTGTGGCCTTTATTTACTCAGGTTTTTTTTTTCCTGACAAGGTAGTCCTAAGACCTGTCATCTAGCACAAATGGTGGCTCCCTGTGGCAGGGGGATCTGGAGGGACAGAGCCTACCAGGAAGACCCAGTCAGCAGTGTTCTGGACCAATTGCAGTTTCCAAAGCATCTTTGAGAGTAGCCCTATGAAGCACAGACTACAGTAGTCTAATCTGGAGGTGACCATCATATGGATCACATTGACAAGATCCAAATGAGACAGATAGGGAGTTAATTGGTGAGCTTGGCATAGATTGCAAAACCCTGTCTTCATTATCATGGACACTTGTTTTTCCAAAGCAATACCGGGGTTGAGCCATACTCCAAGGCTTTTGATGGAGATCACTGCCATAATGTGGATCCCATCAAGCTTCCATAAAAAAAAGTCTACCCCTGAATCACAGACCCACCAAGGCAAAAGATCTCTTTTTTGAGGGATTCAACTTCAGCCACTCTTACATAATCATTCCACCACAGTATTCAGGCACGAGGCAAAGGCTGAGGTCCCAGTCATTGGTTACTTTTCCAACAGCAGGTTGAGCTGAGTGTCAACAGCATGTCAGTAGCATTCAACTCCAAACTTTCCAGCATCCTCTGCCAGAGGATAATATACAAATGTTAAACAATATCAAAGAAAGGAGAGACCCCTGTAGAACTCTATAACTTAGAGCCTGAGATGACAGCTCTCCTCTGATGGTGACCATCTGTGAGCATCCATGGAGGAATGAGGAGACTCACCTCAAGGCAGTGGTCTTCATTCCCAGGGAGACAATAAAGTTGATTAGAACTAAATGGTTGACCAAGTCAAGAATAGCTGACAGGCCCCAAAGGATCAGCAGTGCTGAACCACCCTTGTCAAATTGTAAATGAGCAACCAGGGTAGTCTCAGTGCCAAAAGTGGCCTGAAACCAGACTGGAAAGGGTCCAAAGTTAAGACAATATAATAGCACTGTACTCAGGGGAGAAAGTAATATGCCTTATCTCACAATTCTCTCCATTTACCCAGTACACCTTACCAAGCACACCAACAGTATCTCTGAGGTCATATATTGCAGTGTCATCTGATGTGATGTATGGATGCACCATACATGAGTTTAAACACTAGATTTACAGTGCCACCTTACACAGAGTTACACCCCTCTAAATCCATCAAAGTCAATAGGCTCAGAAGGTTGTAACTCACTTAAGACAGCACTGTTAATCTCGTCCTTCAACCAAACTCATAAGAGCCTATAACCAGACTGGATGATATAGTAACATCTGCTAGCCTCCAGAGTGGGGCTGCTGAGCTCAGTGGATAGTGCAAATGGACTGTTCAAATTGTCTCGCTATGCTCTGCATGAAGAAGACATAGAATTTAAGTGTAAGTTTGCTGTAATTGAAAGTTGGGCCACCAAATGTTAATAGTGGAGGGAAAATTTCCCCATTGTATCTTTCTCAAAACATGCTTCTTTACTGTCTTGAGGGCAGCACTGGAGCTGGGGTTAAGCCTGTTTCATGTTTCTGGGGACCATAATAGTTGAAGCCTGTGCCTATCTCCATAGCCTCCCTTCTTTCCATTGCAGTGTGCAGTGGGAGTGTGGAATAGAATGCTTGGAACTGGTTCTTATATAGTTAGGCAAACTGATGTGGCAAATCTGACCAAGACTGAATAAATGACCCACTCTGCTAACTTACTTGTTCTCACATTGCATATTCAGAAAGAGGAGGGACAGAGGAAGAAACAACTCAATCCGTGAGACTAGCTGACAAGAAGTATGTCTGCTAAGTCTTTAAAGACACAGAGAGAATTGCAAACGGCTTGTGAAAATCATATACAGTCGTTTGATCGCAACTGAAAGATCCTGAGTGCTTCTATAGGCACTGCAGTAAAACTCAAAGGAAATACCAAACCTGTCAGCACGGCCTTGTTAGAGGGACTTGTGTTCATTCACTGTCTCAACTTAAGTGGCCTTTGTGGGAGAAGCATGATTCACTGTGTGAATTTCAATGGGATCTTTAAATCTCAGAGAGATTTTTCTCTTCTCCAGGCGAGCCTCGCTGAGATGGGTGCTTACGATTGACAGCTCTGCAGATATCGCACCAATCTAGCTATTCTTTTTGTACCAGTTGCTGGAACCACAGATTCATTTTCTATACATTGTTCCCTTTCTTCTTCTTTTTTTCATGTGCAACATCTTTTTTTACTTCTTTTTTTCTCTGCAGTAAGAATCAGAATCAGACCCAAGCTTTATACAGAGACATTGTTTTTATCGCTCTCCAGAAGCTGGGTGCATTAAGTGAGACATGGTTGGCTTGCAGGGCCTGGGTTACCATAGCAACATGATAAGGCCCAGTATGACAAGACTTTTCTTTCCTGTTGAGGGGACATATGCAGCCTCCTAATATTTTGGGGATCTAGGCTCATTTTGACTGTAAACTTTCCCCTCAGTTTCCAGGTGTTCTACAGGTGGCGAGGGCATAGGCTTTGGGTTTGCAGATGAAAGGTAAGTTTTGTGGCACAAAAGGAGACTATTGATATCCCCGAGACTGGATTAATGTATAAACAACTAAGAGGATTTATTTATTAATTAACAAGTTGATTTTAAGGGAACAACCAAGTAGCAAAAGTCTCCGGGTAGAGCTGTCTGAGGCACAAAAATTTAAACTGGTTTTGACTTCAGAGAGCAGTTAGAATTTTCCTTAATTCCTTCAGGCACAAGCAGACTTTTATTGACTAGCCACTAGGTTGGATCCTCTCTCACACATAGGATTCCACCCATGCCAGCCTGCCCTTTCCCCAGAGAGGAATAAGAGGGGAAGTCCTCCTATGGATTAAAAACTGGTTGAGAAACAGGAAACAAAGTGTGGGTGTAAATGGGAAGTTCTCACAATGGAGAGATGTCGGGAGTGGTGTCCCCCAAGGATCCGTTTTGGGACCAGTGCTCTTTAACCTATTCATAAATGACCTGGAAGTAGGGGTGGGTAGCGTGGTGGCCAAGTTTGCAGATGATACCAAATTATGTAGGGTGGTGAGAACCACAAAGGATTGCGAAGAGCTCCAAGCGGACCTTGATAAATTAGATGAGTGGGCTCAGAAATGGCAAATGCAGTTCAATGTAGCAAAATGTAAAGTGATGCACATAGGGGCAAAAAATCCAAACTTCACATACATGCTACAGGGGTCAGTGCTATCAGTCACAGACCAGGAAAGGGATTTAGGCGTCTTAGTTGATAGTTCCATGGGAATGTCAAGCTCAATGCATGGCAGCTGTGTGAAAAAAGGCAAACTCTATGCTGGGGATCATTAGAAAAGGAATTGATAATAAAACTGCAAAGATTGTCATGCCCTATATATAAAGCAGTGAAGATGCTGACCCGCGCACTTGGAGTACTTAAGCGTCCAGTTCTGGTCGCCGCATCTCAAAAGGAAGGGATATTGAGGGAGATAGAAAAAGAAGTGCAGAGAAGGGCAACAAAAGGATGATTGAGGGACTGGAGCACCTTCCCTATGAGGAGAGGAAGTGCAAAGGCGTTTGGGACTCTTTAGTTTGGAGAGGAGGCGGACTGAGGGGGGATATGGATTAGAAGTCTACAAAATTATGCATGCCAGGGTAGAAAAAATGTTGACAGAGAGACATTTTTCTCTCTTTCTCCACAGTAATACTAGAACCAGGGACATTCATTGAAAATGCTGGGGAAGAATGAGTAGGACTAATAAAAGGAAACACTTCTTCACGCAACGTGTGATTGGTGTTTGGAATATGCTGCCACAGGAGGTGGTGATGGCCACTAACCTTTATAGCTTTAAAAGGGGCTTGGACAGATTTATGGAGGAGAAGTCGATTTATGGCTACCAATCTTGATCCTCTTTGATCTGAGATTGCAAATGCCTTAACAGACCAGGTGATCGGGAGCAACAGCCGCAGAAGGCCATTGCGTTCACACATCCCCTACAATGCATGAAGCTCCCAAAGGCACCTGGTGGGCCACTGCGAGTAGCAGAGAGCTGGACTAGATGGACTTTGGTCTGATCCAGCTGGCTTGTTCTTATGTTCTTATGTTCAGAGTCAAACTAAACTGTGCAAGATATGCTGATCATCCGAGAAATGCCTAACAGTAGACCACTCTCTTCTCTACCAGAGACAGAGCTAAACCATTTTGCCATGCTACCAGCCAAACTACCCTTCATTTTGTCCTTAGACAGACCTGAGCTGTCCCTGTTCTCTCCCTGAGGCAGAACTCTGCTTCCCTTCTTCTCTTTTGTTCCCTCCAAGATCTCAACTACCCTATTCACAGGTGACTGGATGTTGGAGCAGCACTCCTATGGGCTCATCTGAGTGGCTGATTTTTTCTTCAAGGGCATGTCAGGCTCCTGCCCACCACATCCAGTTTAGACAATGACGAATAAAGGAAAGAATGGCTTGGGGACTGTGTTTCTGTTTAAAGGTGGCATTTTGACTACCTGGGAATTCTGGGATGGATGGAGGATCAAGGAAAAGAATGTATGTGGGGGTAAAATGTGTTCTATGGATACCACCATTATTTTCCTCTAACAGGGATAGGAGAATGTGGAATGAACAGTGCAAGTGATGCTTACCTATTGACTTATACAGCATGGGAAGACTGCACATAATGGAGAGTCAAAACAGGATCCCATGATTTTGCAAATATAGAGAGCAAGACATAAGGACAAACAGAACAGTAGTGATGATTGGCCCCTAACAGTACCATCCTGAGCATATCTACTTTGAATCTTGCTCAGATCTATTCAGTGGGAAACTCATCTTAGAAATGCACTGTAAGACCTGGAAAGCACATGCTGTGCAACTTCTGTGACTGTGTCCATTTTGTAACCGCTGAAGAGGAAGCGGGAATTAGCAGAAGCTAATCCTGAAGGACATTCTTTCACTACTGAAATTTCACATTCCTTCACCTTTCTACTGACAGATTAAGAAGCCCACATGATATCATCCAGTAAAATAAAGAAAAGTGTCATAGGCACACCGTAATGGGCAGAGCCAGGATTAAAGGCTGTCCAACTAAATGTGACAAATGGAATGATTTTTTAAAATGCCTGTAGATAACCCCTTTCCTTCTACCAATAAGGGAAAGTGAGTGGTTAACTCAAGGAAAGTCCCCTCCCTTACATAAGCATGATGGCATTTCCCTACACACTGTTTGTAGAATGGTAATTAACCAGCAGGCAATGACAGCTGGCACTTAGCACAGAGAGTGCAAGCAAGTGGACAAGGAGGAAGGGTTTCTGCAGTAATCAAACAACGGGTGCAAAATTATACAAGCTATGTTCAGAATTGTGTGCAAGAACTCTCTCTCACATACATATTGTACGCAATTTGCTGCATGAACTGGCAGATTTTGCACTGGAGAAACTTAATTTTATGAGACTCGATGTACTGAAAGCAATATTCTTTTCTAGGTCACTCCACCAGAAGGAGGACCGGCTGAAAACAAAGCAACACAAGCAGCCCAGAAAACAGGAGAATGACTAAAGATAGGTAACATGAACAGTGTAAACAGTCAGTTGTCATCAAAACACAGACTGAACCTCTAAAATGACAAAGGGTTGTTTGTCATCAGAAGAACTTGTACTTTGTATGCAGATGGTGTCAGGGTCAATCCCCCGCATCCCCAGATAAAAGCATCAGGTAAAAGCTGATGTGAAAAGCCTCTACCAAAGACCCTGGAGAGGAACTGCCAGTCTGAGTAGATGATTCTGACCATGGTGGAACAATGGTCTCATTTAATATAAAGCAACTTGATGAGTGTTCATGTGTATGTTCAAAACGTTGTCTTTGAGCATTCCTACAATAGAAACTCATTGTGGACATTTCCTATTTTGCTGCACAAAGTAGAACATACACATGGGTATGTGTGTGTGTGTGTGAATAAAATTACCTTGGGGTGTGTGTGTGTGTGTGTGTGTGTGTGTGTGTGTGTGTGTGTGTGTGTGTGTGTGTGTGTGTGTGAATAAAATTCAACAAGACACTAAAAGGTCTGAGAAAGAATTGTGTGTCCCTGCTATATCTAGCCTTAGAAACCGAAGTCAAGCATTACTGGGGAACCATAATGGTGCTTTTCTGTGGAAGGATCACATGCCACTTTGTATAGATATGTTCCTTTTGTTACTTTAAGGAAAGTCATTTCCATCCTGCCTATTTTCTGTACAAATGTTCCCATTTTATTTCTTTTACAACATTTTTGAACATCATCACGTTAAAAAAAGAAGAGTTGTTTTTACATCCCTCTTTTCTGTCCTGTAAGTTATCTCAAAACGGCTTACAATCATCTTCCCCTCCCCACAGCAGACACCTTGTGAGGTAAATGGGGCTGAGAGAGTTTGAATAGAACTGTGACTAGCCCAAGGTCACCCAGCAGGCTTCTTGTGGAAGAGTGGGTGGAAAATAAAACCAGGTCATTAGATACAGTTCACCAGATACAGATGAGTTCACCATTCTGTGGAGGAGTGGGGAATCAAACCAGATTTGAGTCTACCAGGCTTAACCACTACAATCAATTTATGACATCAGTGGCAACTGCCACAAAGTGGAGCCAATTTCAAGAATATTTCTATTGAATCCCATTAAGAAGGAAAAAGAACCACCACAATTTAATCCCAAATGTGGAGGAACAGTGAAAGACACGTGAACTTTCATACTGGACCAGCGTTATCTTGGTAACGTTCCTACTGACCAGTAATATGCTAGAAGCAGCATTATAAGTCAACTATTAAAGCCCTTCATAACTTGGAACCTTGATAACCATGCTGTCTTCATAGGCACTGGGGCCAGCCTTGGTCAGAGACAGGCTTATCACAGCTTTCCTCATGCTATATGCCAGATTCCTTCTTTCATAATGAGAGAAAGAAGTCAAGTCACAGCTGACTTATGGTGACCCTTTCAAGGCAAGAGACATTCAGAGGTGGTTTACCATTGCTTGCCTCTGTGTCACCGTTTTAGTATTCCTCAGAGATCTCCCATCCAAATATTAGCCAGGGCTAACCCACCTTATCTTCTGAGATCTCATGAGATCAAGGTTGACTGGGCTATCCAGGTCAGGGTTTCCCTCTTAACTTTCTTGAAAACACACAAATCAACAGCACAGTCCTGAACAAGTTTACACCATTCTAATTCTAATTACTTCTATAGATTTAGAAGAGTGTAACTCTACTTAATATTGTACTCTTAATCAAAGAACTTGCAGTAAATTGGAGTTTACGTGTCAGATACCATAATGCTTATGTAGGACTTATATTTTAGAATAACCATGAATGAATACTCCATCCAGATCAGAGGTGCTTTTAAAAAATTCATTTATGGGGATAGACTATTAACTAATGTTATAATTACTAAAAGAGAAGGCTCCACAGTTCCACGTGACCTCAAGTTACTACCTCCAGTTTGGAAATTCAGGTATTAAAATCAGGCAGGTAGGTAAGTGTATTTACCAAGTACTGAAGAAAAAGTCCCCTGTGCATGCCCAGTAATAATGTCTCCATCTATTTGCAAGGCTTTATTAGGGCAAATTTATTTAAAGTGCCTCCCAGTTATCTTAGCCAGACACTATAATGTCTTTGTCTTTATGCTTGTATTGTTCAGAGTTTTCCCCCCTGGAATGAGAGATTCTATACCTATTTAGTTCTTTAGCTGCAATGTGAGTTTAAGAGCTTGACACAAGTTATTCTAACAAGTAAAAGGTATTCTTCACATGCTCAGGACCAAACTATATTATGACAGACACTAGTCCAACCTGTGACCACTGACACCATTTTAGAAAAAAAAATTGCTTTGTAAAAATTGTGATGAGGGCCTGATTACGATCATATCTATGGCATGCCAGCAACAAACAATTACACTTTCTTCCTCCACCCCTATTTAACCATGGGGTGAGGTGTGTTAGCATTTGAAAAAGCACTGTGACAGGTGGGGAAACAAGATTGGCTGTTACTACCATACTTTGGGTGTGATCAGGATCTGGCCCTCAAAGCAATTTGTAAATGGCAATATTTTACCATACATGCAATTGGCAGCCACAGGTTGGACCCCTGCCCACCAGAGGTGTATCTAGGCAAACTGGAGCCCGGGGAAAAACCTGAGTTTGGCGCCCCCCCCCCCGCCTCCGTATGGGCGGTCACCCTCCCCCACCACAACCAAACAATGATTTTTGCACCAGCTCACAAAACACCTCCCACCCCTAGCAAAACATACATGGCTCTCTCCCCACCAACTCTCTTTCCTAATTTTGTCCTCACACCAACCGTATGAGGTAGGTTGTTAGCCTGAGAATCAGCTCCAAGTGCAAGTGGGTATTAATCATGTAAATCTCTCACAAATCACTTCCAGCAAAACATTTACCAAACAAATGTCAGCATCATCTCTCACAAATCACCTCCAGTGGAATCCACCCTCAAACAGCATCACTTTCAATGGTGTTTAAACTAGGAGCCAAGATTCTTCTTTTAAATCCACCTTAAATGGAGAATCTGGTGTCCCCAGTTAAAACAACATTGAAAGTGATGCTATTTTGGTGTGGATTCTCCCCCACCCTGAAACAGCATCACTTTCAATGTTTAAACTGGGGACTTCGCATTCTCCCTTTAAGTCCATGCCGAAGGGGGTGGGTTTAAGAGGAGAATCTAGGGAAATTTTGAGGGTGCCTGCTGTCAGGGGTGCAATTGTTAAGCTAGCAGCACCAAACTTTCAGGGTATCTTTAGGAGACTCTCCTGATGATACCATCCAGGTTTGGTGATGTTTGGTTTAGGGGGTCCAATTATGGACCCTCAAAGGTGTAGCCTCCATCTCCTATTAGTTTCTATTAGCACCCCCTTTGGAAGTCCATAACTTTGGACTCCCTGAACCAAACCTCACCAAACCTGGGTGGTATCATCAGGAGAGTCTCTCGAAAAATCTCTGAAAATGTGGTACTGCTAGCCTAAAAACTGCACCCCCTCCATGCCCGAAATTGAAAAAAAACCCACTAAAAATACAAAACCCCCACAAACCTGAAATTTCTGCATTCTCCACTGGGGGGGGCATCCGGGGACATAGGGTACCCCATGTCCTTAGGCAAATATGCCACTGCTGCCCACCATAACATGTGGTCTGGCTCTCAGAGGCACACATTTATTCATGCAGGCAAGATGCTTCAAGATGGCTTACAGCAAATGATCACAAACTGGCCTCAAGGTCCTCATGAGATAGGACATTCTTTTCATAATTTCCCCAAATCCAATTTGCTCCCTGCCCAGGTACAATTTCTCCAATGCAAACGATGGAGACAACCAGTGGTGGGATTCAGCAGGTTCACACCACTTCGGCAGAACCGGTTGTTAAAATGGTGCTTGTAAACAAGCAGTAGCTAAATTATTTAAATCCCACCACTGGAACTGGTTGTTAAATTATTTGAATCACTGGAGACAACCCCCTAATATTGTAGGTCTTTGATCCCCCCCCCCCCCGACTTGTTACTGGTGACCTTATTGGTGGGAGGGGAGAAGACTGAGAAAAAGAAAATAAGGGCAGAAGTTAGTGAACAGGAAGATGAAAATTATCTCAGCTAATAAGGGGTTAACTGAAGTAGGAAAAATGCTGAAAAGCTGCCATTTCCTATCCCTTGTGAGGCAATTTGATGGAAAATGGAAAAAAAGAATTTTCCCTTTCCATAAGAAAAAGGGCTCAGGGAAAGGAAAGCAAGAAAGAAGTGACATGGCATATTTCTAAGGGTGCTATGCCCCTTAATGACCCCTGAAGCTATGGGTTAGCTTGATCCAATGTCACATTGTTTCTGTGACTAGACTGCTGGCTGGAGGAGTTAGACATTCAAGGAAATAATTGGGAATATCATTTAAATCAAATGAATGTAGAACTTGGTGGGGGAAATAGTTCCCTGTGTGCCATTACAATTGCACGTCTGCTTGCATAAGTGCTATAAAGTCTGATTCCTGTTAACATCATGCACTCTCTGCTCTGTCAGAAATGGACAGCCATAATAGAGTAACCATCATTTAACTTTTATTTGCATTATAGTAGCATGCAATTACTCCCTACAGAATGGTTGCTCCCATTATCCTGCATCCCATATTAACATTTTGTCAAGAAGTCTTTTCCTTCTGGAGCTCAAACATGATTGTAAAAAAAAAAGGCAGAATGAAGTTGTCGATGAGATCAGGTAGCAAAGTGAGCATGTACTATTACAAAGGAGTGACACCCATGAAGTTACTCATTCCTTCCCCATTATCAGCTGGCAGTGTTCTTGAAAAAGATTCAATTGTCCTAATGATCCAGTTCATCTTTTGCAGACAGAGGGACAAATCCTAGCCGGTGTTGAGACATTAGTGTTTCTCCCCAGAGTCTCAATAACATACAGCATGCATGTCGAATGCTTGGTACCTCCCAAGATCTGAGCCGTTAGTCCTTGATATAGTAATATCTCTTCTGGGAAAGATCTGTATTTTAATAATTTTCTCAGCACCCCTGCACATGTACGAAGAGATATATTTTTCCCTCTGCAGACAGATCCACCTCTGAACTGTAATTTATTATTTTAGTATCTCAGAAGCTGTTTCTTTGAGAAATATATGTGCAGAATTGTAGTAAGACTACATGGCTTTTACGACTGTGAATGATGGTTTGTTTGACTAGATCTCTTATGTATCAGCCTAACTATTTAGTATTTTCTACATGATTTATTCTCAGACTGCCTTAATAACGTTCAGATATTACTTTCAACGAATAATAGATGTTCTTTTCTCTAAAATGCTCTTAAACTGTTTCTTTAATGAGCAAGAATTTGATTACAGAATTTATACTTCAACGCTGATGACTGGAAAGTTCTCAGTACAATTCTAGTTGGGCAAAATAAGCTGAAATGAAAATAATTGAAATTTTCTATATAGTCATATAAAATTGGATATGTGTTTTCAGGCACACAAGTATATTTAATTAGCCCATGCAACAGCGGGGTAGTATTTACAGTAAGATGTATTAAAGAGGCACAGTAGTTAATTTTAAACCCATCCATTTGGCAATACATTTTCACCATTTTTTTTGCTGATGTACTTGATTGGCTGGGTGTTTTTGAGTTCAGTTAATTGTGTACTGTTCCAATAAATGGCAATCATGTGTGTAGTTTCTCTGCCACACACAGACCCATGCAGCTGCAAACATTTTGGTCTGTTTTGTATCTTTCCATTTGTAGACTGAACGTCATGACATATGGTAAATTCAAAAATCTAGAGAACTGGGTATCACAGTATCTAAGACACTGTGCTGCAAATTGAAATGACTCTCTTTTCAAACATTCAGACTTCTCCAGTTCAGTTAATTCAGCAGTTGGCCTCTCTTACATACAATTGCTCAGATCTGGTAGGAAATTTCCTGTCACCTGCACCAATCTCCCATCCTCAAGAAATTCAGCAGCAGGAGAAAAAATGACCTCCCTAGAGATGTTAGTTTCTATTTTCTCTAGTCTTTACCATAGATATTAGGGGAAATTCCATGAGCATCACTCAGTGACACCCCCCCCCCAGCCCACCTTGCCAAGGATCTCCTTCCTAGATACAAGTACAACAATGTGGGCAACGTGAAGAATCTAGACAACAACTATTACATTATGCCCACTGGGCATAATCCAAAACTATTGCAAATTGTTATTATGTGCTATGCTAATTTTATTGTTAGTGGTTAACCTGAGATAGGAATATTATTATTAATGTTTATAAAGCTGTTGATAGATTATGTTAGGGTTTATTGTAAACGGTGTTACCATTATGCTTGGTCCTATTATATTGATGTTGTCGTTACTTATCACGTTGTACACCGCCCTGAGCCCTCAGAGGAAGGGCGGTATATAAATTAAATTTCAAATCAAAATCAAATCAAAACAATTAAGTAAACAATACACATTACTTTAATGTAGAAAAGTGCAAAGTACAGAGCCAACATACATAGCAGAATAACATACATAAAAGGACAAAACAAGCACTTGAGAGGTAATCCTCTATTCCTATGAACAATACCTAATATTACTTAATTCCTATAAAGTTGTGTATTTCCTATTTGAAGTTCTAAGTATCAAGAGAGAGGATAAATAAGGTAAGCTCGCAGCCCAAGTTTACAGCTTTCTCAAAACAGTCTTTTTTCTTGTCAGTCAGTGCCTATGTGATGACTTCCAACTGTTCAGTGATGAGATTAACAACTTTGGATCTTTCACATTCAAAACTCCTGTCTAATTGGCAACTGGATTAAAAAAACATGCTCCATGGCTTATGTACACGTTTCACAGAGACTTCATCAGCTAACAACATATATGGGGGCTAGGCTCTTTGGGGGTTGGCCGGTATAAAAATCCCATAAATAAAAAAATAATTTAGGAAGGTACATTTCAAAGAGTTAACCTGTATGACTTACCACCTCACATAACTGAGGAGACCTCAAAGGAAGCCCCGGTTAGTACTTTAAGGTGACCAGATGGTCACCTTTGTGAACCGGGACGTGTGGGTAGGCGCGAGCGCATGTCACAGGGCGGGAAACGGGAGCGCCCCAGAAGGCCGTGCGCTCCTGCGGCCGCACATGCGGGAGGCTGCCGCACTGCCTTGCACCCCAGAAGGCAGTGCGGCAGCCTTCCAAAAATCGGGACACTTGAAATAACCTGCGGGATGCGTGACAAATTGTTTTAAGGCGGGACTGTCCTGCCAAAAGCGGGCAATTCAAACCACTTCTGAATGTCTCTTGCCCTGAAAATCTCATGAGGGGTCTCTATGTCAGCTACAACTTGATGGAATTTTCCACACCAGTGTATTTTAAGTAGGATTGCAAGATCATGTGGGGGAGTCACATGGAAGGGGCAGCCATAATTGAAAATCATACCCTTCTAGGAATCACCAGTAGTATGGTTTTACCACAGTTTCCAGAAATTCCTAGAGAGGCACACATCAATTCTTGGATTTTCCAAAAGTAATGTCATGCTGTCACTAACAGAGTTTGAGCATTAGTATTTTGCATCACTGATAGAAGGTATTTCATACATTTGTTATGCCAGTATCCCTAAAGTCATCTAGAATCCCTCAATATGCCAGTATCCCTCAGGTCACTCCAGAATATAGAAAAGGGGGCAGCTAAAAAGACGAACACTTTCATAAAATGCCAGAAGGCCAGGAAAATCTCACAAAGAAAGCACCGGGCAGTTTAAATTAGTTGAAATGTAAAGGGAGGCCTCCTTTTGTAAGAAAATTCCTCTTAAAAGCAGACATCTCAATGAGTTGAGATCATCTGAGATTCCAGCTACAAAAATAAAACAAAATATAATAAAAAGCTCAGGGTTTTATGACAACAAAGGACAAATATTACAATCTTAAATATTGAAGTTTTTAACTCTTAAGACAATGAACACCTCAAAGAGAGCAAACTGCTATCCTTCCCATGGTAATTATAGGAGCAGAAATTCATGTACTGGACATGAGCCCCAAATGTTCAGTCATTGTTTGTGAGTTAATTAGGCTATCAGCACAATCTCGGGTCATAGTTGGCTTTGTCCCAAAGAACTAAAAGCCAAGGAAATAAGTTTCCTCTATCCTGAAACTAGAAAATGGGAATATTTAATTTGACTGTACTATCAAAGGCACTTCCTCTCCCCCCAAAAGACAGGAAATTAAGTATATATGTTCTGGTATTCAGCCATAGACTGCAGGTTAGTTTTTGCTTCCACCTAAGCCGACTTCAACCCCTAAAGGGGCATCATGTGGACTTAAAGTGCATCACCTTTTTTCTTACTGTTTTGTTTCCCTCTTTCTTTCACTAGGGTCCCTGGTGTCCAAGCTCCTTTTCTCCTGTTGTGCTGAGAATATTCCTAGATCTTGCCATAGATCCACCCTTGTCTCTCCCAAGATCCCCTGGTTCTCTGTCTCATCAGCCTGTCCATTTGCCCATGTTCCCAGCATTACTGGTGCCTTTCAGATCCCCAGACTTCCTGCTTGCTTTATCTTTCACTCTGTTTCCTTCTCTCATGTTCTTCAGAGACATATGCACATCTATACAATTCACTCATAAAATAGTCATGAGTAAGCAATACCTGGGCACTTTAATCTTCAAAGCTATTGACAATTTTTGAATTAGGGCATATCAAAGTAAATATTTGAAGTACCTTTCCAAAAGTGTTGATTGCCAGGTGTCTTTTACATTTCCCTTCTGTCTTGCTTTTAATCTATCCTTTTGTAGTTAATAAAAGTCAGCTTTTTAAAAACAATGGTCTTGTTATTGTATGGGAAGATAACACATCAATCTGCAAAGACTCAGTTTGCAAGCAGTCCAGATTTGGAGATCCATGTGCAAATGGGCATCCACTTCTCCTTGGTTCAAGGGTAACACATTAGAATTTTTTTAAAAAAGAAAAAATATATGCTAAATGTAACCTGAATGTATACGGTGTGAATGTGACACATTAGAGAACAGCACTGCAACCTAACTGAAAACATTTGTAGTGGCATTCCACCATCACCCCATCAATTACATAGAATAAAATCCACTTGGGAATTTGCAAAATTCCTGTTTTGTTTACAAATGTTAATAAAAAAATAACATTCCTGAAAATGCTGGTTCTTAGGGGAAAAAATGGTGGCATCCCAATGTGGTATCTTATTTCATTATGAATGTGTTATTTGTAAACAGGAAGCTTTTTGTGTTCAATGCAAAAAGTAACTCATTGCTTTTGCAGTAGATGATGGTATGATACACGACAGTGAAGAGTAAGGTAGGCAAGTTGGCAATGCCCATAAGAATTCATGGTTTTTCTGAAGCTGCTGAGGAGCAAACTGAAGTGTTCAGATTCTATTTTGAAGAAGAAGAAGAAGAAGAAGAAGAAGAAGAAGAAGAAGAAGAAGAAGAAGAAGAAGAAGAAGAAGAAGAAGAAGAAACTCAAATGATTGATATTGGATTCACTGTTATAGATAGAAATGAAACAGTTTTGGAGTATGGAAGCACATGACAACAGATCAGATTCTGTACTGCATTCAAGTTTCATCTTATAAACAAGGAAAATGTTTTGGTGAAATCATAGATTTTTACAGAATAGGCAATTATGAAATGCCCAGAAGTTGATACTATCATGACCCCTCTTAGGTCCTCTTAAAGTTGTGAGCAGAATTTATCAATCTGAGTCTGAAATGATGGGGGGCTTGTGATGTCCAAAATATTATACTATGTAAAAGCCATATACTTCTTGATCATATTAGAGCCCATTATGTTAGTTCCCCTATGTTAAAAAAAGTTGCAAAGCTGAAGTATAGGGAGATAATTGCCTTCTTGATGGGACCAAATGTATGCAAGGTTTTAACACAGTAAACTGAGCAGAACAATGCCAGCATTGTTAAGGAAATGGTGGGTGGTTTCTAGAAAGGCAAAAAATGCAGTGTTTCGCTCTGTGCCATCTGACAATAATAAGGAGCACACAAAAAACCAAGACAGCAGGTATTTGTAGCCTTTGCAGATCTAACTGCAGCTTTTGATTTGGTGGACACAAATAGTTTGTGGAATAAATTATTACATACTAACATTGATAAAAGACCCCTGCAATTGGTTCTCCAGCAAACGCGTTTTTGCAGATAAAGCAATTTCCAGCTGGGAGTATCTGAACATTTCTTGAATGATTCCTAAACTTTTTGGGGGAGGGGCAGGGTATCAGTTAGCCATTGTTCCCCCCACAGTTAACAAGAGTCAATTTCTCCTCAGTGGGGGTAAGTGCCTCAGGGAGGACAAATGCACTGACACAAGGATGTGCTTCTCCCTCAAGCCCTTCCACCCACTTTAGATGGGGTTCTGGGTGAGTGTACTAGAGAGCAAAAGACTGTCCTTGTTCCTTGTTTTCTGTGCCTGGGGAAAATGAAGCTAATTCAGAGTAAGAGCCGGATTACACATTCCCCTCACTCTGAATTAATTTTGTTCACTTTCTCTGATGTTGTCATGTAGCCAGATCTGATTGGCTTCAGTATGTTGTCACTGTAACTGAGAAGAAGATTACTGTTTTTTAAAGAGGTTCACAGTGCAGCATTTTTACAGCTGTTTTTACTACGTACATAATGTGGTATGGGTTGCCTGACTGTATGTAGGGAACACTGTAGCTTCATTCCTCAAGGCATAAAAGAAAAACTAAAAGCATCAAAGGACTATGACAGGAGTCCAGTTTTGATGCAGCCTAAGTTAAAGCTTGTGATTGGTTATATGCTGGATAAACATCTAAGGAGAGAATCAGGGAAACTTGCCAACACTCTCACTTCTCTTCAGCTTTACTGTTAACAGGCCTGTATACAAAGCTGAAAAGTCCATTTCCTGCCACACTACCCATCTCAAACCCCAAGGAATCAGTATTATCGTACATCCACAATAAGTCGCTCTTGTCAAGCCTTTTAAAAGTACCTGACAGCTTCTGTCACAAAGCATATCTAACTGTCAACTTTAGTAAAACTAAGACAGCAGTCATTGGCTGGCAGGCATTACTGAACCCTGAGTGACTTCATTGTTGAGCCAGAACCTTGAGGTTTGGATTAACGCTCATGGAATTCTAGGTACGGGTCAGGATAACAATTTCCAAAACTGCACAAGCAATTCTAACTTTTCCTTCTTGAAAGGGAAGTAATTTGCAGAACCACCACTCAAAGTGTTTTCAGGGATACTGTCCCTTCCCACAACAAACACACACACACACACACACACACACACACACACACACACACATACACACACACACACACACACACACATTTACTTTATGTGTGGCTGTTTGCAAACCCGGATAAACTGAATTGTTCTGAAATAATCCAAAAGCAACATTTGACATCTCTCATGTGCCTTTCTCATGGAACTCTGGCATCAATGCCTCACGCTGAAATTGTATTCCTGATTGCCCAAACTGATTTGAATGATGGTATGCTAGGTTAGGAACTAAACACATGTTGAAGCAGCTAGCAATCTGTTTCATGACATCCAGTGGGCTAGTAAACCACATTCCATTAATTTAAAATGGTCTTGATAATTAACCAGTCTTAGCAGGGGCTTGCTTTTCCTAGGATGAAGTAAAAAAGAAAAAAGATATTACATAGTGGCATTTTTTTTTGTCCAGCTTATTTAAATGAGCTTCCCTCTCAGCAAGTACATCACATTTTTTTTTGCTTGGGACTGGCCAAGAGTCCACTGAGAAGCCTACACTGAGAAGTGTCCCTGTGGGTGGATGATAGTAAAGCCCTTCTTGCTCTCTGAAAGGATGAATGCAAGAAAGATAAATAACCGAAAAATAAAATAATCATGCACAGTAAAAACAATCCTATTAACCATGCTTTGTGGATTCCTCATCTTTGTTAATATTATGTTGTGAACCTGTGTTTATGAGGTTTTTTGTCATTGTTGGTGTGAAATAACAGACATATAAAATTGTTCAATCTCATCACAGCGTGTGCTTCAATAGTGCATTTATTTCCATCTGTAGTAAAAATACTCAGCATGAAATAACACCTGGTTTTACAATGTTCAATATAGTTCACATAACACTGCTGAAAATGTTATCCCCATGCTCAGGCATGAGACAGAAGCGAAGAGTTAATTAAATATACAGAATATAAGAGAAAGTGAAATGAGTAAAAGAAGGAAGTAAAAAACAAAGATATTTGGGGGGAAGGAGAGAGAATTGATAAGGGAATTATGAGAATTGGCAATAAAAGCCAGCCACAATATTAAATGTTTGCACTCCAGATGTGCGTATAGACATTAGGAAATTATCATGATTGTTCGCTCACAGGCAGCTACAATCAAAATTAGGCACCGATGAGAAATCATAGGTTCATTTGGTGAGGAGGAAGCCCCAGGTGCATCATTCAGCCAGTAGTGAGTCTGAAAGGCTCACAGACAGATGTATGCCTCATCTGTGTCTTGAATATCTCCAACTTTACTCTTTCTTCAGCCTCTTTTGGCAGCTTGTCCCCTTACCAAACTGGTCCTAGAGCCTGGCAATGCAACTATTATTCAAAGTTTAGCACCGTCACTTCTCACTCGCCCTCAAGCAGGTCACAAAGAGAAGCAGATACGGTGGGTGTAATGCTTGTGGACCGTAAACAAATGCAGAGATTGAACTCGTTTCATAACATATGAACTGACCCTGGCACACATATATGTATTTCATTCAGGACTTCTTTCTCTATTTATAACATACATTTCAGGTCCCTTGAGCATGCCTGTGGTGAATGCAACTTGAGAATTACTCACTGCATATATAAAGAAAAATCAAAGCCCTGTGCACAAATTATAATGAGCAGTAACCTGTACACAGCACATACTTGATTTTTCTTTAATGTGTATTGAGTAATTCTCATGTTTCACGGAATACATGTGAAACTGGAATTTTACCTCCATATTTATCCAGATAGAGGACCACCTGGGTCTTTATTTCATTTGTTAAATTAACCTGCTTTGGCTGTTTCTCACAAATGTACATTCATGCAGGTGGTACATCCATTCAGTGTAACATATAAACAGGGCTCAAGTATATACCATACAACGGTTATACATGGGTTCATTGTAATTAGTGAACAGCGCAGCTCTATTTACAAGTTACAGTGAACACACATACAATGCATGAACAGTGTGCACTTATTGTTATTTATGCATGCATTGAGTAATGTTCACATGATATTCAACACATGTACAGCTGAATGTGCAAGGGAAACTGAGGGATGTGTATTCAGCTGAAACAAAGCCAAAATATAGCTGGAAAATACTATATCAGTATTTTCCGTATATTGGGATTTTTGGGAGGGGGGGATCCTGAAGAAATGGTCCCAAAAATCCCAGAACTCTGGGTGAACTGGAAAGAAAGATTGTGATCTGTTACATGTCTCTGAAGATGCCAGCCATAGATGCAGGTGAAACATTAGGAGTAAAAACTACCTGACCATGGCCTTGCATCCCAGAAAAAAACCACAACATGTAGTTGATTCTGTCTGTGAAAGCTTTCAACAATACATTGGACCCATACAGTCTTTTCTTAACCGTGTTGATGCAGAAGTCTTACCGATTTCACCAATATGAGTCTCAAAATAAGAGAGCTTAGGATGTTAGGGATTTTTAGGGGGGAAGGGGGAGGATAAGAGGTAAAACAAAGGAAGAATGTTGCAAGTTACAATTGGATTATTTTTTATTTATTTTATTTATTATTTCATTTTTATATCGCCCTCCCCCGGAGGGCTCAGGATTAGCTAAGTTATCTGGGATAGGGCTGCCAATCTACACTTGTGGCTTAGTCTTTTCCAGGAATTACCTGATTTCCAGATCTCCAGACTGCAGAATGAGGTTGCCAGGAGGAAATGGCGGCTTCCACCAGTGGTACCACATTTTGGCTCCCCAAACTTACTGACCTCAAATCTCCAGGAATTTTCCAAGCCAGAGTTGATAATAGAGCAATTGAGTCTCCCACTATTGCAGGAGACCTCCCTGTGGCAGCCTAATTCATCTGCCCCTGACCCAAGCTGGAGAAAAGATAATAATAATAAAAAAGAAACAGCAAGGTTGGCTATGCTATAACATCAGTTCTGGGGGATGGCCACATTATTTATTTATTTACTTACTTACTTACTTACTTACTTACTTACTTACTTACTTACTTATGGGGGGGGGGGTGGGGGGGGGGGGGGGTGGGGGGGGGGGGGGGTGGGGGGGGGGGGGGGTGGGGGGGGGGGGGGGTGGGGGGGGGGGGGGGTGGGGGGGGGGGGGGGTGGGGGGGGGGGGGGGTGGGGGGGGGGGGGGGTGGGGGGGGGGGGGGGTGGGGGGGGGGGGGGGTGGGGGGGGGGGGGGGTGGGGGGGGGGGGGGGTGGGGGGGGGGGGGGGTGGGGGGGGGGGGGGGTGGGGGGGGGGGGGGGTGGGGGGGGGGGGGGGTGGGGGGGGGGGGGGGTGGGGGGGGGGGGGGGTGGGGGGGGGGGGGGGTGGGGGGGGGGGGGGGTGGGGGGGGGGGGGGGTGGGGGGGGGGGGGGGTGGGGGGGGGGGGGGGTGGGGGGGGGGGGGGGTGGGGGGGGGGGGGGGTGGGGGGGGGGGGGGGTGGGGGGGGGGGGGGGTGGGGGGGGGGGGGGGTGGGGGGGGGGGGGGGTGGGGGGGGGGGGGGGTGGGGGGGGGGGGGGGTGGGGGGGGGGGGGGGTGGGGGGGGGGGGGGGTGGGGGGGGGGGGGGGTGGGGGGGGGGGGGGGTGGGGGGGGGGGGGGGTGGGGGGGGGGGGGGGTGGGGGGGGGGGGGGGTGGGGGGGGGGGGGGGTGGGGGGGGGGGGGGGTGGGGGGGGGGGGGGGTGGGGGGGGGGGGGGGTGGGGGGGGGGGGGGGTGGGGGGGGGGGGGGGTGGGGGGGGGGGGGGGTGGGGGGGGGGGGGGGTGGGGGGGGGGGGGGGTGGGGGGGGGGGGGGGTGGGGGGGGGGGGGGGTGGGGGGGGGGGGGGGTGGGGGGGGGGGGGGGTGGGGGGGGGGGGGGGTGGGGGGGGGGGGGGGTGGGGGGGGGGGGGGGTGGGGGGGGGGGGGGGTGGGGGGGGGGGGGGGTGGGGGGGGGGGGGGGTGGGGGGGGGGGGGGGTGGGGGGGGGGGGGGGTGGGGGGGGGGGGGGGTGGGGGGGGGGGGGGGTGGGGGGGGGGGGGGGTGGGGGGGGGGGGGGGTGGGGGGGGGGGGGGGTGGGGGGGGGGGGGGGTGGGGGGGGGGGGGGGTGGGGGGGGGGGGGGGTGGGGGGGGGGGGGGGTGGGGGGGGGGGGGGGTGGGGGGGGGGGGGGGTGGGGGGGGGGGGGGGTGGGGGGGGGGGGGGGTGGGGGGGGGGGGGGGTGGGGGGGGGGGGGGGTGGGGGGGGGGGGGGGTGGGGGGGGGGGGGGGTGGGGGGGGGGGGGGGTGGGGGGGGGGGGGGGTGGGGGGGGGGGGGGGTGGGGGGGGGGGGGGGTGGGGGGGGGGGGGGGTGGGGGGGGGGGGGGGTGGGGGGGGGGGGGGGTGGGGGGGGGGGGGGGTGGGGGGGGGGGGGGGTGGGGGGGGGGGGGGGTGGGGGGGGGGGGGGGTGGGGGGGGGGGGGGGTGGGGGGGGGGGGGGGTGGGGGGGGGGGGGGGTGGGGGGGGGGGGGGGTGGGGGGGGGGGGGGGTGGGGGGGGGGGGGGGTGGGGGGGGGGGGGGGTGGGGGGGGGGGGGGGTGGGGGGGGGGGGGGGTGGGGGGGGGGGGGGGTGGGGGGGGGGGGGGGTGGGGGGGGGGGGGGGTGGGGGGGGGGGGGGGTGGGGGGGGGGGGGGGTGGGGGGGGGGGGGGGTGGGGGGGGGGGGGGGTGGGGGGGGGGGGGGGTGGGGGGGGGGGGGGGTGGGGGGGGGGGGGGGTGGGGGGGGGGGGGGGTGGGGGGGGGGGGGGGTGGGGGGGGGGGGGGGTGGGGGGGGGGGGGGGTGGGGGGGGGGGGGGGTGGGGGGGGGGGGGGGTGGGGGGGGGGGGGGGTGGGGGGGGGGGGGGGTGGGGGGGGGGGGGGGTGGGGGGGGGGGGGGGTGGGGGGGGGGGGGGGTGGGGGGGGGGGGGGGTGGGGGGGGGGGGGGGTGGGGGGGGGGGGGGGTGGGGGGGGGGGGGGGTGGGGGGGGGGGGGGGTGGGGGGGGGGGGGGGTGGGGGGGGGGGGGGGTGGGGGGGGGGGGGGGTGGGGGGGGGGGGGGGTGGGGGGGGGGGGGGGTGGGGGGGGGGGGGGGTGGGGGGGGGGGGGGGTGGGGGGGGGGGGGGGTGGGGGGGGGGGGGGGTGGGGGGGGGGGGGGGTGGGGGGGGGGGGGGGTGGGGGGGGGGGGGGGTGGGGGGGGGGGGGGGTGGGGGGGGGGGGGGGTGGGGGGGGGGGGGGGTGGGGGGGGGGGGGGGTGGGGGGGGGGGGGGGTGGGGGGGGGGGGGGGTGGGGGGGGGGGGGGGTGGGGGGGGGGGGGGGTGGGGGGGGGGGGGGGTGGGGGGGGGGGGGGGTGGGGGGGGGGGGGGGTGGGGGGGGGGGGGGGTGGGGGGGGGGGGGGGTGGGGGGGGGGGGGGGTGGGGGGGGGGGGGGGTGGGGGGGGGGGGGGGTGGGGGGGGGGGGGGGTGGGGGGGGGGGGGGGTGGGGGGGGGGGGGGGTGGGGGGGGGGGGGGGTGGGGGGGGGGGGGGGTGGGGGGGGGGGGGGGTGGGGGGGGGGGGGGGTGGGGGGGGGGGGGGGTGGGGGGGGGGGGGGGTGGGGGGGGGGGGGGGTGGGGGGGGGGGGGGGTGGGGGGGGGGGGGGGTGGGGGGGGGGGGGGGTGGGGGGGGGGGGGGGTGGGGGGGGGGGGGGGTGGGGGGGGGGGGGGGTGGGGGGGGGGGGGGGTGGGGGGGGGGGGGGGTGGGGGGGGGGGGGGGTGGGGGGGGGGGGGGGTGGGGGGGGGGGGGGGTGGGGGGGGGGGGGGGTGGGGGGGGGGGGGGGTGGGGGGGGGGGGGGGTGGGGGGGGGGGGGGGTGGGGGGGGGGGGGGGTGGGGGGGGGGGGGGGTGGGGGGGGGGGGGGGTGGGGGGGGGGGGGGGTGGGGGGGGGGGGGGGTGGGGGGGGGGGGGGGTGGGGGGGGGGGGGGGTGGGGGGGGGGGGGGGTGGGGGGGGGGGGGGGTGGGGGGGGGGGGGGGTGGGGGGGGGGGGGGGTGGGGGGGGGGGGGGGTGGGGGGGGGGGGGGGTGGGGGGGGGGGGGGGTGGGGGGGGGGGGGGGTGGGGGGGGGGGGGGGTGGGGGGGGGGGGGGGTGGGGGGGGGGGGGGGTGGGGGGGGGGGGGGGTGGGGGGGGGGGGGGGTGGGGGGGGGGGGGGGTGGGGGGGGGGGGGGGTGGGGGGGGGGGGGGGTGGGGGGGGGGGGGGGTGGGGGGGGGGGGGGGTGGGGGGGGGGGGGGGTGGGGGGGGGGGGGGGTGGGGGGGGGGGGGGGTGGGGGGGGGGGGGGGTGGGGGGGGGGGGGGGTGGGGGGGGGGGGGGGTGGGGGGGGGGGGGGGTGGGGGGGGGGGGGGGTGGGGGGGGGGGGGGGTGGGGGGGGGGGGGGGTGGGGGGGGGGGGGGGTGGGGGGGGGGGGGGGTGGGGGGGGGGGGGGGTGGGGGGGGGGGGGGGTGGGGGGGGGGGGGGGTGGGGGGGGGGGGGGGTGGGGGGGGGGGGGGGTGGGGGGGGGGGGGGGTGGGGGGGGGGGGGGGTGGGGGGGGGGGGGGGTGGGGGGGGGGGGGGGTGGGGGGGGGGGGGGGTGGGGGGGGGGGGGGGTGGGGGGGGGGGGGGGTGGGGGGGGGGGGGGGTGGGGGGGGGGGGGGGTGGGGGGGGGGGGGGGTGGGGGGGGGGGGGGGTGGGGGGGGGGGGGGGTGGGGGGGGGGGGGGGTGGGGGGGGGGGGGGGTGGGGGGGGGGGGGGGTGGGGGGGGGGGGGGGTGGGGGGGGGGGGGGGTGGGGGGGGGGGGGGGTGGGGGGGGGGGGGGGTGGGGGGGGGGGGGGGTGGGGGGGGGGGGGGGTGGGGGGGGGGGGGGGTGGGGGGGGGGGGGGGTGGGGGGGGGGGGGGGTGGGGGGGGGGGGGGGTGGGGGGGGGGGGGGGTGGGGGGGGGGGGGGGTGGGGGGGGGGGGGGGTGGGGGGGGGGGGGGGTGGGGGGGGGGGGGGGTGGGGGGGGGGGGGGGTGGGGGGGGGGGGGGGTGGGGGGGGGGGGGGGTGGGGGGGGGGGGGGGTGGGGGGGGGGGGGGGTGGGGGGGGGGGGGGGTGGGGGGGGGGGGGGGTGGGGGGGGGGGGGGGTGGGGGGGGGGGGGGGTGGGGGGGGGGGGGGGTGGGGGGGGGGGGGGGTGGGGGGGGGGGGGGGTGGGGGGGGGGGGGGGTGGGGGGGGGGGGGGGTGGGGGGGGGGGGGGGTGGGGGGGGGGGGGGGTGGGGGGGGGGGGGGGTGGGGGGGGGGGGGGGTGGGGGGGGGGGGGGGTGGGGGGGGGGGGGGGTGGGGGGGGGGGGGGGTGGGGGGGGGGGGGGGTGGGGGGGGGGGGGGGTGGGGGGGGGGGGGGGTGGGGGGGGGGGGGGGTGGGGGGGGGGGGGGGTGGGGGGGGGGGGGGGTGGGGGGGGGGGGGGGTGGGGGGGGGGGGGGGTGGGGGGGGGGGGGGGTGGGGGGGGGGGGGGGTGGGGGGGGGGGGGGGTGGGGGGGGGGGGGGGTGGGGGGGGGGGGGGGTGGGGGGGGGGGGGGGTGGGGGGGGGGGGGGGTGGGGGGGGGGGGGGGTGGGGGGGGGGGGGGGTGGGGGGGGGGGGGGGTGGGGGGGGGGGGGGGTGGGGGGGGGGGGGGGTGGGGGGGGGGGGGGGTGGGGGGGGGGGGGGGTGGGGGGGGGGGGGGGTGGGGGGGGGGGGGGGTGGGGGGGGGGGGGGGTGGGGGGGGGGGGGGGTGGGGGGGGGGGGGGGGGGGGGGGGGGGGGGGTGGGGGGGGGGGGGGGGGGGTGGCGGGGGGGGGTGGGGGGGGGGGGGGGTGTGGGGGGGGGGGGGTGGGGGAAGGGGCGGGGGAGGGGGTGGGGCGGGGGGGGGGTGGGGGGGGGGGGGGGGGGGGGGGGGGGGGGGGGGGGGGGGGGGGGGGTGGGGGGGGGGGGGGGGGGGGGGGGGGGGGGGGGGGGGGGGGGGGGGGTGGGGGGGGGGGGGGGGGGGGGGGGGGGGGGGGGGGGGGGGGGGGGGGTGGGGGGGGCGGGGGCATTGCTGTCAATTGAGAATTTCACTGGGTGGAGGGCTGTTTGGGGTGCATGTTTATCATAGAGAATATTAGTCACACAAACGTTTAGGGAATCGTCTTCAGGAGAATCTCTGGTATGACAATTCATCCAAGTTTGAGGAAACTTTTGCTTATGGGGCAGTGGGAGATGGACCCTACCCATAACATTGAACCCCTTGAACCGCAACGGTATTACCAAAGCATGGATGGTGTCATGAAGAGACTCTCCTGAAGACACCCTTTGGAAAGTTTTGTGGGTTTAGCGTTTCGAGAAATGTGCATCTCCACAGCCCTCCCACAGAAATTTCCCGGTAGCTGCAATGGAGCCAACCAGCCACTACAGAGCACAGAATCTGTGGAAAATTTCTTTGGGTGATCTGTGAGGGGTGCAGTTTTAGAGCTACTGTCACCAAAATTTACCCCCCAGGGTATCATGCAAAATATTGTCCTTATGATACTCCCCAAGTTTGGTGAATTTTGGTTCAGGGGGTCCAAAGTTATGGACCTTCAAAAGTGTAGCCCCCATCTCCTGTTAGCTTCCATTGGAAACAATGGGGGATGGGGCACCCCTTTGAGGTCATCAATAACTTTGCCCCCCAAACTCAAACTCTTCCTATTGAAACTTGGGGAGAATCCATCAGGACACCGTCTCCCAGGATTGATATCCTGAAAGTTCAGAAATGCCAGCTAAAGCTTTAAAATTGCGCCCCCCTGCAGGCCAAAATGTGTAAAACACCAAAAATTCAATAATAATAATAAAACGGACCCGAATTTTTCGGATTTACCCGAATTTTCGGGCATATCCGAATCGGCCATGATTCAGATTCGGGCATACAAATCATTTTATGCCCCAAAATTTTACCGAATTTTTTTAGTATTGACCAACCCTAATGGCATAGCCTGATCTTGTCAGATCTCAGAAATTAACCAGGGTCAGCAAACAGAAGGTAGACCGCCATGGAAGACTCTTTAGAGGAAAACAATGACACACCACCTCACATAACACAACACCGACCCCACCAGTGATAAACCATATTCAAACCTATGACAGGACCCATATAGATATACAAATCTGTCAGATAAGTTATACAGACCTCTGCCTATAAGGGCCTAGCTGTCCTCCAATAAAGCTGTCAGAAGACTCCTTCCAGAAGTTTAGCCGAATAGGCCTTCATCAACTCTTTCAGAGAAAGAATAGCAGCTAAGACACCCATGTTTGGGCTGTAGTGGAACACACCCAGGAGAGGGTCAGAGCTGACCTGCTGTGTGGGACAGAATTGCCACACAGATCGATATAGAGACAAGTGGTTCATGTATGTGGTCTTGAGGTCATGTAGAACTTTGAAAGTAAACACCAGCACCATGCACTGAACCCAGAAGCAAACAGGCTGGCAGTGAAATGATCTTACAATGTGAGGAACTAACCTACTAAGTGCAATTCATGGGGGAAGAGAATCGTGGATGTGGTGCGAGGCCACGCCAATGTAAGTGCCCCATTTCCTGGCACAAGGGGAAAGTACGCTGATGCGAGGGCCAAATACATCAGTAATGAGGTGCCACATTACTCTGTGGTGTCCAAAACAGGGGATCTGCTGCTGTGCCAGTGCTCTCCCACCACAGGAGCCCATGTTAGTGTGGGTAGAGGCATTCTAGTGTTGGTCCCAGGAAGTGAAGCTGACTTTTGTTGACTTCCAGAGGGCTTTCAGTCTGGGAATGTCCCCTATGCCAGCCAGCAACTGGCCGTCAAAACCATCAAAAGAGCCATGTATGTCATTGAAGAACAGTAATGAGTTATTGAGTTTTGGATTTTTTGGATTTTTGCATCTTTCCTGTGCCCCCCCCCCGATCCTCTTTGAAGGTGATGCGGCTGTGCCATGACAGTACCATTACCAGTTGTCACAAAACTGCCCCCTCCATGGATTGCACTGTAAATGTCTTTCTGTAGTCCTTCTGCTTGTAGTCCAATATATTTGTTTTCTTGCATTTATTTTACAAAATCGATATCCCACTTTTCTGCGCTCACAAGGCACACCAAGGTGACAAATTAAAACATACACGATGAAATCACATTTAAAAAACCAATCTAAACCAACCAAAAACTCTCCACACATCATTAAAATAATTAAAACCAGAGGTGAAATACATACAAAGACATGAACAATTGAAACACTGGTCAGATACGAGGGATCACAGCGGGAACATCTAATGAAGAAAAAAAAATGAGGATGGCTGCCACTGGTGGAAGATGGCAACAGAAGAGGACAGATGAATGTATGTGTATGGGTGCCAACGAGTCACAGCTGAGTTGTGGGTTTTCACAGCAAGAGATGTTCAGAAATGGTATGCCATTGCCTGCCTTTGCATGTGCTGAGAGAGATCTGAGAGAATTGTGACTTGCCGAAGTCCCACTCACGTGGAGGAGTGGGGAATTGAACCTGGTTCTCCAGCTTCCAGTCAGATGCTCTTCGCCGCTACATCACACTGGCTCTACAGATGAATGCAGTCAGATCTTTTCTGCCAGTGTCTTGCAGGCCCACATCTTTGGCGAAACTGGCAATACTTCCTAGGGAATCTAATCTTCTCTCTTAGTCCAAGTCTCTGTGGATCTATCCTTCTTAATTGCCTGGCATGCCGCTGTCAATGGTATCTGCATTTCCATTTGCCATTCTCATTTGATTTTTAGTCTTTCACTCATTATGGCTTGTGATAGCAAGAGGGCACTAGGCAGCCATGTTCCGCTTCCATTGGGCTTTCTAAACCGTAGCAAAAAGACAAGTATTAACCTACCAGCAAATCTAATTGCTAATTACAGAGATTGGCAGTGTTAGGCTTCATAAAAAACAGTGATGGGTCAAACAAGGAGTGGTGTTTGCGATAATTACCTTGCAAAAGGTCAGTCCCACATCTCTTGAATATTGCAAATCTGGCGTGAAATGTGGTCCAATTCCCTCACCTCCTTCCAGAATCAGATGAGAGCCACCAAAAGGAAAATCCACTCCCATTTTCCACAGCCTTCACTCTGCAGCCTTTGATAAATAGGCAACGTCTGGGCCTCTCTGGGGCTCTAGGGGTCCATTTTTTACTCCAGTCAGTCACCAACTTGGCACAATTAGGTCTGAAATGTCCCAGAAGTGCACCAGTCCAGATGCGTTCTGTCACACTAGATATACTGCACCTTGTGAAGTCCTGTATCTGACATAAGGGCAGCACGTTTTTGGAGGGGGGAAAAGCCTGGGAAACTTTATATCATCTCTGTGCTATAAAGTCCAAGTTGTTTTGCATTTTCCAGTGTTTTGTTTCATTTTTTAATCGTCCATTACCGATTGGTTTTGTATTCATCAGAAAGGTGAATTCAGAAATTCAGCCTGAAATTCAGATCAGCTACCTTCTTGGACTTGAAGGATTCAAAAGCCATGCTCTTTTTGATTTGTTGTAGTGAATGTTTACAAAACAGAAAACATCTATTAAAGATGCCACATTAGTAACTGTTTGGACAACAGGAGAAAATAGAAGAGGTATATTCATCAATGTTGGTGACATTAATCCAAAACCATAGAAGAGTTTACATTCCCGTCCCAGAGAATTTACTCATTTTTTTTGTATGACATTTCTGTTCCATCTTTTCCCTTCAAGGAGTTCAGGGTGGTAGGCACAATGGTGTCCCATTTTTCAGCCTCATAACAACCTTGCGAGGTTAGTTAAGATGAAAGACTTATCCTCTAAGGACATCCAGGGAGCTTCACAGTGAAACAGGGATTTTCAAGCCCTGCCCAGTGGTGGGATTCAGCAGGTTTGCACCACTTCGGCAGAACCGGTTGTTAAAATGTTCCTTGTAAACAACCAGTTGTTAAATTATTTGAATCCCACCACCAGAACCAGTTGTTAAATTATTTGAATCCCAACACTGCCCAGCACTATACCATACTGCCAAGAGTTTGGGTTCTTACTTTTATTAAGGGTGAGATTCAGGTCATGGATCTGGGGGTGCGGAAGAGAAAAGGTACATGGGGAAAGAAATAGAAATGAGGAAGTTGCGTGATGAGCGCATTTGAGCAAGAAAAGGAAAGAGAAATATTAAAATCCATGTAGGGTAAGAAAGCAAAAGATGAAAACAAGTGGAGGTGAGGAAATGAAAACTTGTGTGTGTGTTTATATGTTTTAACATCCACTTTTTATTGTGCGAGCAGATAAACCTTCGATGATACTGTGTTTATTAATACACTGGTGGAAGCTGGGTTGACGGTTTGAGCACAGGAAAAAATGCTTGGTATGGATCCAACCCTGTCAGCACCATGTGCCAATTTTCCTTTGAATATTACAAGATGAGCCACCAGCCCTGAACTGAAGAGGGTGCTCATTTGACTGGTCCTGCCTCCCTGAGAAATTTTCAGGATTATGTTAATCACTGAGCAAATTCTATACAGAAAGCAATTCATTGCTGGAGAACGGGAGAAAGCTAACCATAAAGCATTAGCACCGGCCATGACTTTTCGGGGCAAATGGAACCAGCCCTACTTCTGGGCCTTGCCATCAGCGTCAGCATCCACAACATTTATCTGTTGAATTCATTTCACACTCTTTTAATGCTGCTCTTATGTTGTATTGTTCAAGAAAATGTCTACAGTGATGATCAGATGATTTGTCGTCCAGTGCAAAAGATATAAATGACTGACCTTTCCATGGTACTCCTGAGAGGGCGGGAGCAAGGAGCATGTGCCGCCGCTATGCATTCAGTCTATGAGTCACTCTCGTTATAATCGATAAATCAATTTCCTTTTAATATGGAGATGTTGGCTCATCTGTGATTTTTGATGGGGAAAATTCCTTACTCAGCTGCCTGGCTGCTTCCTTTTCAAGTTCAAAAACTTCCATTAGCACCACTATCTGAGGCTCCATTAATCCGTTTTTGTTGTAATAATGTTCTTACACTCCTTCGGCATCTTTATTGCATCCCTCTCATCTCCGCTGTCTCCCAGCCACTTTTAATTAATGCATGAAAATCTGGCTTTAATGAAGATGCCAGAGTAATTAACACATGCGTACTTCCCATCATTTGGTAGGAAGTAAGGGCCAGTTTTGCACAACTGTTTTGAACTTATTTGTGAGCTGGCAAAGTCAATTCACATGGACTTCTCCACATTGGGGGACTAACCACATGATGGTTTCAGTACTTCTGCTGCCCTTCATTGTCAGAGCTAGGTGGATGCAGTGAGTAGTCACACCCAATATTCATTCATTCATTCATTCATTCATTCATTCATTCATTCATTCATTCATTCATTCATTCATTCATTCATTCATTCATTTGGACTTATATACACTGCTTTTCTTCCCATCTGGGGACTCAAAAATGCCCTATAAAATCAATGCAAAAATAGATACTCAATTAAAAATACACACACAATGGTCTTTTTCACAGAGCACAATCATAATGTCCTGAGGATGTTTTTAAAAGCATTTTGGGGAGGATGTTAGCACAGCTCTCTCTCCCAAAACATTTTCATGTCATTTGATTTTTCTCAACTCTGTTTTTTTTAAAAAAAAATTGCTAAACATGGGATTTTTAAAAAAATCCATGCTGGGTTGAAGATGTTTCCTGCTTGCCCTGTGTGAACAGAACAGGCAGGATACATCTTATTTCTTATGCCCAAATTTAGATCATTTGTATTGCCGCCTGCCATTTTAAGTCGATTCTCTGCCTGCCTGCCATTTTGTGAAGATTCCAAGTACGTTTTCTCCCCTCGCTGCAATGCTATCCACCATTTCCTTCAGTGAAGTACAGTGACACAATCATTGCAGCATGCCTGTTTCAGGAAAGTGCCCTTTTTTTCTTTTTCTTTAAAAAAATGTTTTGTTGAAAATGCAAAGTTACAAAGATGCGCACAAGGGTAGCCACAACAGAGCATTTGTGAAGGGATGGGGAAGATTCTTGTGCTTATTAATATCATACTTTTATTGACTATATTATTAATTTTTAGAAGGATGGGGGTGAGGAAATCTTTCCATTGTTAAAGTGCTAAACTGTACTGGAGAAAAAGGAGGGGAAAATATTGGTCATGCCACTCAGGTCTGCTGTAGAAAGTCACCAGCTAGCAGAAGTCTTCTCTCATCTGAGGTCAAGAACCAATAGAAGCAAAGGAGGTAGGGAGTAACAGAGCATAGTCAACAAGTAACAGCCAATCAGATTGCTGGAAAATTGGCACGGCTGCAAGGATTCCTGCTTTGTGGCCTCAAAGCTGTGCATGTGTGGTAATTTTTTAAAATAAAAATGTTTTATGTGCAAATGAGCCCAACCAACCCAACTCAAGCAGCAAACAGCCTCTGCAAGCATGCACTTCCCATTGGCTATATTTATTAGTCTGGTCTAAAGATAGGTAAAATTTCCTATTTCATCAGTCAAGGGGAAATGCTGCATTCCAAGCTCCTATTCTGAGCTCCCAAAGGCACCTGGTGGGCCACTGGAGGGGCAGAGAGCTGGACTAGATGGACTCTGGTCTGATCCAGCTGGCTTGTTCTTATGTTCTTAAGTGTTTGTAGCAAGGCAGATCAATCCAGTGGCTTCACAGTGCCTGCCTACAAAAAAAGGGAGTTGTGTATTGGGGTTGCCAGACTTTTGCCAGGAATCCTCTGTTTTGGGGCCCCACCCTCCAGAATTGTTCAGGCAGCTGGCAGGGGAACTTATCAACAGTAAACTGAGGCCTAGATCTCTGTAATCAGCTATGTACTGATATACCTTCCAGTGCTCATAACTTCTACCATAGAATTTTTGCCTAAACACCAGTGTCCCCATGTCACTGGCAATGTGATGACTTCCATAGGTGGTATCACCACACATCACCAGCAATAGATGTCAAGGCCTTAGTTTGCTTCCAATACATTCCCCCACCTCCATACCCCTCCGGTTTCCAGATGGTACTTGACAAACCTATTGCACATCCTTGTTCTTTTCTGTGCCTGAGATGACTCTGAGGCCTGAGTACATACACTCCCACAGGTCTCACAGCAAGGTCTCAGAATCTGGCCAGAGCAATTGCTTGGATAGTGGCAGAAATGGTTCTTCTGTGATGGAAGGCTGAAACAGAATTGCTACCCTAAAATGTACACCAAATGTTTTATTTAAAAATCAGTTTGATTTTTTCCCCTAAAAATATTGGTCATTATATATGGCAAAATCATCATTGGTGTCGTCATCGTTGTCATCATCTTGCTCTTCAAAAGGAGCTTTTTCAGAGAAAAACCAAAATCTGTGAACATTCAGCTCAGCTCTCACATCAGTAAATCCTTATTGTAAAATGTAACCTGGATTCAAATGCCATCTCCACCTCAAAAGCACCCATTGCCTTTAGACAAATCATCCTTTCTCAGCTTCAATTCTCTGTATATAAAATGGTAATAATAATACAGTGCTGAGATACTGTGAAGATAATTTTGTCAGACCGTTTATTCACAAAGGCTTATGGACATCACTCATAATAACGTGGATCCCGGGAAAAGGGAAACTCAGGGCACATAAGTTGCAAGAAGTTGACGGTGTCCAGTTGGAGAGACCCTTGAGGAAAACAGAAAAAATTATCATTTCAGGGAGGGACTCTCAAAAAGTGGTTATAAAAAGGGTTAGAATAGGCAAGTTTGCCCCCATCTCTGAGGAATATTGCAAGTGTGTATAGATAGGATAAGATTCTGACCATTGATAATATCACCAGAGTGTGGCTGTACTTGGAAATGAATGGATTGAATTCACTGGGGCTTATTTTGGATGACAGAGTACATTTCTTGATATCCCCTTACTCTTTGGAAAACTGATGCAGAAATACCTAAAAGAACAGCTGAACAAAGGAACAGAGTGTGATCCAAAATCCTTTGCAAATGCAGGGAGGGAGATAATGTTTTGACGTAGATTATCGTTAAAACAACTCACCAAAATCTTTGCCTGCTACTTCAAGGAACGACATGAGAAAGAAACAAATAAAAAAAGGGGGGAGAAATTCTGTCATGAAGCTTCCTGTGGCATCCCGAATGCCTCAGTGAGCAGAGCAAGAGAAAACAGGCTAATTGCTGTCTTTCTTTGACTCTCCCAATCTTGTGTAGAACGAAGACAACAACAGAAACATGCACAACAGTTTTACAATTATTAATAAAGAAGGACTTTTATCTCCTCCTTATTAAGAGTTCTGGGTCAGAAGCATGATTATTTGACAGATACTATGCAGAGTAAGGAGTGGAAGCATCAACAGCTGAAGGAAAGAAGCAGGGAACGTGAAAACAAGACAACAGAATACATGGGATAAAGGTTCAAATTACTGAAGCTTAGCATGTGAAATCTCCAGGGTTTGCTTTGTTCTCTGTTACTTTCATCTAAGTTTCAAAGAGAAAGTAATATTCACTTTGACAAAGACGATCGGGAACCTCTCTCTTCTGTACAACAGCAGAAGTTGCTCAGCATCACAGAAGCTTCACTTTATTTTAATTGCAACTGGATGGTGCCCCTAACTGTAGAGTCCAAGGATGTCTGGGGTAAGAAAATATTCCGGGCTGAAAGGCATTTATAAAGGTGGGATGTGTGTATAGGATAAGATCAGCAGGAGGTACTTGAGAACATTAGGAGAGTAAGGTAAAAGAAGTTCAAGACTGAGGGAAAAAATAGAAAGTGAACTGGATTGGCAGAACACTGGAGTGTGGAGGTAAGTATTTGTAAATGCCTGCAGGTACTGCATCTGACACCTACTACAGCTATCGGCCCCTCATCATCCATAAGTACTGAAAAACAATCAGCAGAAAGAAAGCAAAACCTTTTACAGTGTTGCTCATTAACTGGCAGGGTTTTTAATGGTTTTTGGAGTTCAAAAATTAAATTGGGGTGGGGATGGTGTTTGTATTGGTTTTTTTAAGGAGAAAGTTTGGTCTAAAGCTGGAGCCATTAATTAAATCCACTCAGTGAAAAGTAGGGATGCTACAGTCCTTGGAAATATCCTGTTCAAAAACTGAACAGCCCTGCTAATAATTCCTGTTTTCTCTCAATCTGAGCACCCAATACACTTGAACCAATGACTTGTTTGCAAATCAAAATGACCCCCATTTTGAGACTGTTTGCATCTATGCAGTCAGTTGCATTTGTTGCCATTTAAGCAGGAGAAATGTAACAGCTGTTGGTTTACGCTCAGATACTTTTTGAATAGCTGGGGTTGACAGGGTTCATAATTTTCTTGGGTTGCTCATTCACAAACTACAATTCCTATCATTATTAGAAGGAAATCATGCTGGATAAGATTCAGAAGACCGATTAACAGGAAATACATACCACAGTAACATCTTACCCTACTTTGCCAAAAGAACCATGCCCAATGGGTGGTTATTTATTTCCTTTTGGAAGGAGCAGACATACATGCTTTAGTGTGTGCTTGCACATGCAAATCTACTAAATATTAATGTCCACCAAAAAGGCTATGGTCAGACATTGGGGGGAGGGGGATGGTCACCCACCTCCAGTGAGATGCCTTACTATTTGACTATATTCTATACATTCTATAGCCAGCCTTTGAACAAAATAAATTTGTTGCTTGTACAAGGAAACAACCACCTTGCCCCTGGTGGTCTAGAGTATAGTCTTCTAGACAAAAAATACAGATCAACAAGTGGTTACTTCAGGACCAAAGCTGAACCTCCTAATCACCCACCAGGGTTTCCAACCTCCAGTTTTAGGCTGGAGATCTCCTGGGATTACAAATGATCTCCAGGCATCAGAAATCAGTTCATCTGGAGAAAATGGCCACTTGGGAAGATATTGGGACACAATGGTATTATACCTCACTGAAATCCCTATCCTTCCCAAATCCTCTCAGGCTCCAACCCCAAAATCTCCAGGTATTTACCAACCAAGAACTGGCAATTCTATCTCTGGACTCCATGCTTGGTTCCCATCCCTGAGGTAGGGTTGCCAGCTATCAGCTGGTGACTGAAGATCTCCTGCTACCACAAATGATATCCAGGAAACAGAGATCAGTTTGTCTGGTCACTCTACAACATCATACCCCACTGAAGTCCTTGCTCATTCTAAACCCCAACATGCTTAGGCTCCACCTCAAAAATCTCCAGGTATTTCCCAACCTCGAGTTGGAGGCAACAAGACATAGATGTAGCAGTTTAGCAAGTAAATGTATGTCAAGGCTGAATATTTTTCAAGTAAAACCTTTACTTAACTTTCAGACCCACAGAACTGATAACGAACATATACAGTGCAGACAGATCCAGCAAGTCCCCCAAAAAGGAACAAACAAAACAGAAATGAAAATAAACTTCCAGGGTCCAATAAGTTATTAAGAAATTTAGCTCTAACTATTGAATAACTTTGCAAGCAAATCAACCCTAAACACCTCCACTTCTGCAGTGTATGATTCTTTGCTGTTGCTATCCTAATACAGGGGTTACTTACTTGTCACTTCATAAATAAGAATCAGGATCCAGAGAACTGTAAGACATGGTTACATATGTCCAAGAGTGATTGTTACAAACATCTCTATCACCATGATTCACCACAAAATATGTTTGCAACACAAGAGCAAGTTACACAAACACAATCTAAAGAATGCTGTTTTTCATATTTCAGGGGTGCAGGGGCACCTCATACTTTCAAAGCTAGAAAGGGGAATGGTCGGGGGAACATCTTGCCAACCATACAACACCTCCACCTTGTTTTTGTTCCTCTGTCTCCAGGCATAAGGGCTGGGTGTGGAAGTCCTTGGGCACGAGCTGAGTGGTGGGAGACAGAGGGCTCTCTGACCATTTATTCTGACTCTTGGTACTTTTGCTCCTAGCTTGTGGCTTGTAGCCAGTACCTTTAGAGTAGGCACCTGAATCCTTGACCAGCACAACTCACAGCATGTTGCTTTGTTTTTTTGTTGGTTGGTTAGTTGGTTTCTTGTTTCTTGGTGAGCTGCTTTGGATTCCTTTAGGGAGAAAAGCAGACATGCCACCTTATGCTGAGATGCTCCAGAGTAATCTCAGGCTCATGGACTGCGTTGAGGTATGTAGAAGGTCTGTTAACACTGTTGTTTGGATGCTGATCCTTGTATAGTGTCAATAATGAACCAAGTGATATTTTTTCTGGGTTATCCTCTGATCTTTAGATCTTCCTGATCCACTGCTGTAGTGAAACACTTATTTGGCCAACCACCGTGCCATCAGTGTAATCCTGAACAGAGTTTCATCTTCTAAGCCCTTCTGATGGATTTGCAGAGATATGACTCTGCTTAGGACCGCACTGTACATGAATAAGATACTGTATCACTGATTTTTTCCCCTTTAAAATTGCTTGCTGTTATCAATAAAGCCAGACACTTAACACTTGATATGCTGCAACCAACCACCAGATGGCAAAATACTCATATCCTCACTAATGTATACAATTGACAATTTGAACAGCAATCAAACTTTGCTGAATACAACTTGATTTTTGCAAACATGGACAGTAAAGGAATTCCAAAACGTTTGACTAATCTTGAGAGTATAAATGATGGAAAGCAGCAAATCATTTCAGGCTAGCTGCTGACCCATAAGTTAGCCCTTAGCTGCAAGTCATCTAGGAGCTTTTGACTCTGTCTATGAAAAGTGCAGCTACCTTTACAGAGTTAAAATTGTTGCTAAAAACACTGATTTTAAATAAAACACCTACATACACGTACAAATACAACACACAGAGAGAGAAAAAGAATGAAGTGAAAGGGGAGGCACAAAGGAAGCCACGAAGACACATCAGAAGACACAAAGGAAAATAAACCAGACAGTTACACAATTCATTCAGCAATTCCCCTAACATGCTTAGAGATAAGTAGATTTCCCCCCCTTAATTTTTGTTTCATAGTAACTTCATCCACTTTGGAGATTTTTTTGTTAAAAAAAACTAATCGCATAATTGCATATTTCCTGTTTGCCACAGTTTTCCATTTTTTGCACTGGTATGGACCTGTACCAGTGAAGATCTGTATAATTTACACATTATGACTTATACTGGTTGGGGCTGTGGGTTCCCATCCTCAGTAACAATCAGACCTGAGTTGTGGGTTCTTATAAATTCCTACATGTGTGACATCCTATTCAGATCAGGACTGTGCTGAACACAGAGATTTGGCCTTCCTCTGGTGCCATTTTCCTGATGTGAACTTCTCTTGAGATAGTGCTGTTTGATCCACTGGGTACATGTGGGTTTCCCCAATAGACCAAAGCACCCCTCCAGTCAGGAAAATGGTACAAAGCCTGTTGTTATTATGCACTGTGTTCCCAGTCCCAATTAGGCACCACAAAAGAGGGAATTCACATCTCATTGGCTTTTGCACAAGTTGGGGACCCCAGATCTAGCCTGTGTACTCTTTAATGTGTGATTTAAAAAAAATAGTTGAGGGATTATACAATTCTCACTGAAGGAATTTTCCTCTCAAATATTGGGCTGATAGGAGAAGCACCTAGTTCAGCAGATTTTAAGACACAAGCAGATTGTAGGGGAGAGCTTGGGTAGGCTGTCTGGAATCCTGGCCTTTGGCTTTCAAGTTAACACCAGAGCATTGAACACCAGAAACAGCAAGAAAAAGACGTCGTTCTCATACCACCTCTCCCCACTTTCATACAAAGCCTCTAGAGAGCTGTGCTGAAGGTGGGGAGGTGCTACCTGCTTGCTTGATTAAGGTGTCATTCCAGCTAAATGACTGTATTTATTATTATTTTTTATTATTTTCTTCCAAGAACTAGAGAGAGACTTGTGGTGATTGCTTGGTTTGTCCTCCTCCTCCCTTGCCCATGAATCTTAAAATCAGAAGATGATGTATAACATGTCCTGGAGTAAAGAGGCAAATCTAACAGTAGCGTAGCCAGCCAGGGGTCATTTATATTCCCCAGGGCTTCAGCTGTACTAGGGAATGTGAGTGTGTTTGCATGTTTGGAAGGTAAATAGGAAATGTCTGCAGAAGTGGGCATTGGTCACTAGAGAAGGATGGGCACAGCCAACATTCACAAACAGTGCTGCATCACTGACAACCCCGCTGATACGCAGAGACAACAGGAAGCAGATGAATGTCAACAACCATCCCGCCTCAAGGGGGTGATGGAAAGGTGAAGGAGCCAGGAAAGTAACAGAGGCCAAAGGATAGAGGAGGAGGAGGAGGAGGAGGAGGAGGAGGAGGAGGAGAGCAAGCACGACACATTGATTGGCGATGCCAGGATGGAGAGGAGTCGGGAGGCTGATGGATCACCCCTGCTTAAAACAAACAAAAAGCAGGCAGCTTGCCAGGAGCAGCTTAGGCCAGTTTCATTAAAACTCTTCATTCATCATGCTGAAATGAGGCAGCATTTGTTATTGCAGCCATGGTGTATTGGTGTGGAAGCTATTAGGAGAGTGGGCAGGCTACAAAAGGGGGGGAGGGGACAGAAGGCAGGGATTGGAAGGAAAGAAGAAAGAGACATGACAGGGAGATAAGATAGCCTACATTTTGTTTAAAAAGCCCTTGCTTGTTCCTTTCTTCAGTGGAGGCCCCCATTCAAAATGGCGGAGAACTTTAAATCCATGTCCTCAGTGACTGAACATCTCACATCTTAGCAGGCTGTCTGCAACTGTGGGGTCACATTTCACTTGAGGTAAGATACCTGGCTGGTAAAAAGGTAATCTAAATTACAGTCAAGAGTAAGGATGCCAGCCAACTTCCAGGTGGGACTTGGGGATCCCCTGGAATTACAGCTCATATCCAGACTATAAAGATTCATTTTCCTGTAGAAAATGGATACTTTGGAGGGTGGAATCTATGGTATTGTACTCCACTGAGGTCCATCCCCAAATTCTTAGGAGTTTCCCAATCTGGGTCCGGCAAGCCTAGTCAAGAGCACAGCTCAGTCTAAGCCACCACTTTAAAGTGCCAAAGGACCACTGTGCAGTGGCAGAGGACACCTAATATATGTAAAAGTTCCTAGGTGCAGTTTGCGCTATTGTCACTTGCAATATGCAAGGTAGCAGGAACTGAAGTCAATTCACTTGAGACCTTTATCTGGACAGTAGCTGACAGACAGAGCTAACATTGCATGAAGAACCATTGATCTATGACATCTCTCTATGCTGATAGCCACTGGTTAAAAGTAGTATGGTTTGGGCCTTCAAAATCCTAGGATTTTTTGTTCCTATACACACCTGTTGGAAGTTTGGAATCGCCATAGATTTGGACTGTAGAAAGTCTTCTGCTGATTCAAGTCATCTTCCAAGGCTGTGGTGTGCACTGTGGTGTGCACAGCACAGGTTTAGTACTTCACCTGCTAGTTGCAGCAGAAGGCCCAGTCTGCACTGAGGTACTACTGAGGTACTACTAATTGCAGAGATACTACTGCACTGCTTTTTGGCATTCCTCTTTGTCAAATATTTCCGGATAGTTCACCCTGACACACCTCCTGGTACAGCCACCATATAACCTAGTATACCAAACAAAACACCAAAACACACTCTCAGAACTATTTCCCTGGGATAAGTATTGATGTGCCTCCAATCCACCTTGTGTTTTAAGTTTTCATTGACCTTCTCTTTTGTTTTTTTTTGCCATCAAGTGACAGTGGACTTACAACATTCCCTGATGGGATTTTCAAGGCAACAGATCTTCAGAGGCAGTTTACCACTGCCTGCCTCCACATCATGAAATTCCTTGGAAGTCTCCCACCCAAATACGAGCCAAATTTCAAGAATGAAGCAGAGTGCAGAAATTTCTGACCTTTGCAGAAATTTCTGACCTCGAAATGATATCCCATAACTTCCTCTTTCAGTGTTACGCTGCTCTTCCGAGCGAACAACTGTTTGGCAGCCAGCCCTGGTCTTCGGAAGTTGTCATTCCCCACACTGGCTTTTTCTGCACAAATCCCCTAAAACATTTGTAAAACATTTTCAGTCTCACCTTGTATGACTGCATTCACCTCCTTGAAACAATTCCTGGCCACCATTATGTGATCCCCCCTTTTTAAGTTATGTGTTGAATCGATGTTTCAGTTCTTTACAGCCTCGTGCTGCATTCTGTACTCCTCATATACTTGATGCTTCAAAGATCCCCCCCAAAAACAAACAGAGAAATGCTACAAATAAATAGGTGAGGGGGAACTGAGGCTCATTCCGCACATGCAGAATAATGCACTTTCAAACTGCTTTCAGTGCTCTTTGAAGCTGTGCGGAATGACAAAATCCACTTGCAAACAGTTGTGAAAGTGGTTTGAAAACACATTATTTTGCGTGTGCGGAAGGGGCCTGAGTAAGCTCAGAAAATGGCACCAATGTTCAGGGAAGCAGAGAAGCATGGGTAACATAGTCAATAGACTGCACAGCAACTGAAGATGTTTTAAAAACATTTCAGCCAGAGAATTGTTTTTAAAAGGGGATTTGTTTAAAACATACTGAGGCTGGAAATGAAATGTTTGGGATAAAAACAACGTGGAAACGTTTTATATCCAGCCTCAAAATGTTAAAAAAGGTTTGTGTAGAAAGGGCCAATGATAATAGGGTGGCTATAGTTCCCTTTGTTTTAACAAAACCCCATCCTTTTTAAAGAAGGTCCCTTCTGAGTGACAGAAAATATGAAAGAGAGCGATAGCAAGGGACAGCCAATCTCAAAATACATTTGTAACATGGAATTCTGTGCCCCTGAAAGGACTTTTTACATACATGACTAATTTATGTAAATCAGAGGTAATTTATTATCACTCTCCATTCATGGGGTGCAAATGTGTCATATCATTATCATCACAAATTGGAAGGGGATTAATAGTACAGCCAAGGATACTAGAAAGTGGGACCTGATTTCTCTACCTATAGTTCTCCCAGGTAATAATGTCATCAGATAAGGAATATGTACTCAAGAGAACAAATTAGAGCAAATCTCCCATTGACTTAAGTCTCTGTCTCTCAGTGCTAACCTGTTCCTACTGAAGTCAAAAGCAGAACTCTCGCTGATTTCATTGGAACAACATTGAAAACCCTCTCTTTTGTGATACCTTCAGATTCCCTTTCATCTGTGATCTTATGAAACCACAGTGAGTTTAAAAGCAAAGAAACTACTGTTAGAATTTGCAAAGGCTTGCTCTGAAAATGTCTGCAGTGATCACCTGTTAATCATTATAAAACAGCAGTGGCCAAACAGGGAAGGTAGAATTCTGGAAGAGAAGCCATGACAGTCTTCACTGCAGCAGCAATATATATAAAAAAATACTCTCAAAGATAAAGAGGATGTCCATAATTCAAAAAAAGAATTGTGAAGGGGCTGGCAATTTGGCAGTGCTATTTTTTAGCTTGCGTTTTGTTGATTTAATTGTATATGTTTAATGCATTTGAAACATCTTGTTGCTTTTGGCTGTTGTGGGTTTTCCAGGCTGTGTGGCCATGGTCGTGTGGCTCCTAATGTTTCTCCCACAGGTATGGCTGGCATCCTCAGAGGCATGTCATGGTGAGATGTGTTTCTCTCCATGGCACAGTGTGAAGTGATTGTGTGGTGAGGTATCTGTTTTGTCCATCTCACAGGTGGTGAGGTACATTTTCATGCATCTGGCCGGGGCTCATTTACAGTTGCATCAGCATTTGCAACCTTGTTGCTTTGTTAGCCATCTTGAATCTAAGGCAGAATATAAATGCTAGGACAGAGAGAGAGAGATTGAACCCTTACCAAGGTTTGAGCTACATGTGTGAGACTGGCTTTGCCAAACTTCAGACATAAAGAGAATGCGTGCATTGTATCTACTGTGTTAATACAATTAAACATGACACTTGAGGACAATCATTTACTTCTCTGTTTCCCTCTCCAGTCATCTCTCCACTGCTATTAGAGTCAGCAGGTAAACCCCACCCTTTTTGTGTGATCAGTTCACAGTTGACTTATTACAACCCCATAGAGTTTTCAAAGCGAGAGACATTCAGAGATGATTTGCCTTTGCCTACTTCAATGTAGCAGTCCTGGATTTCTTTAAATTTTTCCCATCCACGGGCAAACCATGGTTGACCTTGCTTAGCTTCCAAAATCTGAAGAGATTGTGGTAGCATAGGCTATCAAGGTCAGGGCAGACAACCCTCCCTCTACCCTAAATGAAATGGAATTAGTCCACACTTCCACACAAGGCTGTCTAAAGGTATTACAAATATAAGTGAAAGGTAAAAGGGAAGAGATTCTGAACAAGGCCATGTTCATATGCAAGAATCTCAGCCTCCTTGGTCTGTCTGAATGCTTGAGCATGAGCATCACCAGGGTGATGTCTGTTCAGAAATTCAGGGATCAGTGGGTACAAAGGGCAGCTGCTTGAAAATCTCAACTTTCACTGTAGAAACAGTTCTCATTCAGCCTTTTGAAGATGCAAAGGTAGCCTTGAAAGTCTGCGATCAATGCCTGATGGAATCTCAGGGACCAGAGGGAGGAATGAGCAGCAGTCCGGGTTTGGTGCTTTTTGAACCAAGGCAAAATAAATTAATCAAAGTAATATGCAAATGTGTTTCAAGTTCTTGGCATTTTTTGCCAAATAATTTTGTATTTCCTTTTTTTTTTTAGCTCTGATGAACATCATGCATCTTTCACTGTTAACACTTTTCTGTGTCAGGGAGAGATACCCTCTCAAACATGAAAGCTTCAAAATGCTTTTCATTCATGCATCTCTTCAGATTTTGAAGTTCTATTCTGATCTGAAACTGATGCATTAGAAATTCTCTATTATTTTCTTTTCGTTTTCCCTCTTTGCTCAGATCTCTGTGAAGATTCAGTTTCATGAAACTTTTTTTTTTGTTTACAAAGCAGTAAGTTTACAAGTTCTCCTGTGGAACCAATAACTCTGTGAGGGGAGGAAGGGGTGGAGACTTGCAACCAGAGGCTAGATTCAGATGGAGATTCTATGGAGACTTGCAACCAGAGGCTAGATTCAGTGGTGGGATTCACTTTGGCAGAATCAGTTGTTAAAATGGTGCTTGTAAACAACCAGTTGTTAAATTATTTGAATCCCACCACCAGAACTGGTTGTTAAATTATTTGAATCCCACCACTGAGCTAGAAGGCCACGTTGCTCTGGTTTGGGTTCGAGAGTTGCAACAAATAATCTGTAATACCTTTTCCAACCCTATGAGCTTCTGATTGCTTTGTCTTTACACTTAGGCCGTTTCCGGACGGGCAGAAAATGACGGCTTGGAGACGGTAAAAACACCGTCTCCAGGCTGCCATTCGCACGAGGGGTGCAGCTGCAGCGCCGCCGCGCCGCCCTCGCGCCGCCCGCCCGGCCTGGAGCCGGCGTTTCCCCAGAGCGCTTCCTAGCGCTCTTTTTGGGGAAACGCCGCAGTGAAGCTGCTGCCGAGCGAACGGCAGTGGCTTCACTTCGACTCCCCCACCCGGCACTCACCTTGTCCCTGGGCCTCCAGCGCATCGCCGAGGCCTGGGGACATACTTCCCTGCCCTGCGCCGCTTCAAGCAGGCGCTAAGGGCCAGGGCTGGTGAATCCCTGGGCCTCCGCGACGCGCCGGAGGCCCAGGGACAAGCCGGGTCGTGCAGGCGCCGGCGCTCTGCGGCGCCGGCTGCCCGCCTCTTCCCGGGACCGTCCGTGCGGACGGTCCCAGCGACTTCGGAAACGGCCTTACACATCTTACTGGATCAAGCCAGTGGTCCATTTGGTCCAGCATCCTGCTCTCAACAATCACTACCCAACAAGAAGGGCAGACAGGCCAAGGCCTTTCCCTGGAGCAGAAGTTCCTGGATATGAAGATTCACTTTAGTCATCATGGCTATTAATGGACCATGAATCTGCCTAATCTCCTTTTAAATCCAACTATGTGAGTGATCATCATGAAAGTGATCATCATTACATCCACAGTTAGTGAATTCCAACATTAAATTACTACTTGAGTAAAGACATACTTCCTTTTACCTGTCCTAAACTTTTTGAACTTCTGCATTACCAATTTATATGTGCAGTAGTAAAACAGCACAAAATTCTGATTTGTTTCCATATAGAGATGCAGCAAGACTCTTTTGATGTGGTGTTCTAATATATGGGAGTGCCTTTGTATATACTGATAAAACCACACAAAATCAGTGATACAACTGTAAATACACTTTTATCAATATTTATTTTGGAGTCTGTTTTACCAATATATGAGACAGGACAAAAAAAGCCATGGATGCAAATCGCAAGATTGCTTTTTTGCAGTGTTTTGTTAGTATATTCATGCGCATAGATAACTAAAAATGGCTGGAATCTGAAACTGTAGAAACTCTCCTTGTTAACCAATAAGTGAAGAATAGAATGTAGTGCTTCTCATTTTTTTATTACCCAGCATTGGTCGTAGTTCTGACTAAGGAAACTTTGAATCTTGAAAACTTATACCCTAAAAATCATGTTTGTCTCTCTTGGTTAAGTTTTTACCATCCTCACAATGCAACTGGCTCCTTTATGTGTCTGACATTTTCTTCTGGTTTTCTGTTGGTTATTCTGAAAATAACAGTTATCTATGTTCTTTAAATCACATCACAGTGAGATGGAATTTACAACTTCTCATCACCTTTCTCATCTCCAAACTTCAATGGGTTTATGAGAAGGATGGTTTTGGCCCATTCTTGGCTTGCTCCCTTTACCTTTGTCTGTTATGTGTTTTTTTTTTCCCTTTATGAATGAAGAATTTGTCTGGTTATCCTCATTTTAATGGTACACAGGGGTGTCCTTCTTGATTCTCTGATGTGTGTTCGGTGTTACAATAGCTCTTGAAACTGGATTTTAAGGAAGGGATTTTTTAACCCATTTATTTCTATTGCAGGAGTGAAAAAGTCTTCTAACAAATGTTTCCAAAATCAATTTGTCTGAGTTCAATTGTCCTCCTGCATTCCATTAACAAACATCAAATATCACATTTCACCAAAATCCCATTATATTGTCATGAATACCTCATCAAACTGTCAAGATCCAGGCACCAGTTCTCCATGGTGCCTTCTTTATTGATGGGCACCTTTCAGGTGTAGAGGTTTGGTTTAAACAAGCAATTAGGAATCTAAGTCCTTCTCTGCTCTGCAAAAACTAGGGAAAGATCTAGAAATTAAACCTGCTGTAGAGAATATACACATCACACCTGTATTTTGATTTCATTTGCTGCAGACATGTAACAGAAATATCATAGATGCATGTAAATATCTGAAGCTATGTATCTGGGGAACTGAAACTAATGACCGCCAATTTTATTGTACTGTCCACACATTAAGGGTTGTCATGGAAAGACACCAGTATAATATGATCTAAATGCAGAATGGAATTTATTTGTTTGTTTAGTCCATTTATAGCCCAATGTTCTCTCCAATGGGGCTTCTAAGTGCCTTATGACATTCTGTCCTTCCCTACTGTTATCCTTGTAATCTAGGTTTGGTTGATAGTATGTGACTGGTCCGGTCACCCAACAAGCTTCCATAGCAGAGTGCAGATTTGAACATAGATCCCCCAAATCCTGGACCAAAACTCAAGCCACTACATCAGGCATGGGTGGAGCTTCCACGGGGACATATGGGGTCATATGTCACTGGGCGCCCGCCAATCAGTCACATGGGGGTGGAAAATTGCCCCCCACACTTCTAGCCTGGCTGGCCTAGGTTTCCTTTCAGCAGGTTTGTTGCATGTGCCTGGCTCGATGGCACAGCGACGGCCTGGTGGGCACTGGCTGGCCTGGGCGAGCTTCCAGAGGCAAAACAGCAGGCTTGCTACATACGCTGCATGGGGCCCTGGCTGGGGGTTTGTGGCTGTGCCTGCCCTGCTGGCCTCTTTGGGCTGTGCCAGCACCATGGCCAGGACTGGGCTCAATGGTTCCACGGTGGCCTGGTGGGTGCTGGTTGGCCTGGGCAAGCTTGTGCACAACTACACCATCAAACCTGGCCCTGGCCACAGTGCTGGCACAGAATAAAGAGGCCAGTGGGGCAGGCTCTTGCCTTGGCTCCCAACCCAGCACTGGCTGCTGCCACTCCCCTCTATCAGAGGCCGCAATGGAGGTGGAGGGTAGCCCAGCACCAGGTGGCACCGGTCTGGGAGCACCTGGCAGGCTCCTGGCCCAGGCTGACTGCTGCCACCCCCACTTCTATTGGAGGCCGCAAGCAGGTGCAGTCCCCAATAAAGGTGTGGGGGCCGGCAGCAGCCATCGCTGGGGCGGGACTCGGGAGATTGCCATGGGCAAGGCTTTGTTTTTGGTGGGGACCCACCTCTATTGGGGACCGGGGGCATAAGGACGGGGGGGGGGCGCAAAAACAAGGGTGCCATTTTATTCCATTATGCCTCTGACATCAGGCTGGGGTTATCAAATTGATAAACAATCAAAATTTCAGTCAAGCATGCTCTACTCCTTAACAAGTATTATATTTAAACCAAATGCAACTTTCTCTGATTTTCAGCCTCAAAACTATTAGTCCATTTTTTCTAACTACACAGAAATGTCTGGAGTTGTAGTCTGCTTTCAGTTTCCATGTCTCTGTGTGGTCCTCATGGTATAATAGGGGCACTGAGAGGAAAGTGTGCCTCTGCAGATATGTGCCTGACAGGGTCATTGATCAGCCAGAAAATTGAGCCCATTTTTTTTTACCAAACAACTTCTGTACCAATACCTTCCTTTCAGCTAATAATCAGTACAGTAAAAGTAAGGAGGGAAAGTAGAGGCTGAGACTTTTTGGCTAAGATTAATACTGCACCTCAAAGAAAGAGAAAAATATCCAACCAAAAAAAGTGTGGTAAACGAAAGAGGTTGAGAACACGCACACACACAGTCAAACACACACACACACAAATCAGATCCTCTGAAGATGCCAGCCACAGATGCAGGTGAAACGTCAGGAGAGAATGCTACTAGAACATGGCCATACAGCCTGGAAACCACACACAAAAACTATTTTTCCTGACTGCCTGGAATTTGGGATAGAGGCCCTCTTGATTGACAGATTCATAGAAAATGTCATCCCAGATGGGTGGGGTAGAAAGCTGCAGATTGGGATATGCATTGCATTAAATCCCAATGTAAACACCATCTAAATATCTGTATGATGCAATAATAGCAAATAGTGTGAATAAAATGAAGCAAACCTGAAGATAATTGCTCTGCACAACATTTCAACATACTACTGATGTGTCTCAAAACAACTATAATGTGTGGAGTTGCCTGTAATGAACTGCTCCTGTGGTGAGGACTGAAGCCAGCACACCGTAAAGTATCTTTCAGGATAGAGCAAAAATCTCAGGGAAATATTACCTTTCTTTCTGCTTTTAAGTAGAGGCAGTTTGGTAGTAGACTGACCAGAAATTCCTGGATTATAGCTTCTGGCAGTAAGCCATGGCATAGTCTCAAAGAAAACTGTATCATTTACTTCTCTGGATTTCAGCTTCTGCACTCAACAGTGGTGATAATCCTTCCCAGTTCTTCACAGAAAGGATTTTGGAAGGTTTCAGTGTTTGAAAAAGAGATGCAGAGGGAGGTCCCATTATGATTCTGACAGTTGTCTCCCACAAGTTGATATTGTAGAGGTTTCTGCTCAATTCTTGAACAAAACATTTTCCTCAGCTGAAACATCGGGTCCAGCTGCTGTCAACACCTGTGCCTGCTCAGAATCATGCAATAAGATTTGTTGTACACATCAGTATCTTCCAGAAGGACTCACTTCATTCAGATTCCCTCAAATTGAGGGGCTCCCTGATTCCATCCACAGTCGGAGGATGGTGCTTATCCATGTAACGTTGTTAAAAAATTGAGGGGGGGGGAGGTTTGCCACTTTTCAAATCAGTCCAAGAAGGGTTTTTCAGGAGATGGGCATTAAGTCATTACTTTGGGGAAATGGGCAATGCTCTTCCTCCTCCATGAAAGACCCAAAGGTAGTTATTCCTGTTTACAAAAAGATGGAACCTTGTGACAGCAACAAAGAGCAGTAGATTGTATAACCTTGCTCATTGGGTGAAACAACAGATGGCCAATTTGATTAGTTTTATGGAACCCTCGCTCAATTTTGCATCAAATTATTTGGATAACTCATGTACTAGTGTATTGCAGGAGACAAAGAAGTTAAGGAATAAAGGAATAAAATGAATAAGAAAGAATACAAACTCAGGAGGTTTACTCTCTCCAGAGCTTAGGTAATCCTTCAAAATGTACAAGCCACAAGTCAAATTTAGAAATCTGGAGGAAGATGCTGATTTATCTATAGATTCCTTGTTTTAAAAATTCTCTTCAGATAAAAAAATCAATTCAGCAAGTACAGAGAGAGTAGAATTGGTCTCTAGGATATGCTAGTTTTGTACTTGCATGGAAGATGTTTCTTTCTTTCTTATACAAAAGGGCATCCAAAGCTGGATTCTGGTAACTGTAGACCATTCTACCACTTTGGGGCTTTGCAACCTGACAGGGGAGAACCAGGCCCTGGTCATATGTGGAGCTTTCCTGTGAAATCACTTTTGGTGAGAGATAGCTATTCAATAGGACAAACTGCAGTCAAAGAAGTCACATTATGCAGATACACATTGATGCAGCATGGAATTTTACCATACTGAAGTGGCTTCACCCTGCTGGGTCTGAAAGGGTTGGACACCAGACTAATGTCTCAAATAGAGGACATGGGATCTAGAAGAGCTACCACAGCCTCCCACTGAAGTATATATTTAATAAACACAGAGATTTGTGCACAGAGACAGCAAGCACAGGTTTGCTGTCTGAAGAGGGCAGTGACCTTTATAATGAAGCAAGCTGAAACAAAAAAGACTCAGCTGAAAAGAGGGGGCAGGAAGTAGCCCCAAGTGATGAAATGAATTGAAACCGCTGAAAGAGCCAGGATGAAAAATTCAAAATCATCTTGAAATTCAAAATGTATTATAAGTTTCCTGTTTGGATGTAACACCAGGGAAAACAGGAAGCTGAAAGGATTTCCATAAGCATGGCAAACGTTGCGAGATTGGGGGACAAGATCTGCACATTCCTAGGGTGTCATGAGGTTTTCTCGGAACAAAACTTGGACTATTTGTCCCCTTCACATAAAACATCTGAATAAATTCAAGGGAATTCAACAGAGATTTCATATGAGAGTGGTGGATTTTTTTTTTTACAAAGGTCTTATACATCCTTTCTATACAGAAAGAAAAATTCTGTGAGGAAGTCTGGAAAAAATTGGTCTGTTTAGTTCAGAGAAAAGAAGATTGGCAGTGGATAGGTAAGAACTTCTTTTCGCTACTGAAAAAGATTTTGGCTTTTTTGCACAATCAAAATAAAACATTTTGAGCCAGAAAATAAAACATTGCAACTGAAAAGTTCTACATATTTTTTTAACCCAAAATGTTTTATATCTAGCCACAAAATGTTTTATTTGCATCATGTTCCATAGCAATTCTTTTTCTCGAAAGGTTTTGAAACTGTTTTGACTTGCTGTAGGTCTTTAAGATGTTTCCTATGCCACCAGGTCTTCCTTATTGACTCCATTTTCTAAGCTTGTGCCAGTTGTCCCATGTTTATTTTTGTCCATTTTTAAAAATCTTGGAGGGTTGTGTCTCCACTGAAGATATGAACCCTACGGAATCACAACATGAGGCTTTGTAGCTTTGACCTTTGAATTTACAGATCTGTTAAAAAACAGAACAACCACAAAATGGCAGTCATGAATCATTTCGAGGGGGTGAGTGTGAACAAACAGGGGATTGAAAACATTTTGCAAATGTTTCCAAAATGTTTTCAATGACTTGTGCAGAAAGGGCCAGTGTCAGAACAAATAGGGTCAGAGATAGACAAAAAGCTGTGGACATAAATAGCACCTAGCAAATGAAAGAATAGTTGTAGCAACAGCAACAGGAGAAATAGTCCCAAGGAAGGACAAATGTTTTTCTCAGAGTTATTCAAGAAATGGTTGGTCAGGGATCTGTCAGCAATGTTTCATGTACAGGTCATATTGTCTTTAGGCATGGTGGATTAGATGAGTCATGGAAATCAGCTCAGTGCTTTGTAAAGGAAGGGAAGAAATGGATTTGCTATATACAAAGGGAAGGGCGGCTCTTCCAAGTGTAGGAAATGATGTGGAAGAATATTAGAGATACTGCAAATTTCTCCCCTGATGTGTTCAACAGTCAAACTGAACAGGCTGAAAGGTGTTGATCAGATATGAGTCAATCACCGAGTCTTGGTCATGCCTAACTGTTGCTAATACCAACCAAATTGATTTTCCATAGTTATTTGTGGGACTGGGCATGTCCAAAGACACTGCCAATTCAAACTGATTGGCAGTCATTAGCATTATTAAGGATTACTTATACAAACATAAAAGTGTAGGGTTGCATTGGTTTATGAATGATTAAATTGTCTATTAAAATAGTTCTACCCTGAGCAGAGCCGGATCTTGGAAGCCCAGGTTGGCCTGATTTTATCAGGTCTCAGAAACTAAGCAGAGTTGACCCTGGCAAGTATTTGGATTGTTCAGGAGTGGGGGTTGTTCCCTTTGTATTTTTAGTTGGGGTGGTTTGCTCCATTGTAACAGAAAAACTGGGGCTTGTTTTGAATTTCACTGAATTACAAGTAGACACTACTGAGAATTGTATTTGCTGTTTGTGAATTAACCATTCACTACAAATACCTGGAACCAGAGCTCCAGTGTCCAGTGGTAACATTGATATGTTGGACCAGGCCACAGCATCCTGCATACTGCCCATCAGTCCTGTGAGTTCAAGTCTTTCCTTGGTAAGGGATTGGAATGGAGGACTAAGCAAGGCAAACTTCTGAAACACTGGCTTATATCTTACCATTCTGCTTAAGAATTTTGAAGCTCTCCTCCAAAATAAGTGGCTGTTCCACCAGATGAAGGTTTAGTTTAGTGGCTGGTGGGAAGTTTCTAATGTTGTTGAGTAGTAGGATAGATGTTCTGTTCTATTGGTTGTTAGGTGAGAAATTGCACATACTCAATGGAGAACTTCCAGCACTTGCCAGTGACAGAAAGCAGAGCAGAACTTTATTAAACAAGCTAGTTTAAATATGTGGCCCCTCTTGTCTCCCTGGAAGTCCTTCCAGTTCAGGTTTTCCTTTGACCCTTGACCCAACTCTTCTCACGCTCCATATGCCTTACTGTCAGAGACTGACAGCTACTAGAATTCAGACATTTTATGTTATAGTGCCATGTTTATGGAATCTCCTCCCTGAATCTTCCTGGCTGCCAAGTTGTTAATTTTAGTTAGCAAGTATTTTTTTTTCCCTCACAGGTTTATAGAGATATGTAAAACCTGGTTTTTTTTTGGGGGGGGGGAGTTATGTGAACTTCTGCTGGTAATTCTATTGCTCTATCCTTCTGCCTTAGTTGCAGATTGATGGATTTTTTAAAAAAAAGTATTTGTTTAATTTCCTGCTTATATTGAACTTTTAAGTGGTTGTGAACTGTCCCAAGAAATCAGAGGATTAGTTGATGGAACATATGTATTTTGCATAAATAAATGGATTAGCAACCACCATCATTGGAACAAAATATATGTAATTAAAGTAATTGTGTAACATCATTTAATGAAAACAGGACTCAATGTTGGGCACATGTGGATTTTGTGTCAGTCTATATCTATTTGTGCAGTGAAGTTCTGGAATTATCCAGCTAAAGTTAGATATTTCATTTCTTAGTTGTGTTGGGGGGGGACCCACAAAATGAATTTCCAAAGTGCTCCTGTTGAAATTTTGCTCTTAGATCCATTTTTCTTATTCACAGAATTCTCTCTGGCTTAACGGAAGGGAAAGCTATAAGCAGCAGACCTGCATTATTCAGCTCTCTTCATCTTTAGATGTATTATTTAGCTTAGCAACAGAGTAGTTGGGGCCATAATCCAGCAAAAAAAAATGCTGGAAAAAACAAAGAGCCAGAGTTTTGGAATAGATTGTTTTCAGGGCTTATGCGAGCTAATCAAAATTGAAACATGAATTGGAGGACATTTTAGCAGTTTCAGACTAAAAGCACAATAGCAACAAGCACATCTGAACTCTAGTCTGCCCTCACTTCACATTTGGTTTTGCTGGGAATCATTTGTCCTTGTTCAATTCCTCCTGTTTAAGCAAGGCACATTCCGGGCTCAAATTCTTATTTTTGCACATGAGGCAGAAACAAAGCTAGCTTTGTCACTAAGAATCAATGCTCCATTTTTAAGATATCTATATATGCAACCCATACACACACACACACACACACACACATACATACTCACTCAAGGGGAGTGAGAATCCATCCTATATGACTGATTGCTATTAAAAAGCAGGCTGATGGTAAAGTGGAGGGGGGGGGGAATTGCACTGAATGTGGCGTCAGTTGTGATAGAGATGTGTACAAATCCACACTTTACCATTTACATTTCCTTCAGTCCTACTTTTGGTATGATCCCTTAGGGCACAGGTGTCAAACTTGCAGCCCTCCAGATGTTTACGAACTACAATTCCCATCAGCCCTTGCCAGTATAATACTGGCAAGGGCTGATAGGAATTGTAGTTCATGAACATCTAGAGGGTCGCGAGTTTGACACCCCTGCCTTAGGGATAAGGTGGTATCCACTCAGTGGTAGATCATCTGTTTGGCATGCTGAAGGTCCCAGGTGCAATCCCCAGCATCTCCAGTTTAAAAGATGAGATACTAGGTGATGTGAAAGACTTCTACTTGAGACCTTGGAGAGCAGCTGCCAGTCAGTAGACTATACTGACATTGATGGACCAACGGTCTGATCAGTACATGGCAGCTTTGTTAGGTTCATGTGTTCTACCAATATGTCACAGTTCCTACCTGTGTTGCATATGTGCATGTATTTCCAATTCAAATACCTATTTATCACCTCCACATTTTTTCTTCTTTGTCACTTTCATGTGCTAAAAAACATTGTAGCTGTACATTTAAGAACTGTAATATATTTAAAGGCCCCAGTATGTTGATATCACACTACTTCCATTTTGTTCTTGTGCCCTTCACCTTGGTGCCTGAGTCCAGCATGCTTCCACATTTTGTAGGTGAACACGTAAGTCTTTATCAAGCATGGGGATGTGGGAAGGAAGTGGGTTCTAATTAAAATGAGCTAACTAAAAGTGAACGAGCATACTCTAAAGATCTAGGGTTCAGGAGGAGGGATAGCTGCATCAAAAGGGATATTCATTTCATGAATCAAAGTTTGCCAAACTTGAATAGTGGCTTTTTGTGACAATTTCATTGAGATTATTGTGTCCAATTATTTCACCCAGATTCTATGTCGGATTCCGCATGGGCCAAAAAAAGCGGTGTGAAAACAGTGTGAAAACAGTGTAAACCCTTTTACACCCCTTTAAACCATTTTATACCGGTTTCACACTGGTTTCACACTTCTGTTTTTGACCCATGCAGAATCTGCCTATGTCTCTGGGCCAACAATCTCCTATCCATTCCCTACCTTTCCTAGGTATGCATCTGTGCTTTAGTGCTTACTACAGTACTAGCGGGATGCACCATTAAAAAAAATATCAGTGTTTTTCAGGTTCAACTTTAAAAGACTCAGACATTTTTGAAATAGCAAAAAAATCTGAACCCCCAGGTTGTCTTTTTTGGCTTTTCTGAATAGTTGGGAGTAGTATAAAGTCAAACCTGAAAAATCCTGAGCCACAGAGCTGAATGCAGAGATCGTCTACTCTAGGCCAACCCCTCTCTTGGTTTTCCCACCGTCTCTGAAGCCAGACTGGGCATCAGAGTTGGCATGAGAGAGCTGAGTGCAGGTATCAGCTGAACCAACCCCTGCAAACAGCTCTTCTCACTGGGCTAGGAATAACCAAAAGCCAGAAAAAGACAAAGTAAAGAGTAAAGATCATCAAAGTGTTGTTTGGCTTCTGAAGGCTTTGGGAATTCAGTTCTCTCTGGATAGCCTCTTTTTTTTTCCAACTGACCCCCCCCCCCGAAAAAGCTAAAATATTGGGGGGGGGCATGGGAGTGGGGTTCAGCTCGGCTTTATCTGGATGCACAGCCCTGGTCCACCTTCCCTTCCACAAACTTCCCAATTTCACCTTATCTGAGTTCAAAAAACCTGTATCTCTTATGACATGCACTTATGAGATATGCACCTGATTACTGCCTCTAAATGGTTTGTAAACCATCACCCTTTTCCCTTACATCTGGAGACAAAATTATGTATTGAAGTGTGCTTCAGCCTGCCCCAACACAACACATGTATCAGAGGAGGAAGATCCATCCCACCTTACTTACCTCAGATCCAACTCTGACACAGGCCTTTCTCCCTGTTAAAATTATTTACTGCCCAGTCACCTGAACCCCTGCATCAGCGTTTGGCTCTCTTTTAGAGTCCCGGATTGGTAGCTTTAGATCTCATTCTCTCTTTTCCTCGCAATTTCCCCCCTCTACTTCCTTTCCACTGCAATCAATCCTCCATGTTCCCCTGCCTAATAGTTTGCTCAGACATGTGGTATTTCAAATCGATCTTGCATCCAACAAGTCATTCCCCCAATTTTGAACACTGTATGATACTTTCTTTAATAAACCTTAGTTCTGATTTAAAAAAAAAATCTTATTTGGCTTTGTGCTTGTTCCTTAACCACTTCCAAACCTGTGGCAGCAGTTCAGTACCCAGACAAGGATCCTTACGGTTGCCCTTTGAGTCATGTGTCCTAACTGGTAATTGAAACTGCAGAACAGTTCTACCCCCCAGCACATTTTGATTTTGTCAATGCTAGTGTCTGCAAATGAAAGGCAATAGTGGAGAGATAGTTTCTCCACCCTGTCTTCTCAAAACATGTTTGCCAATGTGGCCTTTGTCTTTACATGATATTCGCTTGTCCTTATGTCTAGAATACAGACATGTCTAACCAAACACTGTAACAATCTGCTGAAGTAGTGGAAGAAAATAACTGCTCATGCATGTTCAAACTGTCCTTTTCTTGAAAGCTATAAATCTCCTTTTACAGTATTCTCAAGACTGATAATAGCTCATAGATTTTGTGCTATGATTGCACAGAGCAAACTTACCGACCTGACAATGGCAGTTTTATTTCATGTACTATTAAAACACTAGGTCACATTTGCTGATGAGGGCAAGCAGATTTAGAAGGGATTGGGGGCGGGGTGGACTAAAGACTACAAATACATCCGCGGAGGACATTTTGAGTTTTGCTTATGCTTCCTCAGCACATCCAGGATACACAAGTCCAACGATGCCTCTCTGCAGCCTATTTAGGAAGGCATACGTGTCAGTGGTATGGCAAATGATTTTCATGCAAAAGATCCCAGGATAAATGCTTGGCATCTCCAGTTAAAACACCTCAGGTGACACGTATTGAGAAAACCTATTAGCTGGAGTAGATGGTTACTTTGTTTTGGTTTAACAGATCAGCAAATATATACAGTCAAACCAATACTAAAAATTCTGAGGCCAGCCTAGCCTAAGAAGCATGGACTGTATATTCTTAGGTTGCCCAAGTGCCCTCATTGTATGATTTGTTATTAAATCCATATCCAGTTGCATATTACTTACAATGTAATCACAATATATCTTTATGAATGGTGTATGACTTATCTATTGACTTTATACTTGAAGTATTTGCATATACCAGTTAGTTCATTGCCTTGTGTTTCTATATATACAGTCCATGCTTCTTAGGCGTGGCTGGCCTCAGAATTTCTAGCATTACTTTGTCTTGGTACCAGGCAGCTGTGAATGTTTATAAAGGGTTGCCAGTGGATCTGACAGAAATGTCCTATCTCTTTAATATTTGTTTAACCTTCGGAAATTGGTGGTTGAAGCTTTTCATGGCATAGGCGTCATAGCTAACATCACCTGGGGTTTGTTACAGATCACACGTTTATTAAAAGGACAGCTAGAAAAACATGTCTTCATGAAATGTATTTATAATAGAAATACAGAAGCAGAGATTCTCCTGCTATATGCCATGGAAAAGTGCAATTACAGATGTGAGAATCACCATGTTGTGGTGATTTATTGGAGCTACTGCCTGCATGTCTGGTGGTGTTCCAAAGCAAAATATGAGATACTTCCTTAGCAACACCATTTCCAGCCCTTGGGTAATAGTTAGACATGTGGTTTCTTGCAAACTTTGCTGTGTCTGTGACCTCAAAGGGCTTTCTAGATCAGCAAGGAGACACTCAGAGACTACCATTCATACGCCAGGCTGTCTTTGGCAAGGAATGAAGCTGCCACTTTAAGAATCCTCGCTTTCCCTATGCAAATGTCACCGGAATCCATGCTTAGCACCTCCATTTGTCACAGACCTCAGCATTAATAGAATGTTTAAACGTCATGATGTCATCTCTATTAATCAGGCCCTGCTGGGCCATGCTCAGGCACTGCATATTAATCATCAGCGGCCCCAGGACTCACTTATCTGAAGAGGCTAAGTTTAGATCCATAAAACATGATTTATTTTTAAAAGTAGCATTATTAAAGATGAGCTACAGTCTCTCACATACTTACTCTGGAGTCTCCTTAGGAAAGGGCTGGTATTTTGAAGTTGATAGTAAAGATTCCATCTATTCTAAGCTGGGAGCACAACCTGTCAGACACTAGCCTGCCTGCCTGCCTGCCTGCCTGCCTGCCTGCCTGCCTGCCTGCCTGCCTGCCTTCCTTCCTTCCTTCCTTCCTTCCTTCCTTCCTTCCTTCCTTCCTTCCTTCCTTCCTTCCTTCCTTCCTTCCTTCCTTCCTTCCTTCCTTCCTTCCTTCCTTCCTTCCTTCCTTCCTTCCTTCCTTCCTTCCTTCCTTCCTTCCTTCCTTCCTTCCTTCCTGTTACTGTCAATCCAACTAAATTTTGGGGGTAGAGGGAGAGATTCAAATGAAAGCCCAGGAATCAAGTTGCTTCAAGTTTTGTAGAATAGATAGATACACAATATACTGCACTTTCTTGATGTCATTTCAGCACTTGCTTGGGCCACAAGTTATAATCTGGACATTTCTGGTGTGGGGAAAATATCTGGGGCAAGTTAATAACTGAGCGGGACACCCTTTCTTTGTTTTGTAAAGTAAACCTGGAACTAGATATCAACCTTTGGTGCTCTAAAGGAGAAGGCTATTTATTCCCTCAATATCTATTTTAATATAAATTATGCAGATAAATATTCTCTTGAACTTGACCGCCAGTTTAAATTTAGCTGGAACAAGGGTTGTATGACCAAAATACCAATACCTGTAACTGTATAGCGCCCTGCAGAAATTCTGTTTTGTTCCGTTCCTACAAAATGGCAGTGCTCTAACTGCACATACCAGGAATGCATATGTCCCTGTGATGCACCTGATAAACACAGTTGCCCTCTCATGTGAACTGGGCAGTGTGTGGGTTTTCTATACATGTGCATCTGTTTGTGTAAACCCGAACCCAGGAAAATCAGGATTGTGGTTGGCATGAATGAAAGCTACATGTTCATAAAAAAAATACACATGTTGCCCAATCCATATGAGATAGTGACTACATTTATCAGATCTATTGCAGGACTCTGCACCAGCCTAGTACACATGGTCGATAAGCTCCCAGTTCATTATGAATGGAATCGAATATAATATTTGAAGAGGCCATGCTTCATTAATTTAAATGGAGCTCAAGTATCACTTTCATAAAAGCCCCCCTGTGAGAAATGGATTCATATTACTCAGAAGCAGTCTAAGCAGGGGTGTACCAGCCTTGGGACATGGGGACACCCCTGTCCCCAGGCACACACCTTTCGGTCACTGGGGGGGCGCCATGCAAAATCATGTTAGTTTCCTTGTTTGTATTGTCATAACAGTATGCTGGCTATCAGCTTTGTGTCACATTGATTCTTTGGGGGAACAAGGTCTGCATGCCCCAGTTACCCTACCTGGGGATCCAATTAAGGGATTTTGGAATCAAGGCTTGTGGGGGAACACCCAGCTTGGGGCTGTCAGGATGCCCATACTCACAATTAGCAAGGGGGACCACACAGCGGCTTGTGTCAGTGTGGAATCCACCATCTTGCCATTCCACATACCCCACCCCCCCAAGCAGGCAGGCTGGGATATTAGGTGTCCATTGGCTGGCAGGCAGATTGACCAGTGCCTGGGTCCACTGCCCTATGCTACGCCAAACCTCTGACCAATGTAGCCAATAAAGTTGTAGCCATTTTGGCTACAACAATGTGTCCATTGTTTGTTCTCTTCCGTTCCCTCTTTAGTGCTGAGTACACAGCAGCCCAAGTCCTTACAGATTAGAAAGCTACCCCACAGGGTTATCTGCAAATTCTTACCATGGTGAGAATTTATTAAATATATTTCAGTGAACCTGGGCTTGATATAAGATGTGAGGGTGACATAATGAGAAAGGAAGTGGTGTAGGGATGAAACAGGATTTCAAAAGCTGTCAAGTTCCATTTGAGTCTGCACATTTTTGTTTTCTTTCTCTCTCTTGTAGGGAAAAAGTGTTGGGTTTCCCCCCACAACAGGTCTTTCTTTCCTCACACGTGTTTCCATTAAAAATGTTATTCCCGTGTCAATTGCATATAAGTGGTGTATAACATATAAATGGCCTTATGTGGTGGGATCATAATATTTAAAAGGCATCAAAGAAACAAAGGAATCATCAACGACAGCAACAACATGAAGCAGACAAGAACAAATAGCAGCAACAATGTATGGAACCAAAAATAAATGCATATGGCCATCCTTAAAGTGTTAGTGTAAAATTGTGCTGCTGCTGCTGCTGCTGCTCCGCCGCCAAAAAAATCCCCCAACTAAAATCTGAAACACCTTTTAGTACTTTACTAGAACTGCTCAAAAGAAAGCTATTTCTTCACTTCAATGGTCTCAGAAAGGTGAAACTCTGCTTAAGAATGAATTGTAAAGCTGCCGTCCTAGGCCTACTGGATTGGTAGTGCTATTGCCCTCCATGGGATTCACTTTCGAGTAAATAAACTTTGTATTCAGGCAACACAATTTTTCTCTCTTTTTCTCATATTCTTCCCGGGCTATTCAAGCCCACCTTAATAATCGCTATTTCAGTAACATTTTAAAGTTAAACGTTGATGCAGAATAAGATAGTGACACTGGAATTGTGACAATTGACATATACTGGAAAAGCAACTATTGGCTTCACAATAAAACACATTAAATACCATTTCCACAGCAGTTTAAGGATCTGCCATGGGAGGCATTGTATTGGAGCACAATGCAGGCATCTTTCCAGAGATATAGTTGGCCACACAGATGCAGAACCAACACATTTCTTGTTAGCATTGATTAGCTAGCACTTAATGGGGAAAGTATGTGCTCACAGCACTCCTTGATGTGAAGCTTCGACTCAGCTCAATGGCAGGCTGCACTTGGAATCAGTACACATTGACTAGAGCAGAGTTCTTCCATATTTCCCTTCTCTCCATCCATTCTTTAGGTGAATTATAACTCCCAGGACAGAGCAGAGTAATTGTCCAGATAGTCCATTGAGTAGGTACTGACCAGCCACACTGCAGTTCCCATCAACCCTCACACAAAGACTCTCTTAGGGGCTGTCTAATGGGTTAATTGACCCGTATTTAATTAACATAGAGGAGTTAATCAATGCCAGCATGCCTAGGTATCCTTGTTGACAACGTATTTGAGAGAGGAAAAATGGATATCTGCATTTAGGAAGAGGACTGAAGTCTGTTGTATGTTATGACCTTTAAACAGGCTCAGCTAAGGTTTGATGTCTTGGGGGGGGGGGTGGAGAATGAGTGTCAGGGTACAGAAAGACAACACAGACAACTACCTTGTATGGAATAAAATTTGGCCACATACTGTTTATTGGTATGCTGGCTGAAGGAAGCAGAGGTGCAGCACAGGGGACGGATCTGGCACTGGGCAGCATGTCTGCTGTCCCCCAGTGACCACTGGGCAGCAAGTCTGCTGTCCCCAGTAATAACCTTCCCCCAGGCCAATGCATGGGTGAAAAAAACCAACACCCAGATCAGCAAGACAGTGGGAGCCATCTGAGCAGTGGCCTCTGGATGAACTCCCCTTGCTGCCAGGGGGCACAAGCAGTGGTGGGATTCAGCAGGTTCGCACCACTTCTGCAGAACCGGTTGTTAAAATGGTGCTTGTAAACAACCAGTTGTTTAATTATTTGAATTCCCACCACTGGAACCGGTGTTAACTTACTTGAATCCCACCACTGTGCACAAGCCACCTGCAGTCCCCACCTGGGCATGCGGTACACATGCTCACTACCACCTCACAGGCCTCTTATGGAAGCCCCCACCACAAGGGAAGGCCTGGCATGCAGGCTCTTCCTGCCTTGAATGGATCAGTTCACATGCACAACCCACCAGGCTGAGATGGATGAATGCAAATAACAACAAAGCCCAACAAAGACAATAGGGCAACACTACAAGGTAGGAAAAACAAAGGAGGATGGATGGGTTAAGCTGTTGTAGCTCAAGCCAAAAAGAGGCACGGGAAGGCCCAGCCTGCCTTTATAAGGCTGCGCTCCCGTCCCCTCCACCTACATCATGTGCTCGTGCCGGCAGCAGAATGGCCCTGCCTGCGGGGTTGGATACTGGCGCTGAGCCCACCCCTCTCCCTGGCCTTTCCCAGGCAGCAATGGCGGCCAAGATCATTCTCATCCATGCTTTCTGTGCTTATGGCAGGGCTGTAGCCAAGGGAGGGGATCAATGGGTAGACCACCCCTTCTGAGACTTTTGTTAACCCCATGTCAACATGTCTGGGGAAACAGGTTTTTTTTAGAAACATCTGTGCAGTGAAAACACTCATTAAACCATTAATCCTCTGTACAACTATGCTTAGTAAACAGTCAAGTCTGCTAACATGAAAATCATCCTCTTGCTACTGTAATTGAGCATGGCAGAGTACTTAAAGGAGAAAAGGGGCAACTTAAGGAGGTTATTTATGTAAGACCGGTGCTTGCTGTTAAGTGCTAAAATCTTCTAAAATTAAAAAAATAGATTACTGTTTTTACCAACTCATACATTTCTGATGCTAATTATTCGTAAACATTAAAATCCGCTCAGAGATATAAACTCAGTGTCAGTTCTAGCAGTTTCTGTTAGCTATAGGACAGTCATTTATTTTCCATTAATATTTTTGAAGATCTACCTGGAAATACAGGCAAGCAGACAGCTGGATTAAGACATGCTGAGCCCCTAATCTACATCAAATTTACATCTGAAAATTCCTATAGCATTACCCCCCTCCCCCCCAAAAAAAGTATTTAGAAACCAAATATGTAGAACATGAATTTTTATTCTGGGTGGGTTAAGTGAGAGGGAACTGTATTTAAAGAACCATTACAATCTCAGGCAACCACTGGTTACTTAATTTACAAATGCATTCAGTGCTGCTTGGGCACAGTCGGACAACTGGTTGGACTAACTAGTTTTTCCACTGGTGAAAGTGATCTCCTTTGACCACCAAAAAGGCTATGGTGAGGTCATGAGGCCAGCATGAGAAAGCATTTTTTGGGAAAAGGCTGTAATATACTGAATTATTGATCAAGGTTAAGTGAAATAGTTTGTCTGGATTCCCCCCTGTGTTTCTTCTTTTGATTCATTGTTGACCACAGATTCAAGACAAAAAAATCTGTGATTATACACTTTTATGATTCTATCTCTTAGAACTCTTTTTAAATATCATTTCTCCTTCATCGTCATGTGCAATTACATCACTTTTAATTTGACTGGTCATTATTTTGACAGAGTTTTTTTTCTTCTGGTTCAATTGTAATATAGAATTTCATTCATCTGGCTTGTAGATTTCCTACTGTTAAATTCTACATGTATTTTATACATTAAAAGTCTGTGGCACCAAATTGCAGGCATTCTTTCTCCACAGGGAGATTCAGATGTTTCCTTCGGTTGCCATTTCCCACCAGCAAGTGGAGACTCTTTTTTTTTGGTCTCATTTGGCATCGCCTCAGTGATCCATTCCCGACCAATGTTTAAACTGTTCTTAAGTTAAGCAGCAGTGGTAGCGGCATCCGAGATTCTCGGATGCGTTTTTATTTTTTTGGTGTTTTTGCGTTTTGGCCTGCAGGAGGCGCGATTGTAGAGGTATCAGCACCAAAATTTCAGGGTATCTTAAGGAGACCCTCCTGATGATACTCCCCAAGTTTGGTGAAGTTTGGTTGAGGGGGGCCAAAGTTATGGACCCTCAAAGTGTGTGCGCCTATCCCCCATTTTTTCCAATGGGAGCTAAGCAGATGGGGCTACCCCTTTTGAGGGTCTATAACTTTGGCCCCCCTCAACCAAACTTCACCAAACTTGGGGTGTGCCATCAAGAAAGTCTCTCTATGATACCCTGAAATTTTGGTGTGGATAGGTCATAAAATGAGCCTCCTGCAGGCATCCCCAGAAATGTGCCCAAGATTCTTCGTTTCTCTGTGAATTTGCTCCATGTCTCTCAATGGGAAATTTCTGGGGGTACCTGCAGGAGGCTCATTTTTGGACCTATCTGCACCACAATTTCTGGGTATCATGAAGAGACTCTCCTGATGATACTCCCCAGGTTTGGTGAAGTTTGGTTGAGGATGGCCAAAGTTATGGACCCTCAAATGGGATAGCTCCCATCTGCTTAGCTCCCATTTGAAACAATGGGGGAAGGAGTACCCCTTTGGGAGTGCATAACTTGAGCCCCATTCAACAAAACTTCACCAAACTTGAGGAGTATCATCAGGAGAGTCTCCTGGAGGTACCCTTTAAAATTTTTTTGCGTGTTTCAGTTCTCTTGCACAGGGAGTGCACAATTTTTTTTTAAGTTAGTGACACTAAAATTTCAGGGTATCTTCAGGACACTTTCCTGATCATATCCCCCAAGTTTGGTTGAAGGGACGGGCCAAAGTTAGGATTAGGATCTGTGAGGATCCATGCTTTTTTACCATGTTTTGGGGCACTATTGGGCCATGAAGCATGGGATGTGTGATTGAGTCTAAGGACTTGTGCCATGATGTGGTGGTGATTTTGGGGTGACCTAGTGAAAAAAGCATTAGGATCCATGAGGATCCATGCTTTTTAAACAGGTTTTTGGGGCACTATTGGGCCATGAAGCATCAGATGTGTGATTGCTTTGTGCAGACATGTGTCTAAGTTCTTGTGCCATGATGTGGTGGTGATTTTGGGGTGACCTAGTGAAAAAAGCATTAGGATCTGTGAGGATCCATGCTTTTTGACCATGTTTTTGGGGCACTGTTGGGCCATAAAGCATCAGATGTGTGATTGCTTTGGGCAGACATGTGTCTAAGTTCTTGTGCCATGATGTGGTGGTGATTTTGGGGTGACCAAGTGAAAAAAGAATTAGGATCCGTGAGGATCCATGCTTTTTGACCATGTTTTTGGTGCACTGTTGGGCCATGAAGCATCAGATGTGTGATTGCTTTGTGCAGACATGTGTCTAAGTTCTTGTGCCATGATGTGGTGGTGATTTTGGGGTGACCAAGTGAAAAAAGCATTAGGATCTGTGAGGATCAATGCTTTTTGACCAAGTTTTTGCGGCACTGTTGAGCCATGAAGTATCAGATGTGTGATTGCTTTGTGCAGACATGATTGTGTGATTGCTTTGTGCAGACATTTTTGCACCACTGCGGTGCCACAGAGCATGGGATGATTCTTTCTTCCTCCCCCCCCCCCGCTCTGGGATCCTTCCAGATGGAAGGAAGCGGTGGGGTAAGAGAGGTAGCAGGCAGTTTGGCGCCGCTGCCGGGATGGGTGGGTGGCTTCTCTGTTTCCTCCCCCCCCCCGCCCAAGTTCCGGCTGCCGCCAATCCTTCCAATTGGAAGAAAGCGTGGAGGCAAAGCGTGGAGGCTGCCAGGCACCAGCTGTCCTTTTGCCGGCTCAGAGCGGGGCTGCAAGGTATTTCCCCCCAGGTGGCTCGGAGAAGCCGCAGCTTGGGGGAAGGGCCCGATCCGAACGAGTAGCGTTCGGATCTCGCCTAGTGCAGAGGAGGTGGGCTCGGCTTCTTGGCCCTTCGACCCTCCCCGAACTGGCTGATCTCGGCAGAATTGCCGTTCGGGGAGGGGCCGAATCGCCAACCCTAGGAGCAAGTGTACTTTAATCTGGAGGGACCAGGTTTGATTCCCTGCTCTGCCGCTTGAGCTGTGGAGGCTTATCTGGGGAATTCAGATTATCCTGTACACTCCAATGCATGCCAGCTGGGTGACCTTGGGCTAGTCACAGTTCTTCTGAGCTCTCTCAGCCCCACCTACCTCACAGGGTGTTTGTCATGAGGGGGGAAGGGAAAGGAGTTTGTAAGCCCCTTTGAGTCTTTTATAGGAAAGGGGGGATATAAATTCCACTTTTTCTTTTTAATGTCCTCATGGACATTTTAGTTATTGAAAATGTTTTAATAGTGTGTGCTGATGGGGGTAGTGGTTTTAAAATGTGATTTTTTTATCATGTGTGTTTCAATTCATTAGAAACCTTGGTAGTTCTTGTTAGAAGAAAAAGGTAGAATATAAATTTTGTACAATTAAAAATATAAAATAAGAACTAGCTGTGACACTTGGGTAAATTATAAGAAATTGTTGCAACATGTGTAACAAATGCACAAGTCCTAACAATAAATAAATACAACTGTAAGGAAAGTTGTGGAGCCTCCCCCTCCCCCCCAATTCATTCTGCTTTTGTGCAGCCCAGGTACAAAAAGATGAATTTGGTATAAATTCTAATCATTCCTACCTTCATGTTTGAAAAGAAATGTCAAGCATAATGTGTAAATGGCCACGAGTTTATTGCATTCTGGATGTTCATATTAGTGAAACTGATAGATATTTCCATCTTTCCATCATAGGTGTCCAAAGTGAAATAGGGATGAAACATTGCAATTAATACACTTTTCACAGCTAATTTGCTATGCACTTGGCATTCCTGTGTGGCTGTTCCCATTCTGTTCCAGTAACAACAGAAGCGCACATTATCATGTGATTCCTTTCCTCTCCAATGCGACTAAATGCCCAGAGGAGGAGTGGCATTGGCATGAGAAACAATCGCATAGGCACTCATTCATCACCGTCTCCCTATTTGCTGTTTTACAACTGGATCACAGAAAGTAGCAACCACATCACTCAGAGAGTATAAACAACCAGCTTCATGAAGCTCAGTGCAGACTATGCCAACTCAATAAAAGCTCTGTATGAATGATCTGGGATGTCAGCCCTTTTCTTTCTCTGTCCTGCTTTGCCTTTCACTATCTTTCCCTTCTCTCTCTTACTCAACTATGTTCTTTTTTCCCCTCCTTTTCTTCTATTTGGTCCTGACTATACTCTATTAAAGCCAGTGGGAACTTGGCCATTGACTACAGTTGGCATTCTTTGTTCATCATCCCAATGCTATTGTCTAAAGTGGTACATGGAAGCCAATCTTTTCTTGTCACATTTCTTTGCTTCCCAGGTTTATGGCACCCATCCCAGTAACAGCTCCCTGTCAAGTTCAGGATCAGCATGTCTGCTGCTAATGCATGTCTGCTGCAACATTATTTGCCTGACGAAACCAAATGTGAAGATTCACATCCAGCACACATCATTTCAGTTGTTTCTGCCCTGCCTTGTGTATCATTCAGTTGTGATCACTCTCAATTTTTGAAAAGAACAGGGGTGGGGGGAGTACAAGTGCCTATAATATTCAGTGCAGTTTCATGCAGGCCAGCTTCTCTTTACTTTGTTTATCAATTCAAAAATAGCTGTGAAATATTTTATGAGAAATCATACAACATTCTGGTTTCTTTCCAGAATAAAACAACTCCCTGTGCTTGCTGACTTTCAATTCCCATTAAAGAATCAGCAATGAATCTCCAGTATCAAAGCTAGAAATGGTGTGTAGAGCTCTTGGTTTTATGTCTGTGTCTCACTGGTCAACTGTTTCCCTGTTGACTCTCAACTGGAGGTTCTGGTGTCAATTTTGGTCTATCTATTGGTCTCAGACTTCCAGCAACCCTTTGTATGATCCTGATCATGTCCTCTTTCTGTTTATCAGTAGATTTTGTTAGCGTTTAGGAGATACTTGTTGACTTAGGCTTTACTGTTTTAGTTTTATTGTATGTTTTCACGTAAGTATATTTTATTATGTGCATTTTAAATTCTGATGTAATCATTTTTATCTTTATGTTGTGCATCATCCTGAGCCCCACCTTGGTGGTGGAAGAGAGGTTATAAATATAATGTAAAAATAATACCCCACCTTTCTCCACAGCAAGGATATCAACCCATCTCCTCCTTTTTATTTTCATATCAACCATGGGGTAGGTTAGAATGAAACCATGTGATTGGCTTAAAATCACCCAGAGAGCTTCCACAGCCAAATGGGACTTCAAACCTGCCCCCTGCAGTTATTACTTTGAAGTTAGAACCTCTACACCATACTGGCTTTTGTAGGGTGCCGGCTGTTGAACAGTAGCAGGCAGCTAGACCTGGTTGAATCATGCAAATAGGTGGTATTAAGTCACGCAGTAGTTGTTGCCAGAGCTAGGGTTGCCAGTCTCCAGGTGGGACCTAGAGCTCTTTCAAATCTTTCAACATCTGTCCCCCTAGAGAAAATGGCTGCTTTGGAGGGTGGGCTTTATGGCTCCTCAGCCCACTGCAAAATCTCCAGGAGGTTTCCAACCTGGAGCTGGAAACCCTAGTCCCAAGCCTGGCCCCGATGAGTCCTTCTTTGCAAGCCAAAACAGCCATGAAAAGGGCACTGTACCCTTCCCCCGTCTTTTAGTTACAGCAACTCCAAGTTTGTAAAGCTGTGCATACCAGCAATGACAACAGAGGCAATACATTTCCTTTTACTGTTTTGGGGTTTTTCAAACCCCATCCAAATTTCACATTTTTTCTGAAAATCTGGGGTGTGTTTTTTTAGGGGGGGGGGGGTGTAGAAAGATCTATTTTGCCCATTCACTGCTCCAGTTCAGCATCCTTGGATTTGGCTGACTTTGCTATTAGTATTTTTTTTTAATATAAAAAGTAGTATATTCGTATCTAATAGTAGTCAGCCTCAGATCTGGCCATTAACAAGTGGGAAACCCATGGTACCTGTGGGGGAGAAATCCCATCTCCTTTCTCCCCATTGTGGTTCCAGGCCCCGCTATCCACAGTAAGCTCTGCTTGGGCAGAAGATGCCAAAAACAGACACCATTGCTGTTTCCAACAAAACTGAAGCAGCTCCCAGAGTGCTCCAAGACAGTGGCTGGGCCCAGAACAATTACTGGTTTCCACTGCTGCCATAGCTGAGCCCAGAGCCTCTCCCAGCATCTGCTTCTGCTTTGGCCAGGCACAGAGCCACTTCCAGCATCTGCCACCACAGCAGCCATGCCTGGAGCAGCTCCTGGCATCCTCTATCATGGCAGCTGAGCCTGGACATCACTATTTTTTTGAAAACTCAATGTTACCCCCCTTTTTTTAAAAAAAAAACTATTCAGATTTTTCTGTGGAACTGGGGAGTACCCCAAATTTGCAGAAAATTGGTGTGGTCCCAATCTACAGATTTAAATATCCAAAGAAAAGGATCAGATGTCACCATTGGATATATAGATTGTGATATTTTTAAATCAAGAGTGCTTTGGAAGCTGAATAAATATTGTATTAAAGAAGTGAATGAATCAATTAATGAATAAAACCCAAGAACTCCGTTATTGCAAGCAAAATCCCACATCAAGGAAGTGTGATATAGAAGTTAGCGATCTAAGATTATCCAAATTCAAAAGCGCCCCCCACCCTATGAAATGCAAAAGTAATTTATCTCCTCTGAAGCAGATCCATCTTGGCTGTGGTGCCAGCATGGGCAAAGAGACAAAAGGGAAGCAGCTGGCATCTCTTATTTATGGGCAGCAGGGACTCATTTGGCCTTGTCCCAGATGAGAGCCCTGCTTCAGTGGCACACAAGCACCAAGTAGAATTGCTGAAAGACCCATCCCTTCTGAGCTCCTCCACCCCCACCCACCCTTTATTACTGTGCTCCTATTTGTTCATGCTGCAGTATGCAGGAGAAGCAGGAACAAATGCAATCCACAGATGTCCTTGCTGTTAGCACAGGAGATTTCTGCAATCAGTCAGAGATCCTCTGGGGTCTGTGAGCCCAATGGAAATGATAAATAATTCCCTGAATATTGCTGCTTTGTTATGCACACAGGGAGATTTAGGATCTCAGGAGCCGGCAAAAGGAGGAAGTGATTACTGGTACTACACAGCACCCACCAATGCAATACTGTGGTACACATGATTAAGATCTAAAATCAGTTCAACTCTCTCCCTGAGTAATGGCAAAATGTCCAAAAAGAAGAGGGAAAGGAAACCACCAAGATTCTCAAGGCAGCATAAATGCTAACAAATGAATTTAATTTTCCACAAATAAGAAAATGGGGAAGATCTATCTATTTTAATGAGAACTTTTTGACATAAAACAGAACCATAGCTGCCTTTCAGTTCCATGTATCTCCAAGGGGGTCTTGACAGTTCAGCTATACACTAACTTCTAATTTCAGCTATGAGGACTTAGGTGCTGCTCAGCAAGATGATTAAAAACAACAACACAGAAGCTAACTTGGTCCTCCAAAACGCAGATCTCATCTGTGATGCATATTTCTTGAGAACCTAAAAATGAGTTCTCAAAAGAATGTCATAAATTCATGGCCAATGGGAATATCAATAGATAAACTTAAATATTAAAAAGACTCTTTGTAGTTCCACATCCATAGGAAAGAATGAGGACTTTCTATGAGAACTTTCTATGATGTAGTTCCACATCTATAGAAAAGAATGAGGACTTCCTATGTTTTGGCTACAAAAATGGTGGGTGGAATTTTCCTCAGTCCAAGGCTAAAAATAAGATGATACACAGGTGGTAGGTCTGTCATGATACTGAATCTGGAAATGCAATGTGGTGTGAAAATATTTCTGATTTCAACCTGTGTTACAGCCTATTTATGAATTAAAAACATTATTTTTCCTACATTCTCATGTACATATATTTTACATATTTTTTACATATTAGATCTAAAGACGACACAGGAGAGTTTGTTCTTTGTGACCATAAGGTTAATAAGAGTACAATGCAACAGTCACAGAAAGAACTGCAGGGGGGAAAGTTCCCTCTTAAGTTAAGGATAGGTGGTAAGTGTGACATTTTGCAGTACAGACATTTTCTAGCTCCTTAATTATCTGAAATTCAAAAGGTAGGAAGTTATGTATTAAGGCAGGGAAACTGGAAGCATTGATTTCTTGAGAAAATTTAACTTCATTAACTTTCTGGTTCCAGAGAAGTATGTCCTTGCTCTGGGACTGGCCAAATAACTGTAATATGTTTTGGTTCCCTAGAACTGCTCCAGCATTTTCAATCAGATGGAGACATTCCCCCCACCGCCCCCCCTTTCTGATATCTTCCAAAGGAAAATAATAGGAAGGCTATACCGTATTAGTTAACTGCTCATGTTATATGCACCCAAGACATGACTTGGGCTGTACTTTAATTGCAGGTGAGGAAATTAAAGCATGTATCTGGATTAAATGACTGTAATAATTAGATGTTGTGAGAATTTAAAGTTGCTGTTGTCAAGATGACATTTAAGCACCTGGAAAAGAATCTCATTCACATGTGTTAATTAGCTAAAAATCACTTGCTAGACTTCAGTTTTGTGTATATTCATGATCACTGGGGGAAAAAAGTAAAATTTATTTCCAGCATTGGGTAGTAGCGGAGAGCGGTGGACTCCAGTCTGGAGAACCAGTTTGATTCCCTACTCCTCCACATGAACAGTGGACTCCAATCTGTTGACCAGGTTTGTTTTCCACCCTTGTCCACAAGAGGCCTGCTGAGTGAACTTGGGCTACTCACAGTTCTCTCCAAACTCTCTCAACCCCACCTATCTCAAAAGGTGGCTGTTGTGGGGAGGGGAAGGCAATTGTAAGCCATGTTGAGACTCCCTAAAGGTAGAGAAAGGTGGCATTAAAAAGCCAATTATTCTTTTTCTTTCTCTTCTTGTAGGAGTTATATAGATTAAATATGGTTTATGGAATATAAGTGGTATTTGGACGATTCCTTGAAGTCAAAAACCTGAGGGTAAGGGGGAGGACGAGAACTCCTCAAAACCTTGAACTGCATTGGATGTCTCAGGAAATCTGTGTACTCTGAATGGATATATACAAGTGATTGCAGTTCACAGATCTCTCAGTTATGCATACTCCTGTGATTCCCAATGTAGGTTTTTGAGCTCACACTATATGCTGTACCTTGTGGTCTGGTAGCTCATATGTTCCAAATATTGGATGAAAAACCAAGTCCTACACTGTGCAGGAAAAATAGCTCCAAGCTGTCTTTCTCCAGTGTAGCATATAAGGCAAGTCTTTGGTGGATTCCACACAGCATATGTATAATGGGTTGCAGTTGTTAGAAAAGAACCCATTTTCTTTTATCCCAATCACATGTGTGCCCTTCACCTGTTCAGGCAGCGATTGGAGCCCATGGTGGGGGAGGAATCAAGGTTGTTTTTGCGAATTCGCATGGAGATGCTTCTCTCTCTCCTTTTTTTAAAAAAATCCTCTAACACATGTATAGCTGCACAGGCATCCAGAAATGAGCCCCCCGCAGCCATGCCGATTGTCCCTCACTAATCCATTGCACCTGCGTAGCTGCGCATGTGCCACACACAAAAGAAAAAAAAAGAACAAGGGACCTCCTTGCAACGGCTAGGCCATAATGAACGTGTTGCTTCAGATCGGTCATACTCACAGCCATGGGGAGAAAACATGTTTGGGGGACTTTGCACACCATCAGGCACTAAGAGAATCTGCCCCCAGCCTGCTGGGTGACCTGCACAGAATGTCAGGCAGGAAAATTCTCCCTGGCAATCGCGAGTGTGGAACTTAAAGTGAATGGGTGGAAGAGAGGGCAATAAAGTGTCTCCTGCCTCTTGCGTTCATGCAGGAGCGCCTCCAACCCATGAGTGTGTAAAAGGATCGCTGGTTAAGTGATTTTTGAAAATCCCAAATTGGGGAATAAAATGGGCCAAACTCATTGGGAAGGTCCATCCCCCGACCACACACCAATGGTTTATATACCTTATACCTATTATATTTGGCCTATGCAGAATCTACCGGCACTTTAGTTAAGCAGGAGAGGAATATGGAGTCAAACTCAACCGTTGCAGGTTTTTGGCCTTTCCCAATAACCTTAGAGAGGACCCCAATAATGTTTTCCCCGTGGCATTTTGTTAAAAACATTACATTTTAAATATTCTGCAGAGAGAGAGAAGAGCTGGAGGAAAAGGAAGAACAGGAGGGTGAAATTAATGTAATTTGTGCATCTAGTTCTAACAGTACTTCTGAAATTTTGACAGGTTTTACTTCAATTACATGGTAATTTTTACTTAGCTTTAAATTTAAATGCAATGCACTACAGATTTAAATGTAATGCACAACAGGAAGACCAGAATATATTCTTATTGTGTTGTTCTCTTAGCCTAGATTTTAAAAAAAATGATTTCATGCGAAACCAAAGCTCAGAATGTATTGTTGAATGCTTTCACAGCCGGATTCAACTGGTTGTGGTGGGTTTTCCGGGCTGCATGGCCGAGGTCTGGTGGATCTTCTTCTTAACGTTTCGCCTGCATCTGTGGCTGGCATCTTCAGAGGTGTACCACACAGCCTGGAAAACCCACCACAACCAAAGCTCAGAAAATAGAGGGATTATTTCATCCTGTGAATGTTCTAACATTAATGCCTTGTATCACAGTGAAAAAATAAATATTGAAATATGTAATGATTTTTAAAAGCTGAAAAGAAGAGTCTGGATGCATATCCTGCTTTTATAAACTATAAGGATTACACACTCCTTCCCTTCCTCTCCCCGCAACAGACACTTCGTGAGGCAGGTGGGGTTGAGACAGTTTAGAGAGAACTGTGACTAGACCAGCTTCATGTATAGGAGTGGGGAAACAAATCCAGTTCATCAGATAAGTGTCTGCTGCTCAAGTGGGGGGGGGAGCTCTCTAGATTAAGAGTATGCCACTCTTAACCACTATACAACACTGCCTAAATTCGATCATAGTGGTTTTATTTCTCACACTGCAAAGAATGACTTCAATGTTTTACCACACAACCTTTATTAGGCATTTAAAATAGAGCGTTAGACTTTAATGTTTTAAGCTGAGTTAAACCTGTTGAAGGAACTGATGTTCTAGTATTTACACCACTCTCGAGATCATTTAGTATCCACACTACTTTTCATTGTACCAGGGGCTTCAGCAGTAGTAGCTAAATGACCAATTAAGAGCATCCCTTTCACACACTTGAAAAATATGGGGACTTAACATTTGTTAATGCAACTCACAGAGCGAGATGCTTGAAAAATGGATCTATTCATGCCATTGTGGGAACACGTTAATCTGACAGCTTCTGTACTTCTGGATTGATGGCCTTGAGCATAACAAATAGTTATGGAACTAATGCCTACACATGAAGTAACCTGGAAGCATTTATGAACTCCCTATGCCACCTTCTTGTGTTAACTATGGAAGCTGTATACAGCCAGCTCATAGGTAACAGGTCAACTCTATAAAATCGTGGAACAATCAAATTGTTTAGCTGTAATCTGTATTGATATGCTCTGCAACTGTTGACCTCAATGGACAACTAGTGTAATAAGAGGCAAGCTTAGAGGATAGCCAGTATGGTGTCATGGTTAAGAGCAGTGGACTCTAATCTGGAGAACTGGGTTTGATCCCCCACTCCTCCACATGAGTGGTAGACTCTTATCTGTTGAACTGGATTTGTTTCTCCACTCCCATATTCCTGCTGGGTGACTTTGGGCCAGTCACAGTTCGTTCAGAACTCTCTCAGCCCCACCTGCTTCAAAAGGTGTTTGTTGTGGGGGAAGAAAGAGAATGGAGTTTGTAAGCAGCCTGTAAGGAGACTTCCTTATAGGAGAGAAAGGGGGGGGGTATGAATCCAAACTCCTCCTCCTCCTCCTCTTCTTCAGATTTAAATAAAAAACTAGAAATGAATAAAGTTGTTAATATAGTTTGACTGTAATAATTTTCTGCTAACCCAGTCACCCATTTTCAGATTTAAATTTCATTTGTTTAACAGAACCCTTTTTTAATCTATCCATTTTGATATCACATAACGTGGACTACCAGAGCACCTAATGAAAATGTACCTATTGCCAGGTTTCTTTCATTCATTTCTCCATCAGTTCATTTATAAATTCTGAATATTTTGGACCGTTGTCTGGTAAGGAACTTCATGTTTCAAAATGTGCTAATCCAGAAGAAGCAACTTTAGGATCAGACAAATGTGATGCCTGTGAACATCACTGGGAATATATTGTTCTAGAAAAACTGCTATGAAGAAAGAGGGGAAAAACTGTATAAATAATTATATTAACCATCCATCTGGTAGAGCAGCAAGGACCCAGACCTACTGTGTTACTAGGAAAAGACATTGGAAGATTCTGATCCCCCCCCCCCCCTTCCCTTTAAAGATTTGCTCATAACCTCTGTCAAAGAGCTCTGGTGGAAGATTTGATTTACTTTTTGAGAAGTCTGGAGGATTTATGAAGGTACCAGTGAGGATTTTTTTTTAATGCTGAAGCCTCGAAGTCAATTGCAGATTGGAATCTCTGCCATCTGAACATCCGCTGTCTGCCACATTGTGCCGTTCATTGGTCACAGTTGATTAACATGCCACATGGCAGCAGTGTAAGGGTGAAGCCTTTCAAGTGATTCAATTACCAATTATTAGGGGCTTTTTCATGGCTAGGCTAGAGCCAATTTCCTCTGTATATTATATTTTTTCTAATTAATTCCTTCAAATTTTCCTTTGATATGTCACCAGATTTTCTTGAACATGAACTCTCTAAAAATAGTCAACCATCTCTTGGGACCTAGAACTGGTAAGCATGTTGGAAGGTGACTTAGGACCACCATCACATTCCTTTCTAACATGTGATTCAGTAATACAGAACGTCAGGCCATATTATTTGCCATACTATTATTATTATTTGCCTTTGCTTACATAGTTTCCAAACTGAAATAAACAATAAACATCAGTCAGGGGTGCTGTGTGGTTTCCGGGCTGTATGGCCATGTACTACCAGCATTCTCTCCTGACGTTTCACCTGCACATATACTCCATTGCTGTGATTTCTGTGGCTGGCATCAAGGATGTAGGTAATGGGGGTTCTCTGGTTCAACCCCCCCCCCCCCGGGTTGCATGTCTGAAGCTCTGCCCCCGTTTGTGGATTTTTTTGGTATTTTAGTGTTTTTTTTGGTTTTTGGCCTGTAGGGGACCCAGTTTTTAGGCTAGCAGCACCAAAATTTCAGGGGTTGTTTGGGAGACTCTCCTGATGATTCTACCCAGGTTCCGGTGGTGGGATTTAAATAATTTAGCTACTGCTTGTTTACAAGCACCATTTTAACAACCGGTTCTGCCGAAGTGGTGCGAACCTGCTGAATCCCACCACTGGTTGTCTCCATTGGGGAAATTGTGCCTGGGCAGGGAGCAAATTGGATTTGGGGAAATGATGAAAAGAATGTCCTATCTCATGAGGACCTTGAGGCCAGTTTGTGATCATTCGCTGTAAGCCATCTTGAAGCATCTTGCTTGCATGAATAAATGTGTGCCTCTTGAGAGCCAGACCACATGTTATGGTGGGCAGCAGTGGCATATTTGCCTAGGGACATGGCGTACCCTATGTCCCCGGATGCCCCCCCAGTGGAGAACGCAGAAATTTCAGGTTTGTGTTTTTTTTGTATTTTTAGTGTTTTTTCAGTTTTGGGCATGCAGGGGGTGCAGTTTTTAGGCTAGCAGCACCAGAATTTTAGAGATTTTTCAGGAGACTCTCCTGATGATACCACCCAGGTTTGGTGAGGTTTGGTTCAGTGGGTCCAAAGTTATGGACTCCCAAAGGGGGTGCCCCTATCCCCCATTATTTCCAATGGGAACTAATAGAAGATGGGGGCTACACCTTTGAGAGTCCATAACTTTGGACCCCCTGAACCAAACTTCACCAAACCTGGGTGGCATCATTGGGAGAATCTCCTAAAGATACCCTGAAAGTTTGGTGCTGCTAGCTTAACAATTGCACCCCTGACAGCAGTGTAGACGTTTGAGGGTCCATAACTTTGGACCCCATGATCAAACTTCACCAAATCTGGGAGGTATCATCAGGGGAGCCTCATACTGACACCACCCAGCTTTTGTGAAGTTTGGTACAGAAGGTCCAAAGTTATGGACTTTCAAAGCGGGTGTCCCATCCCCCATTGTTTCCAATGGGAGCTAACAGAAGATGGGGGCTACACTTTTGAGAGTCCATAACTTTGGACCCCCTGAACCAAACTTCACCAAACCTGGGTGGCATCATTGGGAGAATCTCCTAAAAATACCCTGAAAGTTTGGTGCTGCTAGCTTAACAATTGCACCCCTGACAGCAGGCACCCCCCAAATTTCCCCAGATTCCCCAGATTTTCCTTTTAAACTCCCCCCTCCTTTGGCATGGACTTAAAGGGAGAATCTGAAGTCCCCAGTTTAAACATTGAAAGTGAGGAGGAGGAGTTTGGATTTATATCCCCCCTTTCTCTCCTGTAGGAGGCTCAAGGGGGCTTACCATCTCCTTTCCCTTCCCCGCTCACAACAAACACCCTGTGAAGTGGGTGGGGCTGAGAGAGGTCCGAAAAACTGTGACTAGCCCAAGGTCACCCAGCTGGAGTGTGTGGGAGTGCACAGGCTAATCTGAATTCCCCAGATAAGCCTTCACAGCTCAAGCGGTAGAGCAGGGAATCAAACCCGGTTCCTTTAGATTAGAATGCACCTGCTCTTAACCACTACACCACTGCTGCTCCTATATATAACACCAAACAAAAAGGAGAATTTGAGCTCTCTAGTTTAAACACCATTGAAAGTGATGCTGTTTGGGGTGGATTCCAGCATCACAGCAGCCGCCCATGGGGGCATGGGTGGGGCAAACCTCAGATTTTTCACCAGGCTCCATTTTCCCCTAGCTACACCTCTGCCCAGAGGGGAGGGCAGAAGGGCCTGCCGACTGGGAGCCCAGTTGGTGGGGGGGAGGGCAGGGGAGGGGGGGCAGGGCAGTCTGCTGTCCCCGGCTTCGGAGAGCTGTTTTTATAAACACTGAGGCCGGGGGCAGGGCTTGTGAAGGCGTGGCCACACCCCTAGGAGCGGGTGGGGGTGTGCCCCCCAACCCCCCACATAAAAATCTGTACCTACATCCCTGGCTGGCATCTTCAGAGGATCTGAAGATCCTCTGAAGATGTCAGCCAGAGATGCAGGTGAAACGTCAGGAGAGAATGCTGCTAGAACACGGCCATACAGCCCGGAAACCACACAGCACCCCAGTGATTCTGGCCGTTCGACAATACATTAAACATCACTCACTTCATACTTTGGCAATGACCATGGCTTCGTTCTCTTGTTCACTGGTTCACAGTGCAGAAACCTATGCAGCAAATATGCACATATACACTCTTCATTCTCCTAAGCAAAAATCACGTATATTCATTCTATCCTTCCCACTCATGAACTCATCCACCATTTATTGCGGCTACTATTTTTTTAAAAAAAGTATAAATCATTGTCTGTGCCACATCCTACACACAAATAGGGAACAGCCTTCTTTCTAGTACAGTTTCATCTGCCAAGTAATAACCACACACAAGACCAGCCTGACAAAGAGGTACCTTGACTCTTTCTGCACTCAAGGGCTGCACTCAAGGGCTGATGGGTTGTGTCTGAACAATGGTATATTGCCAAAACTCCTGTCAAAAAGGGAACAAAGCTCTGGGCATGGATTTCTTTTGAAAAAAAATCCCTAAAATGTTCAGCAATGGTTTGCTAAGAGGCATGCTTCATTGTGCTTTCATCTTCAACAATGTATTTGGCTGCAAATAAATGATTGCAATCTCATTCAAACAGGTGTGATGGAAGTTTTCCAAGTTGTTGCTGAAGATAATTTAATAATTCAGAAGAGCATACTTATGCTGCAGTAACACTGAATTCTGATCCCTTGTGCACTATTTTCCCCCACCTCCCTATATATGGAAGAGTATCAAACCTGCTCATTTTGTATAGCAGTTGGCCTCTAAGAACTTTGGGCCTTAAATCCTATCATAGGATAGGAGATCCCTTAACGCAACATTTAGATTTTGGCAAGAAAGATTCTAGATGATCCTCCCATGCTTGTGAGCTAATGAGGTTTGAAAATTAAGCCTTTTGATTAAACTGATAACCAGTGGCTGATATTTATTTAAAAAACACAATTATTGACCATTTGAAGTTCTTTAATGTGCATTGTTCTAAAAAATTATCTTCATTTCCAGTATTGTTGGTATTTATGGAATATTTTCTTCCCATAATGTTCATGAACAAAGCAGACAATTTCATAGATTAATTTTAAAAACCCTCACACTGTACTGTTCTTTTAAAATGCACAATTAAACACTGTGTACAATTCCTACATTCTGTTCAGATCAATCTACATTATAATATGCTAAACTGCTCTGAGTCTTTTAAGACCCAGAGAATGAGAGGGTGAGTGAAACTTCTTTTTATGACAAAGACTAACAATTTTCTGTACTGATGTTGACACTGTGCTGCTCTTTCCAGACTATTGATTTTGTTTTTCTAATTAAAAAGATGTTTCGTACTGTTCATTGTTTTTATGGCAGTGAAATAATATTGCATCGGGGGTCAGCAGATTTTTCCTACACCGCACCTGTTACAGAGGGTGTTTCCGCAATGTATTAACCCCTGCAAAAAAAAGTGACCTTTATTCTCATATTGCTGGCAGTGAAAGTCTTTGTGTGTAATATTTTACTGATGTGCACACATAGTCCTTACATTGATCACCCCCCCCCCCCATGCAAATTTTGAAATATAAGCTGTTCCTTCGCACTGGAAGTTGGAACCCACAGATCCAGTTCTTTAACAGTGGCATTTTTCTTCCTTCTGTGCTATCACTTTGCACGTTCTCATTAATAAAGCTCTGCAAAAACACAATCTTGTTGCAGTTTTATAGATGATTACTGCAAGACATTTTTTGTGTACAGTTCTGATGTGCAGATGCTCTTGTGAATAATGCTAAGATAAATATTGGAGTTACATGTTTCATCACATTAAGACTGGCTTTGGGTTGTTGTCCCCCTGGCCCAAGGGTTATCATGTGCATGTGTAATGTGGAGATGAAGAAAGGGAAAGCTGCTGCAAATTTCTGTACTTTCTGTACTGTACTGAAAAGTCTTCGGCAATACATTGCTGCAAATTTAACTGTATGGTTAACATTATTGATAACATTCAGAAATCGTTAAAACACTGGATTGGATGTCTAATGCATTTTTCCCTTTAAGAAAACAAATCCCACTGTTGACTCATGTTCAGCTTATAGTCTACTAAGACTCCCAGATCCCTTTCACATGTACCGTATATACTCATGTATAAGTCGAATTTTTCAGCACATTTTTAATGCTGAAAAAGCTCCCCTCGACTTATATGCGGGTCATTAAAAATTTTTGTGTGTTTTTACTTTGCTGGCCAGCAGGGGGTGCAGTTTTTATGCTAGAGGCACCAAATTTTCAGGATACCCTCAGAAGACACTCCTGATGATACCAGCCAAGTTTGGTAAAGTTTGGTTCAGGGGGTCCATAACTTTGGTTATGGAGGTGCCCCCATTCCCCATTGTTTTCAATGGGAACTATTAGTAGATGGGGCTACCCTTTTGAGGCTCCATAACTTTGGACCCTCTGAACCAAACTTCACCAAACCTGGCTGGTCTCATCAGGAGAGTCGCTTTATGATACCAGCCAGGTTTGGTGAAGTTTGGGTCAGGGGATCCAAAGTTATTGACCCCCAAAGGGGATGCCCCATCCCCCATTGTTTACAATGGAAGCTAATAGTAGATTTTTCATTTCTGATAATATCCACTCCTAAAATCCTAAGTTGGGTTACATTTGGACACACAGATGATGAGGAGGAATCCAGTTTGAAGGATTTTAACTCTTGTGTTTTAGCTTGGTTTGCTGGGTTGGAGCTTAATGTTTTTTGTACTTTTAAAGAGTTATTGTTGATTTACCATATTGTTCTTATTGACCCTCTTTTCCCACTTCTTACAAGGTTTAGCCAGTTTACTGTTTTTCTTTGAAATAAATATTCAAAAACATTTAACCTACTGATGCCTCAATTGATGCTGCATTTCCCACCCTCGACTTATACGCGAGTCAATAAGTTTTCCCAGTTTTTTGTGGTAAAATTAGGTGCCTCGACTTATATGGCACTTGAGATTAGAACTCTATACACGAGTATATACGGATTTACTGTTGTCAAATCAGGTGACACCCATTTCATATCTATGTATTTCACTTTTCTGCCTAAGTGTAGTACCTCACATTTCTTCCTGTTGAAATTACTTTTGTTAGTTTTAGCCAAGTTCTCTGTCCAGGTCATTTTGAATTATGACCCTGTCCCCTGGGGTATTTTCTACCCATTCTAATTTGGTGTCATCTGCAAATGTGATTAGCATGCCCTCTGTTTCATCATCCAAGTCATTGATTAAAATAGTGAATAGGACAAAATATTTTGGTGTCCCACTGGTCACTTCTCTTCAGGGGGAAAATGAGCCATTGATGAGCACCCTTTGGGTTTGGTCAGTCAAGTAACTGTTATCCCACAACCAATGGCAGTGTGAATTGTAGTGTTGCCAACTCCAGGTTGGGAACTTTTTGCAGAGTTGGCAGTAGAGCCTGGAGAGAGTATATTTTGGGGAGGGGAGGGGCCTCAGTGAGTATAATGCCACAGAGTCCACCATTCAAAGCAGCCATTTTCTCCAGGTTTCTGGAGGTTAGATGTAATTCCAGAAGGTCTCCAGCCTCCATTTCCTCAAAAAATTTGCAACCCTAGGATTCATCATGCAATAGCCACTGACTCTTTATATTAGCCTAATCACACTCCCAGCTAAACTAATGGGTTTGGTAGAATTTATGTAAAACTAATAGGAATGAGCAACCCAACTGAGAATCCTACATGCTGAATTTGGGTTTAGGATAATTAAAGACTTTTTCCATATGATCTTTCTCAAATACAACCCACTTCAGTGAATGTATACTTAAGTATATTAATTGGTTTAACCTTTCACATATACTCCATTGCTGTGATTTCTGTGATGGCAGCACTCCTAAAAACTACCATCACAATCAAGGATATTACAGTGTTAATATAGCTTCTGAGTGCCAGTTCACATAATACACACTTCTCCATACAATCCCTGTACCTAGTGAGAGTGGGGAGGGATTGAGTGGAATGCACTTGGCTGTGTGAAGCTGCCCTAAATCTCATTGACTTCAACAGGATAAAAACGATATAAGTCAACCATCAACTTTTCCAGAGTATGGCTGAGGATATAAAAGTCAGATCACAAGCAATGATCTTTCCTAGGCCATAGTTTGTACTTTTAATTCTCGAGGGACTGATACAGCTATTTTTAAAAATGAAACTATAGGTCTACAGCAACCATGTGACATGCTATTTTAAGTGTGTCACTGCTGATATGCCCTTTTGACATTCCTATTTTTAATCTTGGTGACTTTAAATTAGAGTTTAATCACCTAATCTTTAGAACTGCCATGTAGTAAGATTTGCCTAGATGAGTTAAATAAACTGGAATTTCTCTCCCCCTCTTTCTTCTAAAAACAGAATCCTGTGATAGCTGAATTGCCTTGTTCCAACAATGCTGCAATTTAAGCGCACTTTGCTTACTGCAAATTAGTAGGAATATGTACAAAGATGTTCAGGTTTGGATTTGGCTCATTTGGTTCATTAAAATTTCTGTTTTGGTTCCTGAATGAGGTTTATGCACCTGTTAAGGCAAGTCAGTTAATTCAGTAGTTGTTCAACAGGAAATATGTTTCTACCTTTAACTTCTTTTCCCTTCCCTCACAATTTGGATGAAATTCCAAGGGACTAAACTTCTCACTCCTCCACAATTCAGATATTAGAAAGCACTCCTGTAGTTATGCATGTACAATGTCTAAGCCAATTGACTTCAGTGGATTTGTGTGTGTGTGTGCGTAGTGTAGTGTAGTGTAATCAAATCACTTCCCACTTATAATGACCACTGGTGAGGTTTTTGTCAAAAAGAAAATATCTTATTGAAGGTTAAAAATTAAACTGATAAAAATATTGGTAAGGGCAAAGAGCCACCTGTAAATAATTTAGCTTTAGGCAGAGAGATATTGATCCATTCTGCACAGGTGAAATAAGACATCCTGAGAAAGCAAAGAAAGATGTCTTAGGAAGGTGCTTCACACAGACTTTCCCCCAAGATGTCCTTGGGACACCTTATTTTTGCTCAAGATGTCTTTTTTCAAAATGCTTCAAAGAGCACCTCCCCCCCCCCCCAGGTCACTTGCAAGACGTCTCCTGCCTGGCTGTGTGGAATGCTGAGCTCAGGAGGCGTCTGATGCTTCCCGCCTGATCATTTTGTTCTCTGGTCAGTTTCACCCTTTGCGAGCACCCACTATTTTGTGTGCAGTTGAAGGGATTCTCCCTGCCGCCATTTGCTGAAGGACTTTTCCCCAGGACTTTTCCTCTACAAGCTCCAATCCTAGGTGCCTTTTTAGCCCCAAAAGTACATAGTTGTACTCAGCTGGTCCTGCCAATTATGGCAATATATAGTTTTCCTATTTTTATTTTTGAAGAGCTATCTTTGTAGCTATGCGGACACACAGAACAGAATCTTTGCCGCTTGAAAGATGGGTTGGCTACCCATTGAAAAGCATTGGGTTGACCTGATTCTGACTGATCCATAGAGGGAATATCAACACAATGCTTGTCAATGGGTGGCAGACTCATCTTCCAAGTGAAAATAACAACAAGAACAACAACAAAAAAACAACAAAAACAACAACAACAACAACAACAACAACAACAACAACAACAACAACAACAACAACAATAATAATAATAATAATAATAATAATAATAATAATAATAATAATAATAATAATAATAAAACCAACAAACAGACAAAGTCCTGCAGCACAACAAACCTGACATTGTCATCGTTGAACCAGAAAAGGTGTGGATTATTGATATCGCGATATCCTATGACAGTAAGGTCAAAGATAAAGATGACAAAATACCTGGATCTAAAGATTGAGATCCAGCATCTTTGGTACAAACCAGCAGCAGTGGTGCCAGTGGTCATTGGCGCACTGGGTGCTGTCCCAAAAGACCTGGGGTAGCACTTGAAACAAATTAACATCGACAAAATCAACATCTGTCAACTTCAAAAAGCCATGCTGCTGGACTCCGCAAACATCCTTCGCCGATACGTCACAACAACAACAACAACAACAACAACAACAACAACAACAACCAGCCTGCAGAGCAAATGTTCTGGGCCTAGGGCAGTGGTAGCGAACCTTTGGCACTCCTAGATAAGTGTGGACTACAATTCCCATCAGCCCCCCCTGCCAGCATGTGCGGAAGGCATCTGAAGTGTAGTCTACTGTTATCTAGGTTCTCAAGTCTCACGGGCCTAGGGCAACCTTCAGCAAATGGCAGCAAATGTTGGGTGCAAGCACAGGATGAAACTGACCAGAGAGCAAAATGGTCAGGCAGGAAACAGTCTCTTTCCACCTCTGATGATTTTGCTGTCTGGAAAGCACCCAGAAGCTGCCTCTTTTGAAGACATCCCCTGGATGTCTTATTTTGGGTGTGTGGACTGAACTTGAAGTTGAAACACCTGGAAGAAGGAATGGGATTGGCTGTAGTCTGGATAAAAAGCTGCAGTTTTGCAGGGTGTGGTGTAGTGCAGGTGAAGGACTTTCTGTAATATAACCGAACTGTGGTGCTTGAAAGCTGTAGCTGATCTAGTTACCAGCGGAGCCTGTTCTTTTTTCCTGGGGCTGGAAAAGCTCTGTTAGCTGGTGCTCTAGACCAGGCCTAGAGTGTTCTTTCATTTGCCTGTATTGATTATTTGTTTTGGGGTGCTCCTGCCTACAATAAATCATTGAACTTAAGTCCTCTCATGCTCTTCCTGCTTTAATGAACTCATATTGTCACATTATTTGACTACCTGGCAATGACTCTGTGTCTGGGCTAAAACTGCCTCTTTGGAGTTGCTTCAGCGCTAACTTCCTGACAGTTTTCAAGACTAGTGATTAAGCAGAGGTGGTTTGCCATTGACCTCTTCTGTGGAGTCTTCCTTGGAGGCGTCTCTTCAAAGTACCGACCCATCTTAGCTTCTGGGATCTGATGAAATCAGGCTATACTATATCATTCCATATCCCTAAGTGGATTTTGGAAGGTGTCATTTTGTTTAGGATGATACTGTGAATTTATCACTTTCAGAACAGGCTAATACTTCAAACAAGCAAATAGTTGGTGCCCTGGGTGTGTGTGATGGGAACAGAGCTTGCCTCTTTGTAAACATATACTCACTGCTTCACTCATAAAGGGGCTATTTCTTGCGTTGTTCAGAGTCTATATATTTTCTTCATTTCGAACAATAAAACGACTTAGTCCCCACTCTGTAAAGCACCTGGGTTGCCTGTTGTGAGTGAGCATGGGACGCAGGATACTACTTCGAGTGTTTTCCTATTGGCAAGGTAGTTCCTCCATCTTTTAGTGGTACAAGTACTCAAGATGATGCCAAACACTGGGTGCAAGAAGAGTGAAAAGGACATCTCTGAAACATCTGTGCTTGTGACTGAAGATACAGCCAATACATTGCCGCTTCCTGCAGTTAGGGAAACAAAACAGCTCTGAATGCATGATCTGTGCAGGCATAGGAGCAAGCATTGTGACTGGGGAACTTGCTGTGCAAAGAGACACCAATCTGGGATGAATTGTCCAGTTTGTCTATCAGCATGTATCTGCTCAGTCACTCTCTTTCCTCACCACCATCCCATCCTAGGAAGCTGCATGTTTATAGGAATAAAATGCTGGGTGCAGCACAGGCATCAGGGGAAGGGAAAACAAACAAGAAGAGTCAAATGTGACCTACTTGGTTCGGATCCAAAAAACTGGAGGCCACTCCATTCAGGTTATTCACTATTCTGAGGACGATGAACAGATCGTGTTCAGATTGAGTATTGATTTGCTACTTTTGGAACTAACACTCCTGAAAATAATATAGATTTTGACTGAAGCCTCTTATGCTGATTTGAAACTTTTGATGGCACAATTATCAACTTCAAAATATCAACAGCAGGAAGAAGAACGTGGACAGGTGCATTCACTCATTTATTCATGCATAGAAAAAAGTGAAATTGTCACTTTTATTGACTAATGAAACAAAAAGGAAAACCAATGATATTAGTTATTCTTAAATAATATTTATTATTCTGGCATCTTCACCTCTAGTTCGGAGAGAAAGAGAGCCAGAGGACAATGAAGCTGATAAGGAATCTTGCTGATCCTTATAAGCAAACTGCTATTGCAACAGATTTTTGAGAGGTCTTTCTTTCAACAATGTTTCCATTCGGTGCCGAGCAAACAGCACCAGGTAGAAGCCGGTGTTTTTCCCGCAGCCCTCCCAAACAGCTCTTACCTTCTGGCACCTTCCGTCACTTTGTGGAGGTCAGGGGACATGCCTCCTGGCCTCCGACCCCAGAGCCGTCACTCTTGCCATGGGGGCATGTCTCCTGGCCTCCACAACGCAATGGAAGGCAGCAGAAGGTAAGAGCCATTTGGGAGCTGTGCAGCCTATGCAAAGTCTGTGCCGCTGACTGTGCAGCCAATAGGCCCATCCATGTGAATGGTACTGGGGGGGGGGGGTGCATTGGCGTAAACTATGCCAATGCTCCCCCACTCAGACGGACTTTGATTTCTGTTATTAGAAAATCCAACGTGCAACTTAAAAAGCCATTTGATGGCAGTGCAGCTCAGGGCTGGCAATGTTAGAAAATAGGGGATTGGTGCTTTCTTCCCCCATATCATTTGGTAATCAAAATGCCCTTCCAGGATCCTCATAGCCGTACTAAGGCCCCTTCCACACATAAAGAATAATTGACTTTGAATCGCCTTTCAATGCACTTTGAAGGAATAGCAAAATCCACTTGCAAACAATTGTGAAAGTGGATTGAAAGTGCATTATTCTGCACGTGGGGAAGGGGCCTAAGTGGGGGAAAAACCCAGGTATGTATATTGATCCTTTAAAAAAAAAATCCCTACTAGGAAGTCCTTATTTTAAAACGGTAGGAAGGGATGGTATTTTCCACCTATGAAATTATGTGGGGAGAAGAGTTAACTCCTCCTTCTGTATGACTTCAATCCATATTGGGCACCCTGTAGCTGCATCCTAGGGCCAAATTATACAAACACAGAACCCACTGGTGCAGGTAGTTCAGCTCTTTAACCAGTTATCAAAGAGGTAACTTTAAAGGTGGAACAGACTGGCTGGAAGCCTGAGAAATGTCAGTGTCAAAGACTGGCTCAAATGCTTTCCAGTGGTAATCTCACCAAATGCCAAATTCATGGATATGATTGCTGAGCTGCTGCTGTTCTCTTGACATCTGTGAGTCTTCTATTTTTCTCTTGTCAATCCTTCAGACTTATTATGCACATGCACACTCCCATTATGCCAACATCTGTCCTACGCATAGTCTCTTGCTCCTGAACTAAGCCTCTCAAGTCAAACAGCAAAGGGTGGGGAAAAGAAACGGTAGGTTTACCCAGTCCCAATTCCTTTCCTCAAGTTACCTTTTTCTCTCTTTCTGCAGCCAAGAAAAAAGACACTTGGAGATTTCAGAAATAGATCGTACAATACTTATCACTCCTGTTTTGTTTCTTTTACAAGAGTTTTTTTAAATCCTTCCCTCTTCATGCACTTTCCTTTTCTTTTTACATTGATATTCACAGATGTGTGATTTATTAGTTTCTTGGACAAACAGCTTTTTGTGAGTCATTTGAACACTTCTTTCATAAAGGAATTATAATACAAAACAATTTAAGACCATAAGTTCAGATGGTCATATTGTCTATATGGAAACTATAGGTCATATCAGGGCAACTAAATTATACACTATTTACTTCTGATTTTTTATTTTTTTATATGCAAATACAACATGGTGCAAAACCACACATTGCAATGCTAAGCAAAGTTTAAGCCCACTGAAGTCAATGGACTTAGAAGTGTGTAACCCTTTTGTTACTGTTGCCTTCTCTCCCCTTCACTATCTTTTCCAACTTGGGAATGGTCAAGGCAGTTCTGTGGTCCCATGGTTTACCAGAAACCATTATGTCAGCCTTAAGTCCAATGAACCAAGGTTACAGCTCTATACACACCCAGCAGCTATGGCATTACAACACTTACAACACTTACCAACAAAAAAGCTAATTCAGTAGTACAGTCATGTAGCATCAATAGTATCCTTGAGTCCACTCACCAATCAGAGAGCTGACCACTAGTGATACTTCATGTTAGCCCTTAACCACCAACTAACAACCATGACAATGCTGCAATAGTCAATGCTTCCCTGTCAAATAACTCCTTCTCTTCACAACACACCCATAAAAAAATCACAGCACAATCGTATGGTATTGTGGAAAGGAGCCCTGCTTAAGGAACCCAGGAAAATGTGTTGTTCTCAATGTGATTTGACTGCAGAGGTTACCAGGCAGCTAAAGGCCAATGACTGTGCGACCCTATACAAGCCAACATAGTGAGGGCATGAAGCATCATCCTAGAAAAAAGTATTTGTGACAAGTTAAAAAAAGTGGCTTAAGCATCAGTGCTGCTTCTGTGTGAACAACTGTTAGGAAATGGTTTGCCCCTTTTTATGATGTTCAACTACCATAGCTCTTATTGATGACAGACTGCTGAGAAGCTGAGTTATGACATTCAGAAACTGACAACAAGAGCAATAAAAACTGACATATTTCATGAAAGCCAAGCTATGGTGCTACATGCAATTAACAGAGAGTGTAATTATTCACCTCAAGAAGGACTTTGATGGATGCCTCCTACTTAATTCTTCTCCCTGCTTTTCATTCTCCCTGTATTTTTGACAGAGGGTTCATCAAGCTTGCAATTTCAACCTGTTACTCCATACCCTGTTTTGAGATACATCTTATCATCATGACTAAAACTAGATCTGAAAAAAAAGAAAATAACCACAACACTTGATCTGTGAATCTTTCAGTCCAGGAGACATTTTGATGAAGTACGAACTGTTGATGAAGCTCCTTATGACACAAGTGAACGTCAGAATGGAAGCTAGTGCTGGATGGGTTGTGCTGTTACAGCACATAATAGAGTCTGCTAGCCTTTATCTTAACTGCACAAGGATAATAGCCAGGAAAATGAAGAGATGTCTGTACAAAGGTAATTTCCAGTAGCTGGATGAAGGTGCATCTTCAAAGAGCTCAGGAAAATGGCCCTTTCCTCTTTAATGCTTTTCAACCGAGACAAATTGTGATTCGGGTAGGGAGGCAAGTGTCACTTATTTCTTTCAGGATGTCACCCAGTAAAGATGTTGAGGTAATGAGTGGTTGGCTTCTGTGAAATGAACAAGTTTGAATCCTCCTCAACCTTTCATAAACAAACAAAAGATTAAAAAGATGTGAACATTGAAGTTTGAGGGCTGTTGGGAAGGAGAAAAATGCTGAGGGTCAGTTGGATGAAAGAGAAACTGATGCAGGAAACAGAGTAAATATCTGAAAAGAAAAAATGGTTTTGAAGAACAGTAGTGTGGGAACTCATAATTGTATGTTCTTTGTGTTTAAATAGAGGTCTAATGTGAGAATTCTTAAAGATCCATACAGAATACACACCATAGGATTGCAAGAGCATTTTGTACTCATTAAAAGATTTGGCATGGAGGTTTGAGAGAAGCCCAGGAGTAATGTGATACACTAGAGAGAAGTATATTCCACTGAGATTGCTTTTTAAATTTTCATTTTTAAAATCTGTTGTAGCTTTTGAACTGTTCTATAAATAGTGTCCCATTGTGGAATTTGTCCATTTTCCAGGTTCAATGGTTTTGTTTTGGTGCAGGACTTGTTGTCCCATGGGACACTCAGCATAAGGAATGTAATGTTGAAAGGAAGAGCTAGTTAGGAAAAAAAGAAGAAAAGGGGTTAATCAATTAAAGTTCTAAAAACCATTTTGAAAAATGTGGGAAAGCCTCAAGAACAGCTAGTAGTAAAAGTCATGGGAAAATGCAGCAAAATATTGGGGGAGTTATCATTGTGTTCAATCCTGATAGTTGCAAGAAATTACTGTAGGAATTAGAGATGATGATAACAGAGTTCTCAAGACCAAGATAGAAGAAGTTTGGATGTATACCCCACTTTTCTCTTTTGTAAGGAGATTCAAGGCAGCCTGCAAACTCCTTTTCCTTCCTCTCCCCACAACAGACATCTTGTGTGGTAAGTGGGCCAAGAGAGTTCTGAAGAACTGTGTCTAGCCCAAGGTCACCCAGCAGGAATGTAGGAGTGAGGAAACAAATTTAGTTCCCCAGATAAGAGTCCTCTGCTCATTTGGAGGAGCGGGAAATCAAACCTGGTTCTCCAGATTAGAGTCCATCTGCTCTTAACTACTAATTTATGCTGGCTCTCCAAGATACATTCAGAAATCACCTGTTCAGGCCATTGCTATGATTTTCTGGAATGATGACACATCTCTGAGATTCTTAAATATTACAACTGTTTTCCCCCTGAGACAATCTGTGTTTTGTTTATTTTGGTGCTGCTCCCTAGCTACAGTGCATGCTCATGTTTTTCTTTCAATCTGCTGATTTCTCGAGCAATGGCATTTCTCCCATCTAACCAAACCCTTGCAAAGGAAGAGAACAGTGCACTTCCAGCCAATCACCTTTAGAGACAAGCTACAGAGACCTGCAGTCCCCTTTCTTTTGTGAGTGGGTGTAGGTGCACGTTCTATGGCTAGAAAAGTAAGGAATTGGGGACACCTTGTTAAGAGGCTCAAAATTTATTTCCCTTAGCCCAATTTGATGGAAACTTGGCGACTTTTCATGGGATAGGCAGCACTTACCCTGCTGAAAGGTTGGAGTCAGTAGGTTTTTAAAAAGAAATTCCAGCTCTCCTGAAAAATCCCCCATAAGGAATAATGAAAGTGCAATTATGTAGAATCTTTCCCCATGGTTCACTTTACTTGAAACTTGGGGAGTTCCTTATGGGACAGGCAATCCTCATTCCACTGCAATTCTGGTGTCATTTGGTTGGCATAATGCCTCTCCAGTCTCCTTAAAGTCCCCCTAGGAAATAATGACAGACCACTGGAAAAGGATTGGGGGTCTGCCAAGGAAGCCACTTTAACTTTGCAAAAGGAAACCAACAGACGACCACAAGGAAGGGTGGCAAATGCAGAGTTTTCAATGGAAAGGTAGGACATTTTTGTGAGTTAGTCACTGTAAGAGTAGAAAAATGCAAACAGCTTTTTTTTAATGCCATGCCCAGCCAGAACTCTCTTGCTAGGCTGCCACTCAACTGCCATTTTAGGAATCAATAGAGAGAATTGCAGCTGCACAGAAAGGCACCTACTTATGGGGTTGTAAAATCAAACCCCTTTGTTCAATCTGCTTGAAAATTTGTGAGCCTTTAGATTACAGGGAAAAGTATGTTCTGTGCAAATTTGGTACCATTATCTTTATAAACAGCTGCCACAGCCTCTCATATCAATTCCACATTGGAAATAATGGTCCTGAACTCTAGAACCATGTGGATTTGAATCCTTAACTGGTAATGTCTAACTCACCCCTCCCCCCACCTGAAAAACCCAACAAACATAGTAAAAAACTTTTTTTTTCTCCAAAGGCCAGATTCAAAATTTTTGTCTATACCCTTGTCAAGGATATTGGTCTCAAGAAGAAGAAAAGTGTTTGAATTTACACTCTACTCTTCTCAACCACAAGGAGTCTCAAAACAGCTTACAAATGTCTTCCCTTTCCCATAATAGGCATTTTACGAGGTAGCTGGGGCTGACAGAGTTCAGAGTTGAGGTCCAAGCAGGCTTCATGTGGAGGAGCAGGGAAACAAATTCAGTTCACCAGGCAGTGACTAAACCAGTAACAACAGTATTGCGCTGTGCTTGTTATTTATGTTCCCCCCCCCCCCCCGCGAACAGATCCATCCATCTTCAGATGCTGAACGAGGAGAAAAGGCAATACAAGAGATCTCTCTTTCCCCCTTCTTCTCTTTCTCTTTGTCTTATGTCCTCCAAAGAGTTCAGATGGGCATTTGTAGTCTCCCCATCCTCCACTTTAGACTTACATCAGTTCTCAGAGATAGATTGAGAGAGAATCACCCAGTGAAACTCATGGCCAAGTGGGGATTTGAAGCTAGGGATACTTCACACAACACTGAGACTCTAATCAGTACACCATACTGATTCCCCAAGCTTATTGGACTTGAAGATGCTTGACAAAATATGGTGGAAAAGTAGAATACAAAAGGTAGGCCCAGAACAAAACAGTTTCATTAAAAAAGAACCTAAAAAAAAGAACAAGAATGCCACCTTGGCTGCAAAGAAATGATCTGGTTTCCAGGTGGCAAAGAGGACCCAAGGCTGAAGACAGATACTGCTGGGGAAAACATGACAATTGACAGATATTGTTAACAGTTGCACATGCTGAATGGTCAGCATTCAGGAGTGCCTGTATCTCCAGACTGCATAGTTTCCATTATGCTCCCCCCCTCCACAATTAATAGAAGTGAGCTTCCCAAAATCCCTGAGTAGAAATATATATTAAAATAGTTGTTTGGATAAATAGCAGCAACCGAATCACCGGGGGCAGCCATTGTGGCTGTGGTGAGCAAATAGGCAAAGGGTGGTTGCTTGCAAGATACAATGCATAGCAGTAAGCTTGCAGAGGGTCTGCCTTGATTGGCTCCAAGCCGTAAAGGCGGGAGGAGCCGAAGTATAAAGGGCGCCACACCCTGAGCTTGGCCTTCTTGGCTGCCGAGACTCAGGAACGGCGTGGCCCACCCACCCTCCCTATAATTTCATGATTGTTGTATTGCATGTGTGTTCTATTTTGTCGCAGCCCGGCGGGTTGGCAACAGGAGTCGCAACATCTGGGGGAGAAGCTGAGCCAGGTGGCCAGTCTTCTCCCATGCTTGTGCCCTGCGGAAGGGCCGGGGTGTGTGGTGGGCTGGTAGGCAAGCCGGTAGGCTTATCCGGTGCCCGACACCCCATGGAGTGCGGTTGGGTTGGCCCGGTAGGCAGCCGGTAGGCTTAGCAGGTATCCGGTGCCCGACACCCCAGCAAGCTTGGGAGGATGGCGGGCCGGTAGGCTTAGCCGGTGCCCACCTCCTCAGCAGCAGGAAGGGTTGAAGCTGGGGGTTCACCCCTGGGGCTCCCAGCTTCCTGCAGGTGGCCCCAATGGAGATTGGGGAATCGCTTGATGTTGCGACCCGTTTGCTGCCCAGCTTCTCTGTATATAGTTATATTAATGATTAATAAATTGGGCTGCGGCCCAATCCATTTTCCAAGCCTGTTGTTGTAGTGTGTTTATTTGCCGGAGAAGGGTCTCACCATCTGCACGCAAATATCATGATTTCCCCAAACAGTTGTGCAAATTCAGGATTCTTAGGCATTACAAAAAACACCCCCTGAAAATCCATCTTTTTCATCTTCCAGTGCTTATTGTCAGACATCTTCAAGCTGATTTGACTTTGATCAAAGCGGTGAACCTGGAGTCAATTAGTTAAGAAACATATCATGTAGTGCTCCATCTCCCACACACCTTTGTTGCCATCAGTTCTTCCTCCAGGAACTCCTTAAATAATAATGGGGCTAATTACTAATTAATGAAAGCCTACAGTGGATGCCCATCATGAAGACCTGTGTCTCATAACAACTGGATAATTGAATTGTCACATGGAATCATACACATTCTCTACTTTTATTTATTTATTTTTTGAAATGTGAACATTTTCAAAGACAGTGTGGGGTGGTATGGAACGGAGGAAATTTTCTACCACGGAAAGCTTTTTTTCTTTGGGGGGGGCGATACTGGCGGCGACACTGGTGGGATGAACAAAAAGTAGAAAGATGGCAAATGCAGAGTTCTCCATGGATTTTTTTTGTTTAAATTGTCAGTCAATGCCAAATAAAGGTTGTAGTTGTTACTTACTGTAAGATCATGTTAAAAATGGCTAGGGGGAGAGATTTTTTTAAAATGCCAATGCCCAGTGCTTTTTTTCCCCCATAGAAATCAGTGCAGAGAAGTGCACCTGTGCCAAAAAGATATTTGCTTTGGGAGGGGGCTGTAAAATCAAATCCCTTTGTCCATGCTACCTGAGACTTAAAAGTCCTGAATCCTGATCCACTGGGCAGGGGAAGATTCAAAGTGCAACTGTTCACAATTGCTCTGTGCAAATGTAGTGCCATTATCTTTATAAACAGCTGCCCAAAACACTCAAATTGGTTTCCCAATTGAATATAATAATTCCGAAAATCTGAAGCCCCCTCCCCCTGCCCCCAAAACATATAGATTCGAACTCATATGGGGAATGTCCTACCAATACCCAGCAATCACAGTAAAGCCCCCCCACCCTGAATCTCAAATCTGAAATTACAGTGCACATTATCTCAGTGCATGCCCTCCCCGCCCCTGCCCCCGCCCCCCACATGGGAGATAGCTTTGAAACTTTGTTGCATTTTTGGGTTTGGTTTTGTTTGTGTGCAGATGTGTGGACTTCACTTTGCCCACTAATGAAAAGATAACTCTTATTTGTTGGAATGGAAATGGCCACAACCCGGTTTATTAGCAATGATAACTGTAGGAAGCTGGGCAAGCATAAATGGGACACATCCTGGCCACCAGGCAGCGTACTGCTGAACTTAGCCTCGGTCAGCCCCATGGTTGACCCCTGGCTCTTCGGGCAGTGAACCGCTGAACCTGGCACCGTCTCCCATGGGGATCGGGACAGGAGGTTACTAGGTGCCACTTGGGCGCATACCCATTTTGTGACACCCCCTCCTACCGGGGGTAGCAAGTTCAAAACAGGACCTCCAGGCCTGCACCAACAAGACCTCCATTACCCCCAGACCTCTTATTGAGGCCCCTGCCATGGGAAGGTCTGGCATGCAAGTCTGCCTACCCGATAAGGATGTGCCCCTATGCCCCAAAAAACATCCCAGGCTGCAACAAAATGCATAACATTAAATAATATACATAATACTGCCACATCACTTAGGCAGGGAGGATGGGTCTGCTTGCTCGCAGCCTCGTGAAGAGGCCGAGCCGAGCCGGGCACCAGCTTATATAGCCTGCCCGGCTCCCTTGTCACGTAACGATTGACCCTCCAAGGCATAAGGGGAAGGAGAACAGCCACGTGATCCTCCCCTGCCGCAACGGTGCCCCGGGTGAGTCCAGCTGCGCTTTTTGCTGAAAAATTTGATCTTTGATCAAGGCTTAAGGTATACAACTTGCCGTTGACTGTGGAACTAGAAATGTGTTGTTTTGGAACATTGCCTTTTAGGGTATTTGATTTTGCTTAATCGATGAGGCTGAATACTTTCATTGTAATTCTGTTGTGGTTTGGCACTATTATACAGTTGTTGCTGTTGTTGGGATTTCTTTCTTCTTCTTCCACCCCATAGGTCTGTTCTTCTATGAAAAGGTGATTTGATTTGAAAAACCAGTAACTATTACTCCCTAGGGAGCTAGTGCTGTTGACTGAGAGGGATTTCTGAGTGTTGAAAGTTGCTAAAGACACTCCGGCATTATAATACCCACAAACCAACTATGAAGCATATGGTCAGATATATTTCAGTGTAACTAGTATACAACTGTTTTACAAAAGGGGCGAGAGAATATATAGTGTCCAATCTCCATTATCAGGCACAGTGTATTTCAGATTAGCACATAGCAGATGCTGGGGACTAACAGCAGGGTATGTATATGACTATCATGCCCAGCTGGTGATCCTCCATGATTCATCTGTTTCATCACTTTGAGTAGACAGGATACTGAAGCAGATGAACTGCTGACAATTCCCCAGATGACATTTTTCTTCTTCTTAGTTTTTTATCGGTTGAAATCAGGAAGAACTGAAGATTTATTTCAGCATTTAGCCAAAAGTGTTCTTCTTTCTTTTTTTTCAGGAACATTTTCTGGCAATGCTAAAACCCGATTTCCTGGTCTGGAGAACTTTATTTTGACCCTTCCTGAAAATAAATACGTAAATAAATAGTGCTCTCAGCTGTGATTCCAGGGGATCCTCAGGTCCCAATGGAGGCTGATTTTTCTATCGGTAAGATTAGCACCAATTTCTACAATAACTTCTCTACAAAAATGTCCTAACACAAGGAAACAATGTAAAGGTTTTCTATAGGAGAGAATGGCCTCAGTCATGTATACACAACTGATTTGGATTCGGCTCAAGTACAGCTTCATTGTGTAATGCTGTTGGATCCAAAAGTTAAACTTCAGCTCTCCAAGAAGTGATTGATCTGAGTAGCAAAGAAAGGAAAATATCTATGACAGTTACTCCCAGAAGTGACAGTTGATTTAAACAGGCCTTCCTAGACATTAGGAAAAAGTCATTCTTGTGCCTTTGCAGGATAGAGATTTTTCTATGTTCAAGCACACTGCAAGCTAGGATCAATTTTAAGGAAGCAACAACTGGATGGAAAACTCCTGGTGTCCGCTGTGCTATAGAGTGTCTTAACCTACTGCATCTGTGTATGGTTCTCCAGTTGCACAGTGGCAGATAGGAAGGCACTCCAAAGGGTGATCACTACTGCACAAAGGATTATCGGCTGCCCTCTCTCCTCCTTGGAAGAACTCTATAATTCCCGAAGCCTAAAAAAAGCCCAAAATATTCTGAAGGTCCCGTCTCATCCAGCACACTCTCTTTTTGAACTGCTACCATCTGGTAGGCGATACAGGACTATCAAATCTAGGACAAAGAGGCTTAGAGACAGCTTCTACTCTAGAGCTGTGGCTATGCTAAACTCCGTGGCTTCGTGTTGATGTGTTTGGGGCTGTGTAGGGATGGGTGGAGGAAGGGGGAAGTGAGGATGATGTGTGTGTCTGAAATTGTGTGCATCGAGGAATGCTGCTGTAAATTTCGTTGTGCGTGCACAATGACAATAAAAAATGCTTAAATGCTTAAATAATATGAATCATTTTCCTAGACCTGGTAGAAAGATCTTAATATGTTAGCCAATACGTTCATTCTAGGAAAATATTATAGGTAATCAAAGTGTGCCAATTAAAATACATGCATTAAATACAGAAGGATTCTAGCAGTATTTACACTGTGTTTCTTCTGTATGGTTCTTGCCAGCTGGCTATAATAAATATATTTTAATTCATTCAACAAACAACTGTTTTCTTGATGGCATCTGAGCTTCTTTTATGGGTATTGGCATTGGTTCACTGTGGATTCAGGGTACATGGTATAGGATTATCAGGGGTTTCCACTGGTTTAATCCATTTTTCAGGTCTGCCTTTCCTAGGAGACTGTAAATGTCTACATCATATGCCACACAAACTATTTATTTATTTATTTATCATATTTATATACCACCCTCCCCCAAAGGCTTTATAACCAAATAAAACAAAAACTTTATAACCAAATAAAACAAAACACGCATGACTATGAACTAGATTTTCATAAAATGGTGGATGTTTGTGGGTAGCTCAAATTCCACTGTGAAGAGAAAACAGAAACGTTTCCCCAGAACCTAAAATTGTAAGAGAAATTTTACTGAGCAGAAAGCCAGCAAGCGGTAGACTCCCAAAAGCTTGGTGTGAAGGTGTTCATTGTCTCATATTTTAACTCCAATATCTTTTTTTCTCAACTGCCTCTCTAAATGTGACAATTCTATTTAGCTTATTATGGCTACTAGCCATGTATAGACCTGTCCTCTGCAGATTTGCATGTTTATTCTTTTGAGCTGCGAAGGCGTCAGTCTTTATTTGCATTAGAAAAGCCAGGTTCTTTAAAAACACACAACAACAACAACAACACCTGTGTAGTGAATTTGATGGTAAGTAGGCCCGGGGTGAGATACTTAATTCTTAGGAGGGAGATGTTGCAACAACAGTGACAACATCCCCAATAAAGAAGTGTGACTCTGGAGAGAACTGTTACATCTGAAAGATAGTTGCTGCTTTTATTTTTCATAATCAAGGTCAATGTGAACCAGCTGCTGCATTAGTGACTGACTAAAAGCTTAAACTCAATCATGTTAATTTGAGGAACTCGGTGACTTTAATGAGAGGGAAGTTAATATGTGGAGTACACTGTGACCTCAGCCCTGATGCAGACAGCTGCAGCAGGGTGTTTAATTTTAACCCAGAGCCACAGTCACTTGAAAAGTCACTGAAATAAATACATGCTTGGGCTCTAAACAAGCCAGAAGATAATGTTTATCCACTAACATCATCATCATCATCATCATCATCATCATCATCATCATCATCATCATCATCATCATCATCATCATTAATGCTACTTATCACGTAGAGTTAGCTTCTCACTGTAGTAGGTACTGAAGAAACTGATACAAGAGCTGTTATCACATGCAAGGGCTCACTGTGAGACGCATCAAGCAGATGCATAAGACCATTAGAAGATGTCTGTGCAGTGTCAATTCACACAGTTGGCAAAGTGGAAATATGACATACATACAAAAGGGCAACAGGTCAAAACTCATAACCCATATTACAAATTGTCTGTAGGCATTGTCAACGTTCTAGCCAGTCCTTACAGCAGCTTACTCCCCTATGCCATTTTATCTTTACAACAGAGCTGCACTATGCAGCTGGTGAGGCTGAAGGAGATTGGTCCAAGGTCACCCAGTGAGCTGCCATGATCGAGTGTAGATTCAAAACTGGGTTTTGGATATCCCAATCCAACACTCTCTCTGTCTTTGAACCTGCTTTATCCTAAACCATAGACCCGGAAGTGCTTTTACAGACCATCTAGTGTGACACTTTGTTCAGTGATGTAATTATACATGGGAACATTCATGACAGATTGCTGGCCAGCCTGTGCTTGAGCATACTGTCTGCCCCAGGTGATTGGTTCTGCATGTCTTCTGATTCCAGGGACATATTCTGGAGCTTTTTGCCTCATCTCTGCCCCCTAATCTAGTGCTCCTGCTATAAACATATGTAGGTAAGTAGTGTATATTGCAGCATGCACACACACAAACCATTTAGAAAAAAATGAGTGGAGGGATAACAAAAGTATAGGTAGATTTTTCTGGAGTTCAACAATGAATCAAATGCATGTTTGTAGAGACACAAAAATAATGCCCCACTGGTTCACAGCTTTCCAGTTTGCCCATTGCAGTGAGCAGCTCACAGGATGTTACTCCACAGAATTTTTGGAATTTATAGCAAAACTCTCAGAAGAGGTCAGATTCTCTAAGAAGGAAACAAAGTTTTCTGGGATCTTGCATCTGGTCCTTCCACTCAGGGCATTTGAACAAGGCTTTCAACAGGGGAGTTCAGCTTGGGAGTTCAGTGAGAGAGGTTGAAGGAGATCACATTTAATTTATTTATTTTGTTTACCGGACTTTTATTCCACCCATTCACAGCCACAGTTGGGCTCAGGGGGGCTTACAACTATTTAAAAACAATAAATAATACAATAATATAAATGCTCTACAATGAAATTAATAATAATATTAACACCTAACTTATATTTACAGATGGCTACTAATAAAATACACTATTTCAAAATCTCTCTCTCTCTCTCTCTCTCTCTCTCTCTCTCTCTCTCTCTATCTATCTATCTATCTATCTATCTATCTATCTATCTATCTATCTATCTATCTATCTATCTATCTATCTATCTATCATCTCCAGACCAGATATATAGAAAATAACAAAACAGATATTCAGAAAAAAAACACAATGGGGGGGGGGGGAGACACTTCATTGGATGCACATGCTGGTGGTTAATAATTGATGATTGGTAGTTGGGAGGCTGGTAAATGGTTTCCACAGACAGCAGGTGGCCTCAACCAAAAGTCTAATGGAACCTCTCTGTCTTACAAGTCTTGTGGAACTGATTAAGTTCCTGAAGGGCACTGGTGTTAGGTGACAGAGAGTTCTGCCAAACCTGGCTCTGGTCAAGGCCAACCTAATGTCTTTGGGACCAGGCGCCACCAGAAGATTACTGTCAGAGGACAAGAGTGTCCTTCATGGGTGATACGGGAAAATGTGGTTCCGAAGATATGTATGCCCCAAACATGAGTGATTATCTACCCACTGGATGGCAATTGAGAGTATGTGGTCAATGGGTGGAATGCTTCATACTCAGGGAGCAGGTTAATTTCTTTGAGACTGTAGTTGTTGATCTGGAGAACTTAAGGGAGAGACAGAGGTATGTGAATGAGAGCCTCATGGACCTTACAGAAGCCAAAGGGTTGACAGAAGCATTTAGTTCAGAAATAAATAAATAAGCAATTCATATACTGGATATAGCATTAATCTTGGATCAGAGATAATTGATTCAAAAGCTTGGTTAACTCCCAGGTTCATGGGATAGTATTGGGCAAGCATGCAAGTTTTACCCAAGGAAGTGCCCTTTGTATAAGAACATCATAGCCTGCTAAGTGGCCCTTTGATTAATAATAGCATACGGAATCAGATGTTGTTTACCAGGCTGGTTAAGGCCTTATTGTAATTTATGATAGAAACAAAAAATACAAAATTGCAACTTCTCTGCTGAGAATTTTGCAAAAAATAAAACCAAAAGCCAAATAATGAAATGCTTTGAGCAACAAAATGTGATGTATACCTAGAGAATTCTCAGAGGGAAAGAATAGCATTTTTGGAAGGCAAATGATATCTTAAACTGAACAAATCAGTCATTTCAGCAAGCTATCCACATAGGATAGTTCCATTTATCTTGCAGAGTTTGTAAAAGTAACACTGTTCAGCATTGGCTATAGTTGCAAGTGTAATAACTAGAAAAGAAGTGTCATTAAAATAAATTATAATTCTTTGTGATTTGGTGTGTTCTGGATCTGAATGGAGTTTTGATTTGAAATTGTTCTCAGAGTTAACATTTTGAAGGCTTTCCCCCAAAATATATATTTGTGTGTGTGTGTGTGTGTGTGTGTGTGTGTGCGCGCGCACGCGTGTGTGTGTGTGTGTGTGTGTGTGTGTAAGAGAGAGAGAAAGAGAGAGAAAGGTGCTGTCAACTCATAGCAGACTTATAGCTACCAAGCAGGGTTTTCCCTATGCATAGTGGCCCTGGTATTACTTAGTATATAACTCCCAAATATAGGCAGAGAGAATAAAATGGAACTATGATGAATGAATCTTCATTGTTTGGAAAAGCTGGCAGTTATTGATAAGACAAAACCACACAGTTTGAATTAATTTCCTTTGGGGGGTGTAATTGAAAAAAACAAGTGAATATATTGTGGCTGCACATTGATTCATGCAACTCAACTGAAGAAGTAAAATGCAAACGTGATCTCATTGGAAACTGGTGAATTGGAAGAGGGTTGATTGCCTTTAAACTCTGACAAACACAAAGAAGGCGTTATCACACACAAAAAGGAACAATCCAATGTTAATGCATGATAAGTGAGTGTATTTTTATCCTGATTTGTATAAAATGCTACTATAGGCCTAAAGAAAGTTACATTATGAAAAACAGTCTTTTGATTACTTGCACTAGCCTTCAGTTTGCAATGCATGGAGCAGAACAGTTTGATTACTGGACTCAATAATGCTGGACTCAATAATGCAACTAATTAATTGGTCCTTTCACAATGATCTTGTGAACACAGATGCAATCACGGTTTTGTTTAATATTTAGTTCTTTCCTGGCCCCAAATTTGGCACAAATAGCCTCATGTGCTATCACTTTCATTTGCCCCCAAAGGTTCATCTATATGCTCTCAAATTCTGGACATGAATCTATCTTAAAAAATATATATTTTGCCCTTCTGTCAAAGAGTTCAGGGATATTCTCTTCCTTTTTTATTCTTGCAACAACCTTGATAAATAGGTTAGGCTGAGAAGAAGTGGCTGGCCCATAAACACCCTTTAAGCTTCACGGATGAGTCAGAATTTGAATCTAGGTCTCTCCTTTCAACGTCCATCACTCTAGCTAGTGTCCCACACTGGTCCTCAGAGTTTACAAAATCTACTGAAAGCTTATTTTTAAAGCTCCGGGGAACTCTGCTGCATTTTAGTCATTATCAGAAGGTAATAACACTTCCTCCATTTCTTTACTTTTCTTCATTCATGTAGTGAAAGCAGAAGAATGGGAAAGATAATTCTTCAGAACAGAAAGATTGGTTTGCCATAATCATAAAAATAAGCATTGTAATGACCTTCTTTAAGCAAAGATTAAAAGATAATAAAAGATCTAATTAAAACCTTTGTAGTTTAACTAGATTTTCATATGCAAAATGATGCTTGTTACACACAGTTTTCAGTTGCAGTGGCTTCACAGGAAGAACATAGGCGGCTTCCCAGCAGGATTTCTATTCTTCCTTCCTCCATGTACCTTTTCTCCATGGCTTCCATCACACTCTCTTCTGCTGCGTCTCAGATGCTGCATGTCTTACATCTGATCAAGAGGTCAAGGGACTGACTTCAAGGGACAATAACATACAATCAAAGCATCTAGAAGTTCAGGATGACATGTGTGGTTAACCTTTCCACATTTTCTCTTCTGAACAGTCTTATGAAGTACGTAAGCCTTTGAGATGGCAAGTGACCAAAGTCACACAGATAGCTTCAAGCCAGAGAGGAGATTTGAGCATGGATCTCACAAATCATAGCCTAGCATTCTAGCTGTTACAACACACCAGTTCTTTCAATTCACATTATACAACTATCCTTTTTGGGATGTGAGTAGGAACTTTGGATGGACATTAGCTGGTAAACCCAAGCTGACTGTGAAAACCGCAAGACTGGACATTTCAGGCAAGGGTGAACTATTTTATTCATTTATTTATTGAAACATTTATATCCCACCTTTCCTCATGGTGCAAAGTGGCTGATGATAGCAGCTAAAAACATTTTCAGTTAAAACCAAAATATAACAGCAAACCCCCAAGTTTCCCCTCCTTCCCTCTAAAAAAAAGATGCCTGTCATTCAACATCCCCTCAAAAACCCTGGCAATTAGATAGGTCTTGCAGTACCTTCTGAAGTTCTCCAAGGAGGGGGCCCTCCTCATCACTTCAGGGAGCCCATTACATGGAATAGGTCCAAGTCAATGCCAGATGGGTCACTTAAGAAGTAAGATAGCCCTAGTTGGTGGAGCACAGGGACATGTGGAAGGACAGTCCTTCAAATATACAGCCTATACAGAGCAAGGAAGCATGGGACATGTGCTGTTTGTCCAACATAATGGACTTTAAATATATAATGGACAGTAGAATAAGGACAAATAATCCATGGATTTCAGGACAACTAGACTTTCCTGTATAAATGCCCAACCTCAGCTTGCTCCCTTATACTTTAAACCAGGGGTCTCTGACTTTTTTGAACCTGTGAGTACCATTCTAATTCTGATACGGGGTGTTGAGTGCAGTCACTTGCTGCCACAAAATGTCTGCCATAGGAGTGGAGCCAGTCAGAAAATGGCTGCCATAACTCCTCTTTTGCCATCCAATGAAAACACTTGTGATACAGTGGCAGCTGCTGCCAATACAACATATTTTTAAAATATGCACAGCCAATCAAATCTCCAATGGCCAGTCAGAAGCTCTCGTAGGCAAAAGGTGCACTTACCTCTGTCCACTTTCTGAAAACACTTGGTGGGCAACAGGAAGGGTATTTGCAGATGTCATGGCACCCATGGGCACCACGTTTAGGACTCCTGCTTTAAACCCATTACTTTTTGTTCTTTTCTTACCAGTTAGTGCTGCAATCCATAAGACTGAGCAGCATTTTGAAGGGAGATAAAATATGGGAGAACAGGAATCACAAATTTTCTCAGTGTTTGGTCTCTTTCTTCTTCATATATACTTTTAATGCTAATAAAGGAATAGCAACAGATTTGCAGTTTTGCCGTAGTCCTCTCTATCGTGTTTGAGGGAAGTATTTTTCCATCCCTCTCCTCTTCAAAGTTCAAGCTGCTCCTGAATTAGCATATGCAAAAGTGTTTATTCATATGTGCAATGGGGAATTGTAAGGTTTCTGTACTTAGTCTACCCCCACTAATTTTCACCTTTAAAAAGGCTGTGCAGTAGCAGTGCCAAGAAAATAATATTCCCAGTTCTTGGCTCTTGATCAGCAATGTATAGTTGTGTTCCCTCATCTCTGTAGTGAACTAAGAGGTAATCACAGTAAATTAGCAAGCAGAATGTGGTTCAAGAGCTTTTAAGGTAAGGAATGAGCTGTCCTGGACTGGCAAGGTATGAACTGTCCTGAACTAGCAAAGTACTACTGCCCTGGACTGGGACAGCTCCAGGCCTTCTCAGGATTTTGCAACTTCTATCGCAATTTTATTTCTCAGTTTGCACAGACTGTGCTCCCCCTAACCAATTTGTTTCAAACCAAGGGAAGAGGCCTAAGGCCAAGGTACTTGGTGGGTGGCTGGAATGGACACTCAAGTGTCAATGGGCTTTTGAAAATTAAAAAACAACAACTGTTCATCCCAGAGCCTATTTTACGCCATGCAGACCCTCAGACATTCATTGTGCAGGTTGATGTCAGTGATGTTGCCGTTCAGTGCCAAACAAAATAATTTCTGATAGAGGTATTCAATTTGTTTCTATGTTCTGATGATGCTTTATAAGATTGTCAGGGGTGGAGTAGGCATTAAGCTTCTCCCACCATTCTGAAAGGGACAACCAGTCGGAGAACCATGTGCTTGAACAGTATCTGAGGTGCTATATCAACTTATCATCAAGACAATTGGACTGATGTTTTACTGTTTGCTAAATATGCCTATAACAATACAGTTCATCAGAGTACTGGGCAATCCTCCATCAAAGTGTTGTATGGTCCGGAGGGGAAGCAGTTGCCACTGCTTGATAAAGAGAGGGAAGGGCCAAAGGACTTGCAGGATTGGTTGGGAAACATTCAGAAGTCTTGGCCTCTAACCTACAAGGCTCTGGTTATGGCTAAAAACCAAATTGACAAGAAATACAAGGATGTCCATTTTGAGGTGGGGGATTTGCTCTATGTGCTGGAACCGAGGGAAGGTGTTATGTGATGTGGAAGAAGAATGGAGAGAGGGGTATGATGGAAGCTCTTTTGGTGCCTAATTCTTAGGTTTGTCAATGGAAGTCTAAACACCTTATCCTGGTGCTATTTTCAATATAGGAAATAATTTGAGCATGAAGTTTCATTATTGAACAGTCCAGGGACACAACACAGTGGCACAGAGAAGTAAGCTGCAGCATTGCAGTGGAAGCTCTGCTCATGACCTGAGTTCAATCCTGATGGAAGTTGGTTTCAGGCAGCTGGTTCCAGCTTGCTGGGAGTAAAGTGTAGATGACTGCGGAAGGCAATGGCAAACCACCCCCTAAACAGTCTGCCTAGTAAACATTGTGATATGACATCATCCCATAGGTCAGTAATGACGATTTAAGAAAAGTGCTTATATCCTGGAAAAAGAAAAAACCCAGCAACACAACAAAAAAAGTCACAGACATTTTGTGGTGAAAACAGGCACAAGGTGTCTGCCCACACAGAAATCTCGAGTTCAAAATTTCTCACTAGCCCCAAGAAAGTAGAAATTTATCCAAACTTGGGGTACTGTGTGGTTTCCGGGCTGGATGGCCGTGTTCTTGCAGCATTCTCTCCTGACGTTTCGCCTGCATCTGTGGCTGGCATCTTCAGAGGATCTTCGACAATTGCCTTCGACAATACATTATCCAAATTTCTTTCTAGATTTCAAAAATTTTACGTGATGAAGATGTATATCCAGATACAAATGAAGTAAAGAATGAGAAACTGCTTCAAAATCTACACGAATTTACTCTACAATTAATGTTAGAAATTCTCCTAGTTAGCACAGAATTAAAAAGGAGCAGCAGAAGGCTGTGCAGACTAAACTTTTGGGACAATGAATGAGCTGAGTGGTTGAAATCCACTCATCTATTCTTAGAAGAGAGACAGCAAACTATACCGGCAAAGTCGATGGCATATGTATATACAGATTGAAATGTCAGCCTGGTAGTAACAATCAGATACATTTCTACAGCTGGGAGCTCAGCAAGAGGTGGGAATCGGGGCTTTCATCCTCATTAAATCTGTAATCGGAGCCTCATTCTATTCTGTTTAAGTCCTGCTGTGAATGTGGGCGAAAGCCTCTCAGTGCCAGGGAAGGAGGTCACCCAGGGGTGACAGCAAATGATATGCCTATCCAAGCAGAGGCACTAAGGTGGTGGCTGACACGGAAAGGCTGAAGTGTTTATTGAAGTGTTTGGGTCTACAAAGACATCACTATCAAGCCTCAATTTCTAGCTGATATATTTTTTTCTAAGTGAGTAAGAAAGAGGCTGCTTTCTTATTCAACAAGTACCACCCATCTCCAGTAAAAGGAGATACACCCTAATTACTAACTGAGAAAGTACAACTTCAGAGCCAGGTCTGTAACCTTGCTGGCAATATGACCCAATTCCAGAAGTCTGAATTCCAGCAGCAAACACCTAGTTTATCTTACTTCAGTCCCAAGTGACCTTCTAAATAAATAGGCTGCTTGAAATATGCTTCAGTGGGCCTTATGCATGAAAGGTAGTATTTTTGGTGGGGGGTGATGTGTTTCCTGACCCCCTCCTTTGTTTACCTTGCTTACCACCAGTTCTCAAAAACTCCTTTTTCCAAGGTGATGCTTGGCCTTATTTATCTGCCTGCCACTCATGAATGCGATTATGTCCTGATAACAGAGTAACTCCCAAAGGCATTGCCTCCAAACTGTGGTTTCTTTTTTCAGGTAGGTACTTTTCTTGAACTGCAGAGGTTTTCACTAAACATGTCTTCACTCATTCAACTGACACCTTCAAACAGGGGTTGAGAGAATCAGATGGTAAAAGGGCAGTTGTAGCTATTGCAGTACAGGGAGCTGGTCTTTTTTACAACTAGTCAATCCAAGGGCCAAACCACACATTGTGTGGAATATTTGTGACTGAATTCCCCAAGGTTTTCCTTTCTTTTTTAGTTGCTGCTGGGCATTCCAAATTTGACTGAAACTGCAGAGCTAGGGCAAGGGGTCTTACCATTTTCTTGGTCTAAATGCCCACCCCACCACCCCATTCCACAAACACAAGTTGCTGTTCTAGCTGAGGAGAAAACAAAACACCAGTATACTATTATATTACATTATATTATATTATATTATCGATTTAATTAATTGTATATGTGAATGTTGTTCACCGCCCAGAGCCCCCAGGGGATGGGGCGGTTTATAAATCGAAACAATAAATAAATAAATAAATAAATAATCTTTACCAAGTTTTTTTAATGTTTCAGGATTTGTAATAGTTTCTTTGCAAATGTGTCGTAAAAGGATAAGGTAGTTCCCTATGCAAGCACTGGGTCATTACTGACTCATGGGGAATATTCCATCACAAGATTTACTAGACAACTTTGTTTTATGGGGTAGTTTGCCATTGTCTTGTCTATACTTTACCACCAGCAAGCTGGATACTTATTTTTACCAACCTCAGAAGGATAGATGGCTGAGTCAATGCTGAGCCAGTTACTTGAAAACAACTTCTGTCAAGATTGAACTCAGGTCATGAGCAGAGCTTTGAGTGCAGCTCTGCAGCATAGCACCCTGTGCCATTGGGTTCTTTAGGTAAAGGTCACATAAAAGTCATAGGCCGATCAAGCAGGAAACAGTTACCTCGGGACTCTTCTTTGTGCTGTGGGCATGCAGACAACTCTCCTTGTGCAGAGAAGGGCAACAAGGATGATTGAGGGACTGGAGCACCTTCCCTATGAGGAGAGGCTGCAGCGTTTGGGACTCTTTAGTTTGGAGAGGAGGCGGCTGAGGGGGGATATGATTGAAGTCTACAAAATTATGCATGGGGTAGAAAATGTTGACAGAGTGAAATTTTTCTCTCTTTCTCACAATACTAGAACCAGGGGACATTCATTGAAAATGCTGGGGGGAAGAATTAGGACTAATAAAAGGAAACACTTCTTCACGCAACGTGTGATTGGTGTTTGGAATATGCTGCCACAGGAGGTGGTGATGGCCACTAACCTGGATAGCTTTAAAAGGGGCTTGGACAGATTTATGGAGGAGAAGTCAATTTATGGCTACCAATCTTGATCCTCCTTGATCTGAGATTGCAAATGCCTTAACAGACCAGGTGATCGGGAGCAACAGCCGCAGAAGGCCATTGCGTTCACATCCTACATGTGAGCTCCCAAAAGCACCTGGTGGGCCACTGCGAGTAGCAGAGAGCTGGACTAGATGGACTTTGGTCTGATCCAGCTGGCTTGTTCTTATGTTCTTATGTTCTTATGTTCTTTTGTTTTTCGGTTTACCTGTTAGGAGGCAGCCCAGTGCCTGGCCTGCAGCTGCTTGTGAAGTTTCAACTGGCCGCTCCTTATTCTATTTCTCTTACCTCCACCCATCAACAGCCTTCAAGGCACAGAATATCTGGCTAATATTCTCTTACCCTTCCTTCTTCCTTCTCTCTCTCTCTCTTTCTCTCTCTCTCTCTCTTGCTGCTGCTTGTTTTTAAAATAGAAGCTTGTTTTTAAAATATAAGTTTGTCTGAAAGCAAGTTTTAAAAATGCCATCCCAATCATTGGAGAAGGCAGAAGCAGAGCAAGGGAGGTGGGGTGGACCCAGAAAGAAACGCTGCTTGTGCTGTACTTTTTCAAAAGCCAACTCTTTGTTTCTACTATATCGATGTACTGACACAAGCATTTGGAGAAGTGGGAAGGAGTTGGCAACAGGGAGGGGAAGCATGCAAAGCAGTGTGAGGGAGTGGGTGGGGGTGGGGGTGAGACAAAGCGGACTGACTATGGGTGGAGAGAAGAGGTCCAGGGCAAAGCTGTGCTCACTGATAAATCTGTCCACTCTGGCTGCGAAGCAAAGTTAACTCTGTACTAGAAGTGGTCCCACTTGCCACAGGGGGAATAGAAAGTGAAAGCGGGGTTTGAGGAAATATGTCCATAAAAGGAATCTTGCTGCAACACACATTTACCCCCATTATGCAGCAGATGCCTTGTGCATAATTGGGAGTTGACATTCCATGGGAATGTCAACTCAATGTATGGCAGCAGTGAAAAAGGCAAATTCTATGCTGGGGATAGTTAGGAAAGGAATTGATAATAAAACTGCAAAGATTGTCATGCCCTTATATAGAGCAGTGGTACGACCGCATTTGGAGTACAGTGTTCAGTTCTGGTCGCCACATCTCAAAAAGGATATCAAGGAGATAAAGTGCAGAGAAGGGCAATGAGGATGACTGAGGGATTGGAGTACCTTCCTTATGAGGAAAGACTGCAGCATTTTGGTCTCTTTAGTTTAGAGAGGAGACATCTGAGGGGGGATATGATTGAAGTCTATAAAATTATGCATGGGGTAGAAAATGTCGACAGAGAAAATTTTCTCTCTTTCTTACAATACTAGAACCAGAGGGCATACCTATTCCAGCTGTGTTTCCCCTGGGAACCTCAAACAATACTCCTACTCTTTTTCCTATATCATTTCTGAGAAGAAACACAGATATGAACTCGTATCCCTTGGTCAGCTGTGTTGGGAAAGTGAAACAAGCTTTTAAAGAGCCACAGGGGAGAGGTTGCTGTGCCAGTTGGTGTAGTGGTTAGGAGCGTGGTGTAGTTGTTAGGAACTGATTCTAATTCGGTAAATTTGACTTATTTCTCCACTCCTCCACACAAACCCAGATGGATGACCTTGAGCTAGTCACAGTTCTCTCATAACTCGCTCAGCTCCACAATTCATGCTCAGAATGTCTTTCCCATTTTATTTGGGGGTGGGGATCCTGCATTCGGGGCAGGGAAATAATCCATATAGAAACGCAGCCTATTCCTCATTGTCTCACACCTTACTGCATTGTCCTTGGTTCAGGGCCTCCAACCCTGTTGTCAAGTAGTTATAATTGACCTATTATAATGTTAGGGATCCTAGAGGCCTCATGTTTAAGTAGTTTTATTATGCCTTCCGTAGTTTTATTATGCCTTCCGTAGGTCAAGATATGGGTTTTCAGTACAGCTATAAACTCCCAAGATACATGCAGAAGGGAGATCTACATTTTTAACACGTTTACTATAAACTGTTGTCAATCCAAGCAATGACGCTCCCCGTTACTGCATTATGACTTTACATTGATGCTTATTTTTTCAAAGAATCTGAGGGACATATAAACAACAGTGCCATGGACCTTTATTGCTGCCAACCTAATGGAGCTAAAAGCATATCATGACTATTATAGCAACCTCTGAAACTTTTAAAATTATTCACCAGAGATGGAAATGTAATACATGGGTTACACCTGCTGACTTTCCATTTTCCTTGATGGTGAAACATTATTATTATGAGAGCTTGACCAGCGCTGCAAAAGACTATTTGTGAACATTTGTGCATTTATTCATCCACAAACAGCAAGTTTGCTTTGACAGCATTCACGTCGCCTTTTATTCACCAGTTGCAAACATTCTTTAAAATGGCTTTTGTTTGCAAGAAATGTTCCTCGGGAGGGAAAGCGTCAGGGATTCCCCCCCAGTGTGATGAATATATTCTGGGAGAAATCGTTGTGCAGAAGTGCTTGCACAGCCATCCTGGATGTTCTTGGCAACTTTGAGAGCATCCAGTAAAAAGAAGAAGAAATGAAGTCATGACATTCTGGGCAGACCAGTTATGACACACAAAAAGTGGCACACATGCCCATTCAGCACAGAAAACATGTGGTTATTTGCCAACTGAAAGAGGCTGAGATGAGGCCCTGTGAAGTGCCAGATAAGCTGTGTCCAAAATCTACACATAAATCATTCACTGATTATTCAAAGCCCACTGAAATCTGTAGGAGCCATTCCATTTACTTGAGCAGTAGTTGGATCAAGCTTTGTCATAAAACATTAGGCAGGTTGAATAATTTGCTTGTTATGATTAATTCCTCCAGCACTCATGATTAATTCTTACTGTTACTTTTTAAATAAAAAACCTACATTCATTTGGGGAAGGAAGGCAGCATGGTTCAGCCCAATCTCATCAGATCTAGGAAGCTAAGAAGGATTGGTACATGAAAGAGAGGCCACCAAAGCAGGATCTATGGAAGAAGGCCACAACTATGCCTGCTTCTTATGCACCTTAAAAGCCCCTTGCAGGGAAGGCCACAAATTGGCTGTGACTTGAGGGCATCTTACTCACACTCACACATTTCAATTGCAAGTTTTAATTATTCTTTGTTTCTTTTTTATGACACTCAGAAGTTGTCCAATTTGGCTTTGACAGAGAGCGGTTACAAAACAGAAAGTAGGTACTAAATTATTTTGTACTGCATTTAGCGTGAGGGCCAATTCACATAACCTTTGATGTGTCAATCGCCGTGGAAAGATGGATGCATGCCTATTTTTATGTGAAATGAATTATGTGAAATGAATCACTCCCTTCCTCTGCTGTGCGGGTTCCCTAAAGTCTGCCAGTGTAGGGCAACCCACACTTCCTCAGTGAGGGAGGGGAGAGAGTGTGGGGTGGCGTGCAAGGGAGGGGAGGGAGGGAAAAGGGGCCCGGCATCTGGACATGGCCCACCCACCCTAGCAGAGGGAGGGGAGGGAGGGGGAGGGATGGCATGCAAGGGAAGGGGAGGGAAAGGTAGCATGCAAGGGAGGGGAGGGAGGGGGCCTGGCATCTGGACATAGCCCACCCACCCTAGCAGAGGGAGGGGAAGGGGAGGGAGGGATGGCATGCAAGGGAAGGGGAGAGAGGGGAGGGAGAGGTGGCATGCAAGGGAGGGGAGGGAGGGGTGTGTTCATGTCATCCTAAAAAAGTTCAAATTGGATGTGTACGTCTGTTTATAAGAAATAAATAATGTATGTTCACTTTACAAATGAAACCGGGGACTAGTGCCTGGATAAATGTGAGGTTTAATCAAACATTCAACTATACATGTGTTGAATATGAGAATTACGATCAACTAACTTAAGACCTAAGTTAAATGAGTTAAAATTACCACTACACATTCTCAGTCTTTCACTATAGTTGTTACATTTAGAGTTGCCAGCCTTCAGTTGGGAGCTTGGGATCCCCCAGAATCACTGCTAATCTCTAGATCACAGAGACAAGTTTCTCTGGAGACATTGGAAGTTTTGGAGGGTGGACTGTATGGCATTGTATCTCACTGAGGTCCCTGTTCTCCTCTGATGTCACCCCCAAATCTCTAGAGGTTCCCTAACCTGGATATGTCAATGCTATCCTCCTCTTCCCTGATGTGACTAGGGTGACCTAGCAACCCTAGTTCCATGTTATAGAACAGGCTTTGGGAAGTTGTTAGGAACATATCCACTCTTTGGGCTTTTTAGAAAATGGAGCAAAAATATTGCATTCAAGACAGTTTGGGAATAGTTAAATGATAAGCAGGCTGGATTTATCATACTGCTGTACTTCTATTGTTTTACTATTTGGGTCTCTGTGTTGTTTTCCTCTAATTAAGGCAACACCATTGAGGCACTTTGCACACCAGGGGGCATTGCAACCAATTGAAAAAGCTTAAATGCTTAAAAACGGTAGGCATAAAACAGAACATAAAACAGCATGCATAAAACAAAGGGTCCAGCTGTATACTGCTGGTTCTGCCTCTGAAGTCACATGGACTGGCCAGAGAAAAGCCTGCAGTTCCAAACTGGTCTCCACCTATCTGGGTCCAACTTGAAGCTGTTGGGCTTTGATGGAGCCCATAGTTTAAAGCTAGACCCAGCCAAGTCCAGCCTTGGACTGGGCCCCCACAACTCCACATGGAATTTGAGACAGAGCACACAGTTGACCGTTGACCATGCCCAGCATTCAACTTGGACTGCACACCCCACTCTTGAATTCCATGTGGAGCTTGGAGCAGGGGGCAGTTGGATGGTAGGGGAACAGGGCTTCTGGGATGGTGCTGTGACCTGCCAGGCACCCCCCATCAAGTAGCACCTGGGACACGAGCCCTTGTTTGCCCTGCCCTAGGTATGCCTTTGCAATACATGCAACATCACAAAAACCAAGACCTTTCAAAAAATCCATATTCATCCAGAGACAGAGTTTAATAAAAGCATTTTCCAGAAAGTGCTAGAATTGCAAGCAGAAGGAGTGGAGAAGGGAGAAAGGACACCAGCTTCACAGCACTAATTCTGGAACAGTTCCATTAAAGTATATGAACTATCTTTGAAGAAAGCAGTTCAAGGATCGCAGTTCTCATCAGAAACATTCCTCCCACATATTTGAAGGAGAGACAAATGACACTAATCAGTAAGTGAATGCAAGTCAAGGGAAGCATCCCAAGCATGCAAGGAAAGGGGCTGTCTAGCCCACGTGCAGATCAAAGAGTTTGAACACCTGAAAATACTCATGTCAAATCCTCACTTAGCCGTTCTTTCTTCTCCCTTGCTGTCACCCTGTCACTGGGACCACCCTTACTATACTGGTAGCTGTGCTGCCTTTTCCTGGTTCTTTCTCCCATTGGCTGCGCTTGTGTGTCAGACCCTTAGAGTTAATCAAACATTTCAAACCCATTGTTGCCTTCCCCTGGCCTAAATGAACTAATCATCATTGACACGTCAAAATCTGACCTCCTCTAGTGCCAGAATGCTTCTGTCAGCTGCATACAAGGAAACACAGTTTTAGTAATTCTTCCTGGAGCCCCCCAAGTGGGAGAGAACATTCCAGGACATGTCTCCTGTGCTCCAGTTGAGTTATTCTGGGCCAGGTTTTAATATGGGCAATTTAGAGCAACAGACCGAAATCCCCCTCCATTAAGTATTGATGTGGGACAGTCTGTTCATTCATTTGCTAGCCCAGAAGAGGGTATTTTGGAGACCCCTTCATAATTAATGAATTGGAGTGGTATAGTGGATATGGATTAAAACTATGCACCTGTTTAGTTGTAAAGCACAAAGTATATCAACACTATGCTGATGCCACACAACCCATTAATCAGAATTATGCCACAAAATGTAATGATTATCCTTTGTACAGCAATACACACATTCACACACTTACATATCTCATAGTATGCATACAGACACACTAGCAACAACTTTCTATTCTGTAATCTTAACAAGGATGGCATCATAACCATGAATTAATGTCATTATGCAGAATAATTTCAATGGGAAATAAGGAAATGGTGAACACTGAACACCAGGGGGAGGAAAAAGTATTCCTTCAGTTGGTTGTGGTGGGTTTTCCAGGCTGTATGGCCATGGTCCGGTAGATCTTCCGGGCTGTGTGGCTGTGGTCTGGTAGATCTTGTTCTTAACGTTTCGCCTGCATCTGTGGCTGGCATCTTCAGAGGTGTGTCACAGAGAGAAGACTGTTACACACTGTGTAACAAGACACAGCCCGGAAAACCCACCACAACCAGTTGAATCCGGCTGTGAAAACCTTTGACAATTATTCCTTCAGTGGTTGCAGGAGAATTGGGAGTGTTATAATTTATTTGTTTATTTGTTTAAAATATTTTATGCCACCTTTTCACTCAATTAGAAGAGATTAAAATTCAAAGTTTAAGAACATTACAAAAATAAGTAAAAATAATTAATTAAAAACAAACAAGGAGGATCACTAAAGGTACGTTAGATGAAACAGAGAAGTTTTCAGCTGGGGAGGAAATTCCACAAGTAACATTAGTTCTGTGCTCTCACACCTTCAGTTGCCTTATCCTGAATTAGACCATTGGTCCATCAAGGTTGGTATTGCCTACTTAGACTGGTAGAGATCATCTCTGGAAGAGGTCCTTCCCATACTACTTTCCACCTGATTCTTTTACCTGTAGGTTTTATGGAGTGATCTTGGGACCTTCTGCACGCCCAGCAAATGCTCTACCACTGAGCCATGGCTCTTCTCAAAAATGTCGGAGAAGGCCAAGCAAAAAAAGGCATAACACATGAGGCTCTTTGGAGAAGTAATAATAATAATTAGGATGTTGTGGTTTTTCCAGGTTGTATGGCCATGTTCCATCAGTATTTTCTCCTGACGTTTCACCTGCATCTGTGCCAGCCACAGATGCAGGTGAAATGTCAGGAGAAAATACTACTGGAACATGGACATATAAAACGGTAAACCCACAACATCCTAGTCATTCCAGCCATGAAAGCCTTCGACAATAATAACTATCATAATTATAGGTGGTTATAGGCAGTTATAGCTGGCTCATGGTCAACTCAGCCATCTATCCATTTCTTGGTCGGAAAATGAGTACCTAGCTCATAGCTAGGGGGTAAAGAATAGCCGGGGAAAGCAATGGCAAACTACCCCACAAAAGAGGCTTGCTTATGAAATCACTGCTCGCAGTGGTACCCCGGGGTCGGACACGACTGAAGGGGAAACTTTACCTTTTATAGGCAGTACTTTGTGAAAAGAAATTCCAACAACAGCACTGCAAATTAAGCAGTATTTTATCTCTGCATTGTGCAGCTAGTCAATTTATAGAAGTGAAAACAGACTCTACAGCTTTTGAGCTCCTAGGCTTGCATGCATGGGACCTCCAACCCTTCTGTTCCCAGTCATCAACATCCGCTTAGGCTTAAATTGAAGGGCCAACCTTTGTGAGCACTTCAGTTTCTCTCAGAGCCATCTTTCTAAGTTCTGTTTGGTATACTTCCTTGCTACTGTGTCTAGAATCATCCCTCACTATCTCCTCCTCCTGCTCCTGATAGCTTTGGACCTAAATGCCACTGACTGTAGCACAAGCAGTCTGGCTTTCAAGTGGAATCCCCAAAGGGCACGAATCATTGTCTGCAACCCACCCATTCATAAGTGGAGTGATATTGGGGAAGGCGTGTCTGGCTGCACAGAGAATTTGCTCAGCCAACTGTGCCAATGAAAATCAATGCAGGCTGAGCCCCAGGCACTCCAAAGCCATTGCACAAGGCCAACAGAAGGGGGCAAAATCCATCTATGGTCTGAGACAGCTCCACACTGTCAGACTGCCCCCCACCCTCCTTCCCTGTCTCTTACTTTCATGGATTTCAACCCTCTGAGCTGTCTGCTGAACATGCAGGAGGAAGGGACATGTTTGGAGCGATGGTTTATATACAGCCAATGCTTTACATGACCTGTCAAAATTTTTAAACAGCCATATCTCATTTAGCTTTTGTTTACTACCTGTAGTGCAAAACATTCCTGCTTTATGAGATTAAGCAGTTCTCTGCACCATGGGGTTAAACAAAGAATACTGTCTTGCCTATTTCTTTCCATTGTATCAGAAGAAACTCAAACATCTTCACTGCCCTCCCAGGAAAAAAAAAAACTTATGCTTGAGAATAGTAACCGTAGGGAAGACAGGCATTTTCACATGCTGTTATGTTCAGGAGTGCTACTGAATTTTATAGCCCCACTGTTTCAAATAAAAAATTCATGTTCGATTTTTGCAGTTCCCTGCATGAACCAAACCCCTGTATTCCATATGTACATGTGAACTAATGTCAGATGATGTCCAAATTGAAATAGTCCCTTCAGATTTCCTGTAGTTTTCCCATGTGCATCCTGATTTGCCTTCCAGCATCAGATATGTCAGAGGGGTTTTTTTCTAGTTCCAAATGTCAGCAATTCAATTGCACATTAGAGGAAGAGGAGGAAGAGGAGGAAGAGGAGGAAGAGGGCATGCCGGCATCAAGATATGAGCAATGGCAGGAAGGAGATTCACACCGAAACCTAAATACCACCCACACCTTCTCCCTATCCAGTTACGGAATGATAATCCACATCTACCAATTTTTAAACCAATCCATTTTCATTTCATCTTATTTCCAGTTCACAGCAACTTATTACATTTTCTAAGTAAAACGGCTGTAGTTTCCTTTAATGCCACTGAATATTTTCCAGTGATTTACATGATTTTGTATTAGATAAGTAGAAGATCCAGCTCTGTATAATTGCAAAGAGATGAATAACATTGTTGTGCACCATCTCCCCTAGGCAGAGAGAAGTTCATGGACCAGCACTGACTAGGTGGGTAGAATACTTTGCAGACATATGACATTTTTAGCATGCATTTTATTTTTCAAATGTTCAAGAAGAGTTCTGGTGGAGGAAAAAGCTCTAGGGCAGTGGTGGCGAACCAAGTGGCCATGCTGGCAGGGGCTGATGGGAATTGTAGTCCATAACATCTGGAGTGCCAAAGGTTCGCCACCACGGCTCTAGGGCATCAGACCTACCACCCCATATCAAATCCCTAGAGACACAGGGAGATCCTACACCTCAAAGTGCTTCAGCCAACTAATAGTGATCTTTGTCTTCTGACTCATCCAGTATCTAAAAGAGCTTTTTCTTCACATATACCCACTCCTATCTTCAGCTGGGAGGGGTATCTTCAAACTCTGCTGAGTACTTGATCAGAGCCTTTTCCTAACATCTATGACCCATCCAGCATTTATCTACATTCTTTGACCAAGCATGTAGCATAGACCTATTGAAGTGATTCACAACAGCAGCAATAGTCTCCAGGCAATGAAGAGGGAGTGGCATACTGAAGGAATGGTCTCTTCTAATTTGGCCCCTGCCTTGTTGGGGAAAGGGCACTCAAGAATGAACATGGTGTAGTGGTTAAGTGCGGCTGCATGTCAAGTGGGATCAGAGGTACAGATGCCATTCCTGTCTATGCCTTCACCCTCACAGCCGTATTCCTCTGTGTGTGGTTCAGATTTCCAAATTCACATTGATGGAACAATCATATGGCTGACTGACAGTGCAGTGAAGTGGGTAAGAGTGGTGGACTCTAATCTGGAGAACAGAATTTGAGTCTCTCACTCCTCCCCATGAGCGGTGGACTCCAATCTGGTGAACCAGGTTTATGTTCCTCGCTCCTCTACATTAAACCTGCTGGGTGACCTTGGGCTAGTCACAGTTCCCTCAGAACTCTCTCAGCCTCATCTACTCACAAGGTGTCTGTTGTGGGGAGGGAAAGGGAAGGACTTTGCAAGTCACTTTGAGACTCCTTAGGTAGAGAAAAGCAGGGTATAAAACCAATTCTTCCCATTCAGTTCTGATTCAGATCTTACCATTTATTCCTTACTCATGCAGCAAAGTAAGCTGGTGGAGGATGAACTATACCCCATCAGGATGTAGGCCAGGAATCCCATTTTCGGTTCTTTCCTGTATTAAAGCATCTTTCTACAAGGAGAAAGTCAGTAGAGCAGGGAGCAAGATAAGTTAGAGTATTTCTCTATGATCTGCTGATATTTACTTGCAGTGGCTTTTTTAAAACCGAGGAAGATGGAATCCTGCATCTGCAGTGGTATAATCTACCCTGCCCCCTCAGGATTAGACCATCTCATTGTCTGGCATAGGAAAAACATATCTCAAGTATGATAGAGAAGGATGCTTTGTAAGGTCAGAAGTGTCATATGCAAATCTAACAACTGGCAAAGCTCTGTCTGGTCACTTATGCATGTCAGACTCAAGGCTTAAAAATCAGCTCTTAAGTGCTCTTCTGTGTTACAAGAAGGGAAGGCTGTACCTTCTATGTCACAACAGCAACTATGTCCCAGATGAGTAAATCTATTCAGGGGCTTCTGTTTTCCCATTTGGCAGCTGTCATTCCAGGTACCACAGGAGGTGATTTGGTGCTACCCTGCTTTGGGTTAGCACCAATCACCCGTGTAACGCAATGCCATCATTAAGCATTCACTCTCCTTCTGCTCGATAGAGTTTAATTTGACAGGAAATGGCACCTTCTGAAATTATCATCATTGTTCTAACTGCATATCAAATCACAGTTATCATCACTATCAGAAAGCATCAAGGGACTGTGCTGTACATCACTTCCATGGCACGGAATCAGAACAACAGTCAATAGCCCTACAGCAATCTTGGTCTGAAAGTCATGAACATCTCTCCTCTTAAGGACAGTTTATATATTATCACCATTGTATAGATACACAGCTTCTGCGCTATGGCAACAGTGTGCTTACTGCAGGTGGATTTTTCTCCCCTTGGAGGGTCATAGTTAAAACAGGCCAACTTCCATGGTGGTAAACAAATATTTACTGCCTACATTTATGTGTATTGTGTACAGCTTACATTCTGAGGTTATTTAGCAAGCATTTCTCATTTGGTCACTAAGCCAGTGTAGTATAATGGATATAGTATCAGAATAAAATCTGTGAAACCCAGTGAAACCTGGGTTTGAATCCCTACTCTGACATGAAAACTTACTTGGTGACCTTGGGACAGTCACACACTCTCAGCCTAGCCTACCTTACAGAGTTGTTGTATGGATAACATGGAAGAGGAAAGATAGTTAAGCGATGATGGATCCCCATTGGGGAGAAAAGCAGTGTATAAATGAAATATGTATATAAATTATTGCCAGCTAGCCACTCTCTCAGTCTAACCTACCTCTTGGTCACTCTGTTTTTCAACATGGAAGTATCAGTTCTCAATATTCTGTCATACTTTAGTATCAGCAAGGGACAGAATTTAAGAGAGTGCTACACACATAGGAGTATATCCTTACAATAGTATCCTTTATAAAAATGTATGCAGAATGCAAAGAAGAAGAAGAAGAGTTGGATTTATGTATTGTCGAAGGCTTTTCATCGGTTGATATTCGATCTGAATTTTCTGGTGGGTTAGCTGTGTGGCCATGGTTCTGGTGGATCTTGTTTGTATTGACTCAGCTATCTGTAGTTATATTAGAGGTGTATCACAGAGGGAAGTGTGTAACAGACTTCCCTCTGTGATACACCTCTGAAGATGCCAGTCACAGACGCAGGCAAAACATTAGGAATAAGATCCACCAGACCACAGCCACACAGCCTGGAAAACCCACCAGAACCAGTTGGATTTATATCCCCCCTTTCTCTCCTAGAGAAGACTCAAAAGGACTTACAAACTCCTTTCCCTTCCCCCCTCACAATAAACACCCTGTGAGGTAGGTGGGGCTGAGAGAGCTCAGAAGAACTGTGACTAGCCCAAGGTCACCCAGCTGGCATGTGTTGGAGTGTACAGGCTAATCTGAATTCCCCAGATAAGCCTCCACAGTTCAGGTGGCAAAGTGGGGAATCAAACTTGGTTCCCCCAGATTAGAGTACTCCTGCGCTTAACCAATACGCCACTGCAGCAGGAGGAGGAGGAGTTTGATTTATATCCCTCCTTTCTCTCCTGTAAGGACTCAAGGTGGCTTACAAGCTCCTTTCCCTTCCTCTCCCCACAACAGACACCTTGTGCGGTAGGTAGGGCTGAGAGTTCTGAAGAACTGTGACTAATCCAAGGTCACCCAGAAGGAATGTAGGAGTGCAGAAACACATCTGGTTTACCAGATAAGCCTCTACCTCTCAGGTGGAGGAGTGGGGGATCAAACCTGGTTATCCAGACTAGAATCAACCTGTCTTAACCACTACCCCACGCTGGACTGTAGGCCCACTAGACTCCTGACAAAGCATTTGACTAATATTTAATAAATATTAGGATTTCTCTTGATCAAAGGTTAAGGATCCTTCTAGCTGCCAACCCACACTTGTTGTCTTATGCATATGCATTATTGTGCTAGGAACTACCAATTATGTCTGAGAAAGGAGCAGTTGGGGATGTCAGCCTTCAGATGGAGAATCCCCCAGAATTATACCTCATCTCCAGACTTTAGAGATCAATTCACTTGAGCAACAGATGCTTTGGAGCTTAGATTCTACGACTTTGTCCCACACTGGGATCCCTTTGTGCCCTCACTGTCCCCAGGCTTTATGCTCAAATGTCCAGGAGTTTCCCAGTCTGGATCTAGCAATCCTACCTCCCCATCTTCTGGCCATTGTATAAGACAGGGTGCTGAACTAGATTGACCAGTGGTCTGATCCAGCAGGGCTCCCCTTATTTCTTTAAGGTCTTGAAAGAGGTTTGTCCACATCATACCAATAGCCGCTTATGCCAACAGAAAGTAGGAAATCATATCCTAATAGCATATTCATCTACTCCTTCTAGCTGCTGTACCACATTCCTCCACAGTTAACAGTCACATATACCTCACCCTGGACAGTGTGGGGAGGGGGGATTCAAAACACACACACACACTCTAAAGTGAGTTGATCTGATTTGTTTTCATACAGACAGCAAAGCATGCTGTCTCAGTTTTTGAACTGAATAAAGGAACTAGCACAGTCTAAGTTCCTGTTTCCCACCAGATCCTCTGAGGGGTTTGCAACAGATGGCAGACCATGACCTCTGAAGTGAAAATGAGCACAATTAATACTGTGACAAATCCACAGCCATCCAGGAATTTTGCAGTTAGCACACGGCATCCTCTCAACTTCAAACTGAGAATGAGAGTGGAGAAACTCTCCAGTTTCCTGCTCCAACCCATGGTACCCAAGAGGGTCAGATGATAAGGAACGTGCCCAGGGACTACTGTGATAATCCTTCCAGCAAATGCTTGCAAAAATCACACTCCAGAAAGGAGTGATGCTGTGAAGTCACGTCTTACCAACAAACACACACAAAAAACCCCTACTAGCATCGTAAATTCTAGAAGCTACAATGAATGTAAGAGTGAAGAAAGACATATTATGCACAAAAACTCAATAAACAAAATTAATTATAATTCAATAAGAGCCGTGTTGATTTTTTTTCTCTATCCTGTTAATAATCTGGGAGATGAAAATGTTACTGGAGGTAAGAACTGACCCATAAAAATTGGCTCTATCTGATATTGGTTGTACAAGAAATTTGCTTTTACAGGGTAAGGACATGCAGTGCTTAAGGACAGAGTCACACAAATGTTGTGTACATTTATTGATTTAGTTGACTACGAGGTCATGGATTATTTATACATCATCAGATTTGCATTCAAAAAGTACCAGGTTCAGTTTCTGGCAACTCTGATTAGACTGCATAGGTGTCAAACTCGCAGCCCTACATATGTTATGGACTACAGTTCCCATCGTCCCCTGCCAGCATCATGCTGTCAGGGGATGATGGGAACTGTAGTCCATAACATGTGGAGGGCCGCGAGTTTGACACCTGTGGATTAGAGGATCAAGCAGTAGAAGAAGAAGAGTTGGATTTATATCCCCCTTTCTCTCCTATAGGAGACTCAAAGGGGCTTACAATCTCCTTTCCCTTCCCCCCTCACAACAAACAGCCTATGAGGTAGGTGGGGCTGAGAGAGCTCAGAAGAACTGTGACTAGCCCAAGGTCACCAAGCTGGCATGTCTGGGAGTGCACAGACTAATCTGAATTCCCCAGATAAGCCTCCACAGCTCAGGCAGCAGAGGGGGGGATCAAACCTGGTTCCTCCAGATTAGAATGCACCTGCTCTTAACCTCTATGCCACTGCTGCTCCTGTAGGTGATGTGAAATTCTGCCTGAGGCCCTGGACACAGCTTCTAACCAGCCATATGTTGACAATGCAGCAGCCACATTTGAGCCATGGTCTGGATTCCAGCAGCGCATCTTCCTGTGTAAGTGTGCTGGAAGGAAAGTCATGTAACAATATCAATCGATGCTTCCCCCCCCCCCCCCGAAAAAAAGAGTCAAACATTGGCATATAAATAGCATTTATTCATTTTATAGATAAAATGCCCACCACTTTCTGTAAGCTGATGTAGCATAGTGACAAAAAAACCGGAGGTGGGTGGATGAAGAAGCGCCATTAATGCTCTTATATAAACTCACTTCCATAAACTGTGGCAGCTTCACAGTTATTTCCTGCAGCCAATGTGGTATAGTGGGTAGAGCGCCTGGAAGACTTCAAATCTCTGCCCAGCCATAAATTTTGTTGGGTGCCTTCAGACAAGTCACTTTCTCTCTCGATCTGATCTGTCTCACACAATTGTTGTGATGATAGAATTGTTGGAAGTAGCAATGCCCAATGTGCAAGGGAACGAAGAAGGAGGAGTGGGCAAGTCAGGCCAGTCAGTTTGACATCTGTTCCTGGTAAATTAGTAGAATCTATCATTAAAGATAAAATTATTAAACATGTAGAAAAGCAAGACCTGCTGAGGAAGAGTCAGCATGGCTTTTGTAGAGGCAAGTCCTGTCTTACAAACTTACTAGAGTTCTTTGAGGGTGTAAACAGACATGTGGATAAGGGGGAACCAGTGGACATTGTCTACTTGGATTTCCAAAAGGCTTTTGACAAAGTTCCTCACCAGAGACTGTTGAGAAAACTCAGCAATGAAGGAATAAGAGGGGAAGTCCTCCTATGGATTAAAACCTGGTTGAGGAACAGGAAACAAAGGGTGGGTATAAATGGGAAGTTCTCACAATGGAGAGATGTAGGGAGTGGTGTCCCCCAAGGATCCGTTTTGGGACCAGTGCTCTTTAACCTGGTTCCATAAAATGACCTTGGAAGCGAGGCGCAGTGTGGTGCCGCCTAGTTTGCAGACGATACCAAATTATGTAGGGTGGTAAGAACCACAAAGGATTTAAGAGCCCTAAGCCGACTCCGCGATAAATTAGGTGAGTGGGCTAAGAAATGGCAAATGCGAAATGTAAAGTGATGCACGTAGGGGCAAAAAATCCAAACCGCACATTAAGACGCTTACAGGGTTGCAAGCTATCAGTCACAGACCAGGAAAGGGATTTGGGCGCCTTAGTTGATAGTTCCATGGGAATGTCAACTCAATGCATGGCAGCTGCAGTAAAAGGCAAACTCTATGCTGGGGATAATTAGGAAGCGCTGAATTGAGAACAAAACTGCAAAGATTGTCATGCCCTTATATAAAGCCGTGGTGCGACCGCGACTTGGAGCAATTGTGTTCAGTTCTGGGCGGCACCTCTCAAAAAGGATATCGGCGAGATAGAAAAAGTGCAGAGAAGGGTAAACGAGTATGATCGAAGGGATTGGAGCACCTTCCTTATGAGGAGAGTATTGCAGCGCTTTGGGACTCTTTAGTTTGGAGAGGAGACGCCTGAGGGGGGGATAAGGATTGAAGTCTATAAAATTATGCATGGGGTACGTTGACAGAGAGAAATTTTTCTCTCTTTCTCACAATACTAGAACCAGGGGGCATTCATTGAAAATGCTGGGGGGGAAGAATTAGGACTAATTAAAAGGAAACACTTCTTCACGTTAAACGCGGTGATTGGTGGTTTGGAATATGCTGCCACAGGAGGTGGTGCGATGGCTACTCAACGTGGATACAGCTCTTTAAAAAAGGGCTTGGACAGATTTATGGAGGAGAAGTCAACGGCGGGCTTACCACCCTTGATCCCTCCTTGATCTCAGATTGCCAATGCCTTAGCAGACCAGGTGCTCAGGAGCAGCAGCAGCAGAAGGCCATTGCTTTCACATCCTGCATGTGAGCTCCCAAAGGCACCTGGTGGGCCACTGCGAGTAGCAGAATGCTGGACTAGATGGACTCTGGTCTGATCCAGCAGGCTAGTTCTTATGTTCTTATGTTCTTAAGTGGTCAGCTTGATATTGCTGTAAGATTAGAGAGACCTCTCCAGCCTTTTGTGTCACCTCTTGTCTATCCTTAGACTGATACTCTCAAGTCTAATTTCCTGCTTTTCCTCAAAAGTTAAGTGCTCTTCTATTGCCTAGCTAGAAAGATAATGGCAGGCTATCTCTGTGGCTCCTCTTTCCTACCTGAAATGTAATTTCCTAACAAACATTTACATGTAATCCTTTTAAACAGTTTGTTGCCACTTCTCTGTGCAGAATCTGCCAACAAGAATGAGAAAGGAAGAAAGGAAGAAAATCTTGGAGGAAGGTGAATTAAATATGCACTAGGAAGTTAGACAGACAGATTGATCAATCAATCACTAGATATTCTTGTGACGGACTGCAGTAGAAATATGATTTTTAAAGAATGGGTCTGTCAAAGGAAAATACTGTTTACTTTCAGAATGGGGCATGGAAAGACCAAGGAACAGGGAAGCCACCTGACTAACTGTGACCTCCTGCACTCTGATTGGGCAAGTAACTGAATGATGCAGAAAGAGGGAGGAGATTACGGTCCTTGTTATAACATTTGAAGAGGCTTTTGATTGTTAAGAACTATCTGTCTTAACTGAGTGAAAACTAAACATCTCTGAGGGAATAGTTCTGTCAAAGTGTGTGACAGGAACTATTGTTATCAGCCTGTGTGCTGGGTGAAAGCACTCAAATACACAGACGAAGTGTACTGGTGGGAAGGGTTTAATAATAGTCTAGGTGAAGAGAATTTATAAACTAAGTTAGGAATCTTTTAGGGAAAGAAGTTTTCCAGTGTGCCAGTGGGTCTGACATATTAGAATTTGCTTTGGTTTATCTCAGTAAAGAGTTTATGTTTTATCTTTAGTGTTTTACCTAACTGGGAGGGCTGTGTGAGGGTGCTGAGTAAATGTACCTAACCTGTGTTAGGACCCTGTATATGGGTAACCATTAGCCAGAACATCTAAGTAAAGAAAGTGTACAAATCGTGAAACATCTTTGAAATATTTAAGCTAAACTTTACTCAGAAATTTTAAGTGCTGTGCTGAAGAAACTATAAGTCTTTGTGACAAGCTCTCTTGTGAATAGTGTAAATATATTTCTCTAGCCTTATTTGCCTCATCTAAATCCATCTCCAAGTTAATATTCCTACCTTTACCATCTCCTCTGTCAGTTAAATAAATCTGTGGTCCTGTTTAAGTTTACTTCTGCTTCAGTATATTCATTTTAGCATGCCTGAGAAAGAGGCGAGCATCTGAAAAGGCAAATAAAAGTCAACAGACATCCTTGGCCTTCTAGTGTGTGGTAACAGGGCTGAGGGAAAGTGCTTTCAAACAAACACTACCTTATTTCTGAAACATTTTAGTTCCTGAAGGGAAAAGGCAGGACAAAGTGAGTGGTTTCCCTGCCTTGGTAATATAGAAGGCTGAAGAGGGTGTCCATTTCAACTCCCATTCCACATTCCTTCAGTATGGGGATAACAACATTAACCTACTCTATAGAGCTTTTATAAAGATTCTCAGATTTTATACAGAAAATGCACTGAAGATACTATATCCATGCAGTATGCAGACAGTGCAAATAATAACTCTATTTTTCAATCACCAGCTAATAAAGAACATGAAACCTTTCCAGATCCCCAAATGAAGGAATAATGTAGTTACAAACAGATTTTATGAAGTAAACAAGTGAAGCGTGTGTCTTGTAACATAACTACACAGAGTCCTCCCCTTCCCACTTCAGAATCATTGGCCAAGGAAACAGAGGTGGGGCAAAGAAACTCTGAATGCATGAATGTCACATCACACATTTTGTTTTACTAGAAATTGCTAGAAAGTGGGGAAAAATGGATGCATACCCTACACAATCTATGAGTTCACTGTAATGTGTGGCTGATTCCTATACTCTACAGCTAATCCTTGAAGCAAGGTCCTACAGGGGGGCAAGTTAACAATGAAGGCCAGCAGCAAGCACATAATCCCTCCAATAATGCCCAAACAGAAGTAGATGTTGTGGGCACATTCCAAGCTTGCCATGTTCATACAGGAAAAGGCTGGACCATGAAATCTTAATGTTGTGACACTCAGGGACAAGAATGCCTGGTATAATCAACACAAGTTAGTCAACTGGGTGTGACATCCATTTCTAACTGTTCTGACAATATGCTTCCCAGATGGCGTCATCCCCAAGAATCATGACAGCCAAACAGCTTAATTTGTTACGTTTGCCTGCTGCCTCGAAGGGAATGCCTGGGTCATACAAATTGAGTTAGCCTCAAAAGAACACATTGATTTATTGATCATAAAAGACTCCTTCTCCTTAACAGACAGCTGCTTTCAAATGACAAGCAGGCCACTCTGCTAAAAAGCCCCCCCCCCCCCCGATGGATCACCCAAGGTGGTACCTGACCTTTTACACTCGGCTCCAGCAGAACACAATCACGGAGATATTTCCATGTGGCTGCATTTAATCAGATGGGATGAGGCAGATGAGTAAGAGCTGTGGATCTGGCTCACTCTCAGAAACCTTGTATTTTCCTCCAGCTTTTGAGGATTTGAAATGTTAGGAGGCCCAGGGGCAAGCAAAATCCAGCCAGAAATGTGTAGCAAGCAGCAGAAAGTGGCACCTGTGAATTCTGAAAAGCTGTGAAATTCCTTCTCCATCTGTTGCAGCTTCTAAGATTAAATCACCCCTTTTATGGATTATTATATCATTAAAGTGTGCCTGAGCAAAGTGAGAGCCACTTAGCCTATATGATGCATCCCCTCCTTCTCAGCATCCTGGCACATTCATAGTTGGATTCCTTCAATCATGAGGGATGCTATCAAGGTGGTTCCTAGGGAAAAAAGGACACCTTTGGCATTAGCTAACCAATGCTGTTGTTATACCTAAGCTGGTGATATATTTCCCAGACAAACAAACCATCCCATAGCTTCAGTTGCTTGGTTCAAAAGTAACATCCAGCATGGTGTAGTGTAGAGGTTAAGAGCAGAGGGCTCCTGTCTGGAGAACCAAGTTTGATTCCCCACTCCTCCAAGTGAGCGGCAAACTTTCATCTGGTAATCAGATTTGTTTCTTTGTTCCAACACATAAAGCTTGCTGGGTGACCTTGGGCTAGTCACAGTTCTCTCAAGAACTCTTTCAGCCCCACCTACCTTACAAGTGTCTGTTGTGGAGAAAGAAGGGAAGGGGTTTGTAAGTTGTCTTGAGTTTTCTTACAGGAGAGAAAAGAGGGATATAAATCCAAAGCCTTCTTCAGTTTGTGATAATATTAACAAGTTTCAAGAAAGGGCATAGATTGAAAATGCTGGGGGGGGGGAAGAATTAGGACTAATAAAAGGATACACTTCTTCATGCAACGTGTGATTGGTGTTTGGAATATGCTGCCACAGGAGGTGGTGATGGCCACTAACCTGGATAGCTTTAAAAGGGGCTTGGACAGATTTATGGAGGAGAAGTCAATTTATGGCTACCAATCTTGATCCTTTTTGATCTGAGATTGCAAATGCCTTAACAGTCCAGGTGCTCGGGAGCAACAGCCGCAGAAGGCCATTGCTTTCACCTCCTGCCTGTGAGCTCCCAATGGCACCTGGTGGGCCACTGCGAGTAGCAGAGAGCTGGACTAGATGGACTCTGGTCTGATCCAGCTGACTTGTTCTTATGTTCTTAAGCTTCAGCTCACATGATTCCTTCTTGTGTAAAGCAGTCCATAATAGGGTAACACAGGGCCCTTTCGCACAGCACAGGCAGAGTGGGTTGCTGTTGGGATAAAGTAACCCACTCTTCTGTTTTTGCATTCCCATGTCTCCGTGCAGGCAGCTAATGGAGCCCATGGAGACAATGTGGGTTGCTGATGTGCCTTTGCACAGAGGCATGTGTGGTTGTTTTTTTTTTTTACTTATCTCCCTCCACTGTGTAGCTGCACGGGCAGGCAGGCAGGCATGGACCCCCACAGACATGCTGAAATCTCACGACGGCACAAGACATCCTGTGACCCTGTGTGGTCATGCAGCTGCCACACAGAAAAAGGGAAGAACAGCCATTTACAGCGCTTCCCAGCTTGTCGTTTGCTTGCGAGCAGCTTCAACCCAGGTTAAAACAAAAGAATCGCGGATAGCATGATTCTCAAAAAAACTAGTTTCGGGGGACTTAGCACGGGGCAGCCTCGCTTTAGGGGTGGGATCCGTATGAAGATCTCCCTGAAACAGTTTTTTTCCTTTCCCCAGCCCTGGTTTATTGGTCTGAAAGGGGCCACAGACTGTTCGGCAAGCTTTTGCTTTAGCTGTCCTAATGCAAAAGGATAAACACAAAGCTATGCTTCTTACCACTTAGAATACTGGGGGAAAGAAGTACACGATGATCTTGATAAATGGAAATACTAAATAAATAATCTTTGTTTCCTGTGCAATTGAATCACAGAAGTTGAAGAGACCAAGCTGGCATTGAAAGGACCTCTAGTCTAATTCACTGACATGGAGCAGAACAATCTGTTAATATCAACGTGGAAAAATAAATCTATAAATTATAAAATCAGCAATTCACTGCGCCATACAGGGATACTTTAGATACATAAAAGAGATGTATCCATAGAGCACATAGTTTCAACACAGGAGATATAGAGGACAGGCGAAATCCACCTACTAGCCAACTTGAGCTGACAGGGAAATTCCTTTCCAGTCGCAAATATGGCAAAACCAATAAATAACTGCAAAACATTCATCTTCTAAATCAGGGGTGTCTAATTCTGGCCCTCCAAATGTTCAAGGACTACAATTCCCATCAGCATTATGCAGAGGCAGAGCTATCAGGGGCTGGGGGTGCACATTGCACTGGGTGCACATCTGCCCCCTCCCCCGTAAAATTGCCCCCCCCCCCACCTTAGTTCAGCCTAAAAGGTCTCCTGGGATATGTAGTTCCCACCAGGCCATTTTCAATCTCAAGTGAACAGGCCGCTTTTCCCAGCCTGCACTTTCAGGCTGAACTAAGGTAAGTGTGTGTGTGCGGAAAGTGGGGTGGGGTAGAAAATGCAGAGTGCACACTGGGTGCAATTCCTCTGCTGGCAGGGGCTGATGGGAATTGTAGTCCATGCCAAACCAATGATCTACTATGGAGATATGACTCCTCCCAGAAATAGGTCAGTCTGACTCTCTAAAGCAGGGGTCTGCAACCTGTGGCAGGGACTGATGAGAATTGTAGTCCATGAACATCTGGAGAGCCACAGGTTGCAGACCCCTGCTCTAGAAAATCCCAATATACAAAAACAGAATCTGAAAATGTGGCAAGGCTCATCAGAGGTCAAGCAAAGTCTAATTCACTGACATGGAGCAGAACAATCTGGTGAAACAGGTCAGACTGAAATATCTGATCTCACCCAAAGCACCAAGTCATGATGCAAAACCCAGGATTTAGCAAGAAGTCAAAACACATGGAGTCCATGGGAAGCAAAGCACCCAATCAAGGATCAGGCAGGGACACAGAGCTGAAGCAACTGTTGACAAGTCTGCCGGAAAGTTCTTCTGACTTTTGTGTAAAATGTGCTCGAGAGACTGGGCCCAAAAGTGACAGGATGTAGATGCTTTGCAGGGTTACAAGTGCAGCTCTGCAGCACTGCTATTTTATGATTTATACTATCCCATTCCTTTATAGTTCTGCAGTTCGCTCTATGCTGCGTTCCATTGTGTTTAAATTCCATTGAATTTTGAGAATGCCTAAAATTAAGTCTAAAATTGGAATATGAATAATTATCAGCTGTATTTCAGTTCCTGTCTTTCATTTGTGTCTTAACCACATGGGGATTTTCCCTTTCATGGAACAGAGGAAGCCCCACAATTTAAGGGGGACTTCCCCATGGCATCATGCTCGTTCCAAATGTGGCTTGTGCGATTCCTGGGGCTTTCCCTTCAGTGCAGACAAAAACTTCATTTGTTTTTCCACAGTTCCCCCGGACTACAGAGGAAAGTATTTGTGTGATCGTGCCCTCCATTGCCGCTATGGGGAGGGTAGAGCTAAGCTTCCTGTTCCAAATGGTGTGGCCAGGTCATTGTTGTGTATCATCCCTCTCCCTTTCAGTTCTTTAAAGGGCTTTCCCCCTTTTCCTTGCTGAGCTGGAAAGGGAAAGGGAAAGTGAGATAAAGGAGATCTGGCCTGTAGAGGGCCCTAGTGCATCACTACCATCTATGCTTCTGCTTAGGTGTGGGGTGGGGGGCAGGCATCATGGTTGGTGGCTGTTGCAAGTCAAGTGGGATCATAGGCCATTCCTATCTGTGTTGTCATCCTCACAGTTTTGTTCCTGTGTGTATGGTTCAGATTTCTACATGTATGTTGTTGAAACAGTGATATGACTGCCAGTGTGGTGTACTGAGTAACAGCAGTGGACTCTCATCTGGAGAATAAGGTTTGAGTCCCCCACTCTTCCACATGAGTGACAGACTCTTATCCAGTGGACTAAATTTGTTTTCCTGCTCTGACCCAAGAAGCCTGCTGGGTGACCTTGTGGCTAGTCACTGTTCTTCCAGAACTCTCTCAGCCCCTCCTACCTCACAAGATGTACATTGTTGAGGGGAAACAGTTTGTATGTCGCTTTCAGACTTCTTACAGAAAGGGTTTAAAAACCATCTCTTCTTCCTGCATTCAGATCTTTGTGTGCATGGAGATTTGTTATGCTCCTATGCACTGGCATAACATCACCTCAAAAGAATAGTGATACAGCCACATTAAGAACTATTCTCTGTAGTGTCTTAATGTTCAAACATACATTGGTTTGATGGGAGATCTAAACTGAGCAAAAAAAGGTTGAACACACAACATAGAGAAAGTGTTCTGCACGACATCTGGAAATGTAACAGTTGGGGATTAATAATGTATTTGCTCGACTTAGGAAATAAAAGCAGATCTCAGGAAAAATGGGATCCTGTAGAATTTCAGAGGTATCAAATGCTGATGCAACATCTAAAGGGTATCACTGCTTTGTCTAATTGCTAGAATGACTCATTCAGTATTTCGTGAAAAGAAACTTTCTACTTAAACATAGGACAGTCCCCCTTCTTTAAGAACGGTTAATAACAGCTGCCAGAAGGGGTGATAGCAATTATAAACAGTCTTATTTGAATATATTTATCAAGCCAATGCACTGGCCCATGACTGTATTGTATTATTTTGTATAGGTCATGGTTTTGACAACTTTGAGTCTTAGCACGTCATTGCGTGAGTTTCCCTTCCAGGATAAGATGACCATGATATAGTTGGTGGGGCCAATGTTTAGGGTTGCCAACTCTGGGTTGAAAACTACCTGGTGATTTGGAGGGCAGAGCTTGAGGGGGAGCAGGATTTGGGGAAGGGTATGCCATAGAGTCTACTTCCCAAACCAGCCATTTTCTCCATGTGAACAGATCTCTGTTTACCTGGAGATCACTTGGATTTGCCTTGAGTCTTTGGAGATATGGTGGGATACAAATGACAGACAGACAGACAGACAGACAGACAGACAGACAGACAGACAGACAGACAGACAGACAGACAGACAGACAGACAGAAATATCCAGCCACTACCTGGAAGTTGGCATTCCTACCAGGGCCTTGCCGAAGGCTTTCACAGAGAGAATCACTGGGGTGTTGTGTGGTTTCCGGGCTGTATTTCCTAGTAGAGAAAATGCTACCAGAACATGGCCATACAGCCTGGAAACCACACAACACCCTACCAAGATCCTTTCTTCCAATCCCTGTTTACAAAGACACAGGCAGATTAGGGTAGGGTTGCGGCTTAATAATAAAACATCTGCCATACAAGAAAAAAGCCCCAGGTTCTATCCACACTATCTCCAGTTTAAAAGAGTGCACAGTATATGATGTGATAGACCCTGAGGAGCCACAGCCAGTAAGCAGCAAGTGACCCCGGGAGACCCAGTGGTCTGACTCAGTAGAAGGCAGTTACATGCATTCAGCTGGGAACTCTTGTTTCCCTCCTCCAAGCCTAGTTTCTAATGATGTGATTAGTGCTGTGCATTACCTATCTGTTAAATGAGCAGCAGGAAATAAAGCAGTCATGTTGAATGCAGTTGCCTTGTCTCTGGAGGCTCAACGAAAGAAACATCACAGGGGCAATTTTCATCACTGCTAAGTGACGGGCTTGCGAAGACAGGCTCCCCGGTTTATGAGCATCAGGGGTAGAGGAGAAGGAGGTTCTGTTATCATATTTAATGGTGCTTCTCATACTACAGTTTCAATAATTAAAGGAGATTCACCCAAGTAGAACCAGAGAGAAGAGGAGGGGGGAATCTTAGACAGTTGTGTAATTATTTTTCCCTCTGGGCCTGGGAAATGTTTACAATGAGAAATCCAAGACGCTGCTTAAGATTCAAACTACCACTTGCTGAGGAAAAAAGGGGGAGAATACAGCAACAGTGTCTGAGTGCAGCTGCTAACCAGTGATTATTCCAGCACAGAGAGGTAGAAATAAATCTGACTGACATCACCGGGGCTGCACGTCTGGGAGCAGGAATTAGCTCAGAGGTCTTGAAGGATGCTGCGACATCCTGGGCAAAGAGGGGAGAGAGCCCCGGGGGTGTTTCCCAGTTTCAAGAGGAAGGAGGAAACCGGGCACAGTGGAATGAATGTGATAGCAACCCAGAGGGCAGGCCCCATGATTGCCAATCTGATTTCTGTAATTGGTGTGATTACTTGTATTGTAACTTAACCACAATAGCAAATCACTTCCCTTAATTGAATTTGCTTTCTGCCTGTGCATGTGCTTCAGAGGCAAGGACAGAGCTCGCATTCCAAAAACTCGGGGAGCTGCAGTGACAAAAGTCAACAGCAGATGGAGCTCTGGAAGCCAAGCCTGGTTGCAAACAAATGCTATTAATTAGTCATGGGTGCACTCACTCAAATCTAGTCCTTAAATGATCCAAACTGTCGGATGATTGAAGAGCATGTCTAGTAAATGCCTAAAAGGAATTGCTTCTTTAAAAGAAAATGATTGAAAATCAAGGGGTATCTGGGCTCCGTCCCATGCTTCGTGATGTCACTGGATATGGGAGGTTTCAGTTCATTCTGCACAGACAGGAATCCAACAACCATTCTCCTGCTTTGGCTGCAAACTGGCACTGAGAATCCTGTGTATCTTGCACGGATGGATTAAAGTCACTGTGGTATAGTGGTTAGAGTACTATACTAGGAGCTGGAGAGTGAGAATCCCCCCACTGTGACAGAAGCTTGTTGGGTGAGTTTGGACCAGTCATACACTCTCAGTCTAACCTACCTTACAGGATTGTTGTGAGCATAAAATGAAGAGGAACAGTATGATGTGTTGGTACCCAGAGAACAGAAAGGCAAGATATTAACAAAGAATTATAGATAGAAAATAAAGCCTGTTCTTGTCTTTGAACCAAAGCTACTGCCTCTTTCCAGTGTGCAGAGTTTTCAAGAAAGCTGGTGGTGGAAACCCCAACTTCCTTGATGCCGAATTCCACTGAACATATTTTTAGGCATATAATCAAATGCCTCTGTTTGGAACAGCAAGGAGTGGGATGGCATTCATGCTAACAAGTGCAAGGTGCTGGGAAAACTCTAGGCCTGGACTTGAGCAGATGATGACACTGTCAGATGATGACACTATCAAAAAGTAGCTTGAGGATTGATTATGCATTTTTGTACCTCTTTTATTAGTCTGGAGAAGGCTTGTTGATTCGGTAAATCTGAATCACAGGAAAACCCAAAAAAAGCCATTTCTGTAAAGCCGAATACACCTGAGGCAAAAAATGCCAACAGTATGTGGGTTTTTTTGGCTGTTTGAATCTCCCTCCTCTCTGCCACTGGAGGTGGGAAGAGAGAGTGCTCCAAGCAAGTTCAAAACAAGTTTATCCCCACATGGAGGATTACACACCCATCCTTGCTTTTCAAGCCCTGCATGGCTTGGGAATCAAGAGTGAGAGAGAGAGAGAGAGAGAGAGAGAGAGAGAGAGAGAGAGAGAGAGAGAGAGAGGCTGATCCTCCATGCAGGGCTGAGCTAGCTCAGCTGCACATGCAGGATCACTCCCCCTCACTTGTTTTCCAAGTCCTGCAGGGGTTTGGGAAGCAAGGGGAAGGGGAGAGAGAGCTAGGTCAGCTCTGCATCGAGGATCATTCCCCTTTCTTTCCCAAGCCCAGCTCCTGCATACAGCTCCTGTTGCTTGTTTCCCAACCCCAGCTCCCACTTATTTCCCAAGTGCTTGCTTGTCAAGCCCATCTTCCACATACAGGATCACTCCCCCATCCTTGCTTTTCAAGCCCTGCAGGGCATGGGAAGCAAGGTAGAGGGGAAGAGAGAGACAGCCTGATCCTCCATGTGAGGCTCAGATAGCTCAGCTGAACACTCCCCTCCCCTCACTTTGCAAGCCCTGCGAGGCTTGGAAAGCACCACTGGGGGCAGTCCCCCCCCCCCAATTTCCGAAGACGCTAGGGCTTCTTGTAATTTACCTGCTCTCTCTATTGTTCCCTCATAGTGAAATACATTTTACTGCATGCATTCTTCATTTTATTGCTTTTTAATTGGTGATTCAGTTTCATCACATTCTTCATTGAATATATTATACTGGTCATTATTCTACTACTTTTAATGCTCTGTCATTTGCCTGGAGGCTCAGCAAGAAAGCTGAGTGAGATAGCGTGCAAGTAAGAAAGCAAACAAATACATCTAAATACATACAGTAAGTTATACCACAATGGTTGTTTTGGGGGTGCTTGCACTAAAGTAGTGGCTGGATGGTCTAGCTTTCTTTGGAGTTTACTTGGTGCGGGGGTTAGGTTTAGGCTTTCAATCCTCTCCAGGTCTCTAACAGGCCTCCTCTGTCTGATAAGGGACCTGAAAAGAAACTGACTTAAAGAAGGAAGGAGGGAGAAATCTGAATGAGTCTATGAGATGTTTTCTATCATATTTATGTTTATGTTCATACATAACACTTCCATGTATCATCGGTTATCTTCTCCCAATGCCTTTCTGTCACTGCATATTTCTCTCCACTGAAAAGAAGCATCCAAAACTGACTTGTGGGCTACGTCGTGTTCCAATGCGTGGGTAGCAGGAATGATTTTTCACTTTGACTCTGCTTGTGCTGCTGTACTCTCCATCACAGCCTTCCTCTTTTCTATTGCTACATCATGGATTCTCTCATCCCTCAAGCCCACACATTCAATAAAACTGTATAGCTTGATGTATGGGGAGAGGGATCCATTTCTGCTGACAGTGCCCATGATGAGCTTGGGAAAATGAGCTGCGTTCAGGTCAAGCTGGCTGAAGGCAAAAATGCTAATCTGATTTGATTGGATGCTGAGGGGTTTATGATGGCATCAACACACACTGAGAAAGGTGATCAGTATGAAGAAGTGTCTTTCAGATCAAATTTGGGGAAAGAGTTTTCAGGAATACTTGCCATTCAGCTGGGAAATGTGAGAACACGGGCCATTTATCACCTTCCTTATTTTTCACTTTGTCTCGATAAATGTCTATATTGAGTGAAACAAATTCTGAAGATCCAACCAAAATCCCCTGACATTTCAACTCATCGCTTTAGAGAACTTCTGAAACTTGCATGCTATTTAATCACGTATTAATGACTTGAGCGTTTAACAAGGGCCCTGATTTAGAACAGGATGCATCTATGTGGTTTGTATTGCATGGCACATAATCACATTGTTTTAATGAACCCATTACAAAAAATAAGTGAAATCAATCAAAAACAGTATTAACTTCCCTCATTTCCCCTACCAACACAGAGCTCATAAGATAAAACAACAGTTTATCTCTCTTTGAACATAGTTTGAACAGCATTTCCACTTGCACTAGGGTTTGTTTATTCTAAAAACTGTAAGGGGTTGGGAATGTTATTTCATAGCTGTTGAATATTACAATATACCTGCAGCATGCTTCAGCCAAGGGCGGGGGGCATGTTTCGCTACTTCTGCTCACAGGAGTTCTTCAAATGATGACCAGAGAGTTGTCAGTTGAGATGGGGGAGTTCACTTCAGGTCCTCTTGAGTTCCAACTCAAAGAAACCAGCTTTCTGAGTATGAATTGTATAGAAAGTTCGTTCTACTAAAGCTGAAATCCCTGAACACTTGGAATATCTGGGTATGCTCAATAATACCACCAGGAATCTCACTGTTTCCTATACAACCCCCTGAATTCCCCCTCTCTTCTTATGTCCTCTTCTACCTCACCTCAACATTTCTGCCTTATGGTTGGAAACAATGCAGTAGCAAGATGAGGCAAATGAGAGGAAGGAAAAAGATATTACCGGAGTGCCGCCCTCTGCTTCTGCACAACTGATGAGGACGCAAAAAGGGAACTGAAAAGCACACAATTAGACCTTGAAGCCACATTCCTGAAAATCAAGGAGACATTCCGGGAGCTAAGGTTGTGCAGCAGCCCCTATTTATAAAGTAATTATGGATGAACATGTATTTCACCCAGCAAATCAGAGCGGAGGCAAACTGACATTCTGTGCCACCAGCTTAATGTTGCAAGACAAAACTTAACCTTTGGAATAATCTGAATTTGGATGCTTGTTTTCATAACTTTAATATTATTAGCAAGCTTTTTATGCACTCTATTTCTTTTTAAATAGGGATAAAAAGTAATATCCAGAGCTTTTATGGCTTGTGCAATTTATAAGCATCAGTTAACAGGTGAAACGTAACCTCCATAAGTACCAAAAACCCAAACCGTAAAGGTCAGATCTGAATGAGTCTTTAAGACCTGCTGGATTGTAGCATCGGAGGCTTGCAGCCTGATCACAGGATAAACATCTGATCCTCAGAGGCAATTATGTGATCATTTCATTATGCTGCTTAAAGAGCATCAGTGTTGATGAAGGATTGTTCCCAGAATGGTTCAGGTCCATAATTACTCTCCATCCAAACAAATCTAGAAAAGTGGAGAGAAAATATTTAGAGTCCTCATAAAATTGCCTGGCCTTCAAACACTTCCATTGAAAATAATGGAAATGAGATTTCCATTATGATTCCAGAATTTGGTTAGAAGAAAACTTGTTGGAGCTCTGTCGGTCTGGGTTTGGTCAGAGCATCAGTGGGAGACCTCCTGGGCATATGCTGCATTGAGTTTCATGATGGAAGAAAAATATATATGCAAAATAAAAATGCTACAATAAGCCTCTGTTCGGGCAAAAAAGCCCCGTCAGTGTTGCCATTCTTGGTAAGTGTTAAGTTCCTTATTTAATTTATTTTTTTGTTAGTTAATAGTTTTGTTTTTGATTTTGAGATTTTTTTAATAGATTCAGCAGTGGCGTAGGAGGTTAAGAGCTCGTGTATCTAATCTGGAGGAACCGGGTTTGATTCCCAGCTCTGCTGCCTGAGCTGTGGAGGCTTATCTGGGGAATTCAGATTAGTCTGTGCACTCCCACACACACCGAAAAACAAAAGAACATAAGAACATAAGAACATAAGAACAAGCCAGCTGGATCAGACCAAAGTCCATCTAGTCCAGCTCTCTGCTACTCGCAGTGGCCCACCAGGTGCCTTTGGGAGCTCACATGTAGGATGTGGAACGCAATGGCCTCTCTCAAGTGGCTGTTGCTCCCGATCACCTGGTCTGTTAAGGCATTTGCAATCTCAGATCAAAGAGGACTTAAGATTGGTAGCCATAAATCGACTTCTCCTCCATAAATCTGTCCAAGCCCCTTTCAAAGCTATCCAGGTTAGTGGCCATCACCACCTCCTGTGGTTGCATATTCCAAACACCAATCCCACGTTGCGTGAAGAAGTGTTTCCTTCTATTAGTCCTAATCCCCCCCCCCAGCATTTTCAATGGATGCCCCCTGGTTCTAGTATCGTGAGAAAGAGAGAAAAATTTCTCTCCGCCAACATTTTCTACCCCATGCATAATTTTATAGACTTCAATCCTATCCCCTCAGTCAGACGTCTCCTCTCCAAACTAAAGAGTCCCAAACGCTTTGCAGCCTTTCCTCATAAGGAAGGTGCTCCAGTCCCTCAATCATTCCTCGTTGCCCTTCTCTGCACCTCTTTTTCTATCTCCTCAATATCCTTTTTTGAGATGCGGCGACCAGAACTGGACACAGTAATTCAAGTGCACGCATTCACCGTTTTATATAAGGGTACGACAATCTCTGAAGTTTTTTTATCATTTCCTTTTCTAATGAGTCCCCAGCATAGAGTTTGCCTTTTTTCAATAGCTGTTATGCATTGAGCTGGACATTCCCATGGAACTACTGGAACTAAGACACTTAAACTTCTTTCCTGGTCTGTGACTGATAGCACTCCGACCCTCGTAGCGTGTAAGTGTGACGTTTGGATTTTTTGCCCCTATGTGCATCACTTTGCATTTTGCTACATTGAACTGCATTTGCCATTTCTGAGCCCACTCACCTAATTTATCAAGGTCCGCTTGGAGCTCTTCTCAGAATCCTTTCTGTGGTTCTCAACCACCCTACATAATTTCCCATATCATCTGCAAACTTACACCACGCTACTCCACCCCTACTTCCAGGTCATTTATGAATAGGTTAAAGAGCACTGGTCCCAAAACGGATCCTTTTGGGGACACCTTTACCCCGACATCTCTCCATTGTGGGAGAACTTCCCATTTACACCCACTCTTTGCTTCCTGTTTCTCAACCAGTTTTTAATCCATAGGAGGACTTCCCCTCTTATTCCTTCATTGCTGAGTTTTCTCAACAGTCTCTGGTGAGGAACTTTGTCAAAAGCCTTTTGGAAATCCAAGTAGACAATGTCCACTGGTTCACCCTCTCTGTCTACATGCCTGTTTACACCCCTCAAAGAACTCTAGTAAGTTTGTGTAAGACAGGATTTGCCTCTGCAAAAGCTTCATGCTGACTCTTTCTCAGCAGGTCTTTGCTTTTCTACATTGCTCTATAATTTTATCTTTAATGATAGATTCTACCACTTTACTAGGAACAGATGCTTTTCAAACTGACTGGCCTGTACTTTCCCTGGTCTCCCCTAGATCCTTTCTTAAAGATTGGTGTGACATTAGCTTACTCCTTCCTAGTCTTCAGGGATGGAGCTCTGGTTTCAGGGATAAGTTGCATATTAAAGTGAGAAGATCAGCAATTTCATGCTTGAGCTCTTTAAGAACTCTCTGGTGAATGCAATCCTGGCCAGGGGATTTGGTAACATTTAGTTTATCAATGGCTGCCAGAACTTCTTTCCTTGTCTTCCACTATCTTCGCTAGTTCCTCTGATTCACTTCCTCCTAAGAAGCTTCTTGGTTCAGATGCTAATGTTCCCTACACCTCTTGGGTGAAGACAGATGCAAAGAATTCAGTCTAGCTTCTCTGCAATCTCCCTGCCATCTTTTAGGCTAATAATCTTTTGTTCCTTTGTCATCTAACGGGCCTACCGCTTCCCTTGCTGGCTTCCTGCTTTTGATGTACTTGAAGAACTGTTTGTTGCTGGTCTTGATATTCGCAGCCATGCGTTCCTCATAATCCTTTTTTGCCTCCCTTACAGCTAACTTGCTTCTCTTTTGCCACCATTTGTGTTCCCTCTCATATTCTTCATCAGCCAAACTGGACTTCCATTTTCTAAAAGACATTTTCTTTTTTCTGATAATTTCCTCAACCTCTCTTGTTAACCATGGTGGCTTTCTTTTGGACTGGGTGCTGCCTTTTAAATCCAGTTAAAAATACTGAAAAAGTGGCTACAAGAGTCTAGGTTTCAGATGATGGGAATTCATATTTCTTCCACAGTCCTATTTAATGCCTATATTTTCCCCACCTGTATCTCCGACTCTGTTGTGAATAATAAACTCCATAGGAAATAATCAGTCACTGAGCACCTTTCCAGACAATGTATTACACAATCAATACGCAGCAGTCAATCATTCAACCCCTTTCATTGATTATATTTTATGCTATAGGGAAAATGCCCTCAGGGTTAGCACCTGGCAGGAGATGTGGTGGTGGTGGGGGGCACTGGCACCACATATAGTATGACATCACAGCTGGGGGAAACTGTAAACAATGACAACTTGCTCTAGGAATTGGCAGAAACACAGATTCCAAAAAGAGTGACATTATATCACTTCCATGTTTTTCCCACAAGCGACATCACTTCACACAAGTGCTGGTGATCTGCTTTAATTTTCTCCCACTGCCTGTAAGAACAATAAGAAAAGTGAGTCGCTGGTGGGAATCTCCAGCTATAGTGGGAGACCTGCAACCCTGAATACAGCGCACATGAAAATCTTGATACATACAAATCTCCATTTTGTCAGAAAGGTGCAACATGTTAATTTTCCATTTCAGTAATGCAAACCATAACCCTTGGGTCTGGAACAAATGAAAATGTACATTGTTTCCCTTTCAAACAGAATGGTTATCATGAGTCCCAGGAGAGTTATCTGTAGCATGTTTCCTCCCTGTGGTAAAACATACTAACTAAAAAAGACAACAGTAAACTATTTCACACAAAAAAATATAGACAGCAAAGTACTTTTCAAAGCAGCTTGCAGATATTGAGATATACAGATATAATAAAATGTGCTCAGTGAAATAATTATGAATGAGTCACGGGCCCAGACAGAAGATGCCCGAATTCTTCATTTCCCGCTTCTGGACACAGATTTATCGATTGGTGTCTAAGAAGAGGGTCCTCTCAGCTGAACCTTTATCAATGTATGATGGAATGTTTGGCGCCAACGCACCCCCCCGGGACCGTTTGCATGGACGGTCTCGGTAGGGGTGGGGAAGACAGCGCAGCCTGCGCAGAGGCTGCACCATCCCCTGAATGCCTTACCATCCCTCCAACCTTCCAGCGCATCCCCCAGGCCAGGGGACATGCCCCCCTGCCCTGTACGACAGCTGTGGAGTCGCAGGGCAGAGGGGCGTGAACCCTGGCCTGGGTGACGCGCCAGAAGGTCAGAGGGATGGTAAGGTGTTTGGGAAGGGGGGGAAATGGTGCCTTCCAGCTGTTGCCATTTGTATGGCAGCGTTTGGAAGCCGCTGTTTCTGAAAAACCTCGCTCAGGGAGCGATGCAGCAGCGGTGGCCTTGTGAACTCCTCCACAGGGATGCTGTTTTTAGCGTTCCTGGGACGCTGTATTCTGCCCGTGCAGAAACAGCCTCTGATAAAATATCCAGTTTGCTATCAAAGCAAGGATTCTGAAATACCAGGAGTTTTCCCTGGATTTTTATACACAGGCATAGCCCACCTCCTTGACTGCTGCAAAGACCACACTGATTTATAGTCCCTTGTTTACAGCCTCCAGAAGCTCTGTCACACCAACAGCCCAGAATAATTACTCAAATTTTCTGGGTAATAATTTGAGACTATAGAACCCCTCAACTCAATACAACCTATCCCAGTAATTCAACCTCACATGGAGTTGGTGCTCTGTCTTTGTCAGACCAGCCCGAGCTGATCCACTCATCCAGTAACTCAGCCATGCCACCTGAGTTGTTCTGCTTTCTCTTAGCATGCCCATAGTTGCACTTCCACGTCCCCTTAGATGTGCATCTCTTGACATCTCAGCCTAACCCCCAGCCCCCAGCTTTGTAGTTGGCTCTGGACCTCAGTCTCCTTTTCCAGCTTTGCAGTCTACACATTTCCTGATTTTTGTCATCTTTGCTGAATTACTAAACCCCTTTCTTTGGCTCCAGGATCTTTACCCTTGCTTAGAATTCCTTAGCGGATTGCTTTTCTTGATTTCTTCCTTCCTCCCATGAATGTTCAGACTAAGCCTCCTCCCATCTCCACCCCATCTCCTTCCCTCCTCCCATTTCAGGCCTCTGTGCAAAACCCTTTTCTTTCCCCTTAGATTCCCCATGCACCTTTCAATTAGGCAACAACCACAGGCAGCCCTGTTAAGACAGTGTTACTGCATTGCAACATTGTTTTTTTACAAACTATATGTACCTAAGGGAATAAAGAATTTCTCATTTGACATTCTCTCTTGGTTTCTCATTTTCCCTTAACTGGGAAGCTATGTCAGGACCTGTTCCTTTAGGGGTCTGTAACCTGCGGCTCTCCAGATGTTCGTGGACTACAATTCCCATCAGCCCCTGGGAATTGTAGTCCATGAACATCTGGAGAGCTGCAGGTTGCGGACCCCAAGGACTGATTGGTCCCAAATGATTGTACAGAATTCAGAAACCTTTATTGGCATACAAAAATAAATTGAAATTTGTTGAACAGTAAAATCAATAAATTATAAAAGGGGGATTAATAGGTGTGCAGCTTAGCCATTTTGTTCCATGAACACATATGAAGCTGCCTTGTACTTAATTAGTCCATCAGTTCCTCAAGGTCAGTATTGTCATCACTCAGACTGGTAGCACCTCTCCTTGTCTTTCACATCACCTACAGCTTGGACCTTTTAACTGAAATGCTGGGGACTGAACTTAAGACCTTCTGCATGTAAAGCAGAAGCTCTTCCACTGAACCACCTCACTTCCCATGACATAATGTGACTCAAAACATAAAGTAGATATTTTGCACAATATAAGCCTGACACATGGATCAGTTTGGGTAAAATGATGTTCAGTTTGCACCATCTTTGTAATCTTTTAAGCACTGGGTGAAGCCCTAATTTGTTTTGCTATTATTCTAGGTACTGGTATTATTAATTAATTCTGCTGTTTTCATTGCCAATGTGATTTGTATTGCCAGTGTGATTTGCATTGTTTTATACCATTCTTAAACGTTTTATTATACTTGTTACGCCAGTGTGAATTCCTGTTGGGATAGACAGGTGACATATCCTTTAAACATAAACCAATCTGCTGAGTGTATCTTTCTTCGCACATATGTTTTTGTTTGAACTACATCGTATTCTCCTATCTAAGGGTGAACATGAAAACTGATTAAACCACAACCAGATCAAATCACATCAGATCAAATTGCTAGGGAATTACTATGAAGCTGTCCAACCAAGTTGGGGTGGGGGGCTGGTTGTGTCTCTTTGCATTTTCTCTCAATGTTGTGTCTCTTTGCATTTTCTCTCATTTTCTCTCTATGCATTTTCCCTCAATGTTCCTGTTCAGGGATCCTTAGGAAAGCCATGAGAAAACATTGCCAAGGTCAATCAATTGTGAGATGTGCTCCTATGATACCTACAAGTTTTCCCCCTTAATATCCATGTGTCTGTAGTTGCTAAGGGAAAAATTAGTTTTGAAAGAATGAAGGAAGGAAAGGGAAAAGAAGGGAGAGAGCAACCACTGTGTTTGCTCTGTAAAAGATTTTTTGATCAAAACCCTTGCAGTGAATTTACTCCTAAGTGGGGTAGACCTATTAGAATTCATTCCTACTCCTAATACTAAAAAGCACAGTACAATCTGCAGTTAAATTGGATCCTTTCCTGAGCATGCTAGAGCTATTGTAATTTAATGCACTTTCTGGACTGTTATTGTTCAAGTGCCATGATCAAGATTGTATATACTCTGTGGTTTTATAAGCAGTCAGAAAAATGCAAAAAGCAAAGTAAACTAAAACTGGAGACAAGATCAGCTGAATACTACATAAAATATGCAAATTAATCAAAATTGTATGCTTTCTCTAATGAATAATTTATTCTGCAATCTTTATACCTTTGCATAATTTAATCCACTTCCTAGTCATGCAATTGGGCAAGAAGTCATGAAGGAACTAATGTCCAACTCTCTGGAAATCTTACTGAGTAACCTTGCTTCTGCTGGGACATCACTCGGTGTTTCTCACATACAAGTTTTAACTTTATGCTGCAAAATTTTGCTGCAAATATGTACAGCAGTCAAATTTACCACATTCAAAGGTGTCACTGAGGCATGAGCCAATCATTTGGTCTGTTTGATTGATGCTGAATACCTACAAGCAGTTGCTTAACAGGTTTGTGTTGACTGTCTGCGAAACTGAGCATGCAAAAAGATGCTGCTAATTTAAACCAATCATTAGCCATTATTGTACCTAGGGACTACTTAGATGAACATTGAAGGGCAAGATTTTATATGATTTGTGACTGATTTGTCTATTTAAACAATTGCCTGCTGAGCAGTCATGCAGCAAAGACAGAGGGGAGTAAAACCTAATGGGCTGTGTGAGAACACACATGCACAAAAAGCTGATAGGCCGTGGTTAGGAAATACAGTGAGGCAGCCTGCCAAATAGTCACAAACAGGTTGATGAACAGTTGAATCGCGCAGTAGCAAATTGGCTCACTGTTCACAGCCAGCGAACAGGTGACCAGGATGTGAGCTGATCTGGAATGTGTTTGAGCATCCACAACAGCTGTGTCTTTTTAACAATAAGAATTAGAAAACTGAAACTGTAACAATAAATAAGATCTATAGGAAGCTAGAATTGTCTGGTTCATACTACACCTGGATTCCACTTGGGTGAAAAACAGTGATGTGAAAACAGTGTGAAAATGGTGGAAACCCCTTTGCACCATTTTAAACCATTTTACACGATTTTCACACCACTGTTTTTTGCCCAAGCAGAATCCACCTGAGTATTTTAGTGCTTCACTGTCCTGACTTGGACAGCCCAGGTTAGCCTGATGTCATCAGATCTCAGAATTAAAACAGGGTCAGCTTTGATTAGTATTTGGATGGGAGACCACCAAGGAATAATGCTATACAAAAGCAGGCAACGGGAAGCCACCTTTGAACATCTCTTTTCTTGAAAATCCTCTGGGGTTGCAATAAGTCAACTGCAACTCAGCAGCAAAAAATAAGAAAGTCATATATACCGTATCCACTAAATGCTGCCCATGCCACCAGTTCGATGAAAGGCAACCAACTTACCTCTCCTGTGGCAAGGTGTGAATTCAGAGTGAACTGAAAAGTTTCTTCCCTCCAGTTCAGGTTGTCCAAAGTTGAAATATGTGAATGCTGTTCAAAAAATCCCCTCTCTGTCCTGCTTCAACCTGTATTAAATTTAACTGTAGCTTTGACCTGAGTATCACCATGTTGTTTTTGACTAAGCACCCTTAGAACTAAAAAGAATAGCTCCGGGGAGAAAATACCCCCTGCTTAAATGTGATCATGGAATTTTTTCCAGGCCCAGGACTTCATCAAAATTGTCCCTGAGCTTAAGACAACTCCTGTTCCCAGCATGCTTCTAACTCTCAGACTTCAATGGAGTGAAGAAATTTAATACTCCTCAGAATTAACTGTGCTGGGCCACTGAGAAGATAGGGCAAAACTGTGGCTACTCCCAGGAAAGTTGAACTGATATACAGTGCTGCTCCTGTGAATGGTGAATCAGTTTGTTCTCCAGGGCACACACAATCTAAGCTTACCAGTGACCATTGCCCTCCACTGCTCAGCTGAGTAGTGGTAGAAAGTACTGTCATGTCACAGCTGATTTATGGTGACCCATACGGTTTTCAAGGCAAGAGATGTTCAGAGGTAGTTTGCCACAGCTTGCCTCTGTGTGGACTGAGAGAGTTCTTAGAGAAATGTAACTGGCCCAAAATCACCCAGCAGGCTTCATGTGGAGGAGGGGGAAATTGATCCTGCCTTTCCAGATTAGAGTCTGTTGCTCTTAACTGGGGGGTGATAAGGGGCGAGACTGATGTTTTTAGAATGGTGATGTTGTTTTGGAACTACCTGAAAGTGTCATCATCGTGTCAGGTGATATTCTAACTAGATGCTAGATTATCACCCCTATGCAATGACATCACATATTGGTCATGTTAGAAGTAATTTTATCGCACCAGTGAAGATAATTACTCCACCCCCCTTCCCGGGGAAGTCCCTGCCTCCCCCATCACCTGAGAAGAACTTACAAAATGAGTACATTTTCCTAAATCTCATTAATTATTTTGGGATGGAAAATTGATCATTCCAGGGTCAAAACTGCTGAGTTCCTCAACAGGTTACCTTGGCTTCTATATTAACAAAAAGAAGATTTCATGCTGGCTTGTGTTTTCTGATTTCCTTTTCTTTTGTTAATCCCAACAATTACCATAGGAAGGGCTGGATCAACTTTTTTTTTAGAAGATAGGGCAAAACAAGACCTGCCCCCTACTGTTTAGATATACTTTTCTGTATATATGTGTATATAATCAACAACTCTTTTAAATGATGGAATAAATTATGTTCACCTCTATGAACTGTTAATGAATAATTAACAGTTTAAATTACTTTATAATGTTTGAATATTCCCTCATCCCCTTTGCACGCATAAAAACCCAACCCAAGGAGAAAGTTTTTCAGCCTAGCTTTTTCTTGGACATTTTTTTAAAAATACAGCACACATAATTGTTACATGAGAAACACTGAACACACCTCATGCTCATTCACAGCCTGATAAAGAACAGCTCAACAAAAGCTTTATCCAATACAGCTGCTAGACACTAAATTGATAAAAGGCTGCTAGACCTTAAAGCTGCTAGAAGCTGAAATAACTGAACTGAAGTGAATGAATTTAGCCACTGGAAAAGACAATAATGCTAGAAGAAACACTGAAGACAGCAGGAAAAGAGGAAGACTCACCATGAGATGGATTAATTCAGTAAAGGAAACCATAACCCTCAGTTTGCATGACCTGAACAAGGCTGTTAACAAGAGGATTTTTTGGAGGTCATTGATTCATAAATCAGAAGTAACTTGATGGCACAGAACACATGTGAATGGGGCCTCCATTACTGGGTCCCCCATACTGTTTCCCAAGGTATAAAATCAAACTCTTTTGGGAAGGCCAAATCTATTAGATGAGGGAACAAGTTTACTGGTGGTCTTTGGCAAAGCCAAGCATAACACAGCTCCCAGTAAGTGGGGGTGGAGAGTGGGGAGAGAAGATCCAGTCCTTTCCCCCTCTTTCCCATTCAGCTCCAGGCTGTCCCAAGACTTGCAGGCGTTCAGCAAAGGACAGGGTCAGAAAGAGTGGCACATCAGGGGTTCTAACCCAATAATGGTCACGGTTCCCCAAAACCTTTATTTTTATCTCATATGCCCTTTCCGCTTGATAATTTTGCATTTGAGGGTTTTCTTTAAGCTGGCAATCGAAGTAGCCTCCTTGCAAAGAACACAGAGGTCAGGACAAGAATTTGTATCCATTAGGTAGCTGTTAAAACAGCCATAAATATGTGTTATTAGCCTATTGTAACTTTGATTATGGTTCAGCAGATAATAACAGTTTGAATGTCCTATGTACTATTCTTTACGCACTTTGATTGTGAAGGTGAGCATGACAAAGAAATTAAAAGATGTCAAAGAGTAACTATGGCAAAAGCTGCCTTTTCACACACACGTATATAAATTATGCAGTGAGTAAATATATACAGTCCAAATCAGCACATTATCCGAACCTGTTGGTTTAACTGTCTGTTACACCATTAACCTTCCCCCCCCCCCCCCCACAGAATATTAATACACAGCAGGACAGACCATCAGACTCTGAAGTCCATTCTAACTAAGAATGGGTGCAGAGCCAGATACTAATTCCATGGAATTTTCTGTTCTGCTTCAATACTGTCTCGGATATCAAGGAGAAACCCGTGGCGTAGCTGCAGATGACTTGGTTTGTTTGCAGATGTAGAGTTCTTATTTTTTTCCACCCTGAAACAGCATTTCCCCCCAAAATGAGGCACATTATAGCTTGTTAACTAGCTGGAGTAGCTAAATATGTGAAGACACATTTGAGCAGGCATCAGAATGTACATTCTATTAAGGGTCAAAGCAATATGACAATCATCACACATTTTGAACAGTCTGAAAAGGTAAGTTGTACACATCTGCAGCGAGTTCAATTAGAGTCATGAGGGGAAAAGAAAGGAGATTTGTTCCTTCAATCTGCAGTTTGCCTTGCTAATCAAAACTGGGTTCTCTGCATTTTTTCCAGCATTACCATGGAGGAAAGACAGGAAACTTTCATTTGCCCTTTAAAAATAACAACAATGTTTGGACGAGTGGAACTTAATGGTTGTTGAAGGGTTGGATCCCATCACTCCTCCCTGCATGCCTGTGTTGGGCTTTACATATGCAAAATTTACCCAGCCCGCCCCTGCGAACATTAGCATATCTCTGTAAAGAAATGTATGGTAGACAAAACAATTTAATCAATAAGCATTGTCCAATCTCTGTTGACTCTGCAAATAGATCTTCCTCAGGTATAATTGCCAAAGCTCCAGTTCTTAATCAGTTGGCTAACTACAAACAGCAAGTGACACAGTGGAAGTGCTCCTGGAGGAAGGCTTTGGATGATAACAGCAGTGGTACTGTGGAAGCAGCCATGTAAGAAGGGGTGTGATTCTGAGGGTGCTCAAGCCCCCGATGCAACATATGTGTCACATGGAAGGCATGTTTGGCTGCCAGTTTCCTCCCTGCCTGCTGCTGCCTCCTCCCACATACCCCTGCCATCCTCCATCTCCCACTGCCTAAGACTGTGGCCCCTATCTCAGGCCACTGGCAGATGCCTGCCCTCTGCTTGGGCTTCTGCCAGTTGCCTCTCCCTGGGGCTTGGAAGCACCCTGCCAGAGGCCAGGTGTGCATGTGAGGGTGCATATGAGGATGGTGAGTGCAACAGGAAGTTAGACTGCTGCCGTGGGCGCAGCAGCCAGATGGGGGATGGGAGATGGCTTCCTCCCGGCACTTGTTGGGAGTGAGGTCTCAAGGCCATGAGTCCCATTTCCTTCCTTCCTTCCTTCCTTCCTTCCTTCCTTCCTTCCTTCCTTCCTTCCTTCCTTCCTTCCTTCCTTCCCCCCCCCCCAAAAAAAGTGATGTTGTTGGCGTGTAACAAGACTGCTGTTTGAGGCTCAACCTGACAGCCCCGTTCCCTTTCTTCCCTTTCTTCTCTTCCCTACCCCCCTTGCAAAGCTGGGATCTAGCTTTGCAAATGGAGGGTGACTATAAAGACAGGGAGTCCTTTCCCCATCTTAACAAGCACCCTGCTGGCTCCCCATGGCCTTTGCAAAGCTGAGATTTAGCTTTGCAAACATGGGAAAGATGCCTATGGAGGAGAGGCCTTTCTAACTTCACAGGCAGCCTGCCAGCTCCCCTCCCCTCCCCCCGCTTTGCCAGGATGTTTGGGGGGAGTGCAATTTCAGTGTTTGCCTTGTGCACCTTTTCCTGTAGATACACTCCTGTGTGGAAGTACTTTTGTAATGCAGTTGCAATGTCAACAACAGGATCCAAGGAAGAGATAGGAACCCCGAAGCGTGCCATGTGGACCATTTATGAAAATGCATTGTATGTAGCTGATTCCTTTTCTTTTTCTTTGTCTTACTGCTTCATATGGAAGATGATGTCAGCCATCAGTGAAAAGACTATAAAGCTGATGTACTGCAAGGGGGGAAATAATGCCTTTTCTTCTCATGGAATAAAAGTAGGAATGTCAGCCTTCAGGTGGGATCCCCTAGAATTACACCTCCTTTCCAGACTACAGAGACCAGTTTCCCCAGAGAAAATGGCTGTTTTGCAGGGTGGACACCATGGCATTGTACCCCACAAAGATCCCTGTTCTCCTTAGACACAATTGCCAAATCTCCAGGAATCCCCCCCCCCTTCGGATCCGACAAGCCTACCTCTGTATCCCCCATCTGTGGACAGAGAGGACCTGGCAATCCTAAATGCAAGGTACATTTAAAAAAAATTAAACAAGCTTCAAAGTATTTAACAAGAATGTATTTTAACATTTAGCAAGAACATACATAACTTTTCTGTTTGCATTATTGAAGGCTGTCATCATGGCTGGAATTGAAGCTTCAAAGTATTTAACAAGAACATATTTTAACATTTAGCAAGAGCATACATAACTTTTCTGTTTGCATTATTGAAGGCTGTCATGGCTGGAATCAGCTGGCTGTTGTTGTGTGGCCGTGGACTGGTAGTTTTTGCTTCTAACGTTACACCTGCATCACACCCCTCCACCCTGCCTCCCACTTACCTTAGTTCAGCCAGCGGCCCAGCCAGGCTGCTGGACTAAGGTAAGGGGGGCACAGTGGAGGGGTGGGGCCCAAGTGCCATTTTGCCCAGGGCGCTATCCCCCGCTACACCACTGCAAACCCCACTCTCTGCAAACTTCACCCTCAAAAACTCAAGGTATTTCCCTGTCTAGAGGTGGCAAATCTATTTTACATTACACTTCAAGATTTTTTAAAAATTATATATGGTATTATTTTTCTACAGTTCTCTGCTTCTTTGATCCTTTTTGCAGCTGTTCCCTTTCTGCTTAGTTGCATGCTAATAAAATCAAGGATGAGTATATTTCAGATTAAAATTGCAATGGATATTATTGCGGTTTCTTTTGCTAATTTTCATTATTGCTTTTTCTTTTGTTAATTTCATTTTTAATTTTCATTGAAGATACAGTTGTAAATTGTTTTAAAAATGGAAATATAGTTTGAAAAACTGAAAATTGAGATTTGGAATGGACTGTTTTTGCATTTTTTCCCCCAAGTTCAAATGGTAGGCTTCACAAATTCTGTCCACTCATTCAAGGAAATCAGATCCAAGTATGTGAATCTTACCCCTTTACATTTACCCAATCTCCCCGATTTATTTAGATTACACTACTTGCTGGACAATCCTGATCCTTCTCTCTGTATGATGGTGGCAGACTTTCTTCTGGAAATTACTAAATGCCAGTAGATTTCTTTCCACTTAACATTTATTTCCTGTACTGTATATGTTTTTAATCAGTTTTTTACTATTGTTGTACTGTTGTCTATGCCAATAAAGGCTTGCTGATAAAAAAAATTCTGTCCACTTCTAATTTATTACAGATAGAAACACACTCTTAAATACACTTATTACATGAGATGCCTAATCATCACTGCCAATTTGGATTTTATTTTGTCTGGCACTTATGCCCTTTTCTGCTTTGAACAATATACTGGACCTCCAAGTTCAGAACAGTTCCAAGCACCATATATTCAATATCCTGGATTATGCAACATCTCTTTTTTGTGCGCTCTGAGAGATTGGTCTCTCTGGTAGGATTAACAAATTCAGCAACTGGAGCTAAGTATACTGGGCCTGGTTCCAACACCTATTAGAGTCAATGCAAACCTTTATACTGGCCTTACCGGGCAATGGATCACCACATCCAAACCCATATAAACTCTGTTTAATCACCATTGCTTGCCTGGTCCCTCAGGGAGTCCCCAGTATATGCCATTAATTTATCTGATTGTGCTTTTATTTGCACTGTGGATGCATTCAGACAATATGCATTTTTTCAGCAATCATTAACATACAGACTAGATTTCTATGTGCATTAAGACAAGTCTTTGAAACATCATCTGATGCAGTCTGTTAATGGACTGCCATATGCATTTTAAGCTCAAAGTTGAAAGACTATCGCTAGCTTCCAGTTTGTTCCTAGAGTGAAATCAAAGTACTGATTTTCATCTGGGAATCTAAGTGTCCTTCTCCTGTATGAACCTGTTCATCGTGTTAAGATTATTCATATGTGGGCTATATAGATCCAGTGTGGCTGAGAATGTCAGACAATTATCTAGGACAGCAATGGTGAACCTATGGCATGGGTGCCAGAGATGGCACTCAGAGCCCTTCTCTGTAATCCTTCCCCAGGCAACTTACAACAAAAATGATCAAATAAAACCATTAAATCACAGCCATTAAATTACAAAACAAAGCTATTAAAATAAGCCAGTAAGAACAACCCCTGTCAACTTCATTTGGTGACAATATCATTAATATGTCAAAACCATGTAAAGTCCACTCTGGTATATCATGCTTTTTATGACATTTAAAATCCTTTTATTAGATTGGCTATTTTTATGTTTTACTCTTGCCGCTTGTTGTAGCATTGTAAAGGTTTAATAGATTTCTTATTTTCTGTTTCTACATTTCCGTTCGTACACTGAATGACAAAAGGTAGATAAGTATATTCTATAAATATTTAAAATTATTCATTAATACACAGAATGCTTAAGAAAATAAAAATGAGGAGCAGATCATTGTTTAAATTAAAGCATGACTAATCCTATTTATTACAAAAATTACATTATCCAAGGGGCTTTGGAGAAATAATAATAAAAATTCATTTGCTCCATACTACCCACTTTCATTTAGGTCATGGTCTTCATTACTGAGGTTAAGGATGGTAATATATGGTCATTCACATCTCCATGTCATCTTCAAAACAACCCTACGAGATAGTTGAAAGTTGAGAGAAAGTGAATAATGCAAGGACAGCTGAATGGATATTTAAACCCAGTGGACTGTGGATCAAAGCAGGTAGTAATGTGGAGTTTGATTCCAAAGACCAAAAGGATTCTAGGTTGTGGTATTAGTTTTCTAATCCATATTTGGTCTTGTAGCCATGGTTCCACAGAGAGCAGGGAATCAGTGTCTGAAAATTGTGTCTGGCGGCCATGTGACAAGCAATGAAGCTATAGAATTCACTGCCAGGGAGGATTGGAGGGTCACAAGCACAGATGGCTTTAAAAGGGGGGGGGGGTAGACAGATTCATGGAGCAGAGATCCAACATGGAGGGGAGATCCAACATGGAGGAGAGATCTAACATAGTATCCATGGCCACTAAAGGGAGCCTCCATGTAGAGAGGCAGCAAACCTCTAAATACCTGTGTGAAGCAGCTGCTATGCTCTGCTACTTTGGCCCTTCAGAACAACTGGTTGGCCTCTGTGGCCTATTTTGCACGGACCAAGAAACAGGAGTATAGGACACTATATAACTTGTTTTTCGGGGGGGCGGGGGGAGATTCACACAGGTCCTGCCTTCAAAATGAGTTTGCCTCATTTTATTTTCCCCAACCCAGGTTTTTTGAAAATTGCTGAACAACAGTGGCGTAGCGCCAAGGGAATGGGGGGTGCGCGATGCACCAGACGTGGTGGTGGTGTGGCAGGGGGCGCAGTTCCCCCACACTCCGGCCCTGCTAAACAAGCAATCCTTTTGAAAAATCCTGGGTTGGAGCTGCTCCCAAGCGAACGGCCAGGCAGAGGCACTTTTCCTTTTTAAAAATTTTGTGGCTTGCAGCTGTGTAGCTATGCAGGTGCAGCCAGTTATACCGTGGAACATTGGTATGATTGGGGGGTTCATTTCAGCATGGCTGCATAGCTATACATGTAATGCAGGACAATGAAAAAAGAGAGAGAAGTATCTCCGTGCAAAAGTGTGGCAGCAACCCTGGTTTCCATGGCCTCCAATCACTGCGGGTTCCTTTATCACAACTGCAACCCATTATACATTTACTGCGCAGAAGGGCCCTGTGTGAATAGTAACTAGATGGGTGCTCTGAGAATGTTGCTCTGGATTTTGTCTTTTCTTTTTGCACTTCACTTTTAAACAAATAAACAGTCCTTGGCACTATTTGCAGCAGACCCTGGTGCATAATTCACAATGAATAATTGATCTGCTTCGTATAGCCACTTTTTCAGCTTGTGTAATGCCCATGAGCAGATGGAGACTGCATTGAATGTATTTGTTTTTCAAATCTGCTTGATGGATTCCCCCACCCCCCCTTCCATTTTTTTTACTCTGTTGGTTGATGGTGAAATTCAAAAGGTCTCCTGGAATTGCACATTTGCTTAATATATAGTTTGTGAGGTTCTCTCTGTGTTTTGTGACTGGATGATTGCTGGAAATGTTGTGACTGAGCAGTCACAAATTTTAATCTAAATTCCAGTTTTGAGAACGCTCATGATACATGCCACAATCATTTTAGCTACTATAACTAGATGCATCAAATATTTGCAAGGAAAAGTTCTTAAAGAAGGACAAGGGCATACAAAGAAAATGAACTGAAATGTATATAAACATCTTTTAGTGTTTGGTTTCTTTCAGCCTTGACGGTATATTAATTAGTCAGAGTGATATCAAGAAGTCCCCATTTGTATAAGAAACTCATGAAGTGACCCTGAGCCAGTTACTCACTCTCAGCCTAGCTGCCTCCACAATCTCTTGTCAGGATAAAACCTTTTCCTCTCAGCAGAAAAAAAAGAGGAGGTCCTTACACAGAGGAATAAGAGTTCAGATTTATACCCTGCTTTTCTCAACCATAAGGTGTCCTAAAGCGGCTTACAAATGCCTTCCCTTCCTCTCCCCACAGCAGACTCATTGTGAGGTAGGTGAGGTTGAGAGAGTTCTGAAGAACTGTGACTAGCCCAAGGTCACCCAGCAGGCTTCATGTGGAGGTGCGGGGAAACAAGTCCAGTTCACCAGATTAGAGTCCACCGCTCTTAGCCACTGTGCCATGCTTCATTTTGTTAACTACTGGAGGCAGCATTATGTTCCTGGCGCTTCTTTCATTAACATTCATTAGTAGGAAGTGGGAGAATTTTGTATATTTCATTCGCAATAATTTATGCTGGAATAAAACTTATGCTCGGGGCAGCACTGTCAGCCAGAGTTGCCAGCCAATGACAACCAGCAAGACTGGGGCGGGGTGGGGGGGACATGAGGGCACCGTCAGTGGAAGAGCATGATGTTAATTTCAGGATAAAAACCCAAAGTTACATCACTGTGAACATATCACTCTGCTCTAGGACTCAACACAATTCCTAAAATGGAATGATAGTTGCATTTGAGTTTTCTCTAGAAGAGAGGTAATGCTGTTATTCCAAAGGCATTTTTTTCTTTTCTCACTGGATGCCAGATCAATGATGGGCAATCGACACTGGGGGCAGCAGGAACCTGCCTTAAGTACTGTTGGCATTAAACTATTACACAGTGTGTATCAGACTTCCCTCTGTGACACACCTCTGAAGATGCCAGTCACAGATGCAGGTGAAGCGTTAGGAACAAGATCCACCCGACCATGGTCACACAGCCCGGAAAACCCACCACAACCAGTTGAATCTGGCCGTGAAAGCCTTCAACAATACATTATTATGAAAATACCTCGAAGAACACATCTATAATGATATTTATTCATTTTCAACATTTTTATCCAGCTTTTCCATTCAGTTAGGGCCTTTATGATGGAAATAGAAGTCTACCACACATTCTGAAGAAGAAGAAGAAGGAGAAGAAGAAGAAGAAGAAGAAGAAGAAGAAGAAGAAGAAGAAGAAGAAGAAGAAGAAGAAGAAGAAGAAGAAGAAGAAGAAGAAGAAGAAGAAGAAGAAAAAGAGGAGGAGGAGGAGGAGGAGGAGGAATAGTTTGGATTTATATCCCCCTTTCTCTCCTGTAGGAGACTCAAAGGGGCTTACAATCTCGTTGCCCTTCCCCCTTCACAACAAACACCCCGGTAGGTGGGAGGGGCTGAGAGAGTTCCAAGAAGCTGTGACTAGCCCAAGGTCACCCAGCTGGCGTGTTTGGGAGTGCACAGGCTAATCTGAATTCCCCAGATAAGCCTCCACAGCTCAGGCGGCAGAGCGGGGAATCAAACCCGGTTCCTCCAGATTAGAATGCACCTGCTCTTAACCACTACGCCACTGCTGCTCTGGAAATGTAGGTACATGTGGTGGCTTGTTTTTGTAGATCTCAGGGAAAAAATATCAAATTTTACAGGAGTTTATGTTTGTGTTTTTCTTGAGTTCAACCATGCTCCCCATATCCCCATCTTCAGCTCAGTGACCCTGGTGAGCAGATGTTTATCTTTATGACATTTGTTTAGGCATTTGAAAACAGCTATCAAGTCCCCCTTACCCTTTAGCCATCTTCTCTCAAAGCTGAACATATCCAATTACTCTCTAGCCTTTCCTCCTCATGTCGATAGATAGCAGGCTCCATTTGTATACATCTGAAGCTCTTCTTTGACTGTCCTTCCGAAAATGCAGTCAGCAGAATTGGGGGCAGTATTTCCGCTGTGGCCAAGTTAGAGCCAAGCGAAGCTGTACAGCCACCTCCTGTTATCTTGCATACAACCATCGTTCTGTTAATTCAAACCCCACATGTCATTTTCCCTTCAATAAATGCTGAAGGGAGGGGGAATGGGGAATTTAGAATATACACTAAATGCAGCTACAAAACATGAACAGTAACCAAACAGTACGGTAATAAAAAGTTAATCAGATTTTTTAAATCCTTTAGGTTTTAATGAACAGCCTCAATTACCCCAATCAAAGTTAATGAGAATTTTGTTTTGACTTCACTGGATGCAAGGCCCTAATGTAGCCCACAAAATGAACAAAACTGTGAAGTTAAGGAGTTATGAAAACTTGATAAACACAGGCTGCTTTGAGATCTGTGAGGAAGCAGGGACATCAATCAATATGCATTATGAAAGGAGAATTCGAAACGGAACGTCTCTGATGAGCTGTTAACTTCCTCAGATGCTTCTCTATCAGTAACTACAATCACTCACCCGTGAAGCTGTGGCTTTTTTTGTGTTTGAGGGAGACCACTGTCATGAATAGGTCCCTCTTTGCCTATGTCCTTTTCTTTGACATGTCACCAGCTTATCTTACCTGATCACAGTGGAGCTGTAGGAAAGGTGTTACATTCTCATTAGTTTAGCTGTGTTAACATTATAGAGGATAGATGTCTAAGACCAATGATGCACCTGTGTCTTATTCCGCCCTTTGTAAGCAGTAAATTTGTCTCCCTTCCATGCAGGGTAAGTAGCATGTATTGTGCACTGATGTTGTTCACATCTTTTTTTTTTTTTTTGGGGGGGGGGGGTTCTGGCTCGGTGCAGGAGTAATTCATTTCCTTGCAAATTGCAATTTCCTGCCCCAAGTTTGTGCTGTCACCATGGCATGTTGCCTGTGGGTGTTTCCACAAAATATGCATCTGGAATGGGCATGGAGAAGTTTTATTCTGCCTGCATGAATTAGTGTCCTGCAGTGTATGCATCCTTTCTTCCTCCCTCATACAAACTTTAGGTCTCTTTACCCAAAAGCCTGCTTGGGGCAAAGGGTGTGGGAAATAAAAAAATGTATTAAACATATTTCTGAGGAATGTAACGTTAATATCAATACACTGATTTTACTGCCAGTGGGAAACAATTGATTCTACTGTATGGATGAAGAAGGCAGCAAAAACACTTGCCCTGGATGCCACGGTAATAATGATGATGAAGAAGAAGAAGAAGAAGAAGAAGAAGAAGAAGAAGAAGAAGAAGAAGAAGAAGAAGAAGAGGAGGAGGAGGAGGAGGAGGAGTTTGGATTTATATCCCCCCTTTCTCTCTTGTAGGAGTTAAAGAGGCTTACAATCTCCTTGCCCTTCCCCCTTCACAACAAACACCCTGTGAAGTAGGTGGTGCAGAGAGAGCTCAGAAGAGCCCAAGGTCACCCAGCTTGCATGTGTGGGAGTGTACAGGCTAATCTGAATTCCCCAGATAAGCCTCCACAGCTCAAGCGGCAGAGTGGGGAATCAAACCTGGTTCCTCCAGATTAGAATGCAGCTGCTCTTAACCACTATGCCACTGCTGCTTCTTGGGGCTTTTTCTGCTGGGAAACTGCATTGATCTCAACAAGCCTGGAAAGGGTTTGAGTCAAAATTCTTATTGATGAATCTTGATGGCAAATATCCCCTTGCTATTTGAATAATTTCCTGGACATCAGTTCTCCGCTATCCCCTCCCTTTCCTTGCTGCACTGAACTTTTCAGCACATTTCATCTCTGAAAAATTGTGAAAGAAAAGGAACATAATTAGGTGGACTTGCTGTGGCTCAGAGAGGGAAGGCAGATTCTTTGCCAAGGGTCTTGCGTCTTCAGTTGAGGAATTGCAGGCAAAAGGCCTTGAGAAGGACCGGATTCCTGGAAAGTGACTGGTAGCTTCATATATTTAATATACTGGAGGGGCTTGCTCCATATGCCCACACATTACATTTTTTTTATAAAATACCCTAGATCCCCACCACCATTGGTACACCTGCTGGACTACAGGAAAACAGGACCGATTCATGATGCACTCTCCAAATGAGGATTCTAATTGTCTCTAAAACAGCTATACATTGTCTTATTTACCTGCAATTTGGAAAGGATTCATTGGGTGAGGTGCATAGTCCATGAGAAGTTCGTCCCAAGTGGGTGGGGTGTTCCACCTAGAAGAGGAAACCTGTTTCCCACTGAAACTGATAAAGTAGTCATCTTTCAGTGTTTTCAGCACTTGGTGAAACTTCGCAGTCTGGGTGAAACTTCACACTCATTCAACTAGGAAATAAACCACCCCCAATTCAGTTTTTTAAAAGCTTCAAGTTTTTAAATGAACATAGGAATCAAACTTGAATTTAAACTTTTTGTATACCCTCTAGTAGCAGCCAGCACTTGACAAAATCCACTGGAATGCAAAAGTTGTAAGAAGCTGAGCGTTTGACATGTAGCAGACAGTCTACATTTGACAAGTTTTGACAGCTCACATGCACTAGCAATCAGCACTGAATATCTGACAAGGTTTGGAAGATGTTATGTAATAACAGTGAGCCTATGAGAGATTCAGGCCTGCAGCTACAAATACTGTACAGCACTGAAAGAAAACATGCAATAGCAGTCATGATTTCAAAGCTGACCTGTAACAGTGTTGAGTAGACTTTATGGAAACCTAATTGATGTAGCTAAGTTTAATTCAGTTAGACACTCAAGCTCAATATTTGGGTGTGTGTGTGAAATGTAAATTTTAATCCCATCAAAAATTAATGCCAAATTTTGCAATCAAATGCTGATTTCAAAATCTATATTTTTAAATTCAGAAATCCTGGGGACATGGAGTGTTTGGGAAATTTTGCCTGAGCTCTACCAGGGGGCCTGGATCAGCTACCTCATCTTTTCAGTGACAAGTGGAGACCTGAGAATCCAAATTCCAAATTCATGACCAATATTTGGCAAACTACAGACTACGGTAGTTACTTCATAGAATTTCAAAAGATATTCTTTGTTAATTCAGATCCATTTAATGGTGTATGTTTTGGGTAACCATTTGCTCTTTTGGAAAACTTTTGTTTTGGCAGTCTAATAGTGCAATCGGGGCAGGGGAGGGATGAATGTAGGCATATCTCCTTTATGCAGGCATATCTCCAAAATACGTTGGTGTAAGGGTCAGTTATGCCAGAGCAGCACCACTCTGCACTCTCAGGTGCCAGCATAGTCCCACAGCAACTGACCAGAGCCTCAACTGTGGTGTAGGCCCCTGTACCGGTGTGGTTGTGCATGGTTCTGAAGTCATGGCCAGAGTTAGCCAGCTCCCTAAACCTTTCAGCCTGGGAACACCCCCTTTCAGAATCTGAAAGTTAACCCAACAAAAAACACAGCATAACCAATAGGCTCCGATTGTACTGAAAAATCAAGTGTTCCCTCATTGCTACGGCCATTTCCATGGGGCCTGGAGTTGCTTGGGATGTTGATTACAGGTGTGACTCATTATTTCCCTCTCCTGTGTTGGTCAACACCACCCCCCAGTACCCAATTGTGTCCCAACCTTACAACAACCCCAGCTACAACAACCACAACTCACAAGGTGGGGCATGTGGCACAGGTTTCTGCCTCAGAACTCCCTGCCACGTTGACTTAAAGCAAGCAGGGTAGCACTATGGTAGTGGGAAGAGCATGGGAAGGCACTTAGCACAACTGGCAATCTCTTTGCAAAAACACCCAAAGGGGAGAGTAAATTATACTCTGTAGTTGACCTCTCCTTTCAGAAATGTAACAGGTACTTTTTCTCCAGAGACTCAATCCAAAGGGGTGACCATCCCAAACTTCCTTCCCTATTTCTCTTAGTTGTGGCCAGTAGATGCCCCAGCAATGTTGCCTTCCACACCCAAGCCCAGCAGCACTGCTGTTGAGGAAGGTGGCAACAGCCGTGGCCTCCCAGTACCATGGTCCCTTACACATAAGGAGGATTGGTCTGTGGGGACTTCTCCAGGGGAGCTGCTGGGGAGACAGGGTCAAGTTTACAGCACACCAACTCATTCCTTTGCCAACCCCCCCCCCCCCTCAACAGGGTGCTTTGTTTGGAGTGAGGGGCTGTATCTGAGCACATTCTAAATGAAGTAGGCTGCTACACAACCCTTGAACTCATTCTCTTGTAGGGACAAAGGCCTGTGCAACAGTTGTCACAGTGGGTGAATCATTAATGCTTGCTGATCACTTCAAAGCTGGACAGGTTTGAATGACACCCCGTGCTTCAGGGTGGAGTTGTGGTGGTATTCTGCCCCAGAAGGATGCTGGCTTTTATTTATCTTTTCTTTATTGTGTAAGCCAATTTGAATTTTAGAAAGCTAGCATAAAATAGACAGAGGCAGGGACGAAAGATAGACACATTCTAGATTTTTAAGAAGCAGCAGGAAAAGAAGCACAAATCTTCTCATGCTGTTTCTAATATAAAAATTTAAAAGTAATTTTCATGGAGACATTCTTGCATTGTTTCTGCATCTGGAGCTTGTGTTCCCTTAGGTTAGGAGAGAAGCATATCACACTTGCACATCCGTTACAGCGTGTTAGAATGCCCACTTGTTATAGGGAAAGTTATCACAATGCACAATTCTTCTTTAAACATTGTTTAGACATTGTCCATCTGAAACCCTGTTTTTCCCCCTTTGCTTATCAGAAATATCACTTTTTCCCAATTTAAATAACAATTTCCTATTTAGTAGTCTCCGTAGTTTACCATGAATGTGTTCGTGATGCATGACATTTCATTTGTAACTGGTCCTTCATTTACTTAAATTATCTTTTTTTCAGTTTTTGTTCGAACATATCATTGTTGTGTACGTGGCTCTAAATTACACTTAGTTTAATTTTTAAAGCAATGTATAGTAAAATATAGCATTCAGGTATTGTCCCAAAGTTAGGGTTCCCAGCACTGGTGTTGGAATAAGCAACTTCTGTATGCCTGGACAATGGGGGGCGCTATACATCTTGAAGCTGTTCTATTGTTTGCTCTCCATGTCTTGGTTCCACCCACCAACTTCCTCCTTCTTCATCCTGCAGCCATTTTTTTCCTTCTCCTTTTGTACTGAGCACATGGTAATGGCTACCTGCTCCTGTTAGGGCTTTCCCACAGAAGCATATCACACTTGCACATCAGTGACAGCGTGTTAGAATGCCCACTTGTTGTAGGGAAAGTTATCTCTTTAGATTAGGATTTATATCTGTCTACTTTTCTCCTGGAACAATGCCTGTGATCCGAAGTTACTTGAAATAAATGTAAGTTTTCCTTTTTGTGTACATTTGTTTGGAAGAGCTCCTTTTACTGCACTCACACACGGGGCTGGGCTGATCCATATTCAACCGAACTCCAACATCTGGTTGGGAATTACTGGGAGATTTTGGGGGTGGAGCCTCAGAAGGGTATGGTTTGGGGAGACGAGGGACTTCAGTGGGGTATATATCCATAGAGTCCAACTTCCAAAGCAGCCATTTTCTCAAGGATAACTGATCTATGTGGCCTGAAGAGCAGTTATAATAGATAGAGGGAGATCTCAAGCTACCACCTAAAGTTCATGTGAGTTTCCTGTGCCAGCTCCTTCTTTAAAGGGGATGAGGGATGTAAACTTCAGAGGGTCTTGGTGGGAGAAGACCCAACTGAAATTTATTTTGAGACTAATGCTCCACCCCCTTCCAGGTTGTTAGTCTGTGTTTCTTCTGCCCCCTGGTCTGGGTTTTGAAAATAACATGTAGAATCACACAGGAAATTTTCCCATCAGGAAATCAATGTCCATGCATTTATTGGATAGAGGATCATAACTGAATATATCTGGTGAAGGAATGCTATTGGCTGTTCCCCTGATTCTTGATTATTCAGGTGAATTGGCTTATGCTGGCCACAAAACATTTGTCTGTAGAGTGATATATTACCTGCAAACTGAATCAACTTAAATGAACTAGGAACATATCACTCAGGGTGACAAATTTTCTCACAGTTGAACTTTTCATTGATAATTAAACCATACTGGCCTAATGTCGGAATGGTTTGTGGCTAATGAAGAAAAGGAATACTATGTGTTCTTCACTTCATAGTCATAGTTCCGTTATAAATATTCTATTGCTTCAATTTCTATCACTGTCACAGAGGGAAGGAGGAAATTACCATGGGGGGTCTCAAGTCTCCACACCTTTCCCCAGCCAGTGTATACACCTATACTATGATGAACATCAGTTAGAAGATATACACTCATAATGTGACTAAACAGATTTCATTGAGCTCAGGGCCAGAGTAGACAAGGTGCCCTTGTGCCTGCCATGGGGATGCTGGCGTGCTGTTACTCCACCGTGCATTTTTTTTCAAGTGCTGAAACAGCCACAGGTGGAGGCTTTGGGCATTTGGAAATGTGTACGTGTGAAAGGACAAGAGTACTTCTGCTTGCCATTCCTCAGCCTGCCTCAGTACACCATGCTTAACCACTCTGAAATAGATGTGGCATCCCTGTGGTGAACATGAGGATGCCATCACATCTGCTTTGGCTCTCAGAAGTGTCATTCTCCTCACATTGGCTGTGTCACTGTGGAATAATTCTAGCCCTGAATGTGTTCTTTCTAATTGGTGCTCTCCAGTTATCTATAATACATTCATTTTTATCGCATTTAAATAAGGTGGTCTTGATTGTTTTGAAATGGTTGAGCCTTTGGTTCATGGTCTGGCATTACCACTTTCTCAGATTTGGCTTACCTCTCTTACCATTGGGAAAAGGAAATGGAAAGAATGTACACCACCGTAGGAACCAGATTCTAGTGCATAATATCCCATTCGCTGTGATTCTGTGCACCAGTAAAACCTTGGCACTTACAATCATGTACAGAGATGGAAGATCGAAACCATTAAGTGTTCTAAAGTTTCAGTGCTGATGCCATAAATTCCATTTGTGCACAACTTAACCCCAAATTACCCAGTGATCCTTTTGGCATGACTCTATTCAATAATATGTCATACAATTTAAAGTGGTCAGAGCACGCATTAAGTATTTGGAACATGTCAAAGCCATCATTAATTATTTCCCAGCATTATAATGTAGTTCTCTTGTTCTCTTCTAGTTTGCTTCTTGATTGTTCAATTATAAACATCATATCATATTTCTGGACAAGAGCCACCTACACTTTTAGTAACTCTTATACTGGCTGTATAAGGGTTTTCCAGGATGTGTGGCTGTAGTCTGGTAGATCTTGTTCCTAACGTTTCTGTGGCTGGCATCTTCAGAGGTGTATCATAGAGAGAAGTCTGTTACACACTGTCCAGTGAGAAGGGAATGTTTTTAGTGGGATATATATTATCCATGTCTCAGGGTGGGTAACCAATCAGAAAGTGTTTGGGTGGAACTTGCTGTGCATTGTTATGTATTGTATTGCGGGTGGGAATCACCTGGGAGTGAATCACCAGGGAGTGATTCACATTTGCATTCCCTGTAGCAGCAACAGTCTCAGTGAATTCAAACCCTGTGTCTTGGTGGAGCCCATTGTCCATGAACCTAACATGCCCTTGGCCTTTGATTCTGGTGTGTTTAATCACTGGTAGCCAAATTTTGGTAATTCTCAGAGTCTCTTACTTCTTGTTGAAGTTTTCTTGGTGTTTATGGATTTCAATGGTCTCCCTGTGTAGTCTGACATAGCAACCTTCTGAGTTGTCCAGAATTTCAATTTTCAAATAGAATGTTATGTCCAGTTTTGTTTAGAGCATGTTCTGCTTCTGCAGGTTTTTCAGGAAAGTTAAGCCAACAGTGTCTTTCGTGCTCCTTAATATGAGTCTGAATGCTGCATTTTATAGTTCCATGTAGACCTTTCCACAGCTGCAGGGTATGCAATAGACTCCTGCAGAAGTGAGGGGGTCTGCTTTTGTATAAGTTTGTATAAGTTTGTATAAGACTGAGAAAGAATCCAGTTTGAGGAGAACATACTCTTTTCTTGACGCATGTAACCCCAAACCCTTTATATACCTGGATCACTGAAGTGCCTGCTTATATTGTAAAATATGAAATAACTTGTAATTTGTCCCCTCTTTGTGGCTGCAGTCAGATGCTTTGCTGTCCGAGGGTGGATCTCTTATGTGTGAGGTTCCTATACCAATAATACACACTACTCCAATGCTGGGGTAATAAACTGGCCATAGCCATTTTATTGAGAAGTGTGAGGCTAAGCATGGGTCTGGATCTGGTCATATGGGTAACGTGCTACAGCTCAGCAGGGTGGGTGCTCTGTCCTGAGCTTCATTCTATTGCAGGGGTCTGCCGGGCGGATGCTCCTGGCCAGAGATGTTCCCCTTCGGCCTGGTTTGGCAGGGGCGGTTGCCTCTTGCCGCTGTTGCCGTCCCCAAGGGGAAGGCGTAGCTCCCTAGCTCCCTTCCCCTTGCCCTTCCAGAGCCATACCCATGTGCCAAACCTCAAGTATCTGGGCTATGACAAAATAAGCATACATTAACATAGAAAATTAGGGAGAGGTGGGTGGGCAAATCATCACCCGGCGAGCACATGGCCTGGACAAAGAAGGGCAAGCCCCCTTTAAAGTCTCGGCTCGCCCTCCTTTCTTCCAGTGCCGCTAGCCCTTATCTAGCGTGGCTCCCTCCCCCTTCCACCCTTACTGAGGCGGCGTCAGTTAGTCTTGCTTTTTCCCAACCCTGAGCAGCAACCGCACCTCTTGGTGATTCACAGGTGTCTTTCTTTTAATGACCAACATTGGCGCTAGAGTGTATTAATTGCTTTTTGCTGGGGCACAGTCACGGACAACTATTCAGTGATTACAATAAATGGTTGTAGGCATCAAAGACACACAGAGACCCTCGTGTTCACAATCCCAAGCTGCGGTATTTTTTTCTTTTAATTATGAGGGGGGTTTTTTTTAAAAAAAGGAGGTAGAAGCAGATTGGGGAGGTGCTGTGAAAAGCACTACAATTGTGCAATAAACGATGCAAATGAACATGTCTGAATAGCTTACGACTAGCAAGGAGAATGAGAGCCAAACCCTCCCCAAACTGGATACTCAAGCATGCCTAACTTAATTAAGTATGCTCAGTGAGAGAGTACCATATGTAATAGTGCATACATTTATTTGACTTGCATCTTTCTGCAAACAGAGATTCTGCATTTTCTTTTTACAGAATTTGAATTTTTAGCACAATAAAATCAAACCTAATTGTATACAGGCCAGCAAATGAAAGATCTATTTTAAAAATCCAACTGTCTTCAGTGATTAATAGTAAACTTTCCCTGTTCCAACAGTCTTTATTACATGGTGCCAAATGAATCGCATCAAGCCCAACTACTGTTACTGTCAATAAATCTATGCTTTTTCATAACTTTAATGTTTGCCAAAACTGAATTTTAAAAAATCTTTTGTTATTGCAGGTTGAATTTGATTGCCTCAGGAGACAGTGTTGTACAGTAAGTAGAGTTAAGAGCCCAGATTCAAATGGAATTGATTTTCCCAGTGCCATTCCTTAATCATAACTGAATATTGGGGTGCTGTATAGAAATATTACGATCATAGTTTGAAAGAAGAGGCCTTCTCTCCTGACGTTTTGCCTGCATCTGTGGCTGGTGTCCTCTGAAGATGCAGGCGAAACGTCAGGAGAGAATGCTGCTAGAACACGGTCATACAGCCCAGAAACCACACAGCACCCCAGTGATTCTGGCCGTGAAAGCCTTCGACAATACATAACTGAATATCTTTTTGCTATGTAATCCATTAACTTTCTAATTCCAATTTCACTGGGAACATCTCTAAAAAAAGGGGGGAACTATGTTACTTCAGTTTTTGCTACATTACTGAGGAGTTTGGGTACCTTGACAAATCCCATGGAAAAGCAGCTTTAATCCTCAGTATGATTATATCAAGATTCATTTTGTGCAATGTTCATGGGGGAAAAAATCACACAAAAAGAATATCGATACAACTTTATGAACAATCTCAACACAATCACTTTTCTCAGTGTTATCACAGGAGAGGAAAATGTATGTAAGAAGTGAAAGAAAAAAGAAAAGCTGCGGCAAACAGCACGTGTGAAGCGCTCTGTACAAAACTGGGAACTAATGAACACACCGTCCCTGCTGGAAACAAGATTGCGTAATTCAGAAAACCTGAATTTGGGAAGACTTTTGAAGGGGGGGGCGGGATTTAAAAATATACCTATTTCTGATGGCCACTCAGCTATAGTTAGGGTCACCAATCTCCAGTACAATTGTAAATTTACAATTACAGATGTCTGTAGATTTCCTGCTATTACAACTGATCTCCAGACAACAGTGATCCATTCACTTGGAGAAAATGGCCACTTGGCAGGAGGACTTATTATATCCTACTGAACTCCCTCCCCTCCCTGAGCCCCACTTTCTTCAGGCTCCACCCTAAAATATCCAGGTATTTCCCACTTTGCAGGAGGCAACCCTATCTATAAAACTCATTTGATGCCTAATCTCTCAGCATAATCTGTCACCTGGGATTGAGAACTCAGAGGCCGCTTCCGCACACGCAAAATAATGCGTTTTCAAACCACTTTCACAACTGTTTGCAAGTGGATTTTGCTATTCCGCACAGGTTCAAAGAGCACTGAAAGCAGTTTGAAAGTGCATTATTCTGCATGTGCGGAATGAGCCAGAGTGAGTTAATCCTTTATATCAGTGGTTCTCAACCTGGGGGTCGGGACCCCTTTGGGGGTCGAACGACCCTTTCACAGGGGTCGCCTAAGACTCTCTGCATCAGTGTTCTCCATCTGTAAAATGGATATCACCACAACATGAGGAACTGTATTAAAGGGTCACGGCATTAGGAAGGTTGAGAACCACTGCTTTATATGCTGCCTTGATATTCTTGGAGAAAGGTGGAGATTGTTAAAAAAAACCTATATAGTTGCCACTTGTAGTATGTGATGGTATTGTGTTAATGCTTGCTTTATGTTAGAGAGGAATACTTCCATACTCATCTTCCCTAAGCACATTTGGCCTAAAAGAAAAAATAAAGTCATCACAATCTAATGGTTGTGCAACTCAGCTGTTTGGCTTCAGTCCACTGACTTGTGCAATCTACATCAAACTGTGGCTTGGTACCAAATGGAGAGGCTACACATAGACCAGGAACCACATCATTCAAACCTGAAACTGCTCTTGAAAGATGGCAATACAGAACTCTCTTAGGGCCCAACGTTCCTATATGCTGAAGTGGAAAATACACTGACAGTCCTTAGCTCACTTCCAGCCACAGCAGCAAAAGAAAATGTACAATTACAGCTTTATGCAGCCGGTCAAGGCAAAGCATTCCCGCAAATGACTGCTCCATTCTTTCCTATGACTCAAACACTTAGGCAAAGAACTCTGAGGATAACCTTTAACCTCTTTCTGACATCTTTTTCTTTTTTGGATTTCTTCTTCTTCCTCCTCCTCCATTCATTTTTCTATTACATTTCTCTTTCCCCACGCTTCAATGTGTTACAATTTTGGAAAACCAATATTTCAGAGCTGAGTTTGAAAGGTTCCCAGATCTTTTTCATGCCATTTTCATCTTTCAAGAGCTCTGTTTCCCAGAGCTTGAAAAGTAGGCATACTCTATAAGAGGGCTGCACTCAGGCCTACCCTAGGGACAGGCCAGACGTAGTGAACACCTGCTACAAGATTCATCCTTCCAAGGGATCCCGACACGCAGGAGCACTTGGCTTGATGAAGTGAGTTCGGTAGACTGAGCTCAGGCGCGACTCGGTGGCGTGCTTTTATCATACAAGCCGTTTGGCAGAGGCATTGAGCATTCATGCCAGAATTGAAGAGCACTAGCAAGACTGGATTGGGGGTGTTTAGACTGGAATAGCAAGAAGAACTGCAAATCAGAAGCACTGGCAAAACCAAAGGCAAAGGGACTAGGAAAACAGATGGTACTGATATCAGCCCCCATTAGATCACAGAGATAATGGCTTTCAGCCCCCTTGTTTTTCTTATCTCCCATTATGTTCATTTATCTCCTCCAAGCTGGCACCAATCATCCAAAACTGGCAATTTCAGTCAGCCACATTCCCATGGCGTCTTTATGTGCTGGCTTCTGTGCAAATGTCTTGGGTATGGTCTGTAGCCCTTCCTTCTGCTTGTTGTGCACCTCCTATGTATGCTCCAGTGCATGCGTGTGTGCAATCACACACACAGCCCTCCACTGCCAGGCTGCTTCACAAAAGTGCAGACATGCGGCACAGAAGCCCTTTAAAACACACACACACAAGCAGGGCGGTTGTCTGGGGAGCCTTGCTGCTCATTCGTCCCCCCCCCCCCCGCCCTCCATCTACCTTTTATTTCCCGTCACCCAAGTGGATTGCGTTGCAATCCTGGAACAAACCCGACAAGGTCACACTGTTTGATTCTGATGTCAGTTTCAATTACGCGGCAGCTTTTATAACCAAATCAAAATACAAAAGGCTAAAAAAGAGAGACAGTGAGGAGGCGACGCAGGATCCAGCTGCAGGCTGGGAAATGACATTTCAATTTGTCAATTGATCCATTTCTCCTTTTTGAGGTTTTTTTTTTCCTTTTTCTGTTCTCTAAGTTTTTAATTAGCTTGTTTACAATGTGGATAACCAAGAAGGGAAATGGACCATTCCCCAGCAGGGAAGGCAAATCTGGCTTTGGCCCTAGATACTACTGGGCCTTCAAGATTCCTGTTCTCTCTACATGTGTGATTCGTGAAAATCTAGGAGATGAATAACTTTGATAGGGCAACTTGTGGATCCCGTTTTGGTAGAACTAACTTCCTCTGGCTCAGCCCTAGCCATTTATATTAAGCAGTGAGGAATCAGTGCAAGAAAAGAAAAAGACAGGTATTGTGTTTGCATCCTGAGACCTAAATAGACCTCAAAGTATTTCTAGATAAGCATTATGGCAGCCATGGAAAGGGCAGAAGAAATATTTCCCCTCATATTAACTCTAGTGGCATTTGATCCCTGGAATGGCAATTCTCATTCAAACCTTTCTGTCACAACTGCTGATATATCCACATAAAGGAAGATATGCACACATCATCCATTCATGCTACTTTCACAGGCTGTATGAGCTGCTGCACAGTCTCTCTGGTCCAATAACAAAGGAACTGATCATTGTTGTAGAACCCCCTTCTGAACAACTTGCTGTTAATACAGGCCTCACTGGACCCATAACCACTGGATGAGAGACTACAAAGCCACATTCTGGTGCCATAAAGACAGAAGAGTTGCTTACCTTTACAGGACACAGGTGGATTTGGGGAACACATATACTTTTATTTTTTCCCAAAGTCTTTTCAAAAGAATGCTAAGAGATAGATTTGAACAGCAGGGAATCTCATACACTGGAAGGGGGCTTGATAAAGGCTTATACTATTATGTATGGGGCGGAGAAAAGGGATAGGGGCCATTTCTACATGGTCCAAATATCTTGGACTTAGCAAGGGAAATATCCCGGTTTGGCCAAGAAGAAAGGAGTTGATAATAAAACTGCAAGGATTGTCATGCCCTTATATAAAGCCATGGTGCGACTGCACTTGGAGTACTGTGTTCAGTTCTGGTCACCACATCTCAAAAAGGATATTGAAGAGATAGAAAAAGTGCAGAGAAGGGCAACGAGGATGATTGAAGGATTGGAGCACCTTCCTTATGAGGAGAAGCTGCAGCTTTGGGATTCCTTAGTTTGGAGACGAGATGTCTGAGGGGGGATATGATTGAAGTCTATAAAATTATGCATGGAGTAGAAAATGTTGACAGAGAAATTTTTTTCTCTCTTTCTCACAATACTAGAACCAGGGGGCATTCATTGAAAATGCTGGGGGGAAGAATTAGGACTAATAAAAGGAAACACTTCTTCACACAACATGTGATTGGTGTTTGGAATATGCTGCCACAGGAGGTGGTGATGGCCACTAACCTGGATAGCTTTAAAAGGGGCTTGGACAGATTTATGGAGAAGTCGATCTATGGCTACCAATCTTGATTCTCCTTGATCTCAGATTGCAAACGCCTTAGCAGACCAGGTGCTCAGGAGCAGCAGAAGGCCATTGCTTTCACATCCTGCATGTGAGCTCCCAAAGGCATCTGGTGGGCCACTGCGAGTAGCAGAGTGCTGGACCAGATGGACTCTGGTCTGATCCAGCAGGCTAGTTCTTATGTTCTTATGTACACATGGTTCCTGGTCCTAAAGCAGGTTTGTTCAACGGTATTTTCCTTATCCTGCGATTTTCAAAAATTGCCAATTTGGTTATTCTTTTCAAAAATCCCACGTTGAACCCACTACTGTACAAACACCATGGGAGCAGAACCAGTTCATTTTTCCTGCCCAGTCACCTAATCTCCTTGCCCAACCTTCCACCCGCCTGATCTCCCCACCTGACGTCATGTCAATGTTCAACTCTGCTGAGCCACGGACCGTTGCAGCTCGCCTTTCCCGAAACATTCCCCCAAGCATGTTTTCTGCTCATGGTATCAATCAGGTGCCATTTCGCCAGGGTTAATCAGGAGTGGAGTCCCAAAATGTCCCTGTTTTCTTTTCTGTACATGTACTGGTTTCTTGGAGCACATAGCTAGAGAGATGTGCACTTTGGGCTGAATGTTAGTGGGCGTATCACCGTGGTCTCTCATTTTCCACAAAAATATGACAACATGAGTGGGAATGTGATGTGATGATTGTTTTTTGCTGCCGCTTGCTGTGTTGAGGCCTGCGCTGGGCCCTGTCTAAAACTGAAAAAAGGGGGGCTTTGCTTTCCCCCTCACTCTTTGGGTTGACCTGGGCCAGCAATTCAAAAGGCAGGGTGGAGACGTTCATTCAACCTGCCGCCCCAAAACAACAGCCCATCAGAACACGGGACACCAGGGATGTTTGCACATGCATGTAAATGCTTGCAGTGTAAATACAAAAGATTCTGGCTCGTGCAAAACAAACTGGAGTATTTCCTCCCAGTCTTCACTCAGTTCCTTCACAGAAATGGGCAGCCATGTGAAACTGGGATAAAATAGACCCGGATTGCAAGATTGCAACCTGGTATAATTGTGCCATGTGGAAACGGGTAGGGTGAACTCTTTTCTCCTTCTCACATATTACTAGAGCTATGAAGTTGATGGGCAATAGGTTCAGGATGACAAAAGGAAATGTTTATTTACTTAGTGGGTAATTAAATTGTAGGATTCACTACCAGTGAACTTAGTGATTGCCAGAGGGGGTGTGGCGAGGGCGTTCCTGGGGTGTGGTGGGGGTGAGACAGGGGCGTTCTGGGGTGGGATGGGGCGGAGGACTTTCCCCCCTTGCTACGCCTCTGGTGATTGCAACAAGCATAGATGGCTTCAAAAGATTTTTTTTGTTTTGTCTGTTGTTGTTGTTGTTGTTGTTGTTGTTGTTGTACAGTCACAGCAAACATCTGAAAAGCACTACTGAGAGATAACATCAGGGAAGAGTATTGGTTTTTATGCCCTGCCTGTTTGGCCCTTCAGAGCATCTGGATAGCCACTGTGTGAAAAAGGATGCTAGACTAGATAAACTGCTAGCATAATCCAGCAGGGATCTTCTACTGCAGAGTTTATGGTTTATTCCTATCAAATTCAGTCATATATTGTAGCTTAATACATATCCATTTTATAGTTCCAATATTCAACAACCATTATAGGTTTTTCAAGATCTTGGCAATTATATGGGTCTGTAAATGCCTCTCATTTTGGTATGTAACACCCAATGACCCATTCAGTCACATTATTTTAACTTAATCTACCTCAAAGGGATGTTGGGATAATGAATTATATTACTGTATAGATGCTGTTATGAGGGCCTTGGAGAACGGATGAGACTGAAGTGTGAGAAATAAGAGTCATTCACAGTTTAGAAAAAAATGATTGAAATAACATTGCCCCCTTTTGATCTGAAACATAAGTTTATTCAGCAACTTCACGAGAAATTGCTCTCAAAATCCTGCTTGTATATTCACACAGCTGTGTGTGAGAGAGGGAGTTTTCTTCCCACTAAAATTTCACTTTTTAAAGAATCCAAGGGAGGGAAAGAATCATAGTACAATTTAATCTTGTCAGATCTTGGAAGTTAAGCAGGGTCAGTACTTGGATGCGAGTAGACCAAGAAAGACCGCATAGGAAGGGAATGGCAAACCAGCTCTTCTCACTTACATTGAAAGCCCTTCACTGGGGTTGCTATAAGTCTGTTGAAGCTCGACAGTACTTACGTATGTAACAATCTGTGACCTTGGCTACTTTCACATAAATTTTATTTATTTTTTTGTTTGCACCCTGCTTTTCTCCCCAATTAGGACCCAAAGCAGATTACATTGTTCCACTCTCCTCCAATTTATTTTCACAACAACTATGTGAGACAGGTTGGGCTATAATTGGCCTAAGACTGCCTAAGCTTCCAGGGCATGAATGGGGATTCAAACCTAGGTCTCACAGAGACCTAGTCCAACATCTTACCAATTACATCTGGATCTCACAACAGGTTTCCCATGTTTCACCACTTGACTGGAGTATTTTTCCCCCATGTTCCCACATCAGATTAGTCTCTGTTTGGACACAGACCAATCACACCTTGTTCCTTCCCCGTACACAAAAATCTGCTTTATTTTAAGCGTGTAAAAAAAAACTGGTGTTTCCTAGTCAGGATGTTATTAACACAAGCAGTTTCTTGTGTTTGAGGGGGAAACTGTATAATCACAGTACTTCAGTGGAATTCTAGTCAGTTACTATCTTCATTTGTTGGTGATTGCAAAAAGCAGGTCCCAGGCAACAATTAGCATAACAAAAGAGAATTGCCTGGCTTTTAGAAGAGGGGATTCCTAAAGACTTCACAAATGCAAGGAGTTTTTAAAAAGATTATTAAAGGGATGGTGTTATTCTTATCCAGTATTACCCAATGCTAATTAAAAAAAAAACAGAATAGAATCACTCTCAGTCTGCCTTCTAGGGATGGGGAAACGTGATTATTAGAAGAGTCTGCAAATATGTGAACAGTTTTTATTTTTTAATATGCATTGCTTATTTCTATACCTGAATGAATTACCCATCATTCTCAAAATGGTAACGAAGTCAAAAAAGAAGGTGGCCGGAATATCCTGAGACTATAGCCAGGGTTTTTTTTTTTTTTTTTTTGGGGGGGGGTATGTACATCAGGTGTCAAAGGAAAACCACTGCCAAAAATGGAAAGAAAATGGATTACCCTGAGCTGTCAGAAATCTCTGTTGCAAGGGCAATTTCACACAGAATCTTATTAGCAACTTGACTCCCATACAAAATCACCTTGGTATGGAAGTAGCCCTTCTACAAACATGTCTGAGAATCCCAAATCTTGCCACTAGGTTTGGTTTCTCAGATAGCTTTGCCAGCTTCATGGGCATCTAAATCCGAATTTTCAAATAAAAATAAATGAGATGAGATAACACTACACTGACATAGATACTATTCCTTACAGTTACTTCTGGAGGAGACAAACAGTATGTAAAATGCACCTTTCTGCAACATTCCATAACTTGATCCAATAAGTAACATCTGGCGATCTAAGGGTAATCACATAATTCAGAAAGTAATGGAAATTTCTGGTGCCAGCTTGAATTTCCAAGATCATTTGTCTGCCATCCACCACAGGTAGTCACACTGCCACAAAAGACACAGCCAGATTGTTCAGCCCTTTTTACCTCTGTGACAAAAGGCACAGATTTTTTAAAAGTAAATATTTCTTGTTTTATCACATACTGCCAGCGCTTTCACTCTGAAGTGGTTTTACTGCAAGTCATATACAAATAATAGAAGAAAGTGTTTGCTATAACCACACAAGAACAGCAACCCACTGGAAATCTCCTGGTGAGAAAATATGAAAGAATTGGGGAGGGCTGGGGGGAATGAAAGACCTGTTCCTTTAGATCTCGACAGACATTCAAAGAAAAAGCAAGGCTGATTTCAGCTTCCACTACAATAATGTCTTAAACTCAACTTGGGATATTTCACAGCATTGTATAAGAATCTATGATCTAAGTCTCTTAACGTGACCTTTGAAGGGAGTTAGTATGGCCAGAGAACTATGAAAATTGAGATACACAAAGGTTGCTTGCACTGAGCTGGTAAAGGATTAATCACCACCCGGTATGTGTTGCTACACAGGTCATGTAGTCTGGGAAATGTTTTGGTTACAGTTTCTTAATTGAACTGCACTGTTCTTAGGCTAGAAGACCGAGCACCTCTCCAATTTTCACTGTTTTGGTCATGGAAACATTTCTGCAGGATTCTTTCATGAGAAAAAAAATCATAATATGGAAATGTTAAAAAAAATATATTGCTAGATAGATGCCAGGTGTACTGGAAATGCATGGAGCCTGCTAACCACTTAGGTTTTTTTTTTAAAATGATTCTGGATTTTCATTGGGTAGTGTTTAAACCAGGGGTGTCCAACTCTGGTGCCTCAGATGTTCATAGACCACGATTCCCATCAGCCCCTGCCAGCATTGCCAACTAGCAATACTGGTAGGGGCTGATGCGAATCCCTGCTCTGCCACTTGAGCTGTAGAGGCATAGCTGGTGAACCAGATTAGCTTGTGCACTCCGACATGGGTGACCTTGGGCTAGTCACAGTTCTTCAGAGCTCTCTCAGCCCCACCCACCTCACAGGGTGTTTGTTGTGGGAGGGAGGGAGGGAAAGGAGATTGTAAGCCCCTTAGAGTCTCCTTACAGGAGAGAAAGGTGGAGTATCAATCCAAACTCCTCCTCCTTCTTCTAATGTACTTAATTGTCCATTACAGAACACATGTGGGTTGAAAAATAGGCTCATCATGGTGTCATTGTGCTAGTGCAGGGGTAGGGAACCTGCGGCTCTCCAGATGTTCAGGAACTACAATTCCCATCAGCCCCTGCCAGCATGGCCAATTGGCCATGCTGACAGAGGCTGATGGGAATGGTAGTTCCTGAACATCTGGAGAGCCGCAGGTTCCCTACCCCTGTGCTAGTGTATCCTTACCCCCTTACACCAAATGCTGAAAATGATATTTTTTCCTCACTGTACATTTCCAGGAAGACTTGAATCAGTTGTGTCCATGAGTTTCCTTCAGTGTATCCTTAGCAGGGTGCATTGAGGTCTCAATAGTGGGGATTGCAGCCAGGTTTAAAATACCAATCTGGGGTCAACACTGCCATCTTTTTCAAAGCGAACAGACTGTAGCTTGGATCATATACCTTTGTTTTCCCCTGACATCTCTCCAGGTACCTCTGAGGCAGTCCTACATGGCTGGTGCATTCTTCTTATGCTAGGCACTTCAGGACAACTTATGCTAGGCACGTCAAGACAGAACTCATGATACCCAGCATCAGTGTAGCTGCCAACTCTGTTTTTAGTGTACACATGTTCATTTGAAGAAGAAGAAGAATAGTTGGATTTATATCCCCTCTTTCTCTCCTGTAAGGACACTCAAAGGGGCTTACAAACTCCATTCCCTTCCTCCCTCACAACAAACATCCCTGTGAGATAGGCGGGGCTGAGAGAGCTCAGAAGAACTGTGATTAGCCCAAGATCATCCAGCTGGTGTGTGTTGGAGTGCACAGGCTAATCTGAATTCCCCAGATAAGCCCCCACAGCTCAAGTGGCAAAGCGGGGAATCTAACCCGGTTCCTCCAGATTAGAGTACACCTGCTCTTAACCACAATGCCACTGCTGCTCCCACTATGCCATTATTTGAAAGTGATAATCAGGATGGTACAAAGTACCACCAAGTTGCAGCTGACTTGTGGTGACCCTGAGGGTTTTCAAGGCATGATACTTCAGAGGTTTGCATTGCCTGCCTCTGATTAGCGATCCTGGTATTCCTTGGTGGTCTCCATACAAATTCTAACTAGGCCCAACCCCTGCTTAGCTTCTGAGATCTGATGAGAATGGGCTGGCCTGGACTATCAGATCAGAATATAAAGATTGTATTTTTATACAAGTGTATGCATTTGCACACCTTTCTATCTGATCAAGAGCCTCAAAAAGCAAGGGATAGAAGGCAATAAAAAGTGCATAAGTTAGAAGAAGACTTGGATGCCAATTTCCCCCCACACGCTTTCAGTTTTCAGCGATGTGGCATATAAAAAAAATCTACATGTGTCATTTTCAAGAGTGACATCGTCTCACAAGCAGCTTGAATTAAGTAGTCAAAGAGACAGACAGCTATTTAAGGATCACTCCTCCTTCAGTCATCCACGATCATTCCTTTCCCCTAATACTTATCAGTTCTAGAGTCATTTTCTGTGCTTACCTACAATTTAAATCCTTATCCAGCTTTTAAACATATTTTTTCAACACTAACGCTTTACGGCAGCATAGCTCATATCAGTCATGCTAAACAGAAGTAGGTTAACTGCAGTTTTGCAGCATTTGGATTCAGCTGACAAACCTCTAGCTCCAGACATCATCATCTCAGGAGCAGAGGAGTTTGAACACAGCCTAGTAGGCAACTCGGAGTGATTGTTCTTTATGTCAGACCAGTATAAATTTAGTCATGGGAAGAGGGGGTTAGATCCCAAGATTATTTTCTACAAGCAGAAAGGGACCGCTGATTTTTATCCATTAACCTTCCTTTCTTTGGACACCAACTTTGTCCCTAAGTCAGGGGGCTGCATTGGAAGGAGAGAAATGGCAACAATTATCCCCTCTTCCACTGGCAGAACCTACTGATACTGCTGGGAAGCAAGCTTCAATTTCAAACCAGGGGGTTGGATCCAGAATACATTTTCTGCTTTTGCAAGGGACTTTTGTCACATGAACACATGAAGCTGACTTAGACCACTCAAGTCAGCATTGTCTGCTCGGACTGACGGTGGCTTTTCAAAGTCTCAGATCAAGGTTTTTCACATTACCTCTTCACTGATTCTTTCAACTGCAGAAGCCAGAGATTGGACCTGAAACTTTCTGCATATGAAGCACATGCTCTACCACTGAGCCACAGACTTCCCTCTGTTGTCAGTGGCGTAGATTGTTACTGCTCCCCCATACTTTAGCTCACTGATACTACTGCTCCTCCATACTACAGCTCACTGATACAGCATATGCTGCTATTAGGGGACAGGAGATCCTCAGGAACAGCATCAGAGCCAAATCAGAGGTCTGAGTCAGGAAGAGGGAATCCCTTCAACTTAGCAGAGAATTTAGTCAGGATCCAATTCAGGGAGTTGTTTTTTTTTACTTTGTAAGCAGTTCTTGATATACCACAGGAGAGCCCCAGAACATACTTCACTTCTCACAATACGGCAATCTGCATCCAGATTCCGCAAAGTAGGGGAAGTGGTTTGTACCCCAGATGCTCTGCTTTTGAGTTTCTCTACAGTGGCTGCTTGGCTACAGTTAAAGACAGAATGGCATACCAGGTGGGGCATTGGTTTCCTCTATGGATCAGGTGGCAGAAATAGCTGCAAGGGATGCTTCTGTTCCAAGCATACTGCTTGGATGGTGAATCTGGTGGAGGGGGAAAGACTGACAGCAACTCACAGACATTAAGCTGGTATGATTGGATTGGATGTTAGCACAAACCTTCTCAATGGTGTAATGAGTATCAGAATCACTGTTGCACACAAAGCAAAAGGTGACAAGGGGCATATTCTCCAGATGCAGTATATTTTTTTCAGACTGAGACTTTTTGATTGCTTGCATAAGCATTCTCTCTCTCTCTCTCTCTCTCTCTCTCTCACACACACACACACACACACACACACACACAGAGAGAGATCTGCTAAGAACTATCTCACTTGGTATCCAGAGGCCACTTCCAGAGAGGTTTGCAAGGCCATGGTACACAGCTAATGCAGAGAGAGTAATGCTAGAGATGTTGCCAAGCTTTACAAATATTAAAATTACATTTTAATAGATGTACTGTGGCTTACATTCATGTTGTGGGCTACAAAAAGGCTCTGTTGTGTAAATGCCTATTTGAAGGCCTGATGGGGAGATCAAGCATGGACTTAAATATTCAAGAATACAGGTAAAGGAGGGAAGGATGCAGTGCTGGATTTAGAAAAAGAGAGGCCTAAGCTATTCCACTTGTGAGGCTCTTCTCAATCCCCCACACCCTCATGACTAGAGGAAGATGTTTTAAACAAAATCGAGTAAAGCCGAGGATGATGACAGGTGTTTAAAATTCTGCAATTCACAATTCCTCCTCTGAAGAGCATAAAATATTATTGTTAAATACCATCGTGATTTTTTTAAAAAAATGAATACAGGTTAAATTTAACACTGTGAAAAACTTTTACTGTAACTGAAGGGTTGTTAGAGACTATGGCACATTATGACAGCATGAGTAAGAAAGGTCTATGACAGTGTCAAAAATGTTATACACCTTGGCCAGAGGCCAAGATTTTGAGACCCTAGGCTTCATCCTGCCAAACCTGTAGGTAAATTCAGCATTGGAAGGATGAGAGAGTGAACTTGTGTACTGTTGTAGTTGGGCTGTCAGACTAAGTTTTGGGATACCCAGGTTCAAATTCCCACTCTGTCTTGGGTGATCTTGGGCCACCCTCAGATATTAACCTACCTCACGTGGCTTTTATGAAGATTAAATCAAGGAAAGATACAAGCCACTTTAGGTCTCACTAGAGAGAAATGCAAAGTGTAAATGAAGTAAATATTGCCACACTGTACTGAAGAAGAAAAGGCTCGGGGACAATTTGTTTACATTTTCAGATCTCCTGAGATGAAGGTGAATCAGATATCAGTAATTTGAAAGATTATTAAGTAGGCATTCAAATAAGTTAACATTTTCTCAACCCTGGCTGAATAATTCCTCCTGTAAGTTTATATATCCAGTTCCCTATGGGTTGGGCTAATGACCACATCATACTTTTAAATCTCTTATATGGACAATAAAGTAGACAGCATGTTGTAAGCAATGTGTTCCATTTCTGAGCATCTGATTTTTCTGATACCAGACTTTTATTTATTGTATCTACTGCCTTAGAATGAAATAGTGACTCCTAAGCATATATCCATAGCAGGACTCCTGGGCTAAGTGAGCAAAGATTTGAGCTCAATTATCTAGCCTGACTGGATTTATAAGCTGGAATCTGAATTATCTTTGAAATGTCATGGGCCATACAATAGTCCTAATCTGTCAATTTCCAGAGAAAGCCCAATGATACAGTCTCAAATGAATTTTTCCCTGAACTCGGGCCAACATCATCTAATCCCTGCATTCTGGTGAACATACCCTTTTTCCTGTGCTCCCTCATATATCTCTTCCTTTTCTTCCCTCGAATAAGCAAGGCTAGCATTTAAGAAACACTTATTCCAGTCCACTTCTGCTCTTGTATGGCAATTGGGTGCCATTTGCTATGATTTAGCCAATTTAGTCCAACAAATTAATTGGTTAATAAGCCATCTATATGCGTCAGGTGACAAATACAGCCTCTTACACACAGGCATACTTGTCCTTGTTTAACACCGTAAAAGGATTCATTTGGAGCAGGAAAAGAAAGGGCAGATTGCACTGTCTGGAAGTCTGTAAACAACAAGCCTTTTCTAACACTAAGTGATCTTGATCTTTCAGGGCTGTAACAAACTAGAAAGAAACCTTCGAAGATGTAGAATTAGAACCACAGCACCTTCACATATGGCAGAGAAGTAGTACAGGAGGGAAGCAATTTCGGCTAATTACCAAGAGCGTAGGAAATTCAGATCTGGATTATGAACCTGTCAACATTTAGAAAGAATTAATTATCAAAACATTTCAGTCATTTCTATTTCTGTATTTTTGAACATCACACCACCCAAGCTGCAGGCACCACAATAGTTTACACAAAACTGAAAAAAAACTTATTATTTCTTTTCCCAATGCCACTTCTAGCCTACCCAGGAAAAAGCAAATCCCTCAGCATATCCCAGCCCACATAAACTGCAAGGAAAATCAACCACCTGTCACAGAAGAAATACCTTTTATTTTTTACTTTTTGAGCCCCACATCATTCAGCCAGCCACAAACAAATAGCAAGGCTTCCTGCTGGGCACTTATGAATGGTGCAGTTAGGCTGTTTCAGAGCACAAAGAAAGAATAACCACTAAGTTGAAGGCTTCTGATAAAAACACTAGGAGGATCTAGCTGAATCAGAGCAAGGTCTAGGCAGTCCAGTATTCTGCTTCCACATACCCAGGGCAGGTGGATTTGAGAAGCCTGCTGGCAGGCCAGGCAGCTCAAGGCCATACCCTGTTGCTCACCCCCAATACATTTGGTCCTCAAGAATAATACACACCTCCTTTTAGCTATCCCAAATCTGTCAGAATTTTCAAATATGAATGTTAAAGGAGAGAAACTAGAATATTTGACCCAAAGTCAGGATCTTAATTCAGTCTCTTGCCTAATATCAGTGACCTAAGCACATACTTGAAATATATTCAGGGCTAGGGTTGACAAGATATCCACTATGGTGGCATGCCTCCTCCTTTTCACTGCTGTTGTTCACTGTCACTCTGAGTGGCAGCAGAAGAAAAATAATAAAAAATAAAACACTGCCAGCCTCAGTGTTAGCACCTCACTTCCAAATACATCCCCAAAAATGGGTAGCTCCAGGAATCCCCAAATACTCTATGGTTCTATCACACCTGTTCTGGAGATTCCTAGAGCTAACTCCCATGCCGCCCAAGATACCCACCTCTCCCAGTCTTCCCACTGGGCCCATACATAATGGGCTGTATATAGACTGGTTCTTCTTCCCAGTAGGACCCCGTCAGTGGATGTAAAGTAGGAAATAAGTGCTTGAGAATACATGAATGGAGGGATTCAATGGTTTAAAAATGTTTGGTACAGAAATTTTCCATTTTTTTCTGATGCTGTGCTGCCTAATTTAACTTCCCCAGGCAGGAAGGACCATGGGCAATCCATAGAACATTTTCTGCCATCTGCCTGAAATTTGAAAAGGAGTATGCTTTTGGTAAGAGATGTACTGCTAAAAATGGCATACCAATTATGTGCGTGTTGGGTTATATTTAAAAAAGGTATTTCTAAACCAATGGAAACAACTACCAGATACATTTCCTAATACAACTTGCTTTAACTCCAACATTTAGAAAATCTGACACCAATCTTTAAAAAGACAAGAAACCTGAATCTAACTCCAAACTTAATTTTTTTACACACATTCATTACTAGGAAGTAAGAGATGCATCTCACCAAGAAAGGTGGGATGACAACTGGATACAAGCTCTCATCAGGTTCATCTTGTCAAATTACACCTTCCTACTTGCCACTCAGATCCAGTCTGCATTCACATGGCATTCTCATAAAGTTCTAAAATAAATCATCCTCTCTTGGAAAACACCCTAGAGAGTTATTGGCATAAAGAAAGAAAGACTAACAGAGAAATAACAGTAACAATAAAAAACAAGAAGAAGAAGAAGAAGAAGAAGAAGAAGAAGAAGAAGAAGAAGAAGAAGAAGAAGAAGAAGAAGAAGAAGAAGAAGAAGAAGAAGAAGAAGAAATCTGAAAAAGGAAACTGAATCCCTGATTTTAGCCACTCAACAGCAAGCCATTAGAACAAATTCGATCAAGGCCAGAATCAAAAAATCTTCAGATGATGCAAAATGTAGATTGTGCACAGAAGCTGATAAAACTGTAGATCATGTCCTTAGCTGCTGCAAAAAGATTGCCCAGACTGAGTACAAACAAAGACACAACTCAGTGGCCAAGATGATCCACTGGAATTTATTCAAGAATTACAACATAAGATCAGCTAAGAACTGGTGGGAACATTGTCCGGAGAAAATAATGGAAAATGAGAAGGTCAAGATCCTGTGGGTCTTTTGAATCCAAACGGACTAAGTGTTGAAACACAATACACCAGACATCACTGTGATTGAGGACAAGAAAGTGACCATCATCGACATAGCAGTCCCCGGTGACAGCAGGATCACTGAAAAAGAACACGAGCTTTAGCGACTATGCCGGGTGCCATTCCGAAAACTTTGAATTGACTTTGAATTCACAAAATTAACATCTGTCAAATTCAGAAGGCAGCCCTACTGGGATCTGCACGAATACTATGCCGATACATTACAACTACCTAGGCCTTTGGGTGAGGCTCGAATTTGTAATGAAAGGTCAACAACCAGCTAAAGATCTGGCAGCTGTGAAATCTACAATCATCATCATCATCATCATCATCTACTTTGTGTTACTGCAGGATCTTTTTTTAATGAAGGCAGTAAGTTGTCAAGAATATCCACAATAGCAAATAGGCATTGTATTAAAAATGTACACACTTACCTTCCCTGAATAATGTCTATATGCATTTCTGTTCTGTCCAGCATTTTGATCCAGACCATCCCAAACTCTTGGGCTCTCCCCCTTCCCCACGATTTCTTTTTATTTCCTCCTACGTAACTAGTTCATGTATCTCGTACTCTCCTGCTTTTTCTCTCCCCCTCTAAATTCTTGTGTTTTTTTTTTTCCTGGACAAAATGTTTAATGATATGAAAGCATCTCTGATAAGCCACAAATGGGTTGGTTAAAGTACATTTGAGTTCCATACAGTTCCAGCTTCTCAAAATAAGAAAAACCAATTAAATAACATTCCATGGCTATAGCGCTAGGAGGTTGTGCTATCTTACCACGAATAATAGGGTATTTAATAATAGATTTCTCTTCCCCCACCAGTTCTGGGGGTGGGGGGGGGGGAAACACTGAAGTGGTTTCACTTGCAGTGCATCTTCTTCCCAATGCTCAATGAATGGAACATGAATATTTCATGAAACTGGGGACTACTCTGACCTCTAAGCCTATTATTCTTACAAGGGGATACCTGTAGGTGAAGGATGGGGGTTGTGTTCTCATGAAATGGACTGAAGGGAATAGTAACACAGAGTAAACATGGGCAATTCTCTTATTTATGTAATGTTGTTGGCCTCAGTGACAGTCAGGAGCTAACAGTTTTACAATAATGATGAGAAATGTGAGGAAGGCCTGAGAGGAACCATCTCTGTACCTACAGGGATCTTAAATGAAGGATGATAGGTCAAAGGTGGAGAAGAATTCTGTTGTTAGAGAACCAAAAGATTTTACCTCTTTTCATTGTCTGAACTGTGAACCAATGAAGGAACTTTATGGACATTATTAGCAGAAAGAGGTCTAAGATTGTCAACTTTATTTTACAGAGCTATCAATGCAGGGTTGTCAAACATGTTGCCTGAAGGGTGGATCTGGCTCCCTTATCAGGCCCACAAGCCAGATGAAACAACAACCCTTCCCTCATGGTAGCCACCCCATCTCACTATGGGCTCACAAGTCCAGGCATGCTCCCCACTGCCATTCTGGGGCCAGCCAAGGCAGCCATCTCCTCCCCTCGCCCAGACCCAGTCCAACCAAGTCACAGTTATGTCACATGTCACCTTGCAACAAATGAGTTCGACACCAATGACTTAATGCCTGCTTACTCAAAACACAAATAAAAGCAATGGAGGGCATTTTTCTTTGTCACCATAGAAACAGTTATTACAATCTTACCAAATGGTACTTAATGCATCGTTCCCTCCCTTCAGCTCTGTGCAACAGCGCGCTATTCAGTGTACTATGCTACTTTCAGCAGAGCAGGAAAAGGAGGCAGAGAATGCAGCTATGCAAAAGATCCTTGACAGCTTCTCCCGTGACCCGAGTCCTGTGCCAGCCCACATTCTCCTCGGTCTTCTTAAGCATATGTTTTCATTCTCCCCCTTTTTCTTCTTGCAGCTTTCTGTTCTTTTGAGTATCACATCATTTACATTTATGAAAGGATTTTCCTGGGGGTGCATGGGTACCACAAATTGCGTATGATCAGATCAACCTTGTGCATAATACATTTGTCTGTGAATGAAATCCCGAGGGGCCTCCCTCCTGGCTGAAAGTCTCTGTAATGAAGTATTTGACTGTAATTTAGTTAAAGACGCTTAGGGTAGAAAAAAAGAGCAGCAGGGAGCTGGGGGCGGGGAACGAGGAAGGAGAGAACGCCACAAAATAACCCCACTTCTAATTACAAGATTGAAGGCCTGCTGAAAATGCTACAGAATTAACTGACGGTTAGCAAGGCAAATCCTACCTCTCTTTGAAAGCAGAACACAATTCTTTCTTGCCCAATTGCTGGAAGGAAGTGTGGATGGTTTCATTCAGGTAGTTTTGGGTCGAGCTCAAAAGCAGCTTGTGGGGGATGCAAGATCAGAACTTTGGCACAGGGGAGCAACCCATTTATATAGGGAAAAAACCTAGTGTTTGGCACTTGGTAGGGAAGTGATATGGACAAAAAGGGTTCAATCTTGCCTCCTGCCATTTCACAGCCCTAGTCCAGATGCATTCTCCACAATGGTCTTTTCTGCACATCACAAATAAAACATCTTGAGGATGTTAAAAGAAGTATTTCGGGGAGGAAGTTTGCACAGCTTTTTTCCACCAAGACATCCTCAGAATGTTTTATTTCTGCTCAACTTGAGTCAGAAACTAAACTAAACTAGCAATCCCCCCCACCCAAGACAGGCTGAAAATGTTTCCTGATTGCTGTGCAAAGATCAGGAAACATTTTATTTTTTCCCTCAAGAAAAAGAGGAGGATGCAAGGGAGGGGAGGGAGGGAGGGGTGGCATGCAAGGGAGGGGGAGCCCAAGGTCACCCAGCAGGAATGCCGGAGTGTGGAAACACATCTGGTTCACCAGATAAGCCTCTGCCACTAAGGTGGAGGAGTGGGGAATCAAGATTAGAATCCACTTGCTCTTACCCACTACACCACGCTGGCTCTCAAAAAATAAAAGTCACATTAGTTTGATCCCAATTATTTATTACATTTTACACAGATAGAATCCGAAGGAAGTTTAAGGTGCACCTGTAGATTTAAATGGTTTTTTTAAAAAAATGTGCTTAGCTTTCTCTGCTTTGCAGACAGTGGAGATACACCAATGCTAGAGGATCAGTGGAGATGTACTCATAGAGGATCACTTGTGTCAGTGACTCACTGGGAAGACCTGGTCTGTTTTATTCTAAGTTACAAAATAAGTAGAGCTTTATATTTCCTGTATCAAAGATTGACATAATAATGTCAGTCAAAACCAACAAAGGGCAGGGGCAATCTAAATATGTTCAGTTTCCAATATCTTGCATAATTTAATCTGGCTGCAGTTAGCAGATTCAAAACAACCACACAACATTTCTTAGGCACCACTGGGACATAATTAAGCAGCAAAGTCTCTGACCTAATCCATTCTGAACTTTAACAGTTTTATAGCAGTTTCCTAATACTGTCAGACCCTCTTACAAGTCCATAGCATATGTAAAAAGATTGCCTTAGTACTTTTACAGAACCAGAATCTTGCATCAGAATTACTGGGAGATACATTAGTAGTGATATTTTCCTTAAGAAGACTTACTGAAAAAGTAAAGCCAGCCACATCCACAGATTTAGATGTTTACACATATTATCTGGGATACCTATCCCATTTAATTTGAATTTTACATTACTTTACAAGATGAGGGCGAAAAAGAAAAAAAGGAGTAGTATGTATGTATGTATGTATGTATCAATCAATCAATCAATCAATCAATCAATCAATCAATTAATTAATTAGCCTGCCCTCACCGTCCAGGGTTGGGCTCAGGGTAGCACACAACATTTTAATACAATTTACTAATGCAGAAAATTAAAACCTATCCATTATTAAAACACACTAAACCACTAAAATGAAGATGGTAAATAAATAAGCCCATGTCAGCCCATCCAGCCTAGCTCGCTATGAATTGGCCCAACACAGTCTGAGCATGGGCCAGGTAAGAAAAAGGACAACTCAGAATACTTAAACATTGATTTGTTATAGGGAAGCTGGCATTGGGATGCATGAATGGCTTCAGCCAAAGACCTGATGGAACATATTCATCTTACAGGCCCCGTAGAACTGTTTAATGCCCCACGGGGCCCCTGGTGTCAGCTGGCAGAGAATTCCACCAGCCAGAAGCCAGGGCAGAGAGAGACCTGGCTCTGGTTAGGCCAATCACACGTCCCTGGGGTCAGGGACAACCATAAGATTTTCATTGGAGGACTGGAGCACCCTCCACAGGCAATATGGGGTAATGTGGTTCCACAGATATGTTGATCCAAGACTGCTCAGGGCCTTAAAGGTTCTTACCAAAATCTTGAGCCAGATTCGGAATTTCACTGGCAACCAGTGCAGCTGCTGAAGGGATTATATGCTCTCTCACCAACATATCAGTGAGGAGTCCAGCAGCTGCACTCTTGATCAGTGCTAGTTTTTGAGTCAATCTCAAGGGCAGGCCTGTGTAGAGCAAGTTACAGCCTGGAGGTGACCATCACTTGGATCACTGTGGCTAAGTCAGTGTAGGATAATTAGCCCCTAGTATGTCAAAGATGGTAATCCTTGCTGTATTGGTGACTGGGTCTCTATGGAAAGGGGGGACTCTAAGGTCACACCCAGGCTCTTTACAGATGTGGATAGATGAAATGCTGCACCCCCAAATCTCAGCAACTGAAAACCTTCAACTGGACCAAACTGACCTAGTCACAGGACCTCCATCTTCGATGGACTGAACCTCAACCTGCTCTTTCCCAACCAACCAGCCACAGCCTTGAGGCACTGTGCCAGAACTCCTGGGGTGGAGGTTGGCTGGCCATCCATCAGCAGAACAAGTTGAGTGCCATTAGCATATTGGTGATAACTCAGCCCAACGCTCTGACCAAGCTGCACCAGCAGTCGCATGTAGATGTTAAACAATATTGGGGAAAAGATATCCCCTTGTGGCATATCACAAACAAGTGGATGCCTTGAGGATATCCCCCATATGTCACCTGCTGTCCCTGGTCCTAAAGAAATGAGGCCAACCATTTTGAGGCCCCGAATCCCAGCATCAGCAAGATGGTGGGCCAAAAGATTTTAATCAACCATGTCAAATGCTGTGGCGAGGTCTAATAACACTAACAGCCCTGACCTGCTTCAGTCTAGCTGTATCCAAAGCTCATCTGTGATGGCAACCAGCATGGTCTTCATCTTACAGCCAGCTAGGCAGAAGCTGGACTGGAAGAGGTCCAAAACTGATGTGTCCTCCAGAAATACCTGCAACTGTTCTGCAACCATCCTCTCAACTACCTTGCTCAGAAACAACAAATTCAAGACTGAGAGGGAGTTGGCCAGATCCATCAGAGTCTGTAAGGGGTCTTAAAGTGATTTACAAACTCTTTCCCTTCCTTTCCCCACAACAGACACCGAGAGATAGGTGGAGTTGAGAGAGTTCTGAGAGAACTGTGATTAGCCCAAGATCACACAGCAGGCTTCATGTGTAGGAGCAGAAAAACAAATCCAGTATACCAGATAAGACCCACCACTCATGTGGAGGAATGGGGACTCAAACCCAGTTCTCCAGATTACTATCCACTATTCTTAACCACAACACCACACTGGTGTGCTTTATACCTCCAGAAAAAGTTTGCCCTCCTGAATTATTACTCATTTTATGTTTTTAATGGCCCATTTACACTGTAGAAAAATTCATTTTTTGAAGTATTGTATTGTTCATGGCATAGGAGACTGTTTGTGCTGAGCATAAAATATTAATATGGGGTTGGATTCCAGAATGTGTCTGAAGAAGATACTCCTATGTGTCAGAATGCTACAGTGGTGAAATGGACAGAAGATGAATTATTGTTCTCTCTGAGAATCAATGCTGGTGGAAGAGGGACTATCTCTCCCTCTTCCCATTATCAGTCCCTGATTATTGGTCCACATGCATCCAGAAATCCCAGTCCAGCTTTCCAAGGACCAATGGGAACTGTGGAGGGCACAAGAAAGAGCCTCAGTCCTTCTGGGAATGGATCACAGAGCTCTATACACAGCCATTGTCCTTTATTTGCATCGATCTAATGGTCTGCTTTACATATTACAACCTTCCTACATGGACAATATTTCAACATATAATGCATTACATGCCTGTAGGTCATAATTATAAGGGCTAGGTGCCCAGAACATGCTGTACATAAATTTTGGTACAAATACAGAAGCCAAGAGTGGCTTCCCAACCTGTGTATCTGTAGCAGTTTATGCAAAAATGTGTAAATCTGCCCAAGCATGAATTTTATAATATGTGAAATGGTCCTAAAAAGACAAAGAGAAGAAGCAGACATTCAGAATAGTGTAATGATTTGTTAACACAGTCCATAGATTTTCTCACTGGAACATTTAAGTTATCTAGTGAATAATAAAACATTTTTTCATGGCAGCCTCTGAGAATTTCACATTTTTCTCTGTGATGTGCCTGAATTTGAATGGCTTATGGTATTTATAGATTAGATTATGATACTTATCTGTATGTCCTATATGTGAAGAATTATGCTTTGTGTGTGAGTGTGTGTATGTGTGTGTGTAACAAGTACATTCTATGTGTATAATTTGTGTATACAACTCATTGTTCTATATCATGCAGTAACTCATCCACAAGACTCCATACCATACCATAGATACAAAACTATTGGGTCTGATGCTTATTCTTATGAGGAAAGACTAAACAATTTGGCGCTTAACATTTTGGGAAAAATAGAAGGGCATGTGAAAGGTTTATAAAATTATCCATTATCTCCAATAATAATAGAACTAAGGGGCAACCTACAAAGGTGATGAGCAATAGGATCTAGGATTAGAAAAGGAAATATTTCTCTTTTCAGAGAGTAATTACATTGTTGATTTAATGGCCATTGGATGTAGTAGTGGGGGATAGATCTATCACTAACTATTACTTGCATAATTATAGTATGGTGCAAACAGATTACAACAGTTGAAAGGGATAGTGATGCCTTAGCATGGACAAAATATTACCTAAGTAAAGGCATCTTCTAGAGTAAAATTTAAATCCAGCAGCAGTTTAAAGACCAACAAAATTTATAGGCTTTCAGAAGCCAAAGCTGATATAACACCCATTAAGGAACCTAAATTCCATTAATGTTCTTAAAATCCATGTAAAAATAGTCACCATCCCTTGTGGAACTCTGTAATCTAAAAAGTGAATTCAGTCAGATGAAAAGAGAAAAAGAAGAGTTTGGATTTATACACTCTTTTTCTCAACCATAAGGAATCTCAGAGTAGATTAGAAGTTCCATCCCTTTCTCTTCCCACAATGGATACCTTGTAAGGTAGGTAGGACTGAGAGAATTCCAAAGAATGGGAAACAAGTCCAGTTCATCAGAGGAGAGTCTGCCACTCATGTGGAGGAATGGAGAATCAAACCCTTTTCTCAAGATTAGAGTACACCACTCTTAAACACTACATTACAATGGTTCTATTTATGAGATAAAAATTCTGTTTACGATGTTCAACATGCAATTGCTTTTTCTTGCATGTGTGGTACTGTACCTGTTGAAGTCTTTAAATGTATGAAGTAAAGCCCAACCATCAACCCTTTTCTGCATTTGAAAATGAGAATAGGAATGCCACCTGTTAGAAAACTGACACCAGAAATGCCTACCAGCTATTGCCCATTTGTAAACCATAATGTAATGTGAAGTTTCCCATTGCCTAGCTTCAATAAGCTAGCTTGAGTACCACAAAAGTTGGCTTACGTGGTTTGAAAGAGCCAGGTGGCAACCCTAAATCAAGGAAAGTCTTGAACTGCAGGAACATTTCCAGCTTTCTCTGCCAATCTCTATTTTTACCTTTTTTCCCTCCTTTTAACAGCTAGTGCTGAGGAGAACTGAGGCTCTATTATATCCTTCAAAAGCTTTGAATGTGCAGATGGCAACATAACACTAAAAAGGCTTATTCAAGAAAAGGAAGAATACTGTAGAATCAGGAGGTCAAGACCTGACTAATGACTAAAGCAGCAAAGAGACTAGTAGTGCAACCTTATGGACACTTTCCTGGGAGTAAGCCTCATTTAATAACATGGGATTTACCTCCTAGCAGACCTGGTTAGGACTGTGTCATCACATTCAGGAAAGGCCAAAATAAACTGTGGTAGACTTGACTTTGGGTTTTCCTGCTGCATAACTGATCTCCCCAAAATATCTGATGCCAGGAATTAAATTTCTAGCTTTGATGAACCAACTTTTCGACAGGGCTTCTAGTTCTGTGATGGTGCCCAATAGTGGGACATACAAGGAAGAGAGAGATCATCATTCAGCTTTAATCCATTAATGAATTGTCAGCATAAGCTATTATAAATAACTGATAAATAGGGTAGTAACTAGTGTGAAGCCCACCATGCTCTGTCCAACACACCCACATTCCACTATCCTGAGTCAGGCGGACTTCCCTAGCCCTCTTCCTTCCCATGACTGACTACTACTAGGTGCAGACTGAAGATTTCCTGCATTACAACTGATCGCCAGGAAACAGAGATCAGTTCATCTGGAGAAAATGGCCTCTGCAGAAAGTGGATTCTATGGCATTATATGCCATTGAAGTCCCTCATGTTTCCAAACTCCACTATCTTCAGGCTTCCCCCCCACCCCCCAAAAAACCCTCCAGGTATTTCCCATCAAAATTGACAACCCTATTGTTGTGCTTATCGACCTCCCCAATGATCCAGACTCAAGTGTTAGCATAGCCTGTTTATTGCTTGAGAGTTGGGAATGTTATAAATGCCTGGCATTGCCAGATCTGAGAATTCCCAAGAAAATCAGCAGTTATAGCTGGTACATATTCCCTGACAAGTTCCCTCCTCTCAAAGCTTCCCAAAACAAACCATTTGCTGGACTCAGAACTTTCCAAGGCCGAGGGATGTGATAACCAGTGTAACCAGGTGCAAGAAAGCAGCACCAAGCAACCACTATACATTGTATGACAAGCAAAAAGGTTTAAGGTGTCACCATCTCCTGACCTCCTGCTGGAGGCATGACAAGACCATGTGGGAACAGGTCTTGAGACCTACACAAGTGCAGCCTCTTTTTTCCCTGGCCTGGAAGCCTCCATTTTATTTGACCCTGCACCTGCCCCCTTTTCCTGGGCCCAGTAAGTTCTTGTTGCCTTGGTTCAGGGTGTGACTCCCATATGCCTTGGGAGATAAAAACTGGTGACAGCCTAGGGATATGTTGGGGCATTCAGGAATTTTGCTCCATTTATTTAAACGCATCTAGCTTTCTTCAACACTCTGATACTTTTACCAGAACTTACTCTTAGTCATAAATACTTGCTGCCAGTATGTCACAGCAAAAGAGATTTGCATTAGGCAGCAATTTCAGTAGGCACTCGTCGTACATTAGTATTGAAATTCTGCCATTGACCTTTTATTTTGCACACCTGCACCTGACAAAAGGGATTCGGGTTATGGCCAGTTTCTGTACACAGGCTAGTTGAAAGATTCAGGATAGCTCACTGGGGGAAAAGTCTGGAGTGGCAACACAAAGAAAGCCATACGTATACAACGAGCAGTTTCCTCACTCTGTGATCATCCACCAACATTTAGCTAACTACTTTGATCTACAACAGCAAGCAGATGTCATTTTAATCAGTTCATGATGGTCACAGCATGACTGTTGGGAAAAATTCACAGGGAACTCAGGTTCAAACCACCACTCAGCAGTGACGGTCACTCCCTACATACAGGATTGACAACTCCAGGCTGGGAAATGCCTGGAGATTTTGAGGGTGGAGATCAATTGTAATTCTGGGAGATCTCCAGGTCCCACTGGAAGGTTGGTGCTCCTAATTCATTATCTTTGGACAAGTGGCAATTTCTGTTTTCTGTGAGTGTTCCTTGATCAACAGCTATATCTTTAAAAAATAGGTGCTTGTTAAGAAGATGCCTATGGAAGCTCAGAAGGGAGCCAAAAATGTGGTAGTCAGCATTGTTTCTCCAGCTTCTGCTATTTGAAGAGGCAAGAGGGCTACCAAATTTGACTAGTGTGTTAATCTGCAAAGAGTTCTCTGGAAATACGAGGGAGTGTCAACTTACATGACTCTTTCATCCTGTGGCTGCCTTAAGATTGAATCACCTGCAAATGTGGAAACAGCTCTCCTTGCACAGACAGATCCTCAGCTGCCCACATCTCTGCTTGAAGTATGGACCAATAGACAGGAAGTAGAAGTGCAAATGCAAACTGACAACTTTGGCTTATCCTTTGACAAAAATTCACCTTTATTTCCAGGAATACTGGAGAGCCAAGACAAGATAGAGCAAATTTGCCAAGTGGAGGGAATGTCAGAACCTCCCTTATTTACTGAAGCACAGGTTCAGACCTCCTTTGTTGAAATCCCCCGGGGCAAGAAATGGCGCTCGTCTCGCTTATGCACAGAGGCTCAGGTGCAAACTTCCTTTCCTGACCTCCGTTCAAAGGGCAGGGTGCCAGCCTTACAGAAGATGGTCAGTGATCACATGTCAACCAAAAGAGTACCAAAAAGGCCAAAGCGAGCCACCCCAGTCTCCGTGCACTTACATGTGAAGATGACTCCCAAGTGCCGTACTAGCTGTGAAAACAAATAGTGACTACCTGAATGTAAAGAAATAAAAGATTGAAAAATAACACCCCAGGAAAAAAAAGATTTAATCAGTCTGTGCTGATTTTGATCACATTTCCTGACACATTCATATTCATTCTGTGTTGCAATTAAAACAAGAGGTTCAGCGTATGCTCACTTCAGCACATGATGCTCGTATATTTGTAGCCTGCTTAGCTCTTGGTGCTGTGGCTATATTTGGCAAAGATGGACTAAAAATTGTAGTTACCAAGATTTGTTAAAAGTTTAGGAATCTCATTATGGAATCAGCCTGGATGTTTGGAAAATAGGATGAAGTAGACTTACAATCCAATCAAGGGGTGGGGGAAGCAAAGGAGCTTGAGGAATTGGTGTGGGTTTGCATTGATGTAGGTGCCCACCTTGTCAGTGGAAGCAACAAATGCACCAGCGGAGGGGGCAAAGAGGGTGGTGGGTGGGTGCCACACTGCTTGGTGGTGCCCGACCCATACACTGGCTCAGGCCTCAGAATTGTGCCAACCTAAACCTGGCCATCAGTGCAGCTGGGGAAAAACTAGGGGTGTTCTCGAGGATGGAGCTGACTGTAGTCGGCTTCCACCAGCCTTTCAGCCTGGGAACACCCCCAGCATCTCAAATTTATTCCACCCAAAAGGGTGGTGTAAGTCTGTTTCAGGCTATGGAAGGTTTTCAGGCAGCCAGGCTCTTCCTTCCTTCCTTCCTTCCTTCCTTCCTTCCTTCCTTCCTTCCTTCCTTCCTTCCTTCCTTCCTTCCTTCCTTCCTTCCTTCCTTCCTTCCTTCCTTCCTTCCTTCCTTCCTTCCTTCCTTCCTTCCTTCCTTCCTTCCTGCCGCCTCACCTTGCCTGGAAGCCCTCTGGAGGTGGTGCAGTGGTGCAACAGTAATGCTGCCAGAGCTCTCAGGAATGGGCTACAAAGTGCTCTTTATGATGCGGTGTATTTGATTTAGCAATTCTGCTAAACGTTGATCCATGATGGACTATTGTTATATGGGACTGCCCTTGGAGACAACCTGAAAAACAAACCCCTTACATCTGAAGGGCAATGGGTTGGATGGATCAAGCAGCAAATTGCTGCTAACAGAAGGGGGAGATGAATTTCTGATCATCTGTGGTTCCAGATCTTCAATTTGCCCCTCGTACTGTTCCTCAGTGTCCCACTCCCACCCCCAACACAAGGAACAGCTTTCTGATAGCATTTGAAGAGGCAAGAAAATCTTTAGGAATACAGAAACAATCAAGAAATGTATCTGCGAGCTCACAAGGCCTTCTGTTCTCATAAAATGCAGTTTAGCTATTCCCCTATGGCATGTAATGTATGTGCATGTGTGTCATCTAAAAAAGATGTATAATAAGTGTCACTGTTTTATATCCTACATTAAAGTTTACAAAATATATAATTCTTCACTCTGTTGACGAAAAGAAAGGGAATAATTCTTCATCAGCTTCTGGGAGCACAATGGTGGACCTGTGACAAAGTAACCTTAACTTTTTGAGAAATGCAAGGAATTAAATCACCACCTCCCTATTCCTTAATAATGCAGCCGCTCCTGTTTCTCTTTTCAAAATAAGAGTCCTTCTCCCCACAGCCAACCTAAAGCCTGAACTTAGTGAAACATAATTGACATTTTCTTTTAAGAGTTGTTAATTAAAACAACATTAAACATGCTGTGTACAGTACTTTGTCAGGCATCAGGCAAGGCTACTAAAATTATCACTGAGGGGCCTATTAAATATCATAATGCTCTCCCAGAGAACCTAATTACAGCAATCTTTAAAGGTTCTCAATCCACCATCTTGCAAAAATCATTTTTTTATTTACCTACATAAAATAATCAAATGTTAACAACCTGCCATAGGAAAAAGAAAACCTGAGCCTGCGGAACAAAAAGCTCCATATAATGTTATACTCACACAAGGCAGCCCTGTGCCAAGAACAACCTTGGGGCATCTCCAAGTCATTGAGCAGAACTAACAGCATCACATGTTTTCATGAGTCTAACATGCTTGGCATGCCCCTCTTGATCACTGAACATATGTAGCTTCCTTTTTCTGAGACAACCCATTGGTCTATATAAAGACCATTGTTCAGCACTCTCTAAACACCATGCCTCATTCTGCACAGTGCAAATAAGACATCCTGAAGACAGAAAAAAAGGCATCTTGGGGAGAAACTCTGCACAGCTTTCCCCCCAAGATGTCCTCATAACACCTTATTTCTGCCTGAGCAATCCTATTTTGAGAACACAAAACTTTTCCTTCAAGTTGTCTCCTCTTGCTGTGTTGAGCTCAAGAACGGAGATGTCTTATTTTTCCCGCCCAACCATTAAAACTGGTCAGTTTCATCCACTATTCACACCCGGCATTTTGAGGGGCTGCAGGGATTTCCATGCCTTCAGTTTTTTTATTAAGGTTTTTCCGGGATATTTGCTCTACAGACTCTGCTGCTGGGCACCTTTTCAGCCCGAAAAGTAAATGGTTGTATTCAGCTCCTTCTTCTGATTCTGGCAATATATAGTTTTTCATTAAAAAAAATTCATTGCGCTGTCTTTGAAGACATGTAGACACAATTTTAGAATCCATGGCGATGGTCATATTGTATCTTTGAAGACAACTGATCGAAAATAAAAAAGGGGAAACTATATATTGCCAGAATCGGCAGGAAGAATTGAGTACAACCATGTACTTCCGGGCTAAAAAGGAGCCTAGCAGCAGAGCCTGCAGAGCAAACTTCCCAGGAAAACCTTAAGCAAAAAGCTGCAGGCATGGAGAATCCCTTCTGCACCACAAAAGGTCAGTTGCGAGAGCTTTAAACTTGGGCAGAAGGAAATGTTGGGAGGTGGGAGCCTGTTTCTCATCTGATGCCTTTTTTGGTCCATGCTGTCTGAACAAAACAATGAGGCGGCTTTTTAAAAGATGTCCCCAGTTTTATTTGTGCTGTACATAATCAGCCAAAACCTCTCCAGGATCACAGATAGAAGTATTTTACATCACCTACCTACACCTTGTTCCTCTCATCTGGAGATGGCAGGGACTGAACTGGGGCCTTCAAAGAAACTGGACCACTGAACCAAGGCCCTATGTCATATTTCATAGTTTGGTTATGGATAATGACAGAAATATTGTATTCTGAAACTTACAGAGAGGGATATGTATCCAATGGCTCTTCCTAACCAAATACAACTGGAACAAATTGTTTCCAGGTGATCCTCTAGACTAGAGTACCTGGGTAAAGAAAGGAGTGAAGATTCTCTGGTCTGAATGCACTCTCAAAGAATAGACTCACAGGATGGTGACATCCTCCATGGATACTTTATCAATTTAGCAGAAGTGATCTGTCACTTTGGGCAACTGACAATCATATCTGACTTCAAGAAAAGCATCTCCTTAGTAAACTGTCACCATTCTTTTTTTCCCTGCTCTTGCCCCTTTGGCTTACTAAACACAACACAGAAACGTTTTGTGCGTGAATCTTTCCATGGCATGGCGAGAAGTGGCTGAAACATCTCTGCGGCTAAGCTCCTGCGTATCAAGCTGCTACAAAAAGCACAGGACTGGCCACTGGCAACCGAACTCCCCCTTCCCAGGAGAGACAGCAGCTAATGGGCCATCAACAGAGGAACACCTTCAGCGTCTCCCCCTCCGTGTGATCAGAATTAGGTCACCAGCTTTTGTTTTCTTCCTTCTGCCTCTCGCAAAGTGCATTAGAGTGCCAATCTTCAAGACAAACCATTATTATTATTGTTACTGGGTTTTTTAAAAAAAACATGAAAGAAAATATTAATGTTACAAATAGCAGCCATTAGCATAAGCAGAGCCGCATATTAATCTGCACACTTGTGTCTCCGCTGTCAGGAGGCAGAAAGGCCCCAGAGGCTCTGCTTTCACTGGGGAACTGATGATGGCATTAGCACTAGTGATTATGATAAGGAGGCCCCTGTAAATGATATGCCAATTTCTTTTGTAATTCTGTTTGGGCACGGACTTCTCCCCCTCTCCCTACAGAGCCCACAAATAGCAGCACTGTAGAAAAAAAAAAGACTTAGGATCACTGGCAAGGACAGGAGATTTCTAGGGAGGGTAATGAGCAGGCAATGAGCTAAGTGGCTATGAAAGCATCATATATATGGCCTTATCCACACACAGAAAAACAGAGATCCATCACAGAGGGGATTCATAAGCAGAAAAGTTTCCTAAATGCATGGCGAATCTCATTTGATTCAGAAGTTTAGGGTTTCTTCAATGTTTTCTCCACACTTAGGGCAATTTTTTTTCTCTAACCATATCAGTGAAATTGTTTTTAAGACAGATTCCTGAGGTGGTGGTGGTGTTGTATCATTTATATATAAATAGCATAAAGTGCCATAGAAATGTGGTAAAAACAAGGAAACCAAAAAAGAAAAGAAAATGAGCAATTTAGCTCAAGAAAAGAGGTGGAATGAAATTGATCCTCCCAGCCCTATGTACAACAAATGTAAAATGAACATCAATATATCCTTAAAAAAGCAAAACTTTCCTAAGTTGAATTTGTTCATGAAAGTAGATGCTATTGGTGGATTCTGCACAGCAAATGTATAATGGGTTGCAGTCGTTATTATGGAACGTCTTTTCCTTTTCCCTGTTCACATGTGTTCCATTCAGGCAGCGATTGGAGCCCATGGAAACCATTCGAGTTGCTTTCACGCCTTCGCACAGAGACGCTTCTCTTTTTAAAATTTCCTGTAACACATGCATAGCTGTGCAAGTATACAGAAATGAACCCCCACAGCCATGCCAATCATTCCGCAATACGGACAGATGCACCTGTGTAGCCGTGCATGTGCAACACACATTTTTTTTTAAAAAAGGGACCTCCCTGCAATAATGAACATATTGCTATTGGAGAAAACATGCTTGTGGGACTTTGTACCCAGCGGAGCTTTCAGAGAATCTGCCCACAACCTGCTGGGCAACCTGCACAAAGTGGCAGGCAGGTGGATTCTCCCTGACTGTGGATGACACAGTGGAAGGGAGAGAAATAAAGCATCTCCTGCCTGGCTGTTTGTTGAAAGCTGCTCCAACCTGGGATTTTGCTGGTTTAGCAATTTTCAAAAATCCTGGGCTGAGGGAAATAAAATGGGGCAAACTCGTTTTGGGGATAGGATCTGTGTGAAGCACCCCCCCCCCACACACACACACACCAAATGGTTTATATTATGCTCTACACCACAGGTGTCAAACTCGCGGCCCTCCAGATGTTATGGACTACAGTTCCCATCATCCCCTGCCTGCTGGCAAGGGATGATGGGAACTGTAGTCCACAGCATCTGGAGGGCCGTGAGTTTGACGCCTATGCTCTACACCCATTATATTTGCCCTGTGTGGAATCCAGCATTAACTCATTTTTCTTTTTTTGGTGTGTTCCACATTAAGGCTATTGTAAGTGTAAGAGTTTTAAAGAGAACAAATAATGAATTTCTCATATCGAAACAAATATGAATCTTCAAATTCAAGTTTCAAAAGTCATATTTAAACGCTGAAATTATTCTGAATTTTTAAATATAATTTATGTGGCATTTCAACTTATTGATAATCCAGAACATTTTGTTTAGGGAAGCACTGGTTATAATGACCTTTCTTCTTGATAGAAAGCAGTGTGGTGTAATGGTTAGAATGTTTTGGCTTTGAGTTTGGGGTTGCAATCCCTGCTTTCCTGAAACTCACAGGGCAAAATTGGACAAGTTATCCTCTCTCGGCCTGACCTACCTCAAAGTGTTCTCATGAGGATAAAGAAAGAACCATGTCTGTTGCTCTGAGGTCACTGGAGAAAAGGGCAGGATTAAAATACGCTAAACAAATAGAGGCATTTTGAACTAGTAACAGAACCAGTCTTACTAGACAATTTATATTGGGTTTGAGAAGAAGTTCTTTGCTCAGATTCCGGGACAGAATTATACAGTGTAATCCCAATAAAACTAACCTTCATTTTCTGCCCAGTCATAAAATTTGGACTTTGGTAAAAGGATAAGAAGACTCAGGCATCATTCTTATCAATAAAGTAGTCAATAGACTATATCACAGCATAAAAAAGAAATGTTGCTGCTTCTAATTTTACAGCTTCTAATTAGCCACCAGAGTCCTCTGGAATGAGGATGCAGCAAGTGCTGTAAAATTTGCGACCAACTTCAGACTTGCCTTGTTTGCCATTCACATGTGATGTGCCCTTGACCATTTAGTCACAGTTCAAAACAAATCACACATGGGGTAGTTTAGCATCTCCACAGTGGTGGCATTCAACTTGACAGTGGGCTGATTAGCTACTCCTGAGATAGGGTTGAAAGCTACTGACCTACTCCAGTCAGGTATGTCCCAGGTTGATCATGAACAAGGAACAAGGAACATTAATATGGATGCTCTACTTTCACCCTTGGGCAGCATTACCCAGTTGGCCATTTTTACAGTGCTAGCATGCTTGGAACTAAATGGAATGTACTGCAGTTCCCAGACATCATGGCAAGAACACATACAAATGAGTTCAATTTTTGAAGTGAGATAAGGAGCCAAACCAGGCAATGTTGGAACACTAGAGTGACACAGCATGTGGCTTCCTCTAGCCCAGGGGTCTGCAACCTGTGGCTCTCCAGATGTTCATGGACTACAAATCCCATCAGCCCCATGCTGGCAGGGGACAATGGGATTTGTAGTCCATGATATCTGGAGAAGAAACGAACTCCCTCTTCCCTTATCCAAGCAGAGGTAGAGACAACCAAATAAAATTCCTCTTTTGTAAACAAAGATTTGCCATTGGGGTGGATTGGGTGAACAGATGATGTAGGATGGTGATCCATTATAATGTATCTGCAATCCAGCCCAGCAAAAATTAGATTGGATCCAGGCAGCTTTTCGACTGGTGAGAAAAGTGAGGTTGTGCTGGGGATCCTGACACCTGCATGGCCAAAAAACCAAGTGGGAAGGGAGCTGTAGTAAAGAGATGGATTGGGTGAGACCATAATAAAGTTGGTGGGTCCAACCCTATGAGTCAGTCAATCATTGTAGACAAAGCTAGACAAGAGAAACAAGTCACAAAAGAGAATTAACCCCCCCCCCCCTTTTTTTTCAGCTGTTTTTCAAAAACAAATTCAAAGATGCGGGACAGGGATGTGGAGCACGTGTGTAGACTGAAGTCAAATGTTACATTTTTTTCTGAAGTTTGAATGACCTGTGGACAATTGGCAAACACAATGTAATCTGTATAGAGGGGCAGCTGATCATCTCTGGCTTGGAATTTGAGCTGAAGTCTTTTGGGACAGCAAATTCTTACTTTAGATCTACAATCCCAAGCACAAGGCAGGTCCTATTGAACTGGAAACTGATGCACATTCTTCAGAAGGCCCCACTAAGCACACAGATAATTAGCTCTAGGAGACCTACATAAGGTTGATCAGTGGGAGGACAGCTGTTAAACAATCCTCGAAATTCAACCATGTGATGACAAGAAGAGGCTCTAGTTCAACATAGGATACAAGCCGGCTCAGAAAACATTAATCATAGCAATTGTGGCATCAAGGGGTTAAACCATGCAGTCATGATCATAAACTGCATTTCATGTGCTTTTATCATTAGAAATGTACAGATCAGCTTTGATTTGGACTGCTTCAAGCTTCAAATTATGCATTACGAATATTTATTCCTTTCCATGCTGTTAGCAGAACTGAAATTTCAGTCCGCTCCAAACACAGCTTGAAACCATAAATAAATAATTAGGGACAAAGTTTAAGGAGCAGATTCAATGGTCAAGAAGCAACGATAATGGTGTTAATATATCCTGAATGACAGTGAAGACCTGAAATGTTGGTTTCGCTAATCATGGGGAACGGGTGAAATATCTGTAATGCATAATATGCAACTTTAAGCAGCCAAAATCTGAGCTGATCTGTGCATTTCTAATTGGATGATTATCTGATCAGCAGTTGCAACTACTCCCACAATTTTTAAATCATTTGAAATCATGGTCTGCAGGAGTAACATTTCTGAACAGCTTGTAACCGGTGTTATATTTTAGCCTCTTTTCACAATGTGATTGAAGTTTGAAGCCTGACCAGTAGCTGTCCTACTACAGTTTAACTATTTAACTGAAGGTGTCTTTGTACATTATGTATTTATTATGTTACCCTTCTAGCTGGTATGCTTCTGTGTGACTAGAGAAGTTGTACCTCTGTACTACCAGGATTTGGCATGGGAATAGCACATACATTTCATAGGGAATGCATGAATTTCCTCTCGCTATGCATTTCTGAGATGCACAAAGTGAGAAACTGCAGTTCTACCATGCTTAGCAATTTTTACAGCATGTGAAATTGTTGTAAACTAAATTGACAGTATTTAGAGGAACCACACCATGGTATAATTCATTTTCGATATCTTTCACAAACAATACTTGGTAGATAAACAACAGTCATTCACTCACTTTGAAACTAGTTCCAGGTTTACCAACTTTGACCAATATTTTGGTGGCTCCAAATCCAACTCGGATGAGTCTTGCTGACTTGGTAGCAGTTCCAAGAGACTCAGATGACAAGCTAAAATTGGCATTTAAGGCTAACGATACAGTTCATTGGAGCAAAATGAAATCAATGCAGTGTACTAATGCATACAGACTGTAAACTTGCAAAAAGATACCCTTGTTGACAATTTGGAATATAAAAAGTAGTAGGAATATATATCTGTTATGTTACCCTTGAAGCTGGTACTTTTTGCAAAAAAATCAGTAACTTAAGCTTAGTGATAGAGTATAGAGAAAGGTCATAACAACTGATGCAGCATCGTATAAGGCTTCTTCACACACACAAGTCCCTCAGGATACTGCCCAGTGGGGAAGATCCACACTATGAGTCCATCCAAAGCCTTTGCTAATGTCATTTCATAGCCAAATTTCATTGGCAATGTAATGCCTTTACTTTTACCAGGAAGAGATGCAATAAGTAATAAGTAATCAAGGGGACCAATACCAGCAAATGTGGGGTACTGGGAAACTCAACCTCTCAGAGCCCCCTTTCATATCAAAAATGTTCTCCAAAAACATTCAGCGCAGCCCTGTCCTCATCTTCCAGGCAGGTGTACCATGGGTAAGAGCCCCCACCACATCTTATAATACTGATCCAAAGCACAAACTGATCTGACCTTTATTGTCAACAATGTTTGCTTTTTCAATTCATTCTTACCATAAATAACAACTCAGAGTGACATTTGAGTTCAATCAGAAATATTAGATGGCTGGCATAGAACAAACAGTTGGGCAGCACCATTATTCTAAGTACTTAGTGGCAAAGCAGAATCCCCAGAATTAGGAGGGAAGGGTGGGACCTAGCAGAAACATGAAATTGTTTAGAGGAAAATGTTTGTTTCTGGTTCAGGATAGTTCTATACTCCCCTCCCCCCTAAAATGACTCTTCTGATGCTATTTTAAGCTCTGACAACTTTCAAATGTGTAGATAAAAGTATGAATTTACGCAAAACAAAAATTATTCTGGGGTGGATCCTATGCACTGCGAGCACAAGACTTCCTCAGAAGTAGACCTCTGATAGTAGTCTCTTTTGACAAAACACGCTGCAGGAAATCAGGTGTCTTTCAAGGACAAAAAGGCACGTGCTGTCATAGGGCCCAACCTTATATCTCAGCATTAGCACTCTTCCAATTTAGGGCTCTTGAACATTTAATGGACATTTGGAAGGAGGAATTTTAACTTGTGAAACTTGCCACTGAGGTCGAGGGTGTGAAAAGCTGCACCTTTTCTCCACAAGCGTACAGTAACCCTTATCTTTAATGACTAGTATAAAGACTCCTGGATAAAGACTCTGTAAGATCTGGCCACTTGACTGGCAGTGTTATGCTGTGAATTCTTTTATAATTATGTGGTCACCCACACTTGGATAACGTAAATACAAATCTCTCTGTAACAATTACAATTAAATATTGATTCAAAGGGGAAATGGGCAGTTAAAAGCCATGAAGCCACTGAGACATTTAGTTCTTGCACAAGACATTTACATGTTGTACCAAAACATTTCACCAAATGATCCACTCTGCGAGAACTTAGAAGCTATGCAAACTGGGAAAATTGCTATCACAACTTCTATCCTACCATCAGAAGCAGGTTTACCCTTTCAATTACCATTTTCTTTCAGTTATCTGGGACAGCATACTTCAAAGGACATCTGCCATACCACCTTCCCACAATTATTGAGACTGTACATCACAGTCCTCAACATTATCCTAAGAAGTTATAGAGTATAGGCTGCATGGAGAATCTCCTTTCTGTCCTCTCTAGGATATCCAACAACTTTGATTCTATGATTAGAAGTCACAAATATTCCACATATGATTATGAGCACCGAGGAAGGGGAATTAAATTTCTAACAAGTCATTAATTAATACTACTTCCTCGAACTGAAAGTGCAGATTACCAGACCAGGTTTAACAATTTCTTGCCATTTTTGCAATAAAAATAAAGTGAAAAAAACTCACAAATATCAGCAGACGACACTTGAATTTGACCACCACAAACACCATCAGTTTTGAATCAAACACAAAAGATTGGTTTCTCATCGCTTCTTGACCATGTGACCATAAGAAAACCACAGCTTTCACTTACCTAGAAAAGAAAACATTAGGATTAGTTTTGACCTCTTTCAAAAGTCCTCATATTCACATGCTCTACTTTTTCATGTACATGAATGTGAGCCTGGTGTCATGAGATTCTTAACCTATTCTGCAACAGTTATAATCTATGGTGGCTCTATTACCATACGAGTACGACTCCTTTCTAAGCAGGTGTAATTGGTCTGTAGTGCCATTTAATGCTATACAGATTATTCATTAAGAAACAGCAAGCCTGAGCAGGTGTTTTTATCAACACGTTCTATTTTTTTAAAAGAAATGAACACCAGGACAACATTAACCACATGGCAAGATACAAATGATCCCAGCTGCGAACAGCAGGGTTCAGAAGGTCTCACTTTCTAGTGGCAGAAGTTAAACAGAGGATAGAAAGATGCTCCCTTTCGAACCAGGTAAAAAATGGAACATTTCACTTGTTAGCTAACTTGAGCAGGAACTTTACCCCACAATTACATGACTGTTGAAGAAAAGGTATTTAAATGGTATGGGAAGGATATTTGAAGAAAACCTCTCATTCCCATTTTGATCAAGTTATTTGTCCTTGAATAGGTCAGAGTTTTAGAGAAGAAGTGAAATCTGGGGACAGATGTCTGGAGAGTCTACATAAAATCAGAATAAGCGGTACCACTAAAAATGACATTTCACCAGTTATAACCAGACATATCACTGTCCAAACCAGTGAAAAAAATCTTTTTAATGTACAAGACCTACATTTGGCAGACAAAATGTTCATGACCTTGTCCCCTGAACCAGTGTTTCTGGTGTGTAGAGAGGGAGGGAACAAACATGTATGCCCTTCTATGAATTTATTAATGATTATGAGCAGATAAAAACTGTGTAATTGTCATCATTTCCCTGTTAGGGAAAATCCATCAAACATGCTATCAAAATCCATCAAACATGCTATCAAACATAATCATAGATCTGTGATCAGAAATGTATTAATGAAGATCTGAACCAAACAATGCTCATTGGTAAGATACTGGAAACATTATGAGTCCAAACAAAATCGCTTCTTGCATTTGGGATCTATTGAATAACCAGAATTTGACTGGTTATTCCAGTGGCTGTCCGACAGGTTTCATTTCCCCCAAAACTAGGTTATAGCACAATCTTAAACCACAAGCTAGTGTGGTACAATAGATAGAATACTGGACCAGGAAACTAGAGTCTTGATTTCAAAGCCTCATTCTTCCATGAAACTTGCTGCATGACAGTGTACCACTCATTCCTTCTTAGCCTAACCTACCTCACAAGATTGTTGTGAGAGTAAAAAATGGAAGAACTATACCTGCCATTCTGAGCTCCTTGGAGGAAGATTGGGACAAATATGTATGAGATGGATAGATTCTTCCAATCAGTGCATTCTCTGTGGCTCAAGAAAGGCATTCTTATTCCATATAATAATGGGTCTTACTTGCCTGTAGTTGGTGCTGCTGTATATTTATTTATTTGATTTATATCCCCTCAGGGCTTAGGACAGGTCACAACATAAAAACTTGGTAACAATCATTAGAACTTCAAATGTAAACATTCTAGCACAAACATTAAAAACAATAATATCCAGTAGAGACATTAAAAACAATAATATCAAACACCGAATAATAAGTATTAAAACCAATGGCAATAAATAACCCTCCTCTACCTCTTCCCCCTGCCCCTAGACTAGGCAGAAGGTTCAAAGGCTTTGCTTGTATCTTCTTGCAGACAGGCACAACAAATAGGGGATAAAGGCACAAAAGCGAAGTGATGTCACCCTCCCACTCACAATACGCAGGCAGCTCTAGCCAGAGAGCCACTCTGTTTGTCCTAGCTGCCAGGGAGGAAGGCCTGAAGAGATGAGGCAAGAGGACAGAGGCAAATGCTCAGATTCTGCTATCCCTAGTGATAGGCAGCTAGTATACCCTGTAGACAGGCTAGAAGGAGCCTAGAGCCAAGGCAAAGACATCATTTCCCAATCAGTAAACAGACACCCTCACAGTAAATGTGAGTTGAGAGGTAGGTGATCAAGGAATATGATTTCTCTCTGTGTGAGAACTGTTCATTCAAGAGCTTTCAACGCCGACCCCAATTTTATAAATAAATATCTGTAAGTGTATGTAAAAACACTAAGCATTGGTGCCTGTACTGCAATACTATCACAACCCTTTCCCCAAACTGCAGTTAGTCCTTGCCGAGGAAAATTCAGGTCCAAACATATGCAGGGCGTTATGGGAAAAATATTTTAAATGGCCAATGGCGATTAACCCTCTCCTACCTGTGTGTGTTATTTTATTACACTTATATCCCACTGTTTCCCAACTGTTTTCTTCTGTCTTCATTTGGTCAGAATCTAATCAGGGAAGCCAGAGGGGGATGGCAGAAAAATGCTGAAAGAAATGGATGGTGGCAAGGCAAGGTGATGTAATCTCCTCACTCAAGCATTGTCAAAAGGGAGACAACAAACAACAACAACAAAATCTCAATTGCCACAAACAAGGAAGGAAGGAAAAACACACTTTTATGCCTTTTTCCTCTTCATACTTGCTGTGGAAATGAAGCATTTTTACTTTCCTACAGAAGGGGGACACATCTGCCTGACATGAGGAAGGGAGGATTCTCTTGAGTAAAGGATATAATCCCAGATAATTTCATTTTAACAGGAGATTGAGGGATATAACTGGACATATGTTTCCCATTCAAATAAAACTACAAGGGCTCTGGTTTCCTAATTCTGATATTCAAGAAACCAATATTCTGATATTCAAGAAACCAATTGAACTGGTTGTGGTGGGTTTTCCGGGCTGTGTGGCCGTGGTCTGGTAGATCTTGTTTCTAACATTTCGCCTGCATCTGTGGCTGGCATCTTCAGAGGTGTATCACAGATACAGATGCAGGCGAAACATTAGGAACAAGATCTACCAGACCATGGCCACACAGCCCAGAAAACCCACCACAACCAGGTGAATCCAGCCATGAAAGCCGTCAACAAACCAATTGAAGGTTGTTTTTTTTAAATGGCATAAGAAATTTGGTACACACTATATAATAGTAGAGACACTTATGACAAGAGATGAGTTCAACATTTTCCTGGTTTGCTTCTAGAGAACATGCCTGAATGTGAATTCTTCCCACCAGTGATCCTGGAGGCTCTGAAGTCTAAGTCACAGTTCTCAGCAATTTGATTCGGTCTAGGAGGCTGTTTTGAATAGCAAAGTTGGCTTCTGCTTTGTCTTTTTAATCTTTAAGCCACTTTCTCTTCCACATTCAAAATCTGGCTGCTTGAATTACTTCTGAATTTTGCCTGAAGTGAGGCAAATCTGGAGGTCTGTGTATAAATTAAACATCTGAAGAATTCTAAGGAAGGCAAAAAAGAAGTCTGACAAAACTAGGCACAAATCCCTAATTTGCTAGCCAGGTTTGCCCAAAGCAAAATTTAGAAATTTCTGCTCAGGCAAGGTATTTGAACGATTTCTAGTTTCCCCACTGCACAGATTTCAGACTATCTTCATCTTACCATTATTGTGTTTTCTATCCATTGTACCATGTAATATCTCAGAAAATGTTAAATCTGTCTGTCTGTCTGTCTGTCTGTCTTCCCTCTCACCCATCCATCAATCTGTCCAACTCAACCCATCGTCAATCTGTCCATCTCAACATGGCTAAATTTGTGGATATTTAAATTCAGAGACTGGAGCCATGAACACACAGGATAGTTTTTTCTATAAACCTGGCAAATGTCCCCAGGTTTGCAAAAAAAATGTAATAAAAATGGTCATTAAAAATAACCCCAGAATAATAGAATTTGGTGCCTATAGTTCTGAGAAATGAATGCTCTCTTTGGTCCTTGCTAGGTAACTATAACAGTATTGCTAATTGAAACCTTGATTTCTTTCATTAAAAGGCAGGGGGAGAATACCAATTCCTTTCCGGGGCTGTTTTTGCCTTTGAGGGAGGATTCATCAGGGTCAGGCCTGACAACAACCACTGACTTGCTACCATGTGACCTGCCCGACTCATTCAGTCCTGGCTCTTTGCTACTGCTCAACAGCAGCTGTTCCACAACAGCAAGTGTGGTGTAATGGTTAGAGTTTTAGACTAGGATCTGAAAACCCAAGTTCAAGTCCCCACTTTACTGTGGAAGAGCTGAATGATACACAGACTCAGGCTAACCTGCATCACAGGGTTGTTGTGAAGATATAGTGAAAGAGAAAGATTCAAGATGCTTTGGGTTCACATTGTGGAGAAAAGAGGGTTATAAATATAGTAAAAGTAATAAATATAGGTGAATTTGGGGAAGGTTTTGAGATTCCACATACTACAATTGGGCCTGGCACAGTAGCTGTCACCATGTAACAGGGTCAGACTTTTTCTGGGCAGTGGATACCAAGAGTAGTAAGGCAAAGGTAGTCCCTTGTGCAAGCACTGGGTCATTACTGATGTCACATCTTGATGTTTACTAGGCAGATTTTCTTTATGCAGTGGTTTGCCATTTCCTTCCCCAGTTGTCTACACTTTACACCCAGGGTTACACCCAGGAAAGGGTTACCTTATACTAAAAAACAAGACAGCACCATATAACAATGTGAATTGAAAAGGGAAAGAGGGATTCCATTTGACCACCCTAAAAGGCTATGCTGCAGATCATTGGACCTGCATGGACATCTGTGTGGGTTGCGGACTGTGATGAGCAGGGCAATTGCCACAGCAATGCGTGGCTGGGCCCCGCTAGTATCTTAATAAATAGCAACATACATGCCTTACTCATGATGTGTGTACCAGTCTAGAAAACTGTAGGTATAAGCCTCCAAATCCATTTTTGCTTTTGCTAGCAATCTATGGCATTCATTGTTTCTATTGCCCCATCCCTCAAACACCACCATGGAACATGGCCAGTCTCATCCTTTCCAAGTGCTTCAAGCCTTCCCTGCACTCTTGAAATCGCCCCCAGAAAAAGGCGGATTCTTTAATTGTGTTATTAGCGGAAGTATTAATTGATATGAAAACAGCATTTTACTGGGCTTACAAAAAGTCATTTGGAAATGAGATAAAATGTTTGCTGTGTTGCCTGCCTCCGAGCAGAGCTGGAGCAAGTTCTTTGACAGCTTGATTATTATGCACATTAGTGCAATCTGCTGAGTTTCTAATGCACAAAAAAAGGAATCCTCCACTATCCAATCCATCAGCCGACCTCTCCCTCTCTTTCCCCCTCCTTATTTCCTGCTGTATATTTTTATCAGGCAGACTTCAGGGCATTTTTTCCCTTTCTGATCAATCCCAGATGCCATCGATAAAATGGCTAATGGGAATGATGAATCAATGCTTCACTGTACCCTGCAATGCAAAAAACCTCAGAGGATGGTTTCCTCTGAACCAGTCTTCTTCCTCAGACTTTCTACCCCTTTCCTATTTTTTGACCAGAATATAATATTAGCCCTGCTGGATAAGACCAATGGGCCAAGCATTCTGCAGCACCCAGTTGCCAAAGGTTGCCTTAGAGAACCAATAAGCAGGGCATAAAGGCCAAAACTTTTCCTTAATGTTGCCTCCTAGCACTGATATGCAGAAGCTTATTGCATCAGAATATGGAGGTTCCCTTTAGTTACTATGAGTAGCATCCACTGAGGTACCTATTTACCATGGACCGATCATCCCTTTTAAAGCCATGTATGCTTTTGGGGCATCACCATGGACCTATCATCCCTTTTAAAGGCCATCTAGGCTTTTGGCCATCACTGGCAGTAAATTCTGCAATGTGTTGCATAAAGAAGTATAAAAGCTATGTGGCTCATAGTAGTAAGCTGTAGTTCTTCAGTCGAAGCTCTGCTCAAGACCTGAGTTCAAGCCCGACGGGAGTTGGTTTTAGGTTGCCAGTTTAAGGTTGACTCAGCCTTTCACAGTCAGTAAAATGAGTACCTAGCTTGCTGGGGGTAAACTGTAGGTGACTGGGGAAGGCACCTTATAACCCGTCTGCACAGTAAACATCATGATGTGATGTTATCCCATGCTTACACAGGGGATTACATGTACCTTTCTAAAAAAAAGTTTCTTTTGTCCATACTGAATCTGCTGCCCATCAACTTAATTGAATGCTCCTACTACTATGGGAGATAGAGGAAAAAGTTCTCTATCCACTTCTTCCACCTCATGCAGATTTTATAGCATATCCCTGTTTATGTTTTGTTTTACCTGGATAGCCCAGGCTAATCCAAACTCATCAGATCTCAGGACCTAGGTGAGGTTGGCCCTGGTTAGTACTTGGGTGGGGGACCACCAAAGAAGTACAGGGTCACTACGTAGCCCAGAGGCAGACAATGCTGAACCACTTTGCATCAACATTTTGCTTCCCTAAAGTCCTGTTCTGGCTGAGTACCCAAAGAATGGATTGAAGCTTATGCAGAAAGGAACCTTACAAAGGCAAGTTACCACCAGCAAGCTTGATCCATCTGGATGAAAGCAGTTGGATCTCAGAGAGATCAGAATGTTGATGGCTGATAGGACAAAGAATATGTATTTATGGGACCAATGCTTATATTTACATTCCTGTGGCTCTCAACAAGCTCCTTGTGGGTCCCATGGATTTCCCAGTGAGTTGGAGCTTGTTGAAGGTTTGAAAGTTTTGGGAAAGGCAGATATTTGGGGTTCAGGCTGCATATAGGAGGCTGTATTACTGGCTATAGTTCAGGTTGCTAACCCAACCCAATCTGTTGTTCCTTGGATGGTGATGCTATTTTAACAAGACTATGTTGGCCTTCCATGACTGCATCTTCCTTATGAAATTCTGAGCCTTTATCTTGTGGCAGAAGAACCACTTAAGTCAGAGCAAGGTTTCTTAGGCTGGAGGAAGGCTTTACACATGCTGAGAAGTATGGTAGACTATAAGGTTCCAGTTAGATACCCTTTCCCCCCTCCTTTTCCTTCTGCTTATGGCTCAACTCTGCTTAGTGGTTGTTGTTTTTCAGTTTTTAAAAACAATTCTGCTTCTAACCTGTATAGCCCAGGCTAGCTCAGACTTGTTGGACCTTGGAAGGGTCAGTCCTGGTTAGTAGTTGATGGAAAACTGCCAAGGAAGTCTAGGGTTACTACATAGAGGCATGCAATGACAAACTACCTCTGAATGTATCTTGCCCTGCAAAGAAGAAAAGAAGAGTTTGGATTTATATGCCCCCTTTCTCTCCTGTAAGGAGACTCAAAGGGGCTTGCAATCTCCTTTCCTTCCCACCCCCAACAAACACCCTGTGAGGTGGGTACAGCTGAAAGAGCTCCAAAAAACCCAGAGTCACCCAGTGTTGTAGTGCACAGGCTAATCTAGTTCCCCAGATAAGCCGCCACAGCTCAAGTGTCAGAGCGGGGAATCAAACCCAGTTCTCCAGATTAGAGTGCACCTGCTCTTAATCACTATGCCACTGTTGCTCTCTATATACTAATACCAATTTCTACACCATACCAATCAAAGGCTATGAGGCTGCCTTAAGTCATCTGTGACTTGACAAAACCCACAAATTATGGAGTGCAGTGATTCTGAATATGACATACACTGTTGACATGGTGCTCAGTGATAGATTTTCTGGCATCTATTTGTTTCTTCTCCAAAGCATCTCTTCCCCAAGACAGATAATCAGTCCTGTACCTCATTAATGTAGGAGGTGCTTCAGAAGAACCCAGGAGGTACACAGGAGGCACCATTGGTACATGCAGGGAGTATCCATTCAGAAACAGCTATTTCCATTACAGCAGGATGCAGGCTTGTATCTCCCAACATTTTGCAACCTCCCAACAGGCAGTAGGATTACAACCAACCTCTAATGGCATCCATTTTATAGGGGTGTTCACTCCTTATCCTCCAAATTCCAGAAGTGGCCACTGGTTCAAGATTAGAGACCTATTGATCAAAAATTGTTTGGATAATTGCTTGGTTTAAACATTGTGATTTGCTTTGTACTGTAGTAAGTTGCTTTGGATATTTTCTGAAGAAAGAGTGAACTGTAAATACTTTAATAAGTATAACACCATACTGGTTTTGTTATCGTATAATGGGAGTTATTTAGTCATTTTAGCCCTATTCTGTTTGTGGCATACATTCAGTATGCTTCCCTGTACACGAGTCAGTAGTTTATAATACTTTGAAGATTACCTGATTATTAATAATGAGCAACAATAATAAATATTATCTAGGGTTGCTGAAGCTTCTTCCCATTATTCTTCTAGGTAGCCCTTCTCTTACATCTTGAAATCTACCCAATTATCATTCTTTCCAAAAGCACAGCTTCCTGACAGGCAATACCAACTCTTTCACATTTCTGCAGACCAAAAGAAAAATGGAAAACAGCAAGACAACTGCCCACCCCCTTTTCCATACCAATCAACAAATAAACAGGAATCTATCCCCACTGACTCACAGCTTCAATAAACAATCACCAGAGTTGGCAAAGTCCACCAATCAATCCTGTCTGTTAGATGCAAACCTTGTAATTTAGTAATAACTACTCAACCAACCAGTGACCTACTAATTAATGCATGGATTTCTGTGTGTATTACTCCTTTAATCGTTTGCACCAATATCTAAGTCATTTCAGACCACTTTGCTCTGTGCTAAAGCTAACCAATTAAATCTGACTCCAGTTCCATCGAAATAAAACACTGAAATATATTGACTCCTTGCCAATGCTTTCTCTTGCTCTCTTTCACTCACTACCCTCTTTATGTGTTTGCTGAGTGCTGGCATGTGGAAAGAATATAGAGAGACTGAAGCCAGAAACTGTGAAGTATGATGCTTGGGACACAGGCAAAGGAAAGCAAGGACTAATCATTAGTGATAAACCAGAAAATGCAGCCTGAATTTCTGCCCTGTCACGTAATGCTCCCCAACATTAACTGCTCCTAGACTCAGATTAGGACATGGTGGCTTGTAATGCTCATCTCCCTCATTGCTCCCTTATAGTTCTTCTCCAAGATGGATTGCAGTCCCAGTCATCTGCAGGTCAACATGGTGTAGTGTTTAAGAGTGATGGACTCTATTCTGGAGAACATGGTTTGTTTCCTCACTCCATCACATGAAGCCTACTGGATGACCTCAGGCTAGTCACAGTTCTCTCAGAACTCTCTCAGTCTTACCTATCTCACAAGGTGCCTGTTGTAGGGGGAGGAAGCCAATTGCAAGCTGTTTTGATCAGATGTGTAGCTTCAAGGGGACGGGAGGGCGACGCACCGGGCTGTGGGGATGTGACGAGGGCATGGCAGGGGTGTTCCAGTGTGGGATGGGGGCATTCTGGGGCAGGACAGGGGCGTTCCTGGGCGGGACGGGGGTGGAGGACTCACCAGCGCACTGGGCTTTTTCCCTCCTTGCTATGCCTCTGGCTGTGAGACTCCTTATGGTAGAGAAAAGTCGGGTACAAAAACAACTCTTCTTCAGTTAGTCCTTTCCTCTTCTTCCCTCCTTCATTTCCCTCCCATGCTTCCAGACACCATGCACTGTATGTGCTGAGGTGAAAGAAGGCCACACAGACAGCAGGAGAGGTGTCTCCTACCTCTCCCCCACTACCTTGACTGCTTCACCAGCATCTCAGATACCAGGATTCCAGGGATGTTTGGCTCTGAAGTTACCCCTGCCTACACCACTCTGGGTCACTTGCACACATCACCAGAAGACACAAGAAGAGCTCGGATTGTGTGAAAGTTTTTTATTCAACTGTTGAAAACTGCTGGATTGAAAGGATAGCCCTTTGCTGCCTGTTTGGGATCTTCTGTCCTCTAAATTGTTGCCATCTGAAAACATTGCTGTTTTGCTGTTTCAGCAGACTCTTATTCCCCATTTGCTGTCTTAGGTGCATTTGATCAAATTAAATGCAGCCTCACCACCCTTTTAGAGTTCTTTGAACTATTATGTAGCTAAAAAGTGGCTGTTTTTAATCTCCTGCTGGCTGAGCATTCTTTTGTTATGTTGATGACTCAAATGGAACACTTGATTTTTACTCAGTTGATGTTAATCAGTGGCAGATTTTTCCACAGGCAACAGATCCTCCCTTCTCACACTGGAGTGGTGCACACACATACATTTTCCCAAATGATTTAAACATTAATTGTGTGACAGTTGACACAATCTACAAATTAGAAGCTATTTCAATTAATTGTAAAAGTGGTAAACTGTAAAAACGATGATGAAAATTGACAGATATAAAACAAATGTTTAAAAAAAGGCATAAAAGAGTTGATTAAAATGTGGCTGAACATAGATTGGTGGGAGAGGGATTTCAAGAGGTGAGAATCGAGGCTCATAAAACATCGACAATACCATCCTAATCAGAATTGTAAGATTCTTGATCCATTGAAGTCAATGGGTATAGAACGATGTAATTCTGCTTAAGAGGGCAGTGCATATGACCCTTTAAAAACTTAATTTGACAGGTCAGTACATCCCTACATATAAAATACATGTCATAATGCATATTAAAATGCTAGCTTTGTGCACATACACATAAATAAAGTTTATAGAAACTGGCTTTGAATCAGCAGGATAGAAAACCGAACATTAGATGCAGCAAAACTGTAGAATTAGTACAGAACAGAACAAATGACATTCAGCCAACCCTACTGTTATTGTCAATAAAGGCTGTTTCTAATACTAACGTTTCTTTTCATGTGATTACAACCAGCATCTTTTTTTAAAAGTTCTAACAGGGTGCTTTCAAACATGCCCTTGAAAAGAGGACATCTCATATGCTGCTTTTAAACCGTTATCTGGAAGCTAGGGGTATTTTTAAATGAGTAGTTGGACCACTTAAAGGTACCATTTCATTCGCTCTCATTTTGTAGGAATACTCTGATCAATAATTAGTATGGGCCCAGCTGAATGAAAGCAAATAAAGTAACAATAACAACATTTATAAGCTCTGAATGCAATCAAATGGTATGGAAATCCGAATATTAAGCTGCCAGGGCAGGGGGCTCACATCGCTCTTACTGAAAAAGCAATACCTCACACAACACTACTCCTATGGTGATAATGTGGAGCTATTGCAATGGCAATTTAATGCTTAGGCTAATAGCACAGCACCATTAATATAACTGACAGTGTAACAGTTTCATTATTGGGGCAATGATATGGCAGGTAGCTGTGAGCTGTTAATAGAATAGTGATACCCTTGGGACTATCTTTTCTGTTCTTCGCACCACTACTAGGAGGAAGGGAATTTCATGTTACTATGCATATTCTTTCAAGCCTACAGCCTGAATGTGGATATCCCTGTTTGTAGAAACAGCAATGTCAGAGCACTCTAGAGGTATAAGAGCGCTTCACAAAGTTTCCCAGCAACAGTGAATCATGGCAGTGACACAGGGATTGGTAACATTTCTGAGAGCTTCCTCAGGGACGTGCCAAAATCCCATCTCCAGCAGTAGCACCAATTCACCCTCTCTCACCCCCGCAAGCTACTGTAGTGGCAATCACATTCCAGGCATTTCAGGAGTTTTTCTATTCCCAATCAGAGAGATAAAGGCTGTATAACAAGCTCCTAACCATTCTTTGTATAAAAGATGCAAGAAAATAAAACATTTCCTGTGCGTTGCTAGAAGCTGGCTGGAGATGACAAAGTGTTCAGTGACAGCTTACATGAAGGTTAGGCATGAATGGAACACACACACCCCCCCTGCTCCAAACACACACACCATTCTTTTATTAGTCCACTTGGCTTCTTTTGGACCTGAGTCATTTCATTTCTAAAATGAATTCCAGTGTAGGAGCAGGTGGTGTCTTTTGTAGCCTTCAGTTCCTTCAATTAATGTCAGAAAATAGTCATGTTGGGTTGCAGTAAAACAGCTAGATCAGTGGTTCTCAACCTTCCTAATGTCGCGACCCTTTAATACAATTCTTCATGTTGTGGTGACCCCCAACCATAAAATTATTTGTGTCTCGGTTCCTTAGACCAACAGAAATATGTGTTTTCCGATGTTCTTAGGCGACCCCTGCGAAAGGGTCGTTCGACCCCCAAAGGGGTCGCGACCCACAGGTTGAGAACTGCTGAGCTAGATTCATATCCAGTAGCACCTTAGAGGCCACCAGGAGTTTTGAGGCAGAAACTTTCAAGAGCCAAAGCTTCCACCATCAGGTTTGTCAAACCTTTGACTATGGAAAGTTTATATCCCAAAAATATTGTTGGTCCTTAACATGCTACTGGATTCAAATCTAGCTGTTCAGTTAATGTTTACCTCTTTCCCACTGTGCGTTAGATGCACATGGTACACACTGACATAGTGTTCATTGATAAAACACCACAAGAAAGTCAATGTGATTGCATTCAGATTCCTTTTTCAGATTCCTTTTGTGTGGTGTTTCAGCAATGCATCCCATGCCAAGAATCAACATTTGTCCAACAGAACCAAAGCAGAACCATAATTCGATGTGGCAAGCTGATTAAAAAAAAGGGGGGAGCACAATGTCAAACCAAAGAATCACAGCAGAACAAAAAGAAGCTGGGGAAGGGGGGCGGGATTTGCAAACCGAGCAAAACAAAGGGTAGTGTGCTGATCACTAGGAGAACCCAGGGCAACTCTGGTAGTGCAAGCCCTACAGAACCAATATTAAACCAGAGAATCTCTACAGTAGAACTAGAAAGTGGGGGTGAATGTTTGCAAACCCAGAAGATGCCCAGTAGAGCCCAAGAGCACTCTGGCAGTGCAAGCGCAACAAAGTAATATCAAACTACAGAATCTCTGTGGTGGAAACTGAAGGTTGCGAGCAGTTTTACTAGCCCAGCAGAACAAAGAGCAATATATAGACTGCCCAGCAGTGTACAGTGTACAAATTGTAGCAGTGCAAGCTCACCAGGACAAATGTCAATCCAGAGAATCACCACAGTAGAAACTGAAAGTGAGGGGCATTTTTACCCAGCAGAACAAATGGCAATGTGCATAATGCCCAGCAGGACCCAGAGCCACTGTGGCAGTGCAAGATCAACAGGACTAATATGAATCCAGATAATCAGAAAGCAAAACAAATCTGAGCAGAGGTCAGATTGCAAGTCCAATAGAACAAGTGGCAATGTACACAATGCCCCGCGGGACCCAGTTCAACAGTAGTAATGCAAGATCCACAGAACTAATGTGAGTGCACAGCAGAACAAATCCAAGCAATGACCAACACGTTAAAAATCCAGGAGACACAAAACAATTTTGACAAAGTGGGGGGGACCCTCTAGAAACTGACAAAAACTTGAAATTATCATAAGCAGCCTGGCAAGCCCATAGAACTGCACTCTTATCCTGAGATGCAAAAACAAATGGGAAAAGGGGGGTGGGGAGAAAAAAAATATCCCAGGGAGCCTACAAACACTGGCTCTTGATCTTCCCCCAAAAAATCCTGAATATTCCTGGGATTTTTCAGGACCTTTTTGTTTGGTTGGTTGGTTTTTCCAAAAATTCCCAGGTATATTTGGGATGGCAAATTCTAAAAAGACTCTTTTTTTGGTACACTTGGGATATATTTGGGGCTCCAGATTCTGATAAGGTATTTTGGGGGGTATATTTTTGGCTGAATGCACATTCAGGTATTCACTACAACTTAGAGAGAATGGGAGAGGAGACAAGGGGCATTTGCGCTTTCTCCTTAATTCTTTCAGTGTCCATTCAAAAAAGGCAGACAACAACAACACACAAGGATCTGGAAGGCCCTGAGGCTGTATGTGCCTGCCTTCCCTAATGTTTCCATTGACCCCAGCAGGTAAAGAGAAAGACCTTAGACAACAGCCTTGGTCAGCATTTAAGGCTGAAATGTGTGGAACTGGAATTTGTGGAGCCCTTGAATCTAGGGTGGGGGAGGAATAAGTTGAATGGATGTTAACTTGTCTTCACAACAGGGGCTTACCCAGTGATGCAATGCCAGCAATATGTCCCTATGATTCAAGGATACAGAGTGCTCTGGGAGGGGGAGTAGTCATTCCCAAGTGTTTTCTAGCTTATGTGGTGGATAGAAAGATCCTCTATGCAGGACACATCTGAAGCGACAGATTGCATCTGCGATGCTGAAGGTTGCTGATGAAAAAAATAAAAAAGCGCCCAAGCTCTATGCTGTCACTTCAGAAGCCCCCCAGCTGCTGGCTCAGAGCCTCGCCTGTCGCTTTCCTTAAGCCTCTATGGAGGAAGAAGAGTGAAGATCTCCGAGACAGTGTTTAGTGTCACAGACAGTTCGGCAAGAGACAATTTTTCACCCCGTTAAATCCTTCTGCAGCATATTATCTGAAGGTTCCCTCTCTCCCTCTTTTATTATTTTCTTATTATCATCTCCCACTGGCTCTGTCCTCAGCCACAAATAAATAAATAGCTGCAGTTGTCAACTGTGGCACTAAAAGGGCCCCAGTGAGTCAATCCAAACTCAAGCCTCACACCGCGGCTTATAACTAGCTGCCATTCTACGGTGAACGTTTTGTCTTATGACAGGAATGTGGTCTAATTAGTAGGCCATGGCTCACCTGAGCTGAGAATAAGGTTGGGGATCCATTTTCAAGGTAATGGAACATGCTTCTTTGCAATTAACTAGCCACAGCCATAGGATTCCAAGGCCTACCTTGGCTACCAGCAGGGTGGGGCATAGGGTGGCTGTTATCAGCTAAAGACTTCTGGGAAAACTTTGAATGCCATCATGCCTGTCTAGGAATTAGCTAATTTCTAAAGAAGACTGGCATTACTTCTGGGGAAAATGATCCACGCCTGGGATTTTAACCCTGCCCCCCAGAATTCACATCACACAGTTGGCACAGGTTTTATTTTTCTTCTGCCACCATTCTGAGTGACAGTAGGAAACACCAGCTGGATTCAGGGATTGCCCCACCACTAGGGGCTGGCAATCCCACACAACTAGTCCCAATGCTTTAGGAATGCTGTTTGAGAGTCTGGGATTCCTGATCCCTCTACATTGCAAAGAAGATATGAGGAAGCACACAAACTGGCTCAGGGACTGTGTGTCGGAAGATGCCCCAGACTCAGGGCCAGATCCTCTACTGTCACCATGGGAGATGCAACTCCCAGAAGCATCACCCCTGCTGACAGAAAGCCTGGCAGCTCTCCAGCTGACAGGGACCAAGTGCAGGTGGAGGAACCAGCTGAGACCTAACATTAGCCCAGAGTCGACAGCAGCTGCCACAGCCTCAGACCTTGCAGCCTGATCATTTCAAGCCGTGGCTGAAAAACAAAGGGAAGGATGCTTTGAAAGTAATGCCAAGATTGCTTTGTAATCCTCCAACTGGTAAATATAATGAAAACCCTTACTGGTAAATATAAACAGTCCTTCTTGTATTACACAGAAAAGCCGTCAGGTGCTCAGCCACCTAACAGTTTGAGCTCACCTCTGAGCTTTCTGGTTTGTCTGCATTAATTTAGGAGATGCGCGCGCGCGCACACACGCGCACACACACACACACACACACACACACACACACACACACACACACACAAGAAAATAGACACAAGATCTTCAAGTCTTGGCAAATGCACCTGCCATTTTCATGTTTCTGTCTTGACAGGAGATAGCAGCACTGCCTGCCTGCATTTGCAGCTATATTATAAAGCTTGCTATGTGCCTACATATTCACTATACTCTTGCTGCTTATGTCATATATAACAACAAAATTCCATTTTTTATCAATCTGTCCATCAGGCCAAAAGGAAAGGCCTCTGGTTTCATGTGTACATTAGTCTTTAAAATCTTCTGAACTATTTGTATCCAACGTTTTTAGCTTTGTTGCAAATTCGATAATGATAAATGGTAAAAAGCCACTTCATGATGTTCTCATTTCCAAGACACACTCAGAACATTTTTACTACATCTTTATTAATTTCTCTTGCATTGGATACCAATGTTACACCATTTTACAAAAATTCTTTTTTTAAAATGAAAACAGTAGCACTTTCTCAGTCTCTCCCACTAACAAAATAAAAAAGCAGCATTCCAAATTTTGGAGAAATATCCAACCATTAAGAATCATTAAATCTTTTTTGGTCACATCAGATTGTATAAAACCAAAGGGGCCTACTCACGAGGAGAGCCAGTTAAAGTATTTTAAAAACTCTAGCTTATCTGTTCAATAGCAAGGGCTTTTCTTCCGTCATTAAAAAATATGGCTCGGTTCCCTTATTTTACATCAATTAAAGTATTTATATCCCTCTTTCCCTCTGAAATTGGCTCAAGGAATCTTGGGCTGTCTGGAAGTTTCTGCTTCCAACACTTGTACAGCTTGATTCTGATCTGTACTGGGTGGAGGTACCCTGCCTGTCCAACTTAATACTGTTCACATTCTTTCCAGCTTCATCTTTTCTTAGTCTGCTAAACGGTTAAAAAACAATGATGCTTGAAATCTCATAGTCTAAGGGAACATTTGTGTGGTGTGATTTTCCTGAAAAGTAGATTTTCCACATATTCCTTGTACAAAAAGGCATTCCATCTTCTATGAGTAATTCCATTACTGTATTAAGCAATGGGACTATTGTGTGTGCTGTTATTTTGGTTGCTATTTAGATTTTTACCCCACCCTTTCCTGACCAGATGGTAATCAGATGCTTGACAGGAGGGAGGGGTTCAGTGCTTGCCCTGGGTACCATTGTCTTCGCCCCTGAGTAGGAGCATCAGGGAAGAAGCAAATCAATACTCTTCTTCAGAGAGAGGCCAGGTAAGCCCAGGGATGGGGCAGGATGTTTGGTCCTTTAAATGCAGGTTCCTGAGAAAGGAAGGGATGAGAGGACAGCTGTTATGTGGCACCAGCTCTGGCTTGTGGAGAAGATTAGGAATAAGGTAGCACAACCCCCTTCCTATCAGAGGCCCCCAGCAAGACAACTGAGGGCAAGCCAGTGTAGATGGAGAAGGAGGATCCTTCCATTGTTGACAACTCCCCAACAAGATAACCACAGGACTACAAAATCAAACATATTGTTTATGGGACAGGCACATGTTGAAGTAGCAACATGGCCATAATCTTAGCAAAACTGGAGTAATGTCAGAAATAGAATGCAAACAACTCTCAAGAGACAGAGAAAATGATAGAGATAACACTTTTAATGTCAGGGATGGATCTGTGGTTATGTCATTTTTTGTATTCATAGCACTTCGTAACTATTCATGCTACCATTCTCACCCAGTCCCTTTCTTTTGCCTTCCCTTTTAAATTAGCACATTTTATTATTTACATCACTTCATAAATGCACAAGGCCTTTGAAAGTGCAGAGAAAGAATATGACACCTGGCCCCAACTGATTTATTATCCCATTCACTCAGTCTTTCATAATGTCTTTTCCCTCTCAGATGCATATTTCTAGTGTCTTTGGGGATTTTCTTACATAGGCTACCTCTCTCATGATTTCTGAGATCATCCTTTATGTCTCCTTTATAAATGCTCAAGATCCGTTGTAATTAGAGGGAAACAGTTTTATGTCCTCTATGGAAAGAGCATATGCCATCATACAATTCTCTCCAAAAATTCAATGATTTTTTTTTTAAATGAAGAGACCTACAAAGATAATGAAAATGAAATACAGACCAGGGATCTCCAGTGATAATGGAGGTACCTCATAAGAAGATGAGATTCCTATTCCAGTTTTGAAAAACATGATTGGATGGCTTCAGCCACCCCACCAGATCCAAGCAAGACCACATTCAGTTCAGAAAAGCCCCCTTCTCTGGCCATCAAGTCACAACTGAGTTGTGGTGACCAGATAGGGATTTCAAAACAAGAGACATTCAGAGGTTGTTTTCCATTGTCTGCCTCTGTGTTATGACCCTGCAATTTCTTGATCGTCTCTCTCCAAAGGCCAACTCTGCTTGGCTTCTGAGATCTTATGAAAACAGGTTAGCCTGGGCTATCTAGTTCAGGGCAGATAAATGCTTAGGCTGCTGAATTCACAGCTATACCTCAGCCCTACTGCTCTCTACCCAGTCTTATCCTATCCCAGATCTATCCATTATTATACATATTATACATTTGCTTATGTTTTTCCATCCTAATTTCCATCTTATTTTCAAAACCCACAGCTTTCAGATAATCTGGTTTGGAAACTTTCCATTGCTTTCAGTAAATTTTGAGCTGGACAGATAGAAGGTACCAACAGATTGTGATATGAATTCAGTAACATGGCTGCACGCGACCAGACCTATGGAGATGCACAGATGAAGTTCTTTTTTTAAAAAAACACCCTGGAACCATTACAATTACATCATGTTTTCTGCAGTTCAGCAACAATGATAGAAATCTATCATTTTTCTGCCAATTTAAGCAAACTGGATTTACAGTGAGTTAGATCGCACCAGCTTTGTCACTCCATCCTCTCCAATTTTCCCCTTTAGTACAGTTCCCATATAAGTTTTGTCTAAGTGGCTTTTATGATTGTCAATATCCTAGGGACCTAGTAATTGGTGAGTGTGCCTACTTCCAATCAGCGCATGTGCAGCAATGCAGAGCATAGCCTCCTTTTTTGTGGAGGTGCCCTAGCCTAAAAGATTTATTTGGTAAGCGTGGCTCTCTGTGGTCTGATCTTCCTTTTTTTCAAAAACTCAAACTTCTTTTTCCATGAGGAATCTGCACAGAACTTAGCAGTTAACATAGGGATACATAAACTCAAGTTCTTAGGCACAGTCTTGTAGACAATAGAAATAGGGTAGTGTTTAAGAGTGGTAGACTCTAATCTGGAGAATTGGGTTTGATTCCCTACTCATTCATATGAAGCCTGCTGAGTGACCTTGGACAAGTTACAGCTCTCTCCAAACTCTCTCAGTCCCATGTACCTCACAAGGTGTCTGTTGCAGAGAGGTGAAGGGAAGGCAATTGTAAGCCACTCTGAGACTCCTTAAAGGTAGAGAAAAATGTGCTATAAAAACCGACAGTTCTTCTTTTCTTCCAATAGTTCAACGTGCTCTCATTAATAGGAAGGAATCAGCCAAAAGTATAGGGCTTGATTCCAGGACATGCAGAAACAAATTTTAAGGTAACAGCTCATGCCTGGATTATACAAAATCCAACATGATCACAGAAACCAAACAGAAAGCATTTCTGAATGAAACATTTCAAATCTTTGCAGGGGGAAAATCCCATCTGTCTCAGCCACCTTTACCCTTCCAAATAACTAGACACAGAAATAAAATGAAAATGTGTGAAATTAAAACTTTATAAGAAAAAAAATCAAATTGTATTACATGCTTCATCTCTATTTTGGATTCTGAGAAAAGAAAAGCCCTGTTCTGGCTTCATAAACCTCATGTGTGTCACAACAGCAAGAAGTCAAGAAAAGAAGGAATGTCAACACTGACATTAAAACAGGATTGGGCTGTGTTAGGGATAAACATGGTCTCCCCACAATAGCAGGCCAGCGTGATTTCTATGAGAAGTCCTGCCTCATACTTTGAAAACTGTCATGAACAGAGGAATGAGAAGATGTTCACACAAAAGAACAGATCTGATTCCAGCACTTTGTAGCATGGGAAAACTTTTTTTAAAAACAAAAGGTATCTGTCAGTATATACTCCGATTGAAAGCACATGAAAAAGAAACTGGAAGCAGACCAAAAGAACCGCTAAGGAATGAGTATCCTCTAAGCACTTTTTCCCTGCCACTGTTGCTTGCTGACTCTTTGAAGAAAATCTCAGATCTTCTTCCATAGCATGAACAGAAAAAAAAAAACTACAGGTAGCCAAGCACCCCATTAGTTTTTTATTTGTGTTGGCCAACTGGTGATATGCAGGAAGCTTTTTTGTTTGTTTGTTTGATGAGCAGTTTGGCTGATCATTAGCAGTTTCAGCCGATTTAGCAACTTACTTTCCACGTATTGAAGTGCAATCAGCAACATTTCACACATGCACATTCTCACACAAGCCAATATGAGTCCTAATTTCTCTCTTCACAGAACTTCTATCACCAAATCACCCATATTCCATTCTTTAGAGTAAGAGTGAATGAAGAATCACAGTTCTGAATATAAACAATATGTTTTTTTGGGGGGGGGGGAGGGATCTAAGTTCATACTACTGTTGTTATTTCAGGAATGCACATTTTCACACATTCTTATTAGTATGTAGTTCCTGCCCAGCCAGTTTATGTACCTGGGGCTGAATCAGCATAACATACTATCAGCAGTCACAGAGCAGAAGAAAATGAAACTTCACTACTACAACTACTGCACAGCAACAAAACTGTCATTGATTTGGATGACGACAAAATGATCAGAGATTCAGATCACAAATAGTGCTGATATTAGTATGTTTGCCTGCCAGGCATTTTACTGCAAAGTTAGCGGCACCTCTCAGAAGAAACTGACATTCAGAAGGCACAGGAAGGTCAACAGGGGTTGAGGCTAAACTGTCAGTCAAAGATCTGGGAGGTCCAGATTTGAACTCCTATTCTGCTATGGAAGTTTGTTTTGGGGACCCTGGCCAGTCACTCTACCCTTGGCCTCACCTTCCTCACAGGGTTGTTGTGAGAATAAAATGGAGGAGGAGGGTATGATGTAAGTCACTTTGGGTCTCCCTTGAGGAGAACAAAAAGTATAATAAATAAATACTTGGCTTGTATGAACACATAACTAACTTTTTGGCCAACAGCAGAGAATGCACCATCACATGCAGGGGTAGGAAAAGTTCCACTAACAGTTATACCTTATTATCTTTTGCAGTTCCATTATTCTGTCTAATTTACTGATTGACATTATGGTTGGAAGCATGAAAGGGTCTACTGTTAGGCAGATAATGTGGTGCTCCACAGACAAGTATTTCAAATGCAGAGAGGCCGGTTAACAGCAACTTTGCCTTTTCAGTACTTCTGTTCAAGCCTCCATCTTTTTATTCCTCCCAGGTTGCTGCCACACACCTCTGGCATCATTATCTGACATGGCTGCCTGCATCATCCACTCATAAAGTTTATGAGTCATCTCAAAGGCTGCACATTAAAATTCCAGCAAAGTCAAGGAAGAGGGTTCCTGTTGAACCTTCGACTAGCAATGTGATTCACTGACTGTCAGAGCTCATTACTGGTTTAAACCTTTCACAAGTAAGTAGTAGTTAAGGGTCAATAGTGTCGCTTTCTCAAAACAAGTTGTTGTGCCACTGGCTGACTTTTCCCATAAGGCATTTTTGTGGTAAGATAGAAATAGAATTAATGAGGACAAAGGCATCACAATCAGCAACTACACAGAAGGTGTCAATAAGAATGATTTTTATGGCAAGGCTACTATAGAACTCATAATTGCAAGCAATCTTGTAAACCTTATCTGGCCCAGCCAGCAAAGAACCAAGATCATGAAGAACCTTAATTATAAAGTACACTCCACTGAAAACTTGTCTGTGGCAATGCTTGGATACAAAGCCATTACCCAGTCTGCTAGTTGTGGTACCTCAGATCCAATCTTCATTCATTTGGCATTTATGCACATTATTGACATGAATAAGAACATGCTCACACATATCCACATCCTAAAGATTCCCCTCAAGATCTGAAACTTGAATTCAATTTCTGCTGATCACAAATGTGGCATTAGAGAGGCCATGATGATTATCTTCTCCATTTTCACTGAAGCTCACACTTCTTGTTTTAATGGATGCATTTTTTAATGAAGACGTTTATGTGCATTACTAAATATTATTTATTTATTTATTTATTTATTTATTTATTTATTTATTTGTTCCACTTTTATACCGCCCTCCCCCGAAGGGCTCAGTGTGTGTGTTACAGATAATTAAAGTAACTTATTATGCTGGTGTGTGTTACAGATAATTAAAGTAACTTATTATGCTGGTCAGGATAATTTAGACTAATTCATTTTTTTCCTTAATTTTGATTTAATTTCATTATTTAAAAAAGAATGTTATTATTAACCTGAAATTTTGGGAGTATTGATACCATTTTGGGAATCAGTTTTTAGTAATTGATGTGTGTCAGGCTATCGGCCTCCAGGACTACCATCACTGGTTTCAGTGGGCAGTAGACTTGGCACCCAACCTCAGCATCATCTACCTCAGTGTAAACTACACCTTCCAAGTCTGAAATTTTGGGATACAAATTTTGCGAATGCATAAATTTCAGGATTTTTTTTTCCATTTTGGACATCCCCAAGCTAAAGCAAAACACTAAATTCTAGATGCAACTTTGGCTCTAAAATATCTGAATGACTGAACCCTAATGCTAATCTCAATCTTCCTTTTTCTATGTCTGTATGTAATGTACATATACACAAAGTTTCCATTTAGTTATATATGTCTCCGTATATGCCACTGTACTATTGCAGTTTCTATTAATCACTGCAATCACTTCTATTTATCCCATATAAAGTAGTAACCATCTTGCTAATGTTTGTCAAAACACATGGGACCTGATTTAGCATGGTGTTGATCCTATTTCTTACCACAGGGCTATTTACAACACTCTTTATAGCTTGGGATCACACTTGTCTGAAGTGACTCCCTCAGGATCACTGCTAGATTTGATTTGAAAGCAAGCCATAAATGGAACAGCCTCCCCATGGAAATTCACCAGGCACCAACCCTTTATGGGTTTTGGTGTCTGTCGAAGACGTTCCTCTTCACACAGGTCTTTGACCTTTGACCTCTTCAATGCCACTTCTAGAAACTGCCAGTCTGGGCTGGAGATGGGTATGTGGGTGGGCAATATTATGGGAAGTTTGTTTTATGGTGTTTTTATGGTTGCTTTATGTAATGTTTTAATTGCTGTTTTTAATTTTGTAAGCTGCCTTGAGATCTTCATATAGGGTGGGGTTTAAGTTCAAAAAATAAACAAACAAACAAATAAACAAATAATTTCTCATTCAGACTTGGAAATTTCATGGACAGAGAGACAGACAGAAATGGAGGGAGAAAGAAACTCTTGTGGGAGGAATTTCATCCATTTTCTCTCCCATCATTTCTGTCACTTGTTCTGTCCTCCCATGGGCATTTTCCCTCTCTTTTGCCTTCCTCCACTGTTTCTGTGGCTTCACTTCTCCCATCCCTGCCTCTTCTTCCTGCTCATTGGCTCTGCTGTCCTACCCATCACCTTGTCTGTGTGTCAACCAGTTTACCAGGCCACTTACTCACCAGCCCCCCACATACCCACCTGCGTGTAGTCTTTCACCTCTTCCACCTTAGAGATGAATGTAGTGGTTGGGTGGAGGTGGGAATCTGCTCTTTCCACCTCCCTGCTTGAACTGCTGCCTGATTCATCTACCCATTCACCTAAATACTTGCCATCTCCCTCTTCCCTCATGTACTCTGTTTGCCCTCTTCCCTCCAACTCTTAAACCAACCATCCGAAGAGAATGACAGTGATGACTTCCCTTCCTCCAAGGCCTCCCATGTTTGAAGAGTTTGAAGAGCTGGATGGAGAATGGATAACCAACATCTGAACAAGTGCATACAATGTTCCTCTATTTTGAGAATTTAAATCCTTGCCCCCATTTTTGAAATGTCATATTTCTCTGCAAACCTGAGGGACTCCCCCATGTTTGAAAAAGAGTCCCTTCTTTCTATTTGGCCCTAATCCGTGGATGTAAGAATCCACAGACAGGACTATTTTGAGAATCAGATATATTGATTTATTGTTGACTAGTGTGCTATTGTTCCTACCACTGGCTTATTAAATAGCTCTTCGTGTGTGTGTGTGTGTGTGTGTGTGTGTGTGTGTGTGTGTGTGTGTGTGTGTGTGTGTGTGTGTGTGTGTGATGGAGAAAATCTGTTTAGCTTCCTAAGAAATTCCAAAAATCAAAAGGCAAAGTATAAATATTGAAAATGTATAAGTAATCCTAGTTTCTATTAATGGTTTTGAACGTGTAATTTTTGCTCCTGAAAATGAAAATCATAGATATTCATTCCATCTCTGCATGGAACCTTTAATGAGATGCATCAGGTTTCAAATGGCATTTTCCCATCCATGCATGTAGTGAAATCAGATGCCGCTGTGACAGCACTATGATGCCTACATTCATAAAATCTCATTATTGTTGCTTTTTAAAGAGGGGCAGTCCAATCCATAGAGAGGAGGGTTATATAGTGGTCAGGGACAGCACAGGTGCACTGTCTTTAGGGTGGTTCTGAGCAGTGTGGCAAGTTTAAAATAAATTAAACTTACCTGCCGCACTGAAAGGCCAATGGGCTATGGCTGCATTTTGCTGGTCACTGCCAGCAAAAGAAGGCATTTTTGGGCTGCAGGGCCTGAGAAAGCCAAGTAAAGTCAGCTCTGTCCCTGGGAATGCCCCCAGCAGCCCTGACATGGGCTCCTGTGGTGGAGGCATGCTGACATGGGGGGTGTTTGGGTGATGTGGAGATGCATAGCTTCCCAGTGCTGGCATAAGTGGTATATTAGACAACTGCCACAGTGGTATAAGTGCCACTGACACCTTGGACATTGGCAGTGATGCAGGCACTGGGGTCAAGCTGGCTCCACAGACCTTTTGTCCCCCCCTCCCAAATCTGAATTGCACTGTGAGAATTGTTTGAATCAACTTTAAAAATCCAGATCTATTCTGCTGTCTTTGGAGTGGAGTAAGTCTGAAATGATCATAACTGTTAGGTAGTTTGTGGTAGTCCTCTCTGTCCCACTTGTGTGGTGGGAGAGCCCTGCTTTAGGCACTTTTAATCCTATCCCTAAATCTAAGCCCCGATCAAGATTTGTCCATCGCTATCTTAGGAATTTGGCGGCGGGTTTTGCAAATCATTCTGCAAAATGACTTGTCCAGCAAATCCCATGAAAGGAAGTTCAGAAGTTCGGAGATGCTGTGCTCCAGCCATCAGACATGATGCTATCATGTAACAATTACAATCACTTTATCAGATGAGAAGGTCTGTAGTCTGCTTGCACTCACTGCAACCTTCTATCACACTTGGAAAAGAATACTCTCCATGCTAGATGTTATTTCCATAGGAAGATTTTTACTTCAGCAGTTGTAAGGTTACACAAGTCTATTCTATGCAAGACTATAATACTACACAGAACTCTTTAGCAGTAACAAAGATGAATACACACAGAACTTAGACTCAACTCTATCTCTCTGAACTTAGCATAGCATATACAATGCATACATCCAACAGGATACTTTTCCCTGCCCATTGGTCTGTAGTCACAGTTGAACTCACCAATCATGTTAAAGGTTAACTGCTCCTTTGCCCCTAGGCTGACTATCTCCAGCCTTTGGGGTTGGCAACCTTCTGCTAACTTAGAAGATGACCTTTTATGAACTTTTACTCTCTTTTTTTATACATCATGACACACTTTGCAGCATTTAACCAAATCTTTTTTTGGGGGGGGGGCTCTCCTTATGCATTCACCTGCCAGCTCTCTTTCCATGAGGTCAAATTCAAGGGCAGCAGATGTTCTTATGTAGAGGGAGATGTTCTTCAAGATTCTTCTTGAAATTAATGTAGAGGGAGCAGCAGTGGCGTAGCGGTTAAGAGCAGTGGCTAAGAGCAGGTGCACTCTGATCTGGAGGAACCGGGTTTGATTCCCAGCTCTGTTGCTTGAGTTGTGGAGGCTTATCTGGGGAATTTAGATTAGCCTGTGCACTCCCACACATGCCAGCTGGGTGACCTTGGGCTAGTCACAGCTTCTAGGAGCTCTCTCAACCCCCTCCTACCTCACAGGGTGTTTGTTGTGAGGGGGGAAGGGCAAGGAGATTGTAAGCCCCTTTGAGTCTCCAGCAGGAGAGAAAGGGGGGATATAAATCCAAACTCTTCTTCTTCTTCTTCTTCTAGCTCTGTGTGCAGAGGTCTTGGCTCAGTGATCATGCAACTGTTGTGCGTGAAGAAGATCCCAGGTTAAAACTCCAGTTAAAAACATGAAGAAGCAGGTGGTATGAAATATCTCTGTCTGAAAGCCCTGAAGAACCACTACCAGTCAGAGTAGGCAGTGCTGACTTTGATAGACCAATGGTCAGGCTCCGCATCAGGCGGCTTCATGTGTTCAAGGGCAATCCAATGCTTGCCATGTGTCCAAGGAAGTCAGACAGCATCATGCCCTTATTCAATGCTGAACTATCAGCCTTCTGGGAAATGGCAGAAATCCTCTAGCATTCTCCTGCAGGAGTAAAAGCTGCTTAGAGCAGTGCGTAAATTCACGGCAAGAAGCAATAAAGGTGAGTTTTATACATTCCCATTATTGCTTCTACGTCTTTGCAATAATGTTTATTGACATGTTTGAATGGAGCACAAGCTGCAGTTCAGTTCAACTGCCTGTGAAAATGGGACATTTGTCAAGGAACAAACCTCATGGTTTTTAGTGGTTTCTCTCTCTCAGAAAATATGAGCAGGATGTTGTTAAGGAAAGGGAGGGGGAAAGGAATAAGGCTCCCCGGAGTGTGCTGTTTGCGCTGTGGGGCGTCAGGAACAGAAGCCAGAGACCTCGAAAGAGGAGAAGGGGAAGAAAGAACAAACCACAAACAGAGAAAGCTTCAAAGGGCTGTGAACAGCTTTCTCATGGCTCTGCACTGCTGCACATGCACTGATTGGAAGTAGGCACACTCACCAATTACCAGGTCCCTGGGAGACACAATAAAATTAACCTTCCATGGCCAGAGGAAGGCATGCTGGAATTGCTGCCTCAGCAGTGGTACCTTTGCCTCGACACATTACCCTGAGAGAACTTCATTAGTGGATTTCCTGACAAGTGAAACATCTCTATGATCCTTTCCTCTCCCTGTCCTCTTTCAAATCCCCCACTTCCCAGAAAATTTATGCCTTCCTTAGGATCAAAATAGAAATTATGTGTGACGGGAGTTGGGTCACAGGTGCTAAAACCTGATACTTAGTAATACACTCACATGGAGATTAACCTTTAACACTTCACCCCCTATGAATCACTTTGCATAGCTCCAAATTCTGCAAGGGGGAAGGAGGAGCTTCTGGCTCCCCCCTTCACCATTTTCCTTATTCTAAGATATGTGAAGCACAACGGAAACACTAGCTACAGCCTTTTCTGATAGTGAAACTGGTCAGGGAAGGGATCTTGAAGCTCCTCTTTTCCCCGTTTTGCAATATTTGGGATGGCATGGAGTTACTGAGAGGTTTTTAAAGGTGAATGTGTGACTGACAGTCCATCAGGCAACTGTGACCCAACTCATGTCACACCCTATGTGCATTTGAGACATAAATAGGGTTGAAAAATACCTGGAGATTTGGGGCACGAGGAGGGCAGGATTTGGGGAGGGGAGAGACCTCAGCGGGGATATAATGCCTTAGAGGTCAGCCTCCAAAGTAGCCATTTTCTCCAGGGGAACTGATTGTGGTTGCTTGGAGATTAACCATAATAGCCAGCATGATATAGTGGCTCAGAGCGGTGGAGACCAATCTGGAGAACTGTGCTTGATTCCCGACTCCTCCGCATGAGTGGCAGACTGTAATCTGGTGAATTGGATTTGTTCCCCTGCTCCTCCACATAAGCCTGTTTGTGACCTTGAGTTAGTCACTGAAATATTTTTTCAGTGAATGTGTGTGGATTGGGCAAAGCTTGCCACTATCATTCCACTCCTTTTGGCCCCTGAGTATTCATTCTCTCTTTTAGTACACCTGAACATCTGATTGGTCTTAAAGGCTGAGTGCTAAACACATAGGGGGTGTGGAATGCTCTTTGAAATGTAGGGCTCAAATGTTTAAGGCTTTGTAGGTTGTCATCAGTACCTTGAGCTGAGATTTGAATAAAAGAGTGCTATACAGACCATTTCTCTGCCCTGTTTTGAATAGCAGTTGTTCTTGGACAGCACATTTTGGTTCTTTTGTTTTTATTTTACTTTGTCTTGGTTTTACAGTGGGGCCCCAAAATGGCTTACATCGTTCGCCTCTTATCCATTTTATTATTACAACAACCGTGTGAAATAGGTTTGACTGAGAGACTGGCCCAAAGTTGGCCATAGTGGCATAGTGCCAACGGGGTGGGGGGTGCAACGCCCCGGGTGCTCAACAATGCAGGGGTGTGGCCAAGGCATGGAGGGCACGTGTCAGGAGTGTTCTGAGGCAGGGGCGGGCATCGCAGCGGTAGGGGTGCAAGGTGCATGTGTGCCCCAGGCGCAGTTCCCCCTCACTCTGCCCCTGGTTGCCCAGCAAGCTTTTAAGTCCTAGGTGTTCTGTGTGCATGGAGCAGCAAAAATGGGGAAATACCCTCAGGAGTGCTTCAGCATAGGAAAACTGTGTGTAGGGAGTAAGAGCCCTTCCTCCACCCCTAATGCCATCCTGAGCCTGTTGGAACTCCCCTTTATTTTTAAAGGCCATGTATGGATGCAGAGCACCCAAGCAGGGTCTGGTGAACTTAGACCCAGTTATTCAAAATGCAATCATCTAGTTTGCCCAAGAGTTGGAATTTGAACCTGGCTATTCCAGATCCTAGTGTTAGGTTCAGTCTGCACTATTGCATCACACTGGTTGTCTATGCATTAATATGAATGGAGCATGATTTCAAATGCTTTGGGGAGGCTTTAGTGACTTCTGTATGCCCGGGTAACATTATGTAAGACAGATATGGAAGCTTATGCCAATTAATGTCTGGCTTAGACCAATGAGAACAAATGGAGCAGATAGACCAGAATGAGCCTGGGCTGACTTTCCTACCTGCTTTCCGCAACCCTTTTTATTGTTCTTTCACCGCTCCTGTTTGGCCTGACACTAGTTTCTTTCCCTCTTCTCTCGCTCAATCCATTCAACTTTAGTTAACCCATCACAGAAATCTGGTCACTGAAAAAATGGCCCATAGACCTGGCCTCTCTACCACTAGTGGGAAATAACGGGCCATTATATCTGATGGGTAAACCTAGTCTACCAACCATCTGTTGATTTCTATAAGGCAGCCATTTCTGGGGGCCAGGAGCCTGCCAATAAGCCTCAAAGAACTCCAAAGGCCAACCAGCTAGCCAGCCCACCATTTTCCAACTGTGGGGATATGCTCTTCGAGCTCCAGTGTCAATGGCAGAGAGAAGCCCCCAGTAGGGATGATGCTGGCGTGATAAGCCTGAGAAAGTCTGATCATTACTTCACTTTTAAAATGTAAAGATTACTGGGGGGGAGGGGCAGATCTACCCTCTCAGCTATTAGTCTGTGGCTCATAAAGGGAAGAAAGGTGCTGACTACCAGCAATTTTCCTGGGCCAGTGGTTTTCTCTCCTCACTCCCACGTTTGGCCTCCGTGAAATCCAAAATACTCCCCAATCCAAAATATCCTCGAAGATTAATTTCCATCAGTTTTAAAATTTCAGGAGTGTTTGGGATCATTTAGGGAATACCTGAGCTGATTCAAAGCAGCTATTTTCAGGCATATTTTCAGCCTGGATTACCAAATGTGCACGCCTGCATCAGAAAGTCATGGAAATCAGAAGAAACAATTCTTGTCACTGCAGTAGATGCTTGTCTGGACATGTCAGCTTCCTAACTGTTGTCACACTTTCTTCTTATCTGGAATTAAAAATCCACCTCACCTCAAATATCCCCTGTGGGAAAAGACACATCCATTTTATTTTCCAATCCCAGTTCTGTGCATCAGTCTGTTATATTAATTTTCACAGATGACAAGTCTGAAAAATAGGACATTACAGTAGGAACTGGATCCCCGGAGTAACACAGTCAGCCCACAGGAGAAATGAGTGCAAACTCCAGGCAGATGAGGAACACTGGTTCCACTAATTATATAATGTTAATTTATTTACATTTTCTCCACCCTATGTCCAAGGAGCTGGGAGCAGCGTACATTGCTCTGTGCTCCACCATTTTATCCTCACAGTGATCCTGTGACATAGGTTAGACTAAGAAAGAGCAACCAGCCCAAAGTCTCCAGCAAACTTCAGGCCAGGGACGTATCTGCCATGGGGACATGGGGAGACAAATGTCCCTGGGTGCCCCCCACATGACTATTTGGTCACATGGGAGGCGCAAAAATTTCAGGTTTGTGGGGTTTTTTGTATCTTTAGTGTTTTTTCACTTTTTGGCCTGCAGGGGGTGAGGTTTTCAGGCTAGCAGCACCAGAATTTCTGGGATTTTTCAGGATACTCTCCCAATGATACTTCCCTGGTCTGGTGAAGTTTGGTTCAGGGGGTCCAAAGTTATGGACTCCCAAAGGGGGTGCCCCATCCTCCATTGTTTCCAGTGGGAGCTAATAAGAAATGGGGGCTACACCTTTGAGGGTCCATAACTTTGGACCCCCTGAACCAAACTTCACTAAACCTGGGTGGTATCATCAGGAGAGTCTCCTAAAGATACCCTGAAAGTTTGGTGCTGCTAGCTTAACAATTGCACCCCTGACAGCAGGCACCCTCCAAATTTCCCCAGATTCTCCTTTTAAATCCACCACCTTCGGCATGGACTTAAATGGAGAATCTGAGGTCCCCAGTTTAAACATTGAAAGTGATGCTGTTTCAGAATGGGGGATAATCCACCCCAAAACAGCATCACTTTCAATGTTGCTTTAACTGGGGACCCCAGATTCTCCCTTTAAGGTGGGTTTAAAAGTAGAATCTGGGCTCCCTAGTTTAAACACCATTGAAAGTGATTATGTTTGGGGGTGGATTCCACTGGAGGTGTTTTGTGAGAGATGATGCTGACATTTGTTTGGTAAATGTTTTGCTGGGGGTGATTTGTGAGAGATTTACATGCTTAATACTTGCACTGGCTTGGAGTTGTTTCTCTGGCTAACAACCTACCTCATAGGGTTGGTGTGAGGGCAATATTAGGAAAGAGTGTTGGTGAGGAGAGAGCCATGTATGTTTTGCTGGGGGTGGGAGGTTTTTGTGAGCTGGTGCAAAAAAAAATCATTGTTTGGTCATGGTGGGGGAGGGTGGATTCAATCCTCAAATGCACAGGTATATGCCCTGTGCTCACACCGGTGCAATTTTGCTGTGAAAAAACGGAGGCAGCAGAGTGGGATTTTTTGGGGGGAGAAGGAGGTGGCTTAGAATTTTAATTGTAAGGACAAAGAAATGCTTGCATGAAACCAGACATATATATACTATATATATATATATATAGTTTCTCTACAGCTTTCTGAATAAAAAAGTTATTTGTTCCATGCATAGGAAACTTGCTACTTATAGAGAAGATAGCATCATCCACTGCTATTCAGTTTTATTCCCTTCAGTTCTAGTTTACAGGTGATCTGCTATTTGTTGTTGTAACAGATTCCTGTCCTGACTCCTCAATACCACATTTTTGCAAGTGTTCTTCAATTTTAACTTTCAGCTGCTTCTGTTCTGGCCTTCACACACAAATCTGCTGAGGCCACCCAAGTTCCAGCACTGCAGTTCCAGACCTGAGCCATCTCGACCTGTTACTATGGAGATTGGACTTGGCCCAGCCAATGCCTCCTCCCACTGTACCCTGGCACAGTCAGTATTTGTCAGGCCTCATAAACTCTTCAAGTGATGATTCCCTCTACTCTGGTTTCCAAACAGGCCCAAGGAGCAGCGGCAGCCTCTCATTAGCATCACGCCACCGATGCCGCCACTGCTTCGGCTGTGCTTTCTCTGTGCACAGATCAGAGATTGCCTAGCTTCAAGAAAGTCATTTAGAGATAAATTATCCATTTGCAGCAAAAGGTGCCTGGTGATCTGCTTGTCAGTCCTCTTAGTTCTCCTCCACAAAACAAACAGTTACTCTGCCAAGCTCCTAAACTGCACTAAACTACACATCACTCTTCTTTTCTCCTCTGAATACATGGGCGCAGATGACTGAAGCCACAGGTCCCCAGTGTGCCACAGGTGCCATGGTGGCCACAACACCTTTTCTAGTGCTTTTTAAGGAAGTGTTTTTAAGAAAGTGGGCAAAGCCAGGTAGGGCTGGGGCCTGGCAAGGCTTCTGATAGACTACTGGAGATGTGATTGGCTGTGCAGTTTTTTTAAAAAACATTGCTTTGGTAGCAGCTACCATCACAACAAAGGGCCCGCGCTGTGCTGCTGACACTAAGCTGTGGCTGACTCCACCTACTGTGGCAACCATTTTGTGGCTACCATTTAGTTGCTGCACTCAGCGTATCACGTCAGAATTCCACATGTGCCTGCAGACTCAAAATGATCAGGGACCCCATTAAGGAGAGGGGGAAGCAGAAGCGAAGATTTTTGTTCATATATATCTATATCTACACATAGATATAGATATATACACACAGACACACTATTACTTTTATATACTTTTGCTTTATATACTTTTATATTCCCTGTACACACACACATATATTTTTTTTGCTGAGACTTTCCCCACTTGTCTTCTTGAAGCTACAAGAACTTCATGTCTCCCTGTGCAAGCAAGGATTATAATTGCCTCTCAAATGGATATTTTTTCCCTGTTTTGACAGGGAGGGTTTCCTCCACTGAGAACAGATCCAAAAAAAATTCAGGAAGAAAGGTATTTCTTTCCAATTGAGAACAAAGAAAATGGACAAAACATGGACAAAAGAATTCAAATGGGTACAAGAAAAAGTAAACTGAATAACTATTACATTGTCAAATACACACATCCATCCCACAGGAATGACCAAGGATGTGTCTGCAGGTGATCAGCAATGGCTGGATAAAGCCATCTCCCTTAGCTAGCTACACTACACCATTTCCATTGCATTTTCCTTTGAACCAGCAGGTTTACAACCCTCTAATTCCCAGCTACAAGCACTGCTTACTTTGCCAAGGAACCAGTGGTGTGTTCTGTCATTCACGCCGCTGGAAAACCTCTCCTGCCAGAGTATACGGTTATCATGCCAGCTGCTCAGAGCTGGTAGCAGATGGCTGCATGGCACACCTGACAGAGAGAAGAATTTCCAAGGACATAGGGGGAGGCAGAATTTGCCCAAAGCATGGCAAATTCATCCCCAAAAAGATGGAAGGTCAAACCAGAAATCTCCAACTTCTATCTTGGCAGAAGAGGTCTGGATTCTAGAAAAAAAATTGAAAGAAGCTTACTTATAAACATCTGCAGACTACGCTGCTGATAGAATTATACAATCATAGACTTGGAAGGATCCAAACAGGTCATCTAGTTCAACCCTCTGCTCAATGCAGGATCAGCCTAGAGAATCCCAGACAAGTGTTTGTTCAGCAGCTGCTTTAAAGCTGTCGGTAAGTTGCAGCTCACTTTCTTCCTAGGTAGATGATTCCAGCCAGTACTTTTCTGCCCACAATTTAAACGCATTGAGTCCTATACTCCCTGCCCTCCTCTAAGTGACAGCCTTTCAAATACTTGAAAACAGTAGTCATGTCCTCCTCAGCCTCCCCTTCTCCATACTGAACATTCCCAAGTCCCTCAACCCAGAGGTGTACCGCCTATGGAGACATGGGGCCACCCATGTTGCCAGGCACATGCCTGTAGGGTGCCCAGCAGTCTCCTACCCTCTCTTGCCCCCCCCCCCCACTGCCGCTGTTGCCTTCTGGCCGGCCAGCCGGCTTCCTCACTCACTCTTTACTTTCCCCGCAGGCTCTGAGGCTTGGCTTCAGGGAAGCTGCCGCTCGGGCAGCCTGTCTCTATAATTCCCTGAAGCCAAGCCTCAGAGCCTGTGGGGAAAGTAAAGAGTGAGCGAGAGGTCAAGGCGCTGCACACGTGACTCACAAGTAAGTGGGGCTCCCGGAGGGTTTTTGGTCTTCAAGCACCATTTAGACCCGGTATGCCACTACCTTAACCTTTCCTCGTAGGGCTTGGCCTCCAGATCCCTGATCATCCTTGTTGCTCTCCTCTGAACCCACTACATTCTGCTGACATCCTTTATGAAGCGAGGCCCCAGAATTGTGCACAGTATTCTGGGTGTTACCTAACCAATACAGTGTACAGTGGGACAATACCATCTTGCAATTTGGATGTTATGCCTCTCTTGATATACTCCAAGATCACATTATCGTTTTTGCTGCTGCATCACACTGTTTGCTCATATTTAGTTGACAGTCCCCAACAATTGAGTTTACAGTCTTGTACCCCAAGATTTTGTTCACACACACTGCTACCCAGAACTGTATCCCCCATCCAGTAGGTGTACTGCCTGTCTGTCTGTTTTGCAAACAAAAGACTAATTTGAAGGGGCTTTTTCTTGTTTGTGTAGTTGCACTACACACAAGAACAAATAACTATACTCATACAAACATAAATAAAAGCCCCATCCAAATTAGCCTGTTGTGTGCCAAAGATAACCAGGAAGGGAAGGCCAGCTTAACTGTATATCAAGTGTAACTGTCAAACAAATCTGCCTCCTCTGCTTTTCCCTTCCCTTGTGTGTCTCTCGTTTTTTTTTTTTTCCTTTTTAAATTATAAACCAAAGACCAGGCCCTGCCCCTCCTTATTGTCACAAGGTGACTTCTGGAAACCTGGGATATGAATAAAATTAATTCAACACATCATCAGTAGGCAAAAAGGGCTAATATCAAATGCGATTTTTTTTCGTGGTTCTTGTTTGTTTCTGTCCTTTCTGTTTTGCACAACGCTCAAATTTTAAAGTGTTTCTGTTATTTTCATTTTAACAAAGCAGAAGAGCAAGCTTGTGAACTTGTGCTGGGCAGGCATCTCCCCTTCCAAAAAACCCCCCAAACATTCAAAACAAGCCCTCTCTGTGTTAGCGATTGCAAAACTATTTTACTACAAAAATGTTCCATTACTGAATTTTTTTGTTTACATTTTGTAATAGATAGGGGGATGTACAGTGTGGTTACAAATGTGTATACTTATTGGATTCCAAAGAAAACTTTTTGTTGTTGTTTATGGTCTAGGTAGATGTTGGGAGAAAACTAAAGAACAAAAAATCCTCCTCGAAAGCACTCTCCGATTCAGATACCCATAGACTGGGTTTTCTATGAAGGGCAGCTCATTTGAGGAAGCATCAATTATCAGATCTTCAACAACAGTTTCCATGTTAATCCCTGATGCATATTCTGAAGCAGAAACAGTCGCTATGCCAAAGTTCCCAACACAGACATTTTTTTCCCAATTCTCACCACTTCTAGATTAAGTTACGGTATGAATTGCATATGGGAGAACATCATAAAGCACATGAGATTTTGCAGTGATGCTGCTGTGCACAATCCATCCCGAAGAACTGATATGCGAGTGCCCATACATTTAAATATTTGAGAAGCATCTTTTACAATGAATATCAAAATGACATTCAATCCAAGCTCGTGAAAAATGCCCTTGCTTCTCCCTATCTCCCTTTTCTCATTACAGAGATAAATTCTGGGTGCATCTCTCAGTAGAAGAGAGGATATACTCTTTCTCACACACAAACATACTTAAGAGTGAGAACAAGCATTCTCTGACAGGCTGTGATACTGTACATAAGAAGAAATAAACACACTCTTTTTGAGCCCAGGCTCTGGATAACATACTTTGGGGTATCTGCTCTGAGACCAAGCTCACACATGACATAACCAGGAGAATGAGGTCTTCATGAGGAACATTGCTGAGGTGGTAGAATGGACTGCATGGTGTACTGGTTAACAGTAGGTGGGCTCTAATCTGCAGGACCGTGTTTGATTCCCAACTCTTCCACCCAAGTAACGTACTCTGATCTGGTGAACTCGGTTTGTTTCTCTGTTCCTCCTCATGAAACCTGCTGGGTGACCTTGTGCTAGTCACAGTTCTTTCAGAACTCTCTCTGTTGCAGGGAGGGGAAAGAAAGGGGCTGTAAGCCATTTTGAGCTGTAAGCCATTTCCTTGTGATATAGAAAAGTGGAATATAAATCCAACTCTTCTTCTCTTTTTCAAAAAGGTTGAGAACACACACACAAAACAGAAGAAAACGACATATGATGTCCTATACAAATGAACCAATTAAACTATGTGCATTAAGCATAACACCAGTATTTTAGTGTGTTAACAAGTCAAAACCAGAAAACAACTGTGCACATTACAATGAGGCAAAGCACAAGACTCTACAGTGAAGTAAAGCACAAGGCCCTCTTCTCATAATCTTGTATTAATGGCAAAAGAGGCCCTGATCTGGATGCCCCAGGTTAGCCCAATTTTATTAGCTTTTAGGAGTTAAGCAGGGTTGATCCTGGTTAGTTCTTGGATTGGAGGGCACCAATAACGTCCAAGGTCACTATGTACAGGCAGGCAATGGCAAACTGCCGCTGAACATCTCTTGCCTTAAAAACCCTATTGGATTGCCATAAGATGGCTGTGATTTGATGGCACTTTCACCACCATGGGAAGAGGTTGCAATGGATACAGAATGTCAGTGGACAAATTCTCATTTAATCTATGCTCAGAAATAGCCTCTGAAGAGATCTGACAGTATGCAGTCCCAACCCTCTGTCACAACTACACTTTTCAGAACTGCTGCTTTGCAACAGAAACACAAAAGAACACTAACAAAAACACCCTTTTTGTCAAGCAAAGACATACAGTTATGTACAAGTACATCTAACCTGCCTAGTCCCTGTGAGGTTTGGAATATTTTTTTTGAATAGATGTGCACTACTGACCATTCCTCCTCACATCTAGGGGAACTCACAGTCATGGGCTGTCAATTATTGTATAAATTACTGTAGGCAAGAGCCACTTTCTCTCACAGGAAAAACCCATGCTCAAAAGCAAGTCTATTGTTAGGCTCCTTGTCTTTTCCTGATGATTCGCTTTACATTCACATCCTAATACCAGGAAGAAGCTATGGGGAAAAAGACACAGTAAGGCTATTTGCCATTCGTCTCTTGTTGAACTTGTTGGCAATCTAACAGGGTGTCCATCCAGACAGATCTATAAGCAAGCCTTGACTGGAGTGCTACCTCTGGCTGCCTGCCTCTCCTGCGATGCCATTCATTTTTGCCAGTGGTGTCAAGGTTCCTGCCCTGTTTGGGATGGTGTCATGTCACTTCTATTCCAGCCATATATTATTTACTTCATTTATTTACCCCATTTCTCCCCAGTGGAGGTTCCGAAGTGGCTTACAAACTTTCTGACCTCCTCCAATTTGTCCTTACAACAATCCTGTGGGGTAGGTTGTTGAGACTTTGCGACTGGCCCACAGTCCTGCTGAAAGCTGCAGTGGCAGAGTAGGGATTAGAGTCAGTCTCTCAGGCTATTTCCGCACGGCCAGAGGCAGTGGCTTCCCACTGGCTTTGATGAAGCTGGTGGAGCATCGGGACCATTCACATAGTCCCATGTGGGCAGTCCCAACACCAATGCTGCCTGCAGGGGTGGCTCCACATAGAGCCACCCAGGGTGCCTGTGAGGGACTTACCTTGCATCCCTCTGCAGCTCTGGGCGGCTGGGAAGACACGCCCATGCTGCCTTCCAACCCTCGGGGGTCACAGAGGGTCACAAGGTAAGTCCCTCGCAGGCATTGGAGGGGCAAAAAGCGGTGCCCTCATGCTGGTGCAGTTCGCACCACACTGGCTGGAAGACAGCACTTTTCAAAAACCTTGCTCAGAGAGCAAGGTTTCAAAGCAGCGTCTTCGCACCGCTTGGGGGGAGCCAGCAGTGCAGCAGTGCCTCCTGTGCGAACAGCACCCCAGGGACCAGTTTTTTTCCATCCATGGTGCACTGTCCCCCCCCCCCCAATGCAGAAACAGCCTCACATCCTTCTCCAACACTTTTAATGACTATACCACACTGGGCCACTGCTGTGGGGCCACCAACTTGCAGTCTGACTGGTTCACAACATTTTAAGGAAGGGTTGCAGATTTTGATGTGTTCTGCATGTGTTAAAATGCCAACTTAATGAAAATGCTACTGGTTTAAATCAGGAAAAGGAATAACTCCTGTTCTAAATGGAGTTGTGTTCCCCTTAAAAGAGCAGATTAATAGTTGAGGGGGGGGGTTGCTGGACCTGGGCTTCCTTCTGGATATATGGTTGACAATGATGGTCAGGAGTGCCTTTTTCCAGCTTTACCCTGACATGAAAAACAAAGGGTGGTAGCAGGAGGAAGTTTTTCTTTTAAAAAGAGGAAAAATGCCACAAGTACCAGCTCTTTCTTAGGTGTATTTCATAGTCTACACCTGAAAAATGAATGCAATGATATTTTCACTTAAGCAAGTCTGCTGCCAAATGTGTCAAGTGCACAGAAATCACTTGTCACTCCAACGTTACCCAGCGTGCGTTCACCGCACCAATGAATGGAGGGGCAAAGGATTGCAGAATTAAGCGGTTGCTGGTACAGCAGTCCAGAGAATAGCCTAGATTTAGCTGTCACATTGAAGAAAGCACAATTTCATTTTGTGATTTGCAAAATGTGGAAGTTACCTGGCTGACCCTAAGAGTTATGGGCATGGGCAAAAAAAACCTAGAGCCCTCTATTTCTGGAGTCCCCTTGACCTGTTTGCATTAACCCTTAGCATGACGAGAAATCATGTCTCAACAGTATTGAAGGGGAAGCTCAGGGGGTTTATGCCCAACTTTACCAGCTATTGATCATGCCAGCCACACAGAATGATTGATTCCTTATTCAAAAAATGTTCACTCTGTTTATAAGAACATAAGAACAAGCCAGCTGGTTCAGTCCATCTAGTCCAGCTCTCTGCTACTTGCAGTGGCCCACCAGGTGCCTTTGGGAGCTCACCTGCAGGATGTGAAAGCAATGGCCTTCTGTGGCTGTTGCTCCCAAGCACCTGGACTGTTAAGGCATTTGCAATCTCAGATCAAAGAGGATCAAGATTGGTAACCATAAATCGACTTCTCCTCCATAAATATGTCCAAGCCCCTTTTAAAGCTATCCAGGTTAGTGGTCATCACCACCTCCTGTGGCAGCATATTCCAAACACCAATCACACATTGCCTGAAGAAACGTTTCCTTTTATTAGTCCTAATTCTTCCCCCCAGCATTTTCAATGTATGCCCCCTGGTTCTAGTATTGTGAGAAAGAGAGAAAAATTTCTCTCTGTCAACATTTTCTACCCCATGCATAATTTTATAGACTTCAATCATATCCCTCCTCAGACGTCTCCTCTCCAAACTAAAAAGTCACAAACGCTGCAGCCTCTCCTCATAAGGAAGGTGCTCCAGTCCCTCAATCATCCTTGTTGCACTTCTCTGCACTTTTTCTATCTCTTCAATATCCTTTTGAGATGTTTTTGAATGAACATGCTTTATACTGTTCAATCTACCTTTGTATCTAGCCTCTTTTGTCTAACTGGAGAACCCTTGGTTCAGTGGCGGAACACCTAATTTGCATACAGAAGATCCTACATTCAGTCCATGGCAGCTGCAGTTAAATGACCTTGACTGCTGGGAATTTTTTCTCTGATACTCTTGAGAGGCATTTCCAGAAAAACAGAAAAAGCAATGTAGATGGACTAATGATCTGACAGGGTGTACAGCAGTTTCATATTTACCTCCCAGGGGGATTAGAACCAGAATTCACTGAATGAAAGAAGCTACATGGAAAAACGATCTGATTTGGCATGTGACAGATTTGTATATTTTTGACTGGCAAACCGCCTCCCTCCCCTCCCTCTGCTAGGGTGGGTGGGCCATGTCCAGATGCCGGCCCGCCTCCCTCCCCTCCCTTACTCCTCTTCCCTTGCATGCCACCCCTCCCCCTCCCTCCCCTCCCTCTGCTAGGGTAGGTGGGCCATGTCCAGATGCCGGGCCCCCTCCCTCCCCTTCCTTCCTGCAGTCTTAAGTGGTACAAGCCAGAAACAGGTGTAAATTACCCTCTCCTCCCAGGGGACTCTGTGAAGTCAACATACAGTGTGGTTCTAGGTTCCAAACACAGGTTTGTGCAAGCTGGAGAAAAGTGCTTTTTTTCTCAACTGGAGAGTGCAGGGACTGAGTTTGGGAATGTGTGTATATACAAACCATGTGTCCTATGGCAACTCTCCACATTTCTCCAAGTTCATAAGCAAACATTGTGTGAAATATGAGAAGATTATGGATTTCTTAAACATCAAGCTGATAAAATCTGTGGAAGGTTAAAGATTCTGAAGCTTAAGGACACTGAATGGGGATTGCAGTGTTGGAAAAAACTGCATTTTGGTATGCTGTTTTGTTGCCTTATAGCTCCAAAGCTCACAAAAAAAGCAAAATGAGATAAACAAAGGAAGTATAACTTTCCTTTTTCTCTTATAAAAATACAGATGCCTATTCAAGATTGCTAGGATTGGCTGACCCTTCATGCTGTTAACATTCTGTCCAGTCATAGATTGGTTAAATATTATGAAACTGAGTTTTTTTTTCCTTTCCTTGCTACCATCTTTAAGAGAGGAATTATACTAATACTAACAATCAAGTGGTAAATAATTACTCTGAATTAACAAACATAGAATATGAATTTAACCCATATATATTATGCTAGTCCCATTTTTTTTGACTCTTTCCATCAAACATCAGTCTGCACAGCCACACATTCATCTCCTTCTGTATTCCTCTCTGCCCTCTTCTTCCTTTTTTAGGGAGTAAGGGAACCTGACATACTGTTCTGTGGTCTGCTTCTAATCTAAGGACTATTTTATTGATATTCTTTGGCTGCCATTAGTTGTTTTATGCTGTTTTTCTGCTCATGAACTGTTTTAAATATTGATGATTCGTATTGCTGTCTTCATAGTGTCAAGGTATTATTTTTTGTTGTTGTTCTGTGTGCGGAGCCTCCTCCTGCAATGAGCTGTGCAAGACATCAACATCTTTCACTCCCTGGTGAGAGCTGGCACCCATGTAATTCAGAGGAGCTATCTTATCTTCTTTGCTGTCCATTAACCACTCTGATCCTTTGCTATTCAACGAACTCCACGTCAGTCCTCACATGGTCTGGCTTCTTGAAACAGTTTTAAAGAAATCTGGATCAGGAAAACCACACCATTCAATTTTCATAGACATTTGGAAATTTTGCACTTTGGAATACTTGTGATTTGTCATGCATCAACCCCCTAAAGCCTTAAACAATTCCCTGCTTTTAGTTGTTTGCACCCACCCAATGTGATTCAGGGACTAAGAAGCTGATTTTTTTGGTGGCCTTTATGGCAGTGAACACTTTTTAGTGCCCGAAGTCCTAACATTTTTGCTGCTTGTTAGCTCCACCAATTAATTTTGGTGGGAGGGGCATTTAATCAATTGCATTGATGAATCAGTTAAAACTGGCAAGCCTAGTAATTGTATTGAACAATGATATAAATCTTGTGGGTTTTTTCCCCTAAGAAATATCAACATTTCAAAATGGTTTTCAACTAAGATGGAAAGCTTTAATAAATGGCATGTTGTAATCCTCTGCGCTAATATGCTCTACAGAACTCAGTTTCTTCTCAGAAGCTCCATCTGTTCTACAATTTTCCACTTTCCTTGCTATCTATGAACCAGTCCTTACTGTTGGCTGGATCCAATAGTACTCTTTTGCTAAGAGAGGAAAGAAACCTTCTATTGAGAAATGCAAACACAACTCTTCCACAGATGGATTACTGCCTTCCTTTTGAAAGATTGTGTTTTGCAATGGAAAAAAAAACATCTTCCAATAGTTGGTTCAGTGGAAAAGAACCAGTGTCCCTCCAAGACATAAAGTGGCTTTAAAAATACACTAAAAAAATCTGTTTCTTAACTGAAAAGCACAGTTGTTGGATTTTATTTTCATATTTTTTTAAAAAACTCTCAGAGTTCAGTCCAAGTGAATTTGCCTAGAAAGTTTAAGCCACTTTGATACATGAAAACACCTTTGCACCAGTACAGAGAAGTCCAAAGAATGTATCTATGGGAAAAAAGACAAAGACTGCAAGAACTATTCAGATGCCCTCAACTATTGACCTGGTTGCCTTCTTTGTGACTCACAGACAAGGTTTCTCCACCCACCCTGGACACTCCAACAGATATATACTCCACTTGCTTTCCCAACATCAGATCCTCTGAAGATGCCACCCACAGATGCAGGCGAAACGTCAGGAGAGAATGCTGCTAGAACACGGCCATACAGCCCGGAAACCACACAGCACCCAAGTGATTCCGGCCGTGAAAGCCTTCGACAATACACTGCAAGAATTGTTCTCAGCTCTCTCTGCACCTTATTCTACCCGCCATGGATTGGGGTTAGAATTAACTTCTATTCAATTTGGGTATTTCATCTAAACCTACTACTACAATCAAGACATTCAGTTTCTTATTTGCTTGTGGATGTCCCACCACCACCATGTGGATGTTCCAGTTGCCTATGGTTGTTTATTCTTCCACTTATGGCTGTATGATTGATGTTCAGTGAAAATGTCAGTTCCAGGTCTGACCTGTGAAGTCCTTCCCTCATTGTTCTGCTTCAATTCATGTAAAATACTTTAGAAATAACATGCAGAAGAATATCATCAAATGGTTCTCTTCAGTTAGCTTTCCCATGGTATATCAAATGAGAACGATATCAGACTAGTCTCTTCCTTCCATGACCCATCTTAGTTTTTTATTTTTAATTTATTTCATTTAAAACAAAACTGAAAGAATAGAAAACCACGTGGCAACAGGAAACTAGAATGTGCAGGTGAACATTGTTGGGGGCAGTTAACATTGTTAACTGCCCAGTTAACATTGTTGGGGGCAGCTCTGGTCTGCACACACAGCATTCTTTAAACTCACCATTCCTGTACTTTAAATATACCTGAAGACTATAACCAATGGGTCCAGCAACAGCCCTCCATACTTGCCCAGAAGACTTAAATGCTTAACATCACTACATTAACTCAACATCTTTCAGTGTGAGTTGATCTTCAGCAAGGAAGATCTTCAGCAAGGATTACACAGGAGGACGTGCTCATGCTGTAGTGAAATGTGAGACTACAATAAATAATTGTAGGTATAAGAGGGTCTGACTGTCAGAGGCATCAGCGTGGCTTTGCAACAGTTATGAATAGATTTAACTCAAATGTTTGACAGTCCCACATGCTCACCGGCGTGCTGAATGATTCAGTAATGATAGTGTACGTACTTCCCTGGGGGAGTCCTGAGTGGCGATACACAGATGCTTTCAGCATGCAGGCTCGTCTCCACCACCAACCAAGCATCTTGCGATCATCAGATTGCGCAAGAGGCTCACTAGTCTTTCAAACGACATTGTTATGATTAGGGGGCCAAGGGCACTGCGGATACACGCTGTTCATTGCAGATGATCTCTGACAAGGATGCTACCATCACCCCACCTACCTCAAACACATTAATAACTTGCCTGATCATGTGGCTTATGTTAGAAATCAAGGTGAAAGTGGAACTTATCAAATAAATGTGATGACAGAGCATTTGATTATGAATTCAATAGTGAGCTAATGAAAGGGTGTAATTCCACATTCCGTAGGGAAAAGACCATCCTGCAATCAGGGAACGAAAAAATGCACTATGGCAAGTTTAAGAATGTGAGCTACCATCTGAGGCCACTTAAAGTAAATTTACATGATACATTAGTTATACTGTAACTGGATATGATAAGCCTGAATGGCGATTGATGCTAGCAGTTTCCCAGACAGTATGATGAGTCTCCACAGATCATTGCTTCTTATCACCTCAAGTAAATATCCCCAAATATAAACCAAACTGGAAATTGCTAAAACAAATTATCGGTGGTGAGTCACTTTGAGATAACGGGTACTAGCCATTTGATCATTTCAAATTATCACTTCTACTGCTCCTGAGGCAATGCCCATTTCAGAAATGACCGCACTTGTGACTAGATTTTTTCTGTGCTTGTGCAAGCATGACTTAAAAGCAGGTGTATGGTAAGTTTTGTTGGGATTGAAGATAAATACAAGCAGTACCCAATTTTAAAAATCGGTTTATACATCTCCAGCTGTATATTCTGAGCTGTACTAATAGCTCATCCTGTTTTTCAGAGGGGTTTCTCATGAGTTCTTTCTCAGACTCTTACATTTATCATGAGAATTCTTGTGCAGACAGTCCTGGTTAAATGTTGAGGAATCAATCAGAGGGGTGAAGTGGCTGAATCCCAACATGCAAAACAGAAATCCCATGAACGAATTCACAGTCCCCATCACACATATTTGACTTGTTACGCAAACCAGTTCCGTATGAAATTCCCTGTTCACACAGTTAATTTGTGCTCGTTTTCCATGTCTTTATGTGCATGTACAGAAGCACTAGTTTATTTTGTCTACTTTTATTCAGCTCTCTTGACCACAGCAGATGCACACACCGAACAGTGCAGGAGGGAACATATAAGTGAAAGGACCTCTTAATTACACAGTAACATTGCAACAGAATTGAGGTAGTAACACTTTTCCCATTTACAGTGTTTTCACTTTTCAGTGAACGATTTGGCAGCTGCCTGTCAAAAGAATAACCAGTTCCCTCTGGGCTGTGTAGCAGAACATGCTCATGCTTTTAGGGATCGGCAAAAAACACATGGACATAATTCAATATCAGAAATATGTTGACTTCTAAAAAACACATAAAAGCATGATCGGTTGGAAATGAGAGAAAAGAAAAACACAGAGAGAGAAATTAAATAAAGAGGACTCTTTTTTCTTTATATTAACAGAAATGATCTTTTATAATTTGTGACAAGAAGCCCCCAAATAAAGGATGCAACAAAACATATACTGTCTTTGTTCTCTCCTTAAACTAAAGGATATGGGTAATTCCTACCAATCTCAATGGGAATTATTCATATCCTGCCTTAGAATGCAGTTTAAAGAGCTGTGATCTTGCAATAAGGGCGTATTCAGAAGTATGGAGGTTGGAGGAATTGAGTGTGGATGGGACTAGGAACAGCACTGCTCGTAAAAAACACAGTTTTACTGTCTCACCACACTCAAAAGTTCTGCTGTACTCCCATTACTAACATACATAACTAGCGTTAAAGTTTTGCAACAATGTTGATGGATGTCAACACCCTAAAGATATGGAGGGATTTGCAAGAAATGTCATGATCACCCAGTATTCATATACAGTACATTTTACCTACACTGAGTATAAAAATGAGGCAGGATATTGAATTTTGTGATAGCCCTAGTTTAATTGAAAAGGTCAAATGTTTTATGGTTTCTCCATGTGGGAGATGAAACTGTGACCATCACAAAATTCAATAGTACTTGTTACGGCAGTACTACTTATTTATTCAGTCAATTTTTGTCCTGCCATTCCTCCAGAGGGCTCAGGATGGTATACACCAGTCTCCATTCCTCCATTTTATGCTCACCATCACTATATGAGTGACTGTCTCCAGGTCATCCGGTCAGGATTTTAACCTGGATTTCATAGGTTCTAGTCTAATTTAAATGTATACTACAGTTTATGAATCTTTGGCATTAGCAACATATAAATTTATTTTTATTTTATTTATATTTAAATGTTTAGACTGCCCTCCCTCGAAGGACTCAGGGCGGTGAACAACATAAAATGCATAAACTAGTTCAAGTATAACAGATTAAAACAACATGATTAAAACAATAAAACAGTGACCCCAATTTAAAAGGAAACTATACAGTGGCAGATGGTGATAAAAACCCACCCACCCCTTAACCATGCCCACAGGAGGCCTAGCTGACATGGGTCCACAATCAATCCGGCTGGCCAAATGCCTAGGGAGCCTATTCCACCAGATAGGGGCCAGAGCTTTCAAATGGTGTAAAAAAGTAATTTAAAAGTATGTTAGCGAAATAAACAAAATAAACATGCAAAAATGAAATGAAATGAATAAACGCATTTATGATAGTAGTAAAAAATGCTGTCAAGTCACATCTGACATTGTCACACCTTAGGGTTTTCAAAGCAAGAGATATTTGCAGGTGTTAAGAGCTGGTAAGACTTGGATATTTCAGAGCTAGTTTTTACTGAGGTGGCAAATCTGTTTCTGGACTTTACCACTTCAGATGAGAGTCAGGAGCTCACATGATCAAATGGTTTTCAAAACATACATTTTATGTCTATAGAAAACTAGATCAAGAAGATAAACTTCTGCCATCCAGTTTCCTATGTTGAGGAGCTTATTATAAATGGAGCAGCACCCTGTCACACGAACTTACACTTCTAAAATGCTATCATCCAGTCAGAAACACGACTGTGTTAGTGTTAGTGCTTTAAGCCTAGGCTAGTGGTTATAGGACATTGGGTTGGATCCTAGCAAAAATTTCCATGCTTAGTAATGTAACTCCTTTGCTTCCCCCGCCTGTGCCCCCCCTAAATCTCTCCCCTCCAAATGTTGCTCTTGCAGGTGGAGGATTACTGAAGGGGAATCGAAAAAAATAATACTCATCCTTGTTTATGTAGCTCCAACCCAATGTATTGGATTCAGTCAACTTCTTCATTCAATCACACCCAATTATCTTCCTTACTACAGCCCCAGCCCCACATGTCTTTTGCCCATGTCTGTCTCACACTCCCCAGCATAGCCTTTTCTGGTTCTCAAAGAAGACCCATTCTCTTTTCTAGACCAGCAAAAAAACCTGGGTGGATCCAGCTCATAGTTCTTTATTTATAGAACACGGCAAATATTTCTTACATTGTATATATTTTGGTTTGTTTTAAATTAACATATATGGAGATGCCTTACAACTCACACTAAATGAGATAACAGCAATAATATGTCCAAATCACTTGTTATATGTGTTACGGGAAGAGGAGGAGTGAACAGAGGGGCCAAAAACATTAGGCTTTAAGTATCTATTTCATCAGTTCAGTATGAAAGAAAATTAGCTTGCAGAGTCACTCCGTGAAGTGACTTCTAGAGGCATTTCACTGGAATAAGAAAGTTTCTCCGGCAGGTGACGAGCAAATTGCTTGAAGTGCATAAGGTGTACGCTTTTGGATAGCACTTTGTAACACCTCCGGATTTTGTCTCTTAATTTGGTACTCTTCATTTTCTGCAGTGACGGCTCCTTCTGTTTTTTTGCCACTTCACACCTAAGGGTAATGACATTTTAAGTAAAGAAAAAAATGTGACCTAAAACACTTAGAAGTGAAAAAAAATGGGATAGAACTGCTGTTTCTCTGAAGTCTCTTTTAGGAACAAGTAATGAGATCACTAGCAAACTTCCTTCCACTCAGTTCCAAAGTTGTGTGATATTTACAAGCTTTCTTGGGGGGAGAGGAAACAGCAGCAGCTCCCCCCAAGTTCATCATATTGGCTGATCATGTGCATTACTTTACTGCTCCCTGGAAATTGGCAGCTGATTATTATACTTGCCTTGCCATTGTCCTGAAGCACCCAGCATAATGGAAAGCCAGTTGGAAATTCAACCAACCACCCACAAGCAAGAGGTTTTTCAGATCTGGATAATATACAACTACCTCATAACATTTTTCAAGAAACTATCAACAGAGAAACCGAACACAAGTCTGCTGGATTTAGTCAAGCAGTTTCCATCAGTTGCCACATCTGTGCATATGAGTGCAAAGCAGTTCCCATAGTTTTACAGCAATCAATGAAAGTTTCATTGAGGGCAAGGAATAGAGAAATCAGCTGCTCTGTCAATCAGCTGCTGTAAGTCAGTTGAACTGGTCTGCAGAAATTACCGTACATGTGCAGAAACTCATGCAATATTTCCAGAAAATGAAGAACTTCTGTGGGAAATTGGATGAGTTGTAATACAGCTGAATATCATGTGATGGGCGAATCTGTACACCAAACCAGGTAATGGTTCCATCCTTAGAAATTACAGCTGAAGGAAGGAAAGAAGGTGGTGGCAGTTTTGCTTCACTGTGATCAATTGTCCTTGACACAGATTAAATCATGGGAGCTTCACACTTTAGCAGTGCTCTGATTTACATCTCAGCTCCTTGCAATAAAGAGGGTGTTGTAACTTGACATATTGTTACTTAGCAAGGACACCTTAGGAGACTTACTCCAAAGAAGGTGTTTCTGTAAACACTAGTGCGGACACTAAATCTCCATCAGCTGTTCTCCAGGGCTTCCTGAAACTGCTAAATAGCCCTGTAATCTTTCCCAAAGAACTATTTAAAAGCATCATTTACTGAGTCTCTTTCACAAACGCCATGTAGATCAGTGCTGCAAGAGGTAATGTGATCTGGTCTGAGACTTGATACATCAAGCCTCGCTCTCACTCTGTCACCGCAAATGCTGTCACTGCATAATCTGCTGGCCCCCCAAGAGAAAAAAAGAGAGCACATTTTGAGCTGGTTGTTGAAAAAAGCACGATTACGGTATCTATCAGTGCTCTGAAAGGAAAAGATATAGAAACACTATAAAACTATTGGCAGTTTGTAAAACGTGGTGGTTTTCCAGACCATGGTTCAAGAATGTGACCATTTCTGACTATGAATTCACTGTCCTCTAGGATGAGTTCATGTTTCTTATCTTCACAGGATAATAACTGGCAAAACTACTATAAAGGGCCATGATCTCTTATTGCATCAGACATTTAAGAGCCAAGCTAGATGAACCAACACAGTCCCTGTGATTCACTCCAGTCAACGTTCTGGCTGAAATATTCTACATGAACTTGATGTCCATCATTCTGTACAGTGCAGGTTTTAAAATGAGGAGAGTCAATAAAATGGTTTTTTAAAATTTAAAGATGGCACACAGATCAATGACTTCTCCAAGACAAAATGTGGGATAGGGTAAATATGCATTTACATTATCTATATACACAGATGAACACACAAGCATGCAAGATGGATAAGGTGAGTTTAAAATCAATCACTCAATAAGTTTGCGGATTGAGCACCTCAGTAGAGTTTCCCAGCCTTAGATAGACTCTCCTTGAACCTGAACAGCAGCAGTAAGGAGTAATGCAAACTGAAATGTTGTTACTGGGGAGGGGGGAGACACTCACGTAACCGTGATTAATGGGCCACAGTTCCCCCCTCTTTCCAAGGGGGGAAGGAGATGAAATAGCTCAGGGCCCTTTGAGAGTTAACAGAGTGAGAGCATCTCCCTGTTCTGAAACAGTCTATATAATGGACCCTAATGGGTTCAGTAGCGTCAAAAAGCATTTGAAAAATAACAAAGAACAACCTGTCCACACCTCCTCTGCCTGCAGCTGACTTGGATATATGACAGGGGGAGGGAAGCTCCACCTCACCTCTCCCACTGGGGCTGGCAGTAACAGAGACAGGAGCCCCCCAGAGTATGTCTCGTTGGCTTCGGCATTTGTTTTCATTTTGTCACCAGACATTTCTGTTTAAGCTGCTTGGAAGGATATCTCAATAACATCCCTGCTCTGCTCAAGGAGACAGAGACAGATGATGTGCTTCCCGTTTCCTTTTTTCTTTGGTTTGGTACTTTGTGTCAAAATATCTAAGTGCTGAAAATAAAGCAAAAGCCACAAGGTTTTCAAGCCGCACTCACCGAGGTTGCCCCACCAAAAATTCATGAGACTGCCACCAGTCATCTATGGTTTGTAGACAGGTCATGGTAGGGGTTCTTCAAAGATCTTTTGACTAGTTCAGACTAAAATCACCAGAGAATAGAAAGTCAATTATATATGTTGGCATTCCACTATGCTGGAACCTATCTAGAGTTCCCAGGCATCTGTAATTCAATAACTTCCAGCTAGATTTATAAACCTCCAGATGAGGCCTTGTGATCTCCTATATTTATAACTGATCTTCAGACAGAAGAGATCAGTTCCCTTGAAAAAATGGCTGCTTCGGAAGGTGGACTCTATGGCATTTTATGTTGCTGAGGTAACTCTCATCCCCGGGCTACACTCCCAAATTTCTAGAATTGTCCTACCTGGGGTTGACAACCTTACCATTCATACTGCAACATCATCTGCTTTCAGAAAGTATCTCAGGATCACTGCTATGTGTCCCTTCTATCTGTATACTTACGTAGGAGCTTAGCAGTGCAAGCTTTGTAGAGGACCATCTGAGGTGGAGTTCCCAAAGGCTCTGTTTGTACATATATGCCTCATTCTCTAGCAAGGCTACCCAGAGAAGGGAAGAATTCTCCTGCCTGCATATTTGCTTCTGGCCCATACATTTTTAAAGCTAATTACATGTCTGAACATCTTCCAGAATGACCTGACCCATCATGTATTTTCCATAGGATTTCCAACCTCCAGGTGAAGGCTGGAAATCTCCAAGGAGTGTAACTGATCTCCAGGAGCAAGAGGCCATTTTTACACAGTCAAAATATCCCAGGGTGAGCACGGAAAATATTCCTGTGCAGCCAGGAATTCTGCACAGCTTCCGAAGCTGCACAGGGTCTGCCCCAGTGTCCCGCCACAATATTTACCTTAGCCTGGGATTTTCAAAAATTGCCAGTCTGGAGTTTCTTTTTAAAAATCCCAACGTGATGCTGCTTGTGCCTGTGTCATGCGAAAACCTATCAGGAGCAGGACTGGTTTATTTTTCCCGCCCAACCGGCTGATCTCCCTGCCTGAGATTCACTCAAGCTGCCATTCAAAAACAGCAGCCAATCAGAAGGCAGGATACTGGGCAAGCCCACAGGTGCTTGCAGCTGCCACTCAAAAGCAACAGCCAATCAGAACAATTTTAAACCATTAAAAACACGGATCAATTTCTTCAATTCCCATAGCACATACACAAAAACATCAATCAAGGACTGACCAAGTATATTGTTCCTGCCCAGCCAGCTGATCTCCCTACCTGACATCCATTCAAGCTGCCACTCAAAAGTAACAGCCAATCAGAACGTGGGACACTGGGCATGCTCAGAAATGCTTCCGAAGCAAATACAGAAGTCAAGCTAACTCTGCTCCTGTGCAGAAGCAGCGAACTGTGCATATGCAGAAACTGGAATAAAATAGCCCAGGTATATATCATCCCAGCTCAACCCCGGTGTAATTGTGCCATGCAAAAATGGCCAGAGATTAGTTCACTTGGAGAAAACAGCTGCTTTGGAAGGTGGACCCTATGACATTATACCCCACTGAAGTCCCTCCCTAAACTCCACTCTCCTCAGGCTCCATACCCCAAATCTCCAGGTATCTTGCAGCCTGGAGCTGGCAACCCTCGTCTTCCATGAAGCTGCTTCACTTATACCAATGCATATTCTCCTCGAGGGCTCAGATGTGTAGCTTGTGATATTAACATGGCCCAGTGTTTTGCCCTCTTCAGTAAGTGCTTCTCAGCAGATTCAGTGTGAGTGTAAAATAAAGTTTTATCGAGTCTCTGAACATGCATAGAGAGCCTTTTTCCATCAAGAAGCCGTTTTATTAAGAAACCAAGAAACAACAGCAATTTGCCTCAGAGGATCTTTGATTTTGTAAAATATATTATACAAAATAAAGAAACAACAACAAACATTGACACACACACACACACACACACACACACACACACACCCTGCTTTAAATCATTTTATTGTGACTACTGGCTAGGCAGATGAATTTTGGGCTAGGCCACTGAAAATATGTCCAGCTGCCAACCCTATACAACATCAGACAGAGTAGATCCCAAGAATATTTGCTAGAGTAGTACATCTTAGAATGAGGCCCACAAAGCACAGAACATTTTTTTAAAATCCTCAAAATGGATATCACAACATTTAGCTTCACTAGACCACACTAGGGAGTTTACATCCTGACCCCAGCCTATCAAAATAAATGTCCCAAAGAAAGAACTGGAAGAGACCATCAGTGCATTTGCCTCGATGGAATGCCTTTAGGCAGGCTGAGAAGCAGAGGATGTAGGGAAAGCGAGGGAGAGCCAAAAGAAGAGATAGATGAGGCTGGTTTTACTGATGCTGCATGCTGCTCTCAGCACTTATTATTCATATGAGGTCTAATTTATAAACTCTTCCCATGTTTATAAACTCGGCTGTCCTAATGGAAATGAAAGCATTAATACAGCCAGAGGATTCTTCACTTTCCAGGTTTTAATTAAAATCATAGGCGTTAAGGAGTGAAAGTGTCTTCATGGAATACAAGTCTAATGAAGTATTTCCTCGCACAGCACAAATCTCTGTGTGCAGTCCCAGATCACTGGCACTGGGTGCCTGCATAACCGACCCCCTGGTAACCAGGAGATCAAGGCTTGGAAATTAGAAAAACAAATTATCCCACAATTTGTTGCAAATACAGTTGCCAAGATGGGGGCTGGAAAACTTAATATCGAATTAGAAAGGGGAGGAGGGGGTGTAGCAGAGCCATGCAACATGATATCTTAATTGACTAACTAGAGACAACAGTAACTGTGTCGCATGCCAATATGGGGAACAGAAAGGAAAAGGATAAAAGCAGGCTGGCAAATGGCAGCTCGAAAGACATAACTGAAAAGAAGGGGAGAGAACCGCTGACCCAAAATGGAGCCCAGGATAGCAGAAAGCCAATTAATAATACTGGCACAGAGTAAACTAGGAACTGCTCATTTATCCAGTTGAGTCAAGCATTATCTAGCTCTTTCCAACAACGAAGGAGCATTAACAAATTTTTAACATATTTTTTCCAATCATGCTTGTAAGATGTTTTACCTGAAGCACAGAAATACAAATGCCCTTCCCAAGAAAGTCTGCAAAAACATATAGCACAACCAAACTAAACAGTACAGTACACACACAGCTGCTGCCAAAATTGGTAGCTGTGTATCTCAATGCACCGTGTCTCCAGAAGGTTTCATTACGCCTTTGCTTCATGAGTTTCCCCACTATGCTTTGTTTCATTATCTGCTAATGGAGAGAAATAGGTGTGCTAATGTAGAACACTGAGAGACCTCAACACAAGCTAACTTGCTTAAAGCAATATGGAAGAGAAGGGAAGAAACAGATGCACAGCTGCCGTTTTCCGTGGCAGCTACACATTTACCATAATTTCTAGTTTTCTACTCCTACACTCATCAAGAAACCATGACTGGCTGCCGTTCCCCTATCAACTGCACACTTGGCAGCAAATCCAAGCCATAATGTGTGAAATGGCTGAGTTTCACATCTCCACTTTCTCCCCATACCATGGTTTTACAGCGTGTCTGAACAGTCTGCAATGTAAATTGTACTGTGACATGCTGGATGACAAATGGAATCTCCCTTCCTTTAAGCACCTTCTCAACCAGCAGTACTACCAGTGTGTCTCTATTCTTCCCCCCCCCCGCCCCTCCCCCCCGCTTTCTGTAGCAATTCCTACAGCAGTGGCCCTGATTTCAATGAACATGGTCACTGTTTCTTTCAGCAAAACAAGTGCCATAAATCACCACTAGGATGACATTCATTTTCACATAAACAGTGAGGGATGCACTAGACCAGTGGTACTCATTCCACAGTCACAAAGTACCTCAAGAGTTACGTGATTGCGGTGTGCCCTGCGTAGCACCCCACCAGACATACATATATATGTAGAGGTGTGCGCGCACACACACACACACACGCACACACACACACAAACATATGTACGGTTGTGCAAATATATATCCAAAGGGGGCATTTAAACTTTACACACACACACACACACACACACACACACACACACACACACACACACACACACACACCCATTGTGCATCTGAATTGAGTTTTCTTCTCAACTTTCCTGCACTCTCTAATGCAGGGCAATATGGAAGATCAGGACGTAGGTGGCTTCTGCAAATCTCCAGGTTTCTTCCAGAAGTTCATGGGCTACAAATCCCATCAGCCCCTGCCAGTGGGATTTGTAGTCCATGAACATCTGGAGTGAGATTGCCCTGGCAATCTGTGGAGAAAGAGGAGAAAACTCTACCACCACCTTTGCATATCCAGCTTTGCACTTTTGCTGGGTGGCTGCTGTGGTGGTGGTTTGACCCTTTGTTCTCCGTGGCCGCCTTTCTCTCTTCATGGAAGCTGCCTGGGTAGTGGGGGTGGGGGGAGCCTGCAGAAATGGGTGGAAGTGTTAAAAAGTGTTTTAAAAAGTGTTATACCAAAGTGTTTTAAAAAGTGTTATACCATAGTATAAGGCCCACATCTCACAGTACCCTTTCCTCCAATTCCTTAAACATAAACTATTCCAAGGTGTCTACCTCCCAGGCAGTGTCCTTTCCAACTTTTCTGGAACATGGTATGGGTACCACATTTGGGAAGAGTGCTCAGAAAAACCACACAGTAACATCTTAAAGAGCCACCTGTGTTTCCCAAGCTAATGAGAGTACCACATGTTTGTATTAGTTAGCAAGAGAGTGAGAGGAGGTGGGTGTTCTGCTGTTATCACTGGCAGCCATACATCTTCTGCAACATCTTCTGACCTTAGTCTCTTCATCATCATCCAGAAGTGGCTAACACTTAATCATATTCTTCTATAGATAACAGCAATCAAGTAGATGGAAGGTTAATTGGTTGTGGTTGGTTTTCCCGGCTGTTTGGCCGTGGTCTGGTAGATCTTGTTCCTAAAGTTCCGCCTGCATCTGTGACTGGCATCTTCAGAGGTGTATCACAGAGAGAAGTCTGTTACACAGAACACCTTCTGTTACACACAGAAGGTTAATTGTTTATAAAGTCTATATAATGCTATCTAGTGAAGTGGAATTCAGGAATCTAGGGAATAAGACTAAATAAGCAGATAATGTTGCAGAATTGTCCTGATGAATCAAACTCTGCCTAATTCAGCAATCTTTCACCAAGAATGAACAGCCGCAACCTTGCCATGAAACACAGAAGTCTAGCATCATAGTAAAAGCAATCTCTTATTATTTGTCCCCAGGACCATATAATCAAAAAGATGCTGTCTCTGAACTTGAGATGAAGGGGGGGGGGGGCTCTTTTCTGACTCTCAAAGGTCACTGAATGGGATGATAAGGATGATAAAGGACAGAAAAATAGACAAATCAAAAGGGGCACTGCAAAACTTCACAAACTGCCTCCTAGTTACTGGCCCAATGGGGGCAACTGTGACGTTTTATAGAATGAGTGCTTTAGGCAAGGATCCCTTGGTTTGTATGCCTTTTATCAAAGCTATAAAGCCAAGGGAGATGCTCATATCACTTAAAAATGCAATACAGCAGATTCAAATGGAGATGACCTTGCAAATTGAGGAACTATGAATCACTCAATGGAATGGGAAAAGGAGCAAAACTCAGCAAAAAAAAGGAAAAGAAAAGAAATGCAGTCTGTATACAGGTCCCTGTTTACTGTCCATTTGCACTAGGGCATTCCTTTGCCTATTTCTTCTTTCTCCCTAAAGTCTGGTATTTCTTTCATATAATAATTAGGGGGGTGAGTGAGCAGAAAACACCCCAAGATTGATGCTTTTCTCTGCTTGCTGCCTTGTGCCACTGAGTCAGCTGACTAAGGGCAGCTGTACACATTAGGAGAGTCATGGGAAATCCCATAGTTACACCTGTGCTTCAAAACCAGTCAGTAAAGTGTGGAAATGAACTCCAGCATCAAAACTGCATTTCTCATAGCAATCATAACAGGTAGTGCTCCCCTGAGCGACTCTCTGGGCGAGATCAGTTGCATTAGTTTATAGAGCTGCATTACATTCTGACACATAAATAATCTGAACCAAAAAATGCTAATAGACCAGTTGTTGACCTATTACTTTATGGGCGTCAAGAGAAAAGACACACATTGTTTGATTAAATGAACATTCTCTGCTCAGGACCTGTTCCTACACAAAATGTGTTTTCCTCTTGAAGAGCACATCTTAAAAAGTTATATGCAATGTTAACAATGATTATGCCTTCTGATATGATTTTTCAGCAGAAATATTCCTGTTTTGATACCGTACTTGCAGGAAGCAACAGTTCCTATCACTGTCTGATGAGAGAGAAAATCCACGGTTTCCTTCACTCCTCACCACAAACCTGCATTTCCCATCATGCCATTTCCTATGCTCTTCCCTAGGGAGATTTTACTGCAATATTTCTTTGAAGGCCTTGCTGCCAGAGTTAAAGGTTTCTAAGATTAAAGCCAAAAAATGCAGTTTAAAACAGCTAGTACAAGCTGCTGAAATGCTTGGGAAATGGAGTATGAAATAAAAAGATGCTTTTGAAAAAAAAGGCCCCTGAATATTATGCCTGTCACCCAATTAAAGAAATCTAAGGTAATTAATGATATACGTTTTAATTGATTAAATTTGCATAAATGTTCTTATGCATGAAAGTAGTCATTCTGGCACCAGAAAGGGGGGGGGGGATTGTGCTTCCTGACCCAAACGACCCTGAAGTAAGTGATGCTGATTGCAAGAGTGGCTGATTCTTCAGAATATCTCCAGTAACGCTTCTGTTTAACATCCATCATGATGTCTTGTCTTACTGGCCCTTTCCATGGCCAATAGGACTATCAGTTCTGGGTTGGGAAATTCCTGAATATTTGGGGAGGGTTCTTGTAGAAGATGGACTCTGTGGAGGAGCAGGGCTTCAACAGGACTTCAAAGCCTTAAGAATTTGCTCTCCAAACCTGTTATTTCCTCCAGTAAATCTGATCTCCATACTCTGGAGATGAGCTGTAATTCAGAGAGAACTCTAGCCCCTACTTGAAGGTTGGCAAACCTAGTTCCAAGCTGGCTTCTGCAGGGGATGAAGAAAGCATCAGAAATTGAATACATACACAAGAGAACTGAAAGCCACTGTAACTGTATCTAATTCCTTCTCCCCACCCTCACAAGTGGGGATGGGGAGATGACAGAAACATTGTGAAAAAGCATCTGCTTTGAAGAGGGAACATCCCAGGATCAACGGGTTGTGGTGGTTTTTCCAGGCTGTTTGGCTGTGGTCTGGTGGATCTTGTTCCTAACGTTTCACCTGCATCTGTGGCAGGCAAAATGTTAGGAGCAAGATCCACCAGACCACTGCCACACAGCCCGGAAAATTCACTACAACCAGTTGAATCTGGTCATGAAAGCCTTCAACATTACATCCCAGGTTCAGTTCCTGACATCTCTAATTAAAGGGATCAGTCAGCAAGTAATGTTGTGGGGAGGGGAAGGGAAGGCAATTGTAAACCTCTTTGAGATTCCTTAAAGATAGGGGAAAAGTGGGGTATAAAAACAAACTCTTCTTCTCCAGAGGAAGTGATCTCTGTAGTGTGGAAACAGGATTGCCAACTCTGTATTGGGAAGTTCATGGATATTTGAAGGTGGAAACCATTCCCTGAGACCCTAGATAGCTATTGCCAGTCACAGGAGACAATACTGATCTTGATAGACCAATGACTGATGCAATATAAAGCAGCTTCATGTGTTCAAAACAGGGTTGCCAACCTTCTGGTGAGGCAACATGTTTTCCTGGAATTGATCCTCAAATTACAAAAATCAGCTCACCTGGAGAAAATGACTGATTTGGGGTCAGCTCGGCATTATAATATGCTAAGGTTTCTCCCTCTTCCCAACCCCCACCCTCCCCAGTTTCCACCTTCAAATATCCATGAACTTCCCAATACAGAGTTGGCAATCCTGTTTCCATACTACAGAGATCACTTCTTCTGGAGAAGAAGAGTTTGTTTTTATACCCCACTTTTTTCCTATCTTTAAGGAATCTCAAAGAAGTTTACAATTGCCTTCCCTTCCCCTCCCCATAACAGACATCTTGTGAGGTAGGTGGGGTTTAGAGAGGTCTGAGAAGAACTGTGACTAGCTCAAGGTCACCCAGCAGGCTTCAAGGTCACCCAGCAGGCTTCAGGTGGAGGACTGGGGAAACAAACTGGGTTCTCCGGATTAGACTCTGCTCAACCACCACACCACGCTGGCTCTCTAATAAAGGGAGATGAGGCTGCTGAGTTCCCTCCTGTTGTAAATCTGTCCTCCCCACAGAGGCACAGCTGCAGAAAGCTGCACCCAGGGCAGACTCCACGTTTCCCTTCCCCCCCCCATGGGCCCCCACGCCACACACCCCGGCACCACCACTTACCTTGTGAGTATGTGGCTGCAGCATGGGGGTGACTGCAGCATGAGGGCCCATTGGGGGGGGGGAAATGAGCTGGCTTTGGCGCGAGAGCCAGCTAAGTGTCGTCTACTTGGCAGAAGGGGATGTGGCTCCTACACAACTGCCTTCCTCATGCAGGCATTAGCCTAACCCTCTTTCTGGCTGAGCCAGCCATGGGCTGCTCCATCAGGCAGAGGGAGTGTGGCCTTGGTGCAGCCGGCTCTTGTGAGGGTTGGACTGTGGCGCAGAGCAGCCAGGTGTTGCCCAGGCAGGCCTTGGCCCACCCCTCACACTGTTGCCTGAGAGGCAGGCCTCGGCTCGCCTCTCAGGCAGCAGTCGAGTCAGCTGACGGGCCGAGAGCCTGCCTGGGCGGCACCTGGCTGCTCCATGCTGCAGCCAGATTTTCTGCTGCCTGAGAGACAACCCGAGACCGGCCTCTCGGGCAGTAGTGTGGGGGCCATTTTCCACCCCCACGTGACTCTCACAGGGGCGCCCAGGGCATTTGTCCCCATGGATGTCCCCAAATATTTTCTTAAAGTAACTACTGAAACTTTGGAAAAACACAACAGGAAATATCTGTTCTAAATGAGAACTTTTTAATCATTGGGAAGATATTTGGGAAGATATTCACAGCCCAGGGAGAGAAAGAAGAGTAATGGAGCAATCTGCCTGATATTCACAGCCCAGGGAGGGAAAGAAGAGTAATGGAGTAATCTGCCTCATGAACCCAATGTACAATTTCAGGTCAACTTCACATGCTCAGACAAGGAGACAGACAGTGTAATCCAAAGCCCAAGGTGGCTAGGGATGGCACCGCTACTACACCACCCCTCCCCACCTCCAGAGGGCTTTCAGGCTGTGTGGGGAGGCAGCTAAAACAAACTAAAAACCTGGCCACCTGAAAGCCCTTCATAAGACCAAATGGAGTTATGCCACCCTTTCTAGTGATGCAAGTCCAGGACCCAGCTGTTGCCCAAAGCCCAGATAGAAGCTGATTAACATTAGCTCCACCCCCAAGGAATATCCTGCCCACCCCCAGCCCATGCCACCATCCAACCTGATATCATCACTCTTCTGCAGCAGTGATCATTTTTGGATTTCACTGCTGATGGGGGTGCTCTTATGCTGCCTCCATTGGCCCATTGATCTCCCTGCATAAAATTGGGCCATAAATTCTGCATCAGGAAAAAAAAAATCAGAGAAGGGGAAAGCTATGCTTTCATTTTTGGCACATGCACAGAGAAATTATTCATTTGCTTTGTGTGGTATGTAACCCATGCTTAAAAGATGTTTATCCTGCTATTTAGTCATGATAGAATTACGGTTACACATTAATTACACATTATAGGGTTAGCCTGTTCTTTTCCTGTCACCACAAGACATGCATACAAACCCACCCCTTCCTCCCAAGTTTCCAGTTTCTTTCTGCATTTCTTCACTTAGTGATATTTGACTAATAAAAAAGGAGAAACAGGGAGAACCATATACTGATGTGATCCAACAGTTTAACAAAGATGGTCAATTATGTGTAGAAGATAGATTAGATAAGATTTAGTTACTGAAGTTTAGGATTGTTATTGAAGTTACTGAAGTTTAGCATTGAGGTGTGTGTGTGTGCGTGTGTGTGTGTGTGTACAAGAACGAGACAAAGTAAGAGACTTTCACCAGACCAAAAAAGCTGATATAAACAGCTTTGGGAAAATACTTTCTTCATTTTTCTATTTCACAGCTGGTTGATTTCAACATCCCAAGGCCCATCTGTCCAACCCACTAAGTGCTCTCTGTAGCATCCACCTGTCCATTGTATCACATAAGCGAACTCTCAGTACTAGTGTTCTCGAGTTTCACGCTAGCATAAGGGATGGGAGTCTGCATTCTATAGAAAGTTTGCTGATCCATCTGATGTCAGCTTATGGTAGAAGCAAGTCAGAAAGCTAAGATGAATTACAAGGAGAATTTGATTGCTTCAAATGCATGTAAAGGCTTGGTTAGACAAAGCCTATATATAGAACAAATGAGATAGGCATTCTATTTGTTTCTTTGACTAGCACAGGTTGAATGACATCTGTAGGAAGGCACATACAGAGAATTTAAACAGAAACACACAAATATGCCCTATTTATTCCTTATGTTTTCATATATTTTTATTGTAAGCATTTACCTTCTTTTTTATTTTGACCTTTTTGACACCATTTTAGGTACATGTAATGCACCACATATTAACTATTTACACACAACTGATGCAAAAAGCACTGGAAAATGTATTAATTTTAGCTTAAAAATGTGTCACTATTTTTAAACTTGTCCCTGGCTCAAAGCCTCACATGAATGACATTTGGGAAGTCATGTGAGGAGCACAATTGCCACCAATTCACCCTACCACAGCAGCAGTAGCACAGAGGATAAATGAAGGAAGCCTATGGATCAGGAAACCCCTGGCCTTGCTTCTGCCATGAACTTATTTGGTGACCACTGCCAAGTCACTTTATCTTCCCTCCCCTCTCCCCCCGCCCAACTCCCTCATCTACAATACATGGGTAATAGTACTACTCTAGTTTACAGGATAATGGTAGGAATGACAAGACAAAAGCATATGAAGTCCTTTGAATACTTGAAAGCATTATACAAATGTTAAGTATTATTATGAAATAGTTCGCTTAATCATTTAATTGCTGGTCCTATGTGAATAAAATTGCAGCTCCATTTACAATCCAGTGTCTGTTTCTCACATTTTCCTTCCAGTATCCATTTGCAAACTCAGAACTAATATGACACTGATGGACCAATTTAGCATTCTGATAAGCAAATCCAACCCTCCTACAATGTCACCCACATAAATGTATTTTTCTTTCTTTCTGTTTCTCTCTGTTCAGTTGAGTAAGTGCCACACTGGGACCTCAACAGACGATCGGTTACAATCTGCCCTATCACCATCCTTCTGGCATTGTTTGCTTAAGTCTTGGCATTCTACCCTCCATCAAACCACAAAAATTTAGCACAAAATGTGTTTAATAATGCTTCATGCCATCATCATTTTTGAAATATTATTATATTTTATAAGCTCTTCCAGTTCCTTTTACTCAGTCTCTAGGGTGATAAAGCAAATGATATTTTCTCAGTGTAAAATATGATCTGAATGTTCTTTTCCTTCTGTAAAATTTAAATGTAGAGCATCTTCCATCTGGGCTATAATTTGGGGGACCTTTATTGCGCATCCCACTGTGTTCATGTCAAAGAGCAAGTGAAGAGGGTTCCTAAGATGAATTCTTCTGCAAGGAACCAAAGTTGCCTGAAATTCCTAATCATCCAAAGATAAATAAACCTTAGTTCCCATCTGGAAAATCCATGGATCTGAATAGCAGGATATAGGTACAATATAATTAATAATTGTGCTTTTTGACATAATAAACTCATAATAAGTGACTTTCATCCATTCTCAGTGAATGTGATAAGTAGATCTGAGTGCCTTGCCGTAAATCCAGGGAAGGATAAACCTCTACTACATACTACTTTCCAAAAATACAGATGTTTTAAACTTCTCACAGATCATAGATGAGATTGAATGTCCAGACTTCTGGAACATATACCTAGTTCTGTACAAGAAAAAAAAAGACAGAACACTATACAGTTTGCTGTCTTTTTTTCTTGTACAGAACAAACACATGAGCCTTGTGCTGAATTTTGCCCCATTTTGAATGTTATTTTGACATGAGTTTGGCCCTTTAACTTACTGGGAAAGTTCCTGCTGATCTGCTGCCCTCAACCAGTGGCCACAATGACAACAGGCATAGACTCACTCATGGTCATGATGAGCTTGCATCCAAAAGAACACTCTTCACTTGCTCCTTGGCATGAACAGAATGTTGTGTACACTTGCTTGCTGACATCACAGTAGGGAGAGAAAATACAAATGAACAGAAGGAAGGGAAAGCAGCTGTTAGCTGCACACGTTGCAGTTTGGGAGTTCATTTTAGAAAATTCTCTAAATTGGAATTAAAGAGGATGAAACAATAATTCAGACAGACTTCTGGAACAAGAAAGGCCATAACTGAATAAATCCAGGCATTCCTTGCCTACCTCCTGGTAGATTACTTACCTGAGGATGGATGGGGTGTAAACTTTTGGGAAGCAGAATCTTCCAATCTTTGCTGTAGTGTAAAAGCATGCATGCAGACATTCATAATGCCTTGTGTCCAAAGCAAGGAATGGGATCTCTGAACAGTGAAGGGATTCGTTTGCAATCCTAGATTGCCATACTAAAAATACATAGGATCATGACAGGAAGCCTCATTGAATAGAATGGAATAGAATGGTACGTACTCCCAAGGAGACCTGCTTATGCCAACTTCGGGAGATTTTGAGGGTGGAACTTGAGGATGGTGTGGTTTGGAGAAGGGAGGAACTTCAGTGGGGTATAATGTCATAACCTTCCAAAGTGTCCATTTTCTCCAAGTGAACTGATCTGTGTCACCTGGAGATCAGTTGCAATAGTGAGAGATCTCTAGCCACTACCTGGAAGGTGGTCACCCTGATTCCCCTCTCAGAGTTCCTCTGGCTGCTGGTGGAGATAGAATTTGAGTTGGCAAGGTATAGTCATTAGAACAATGGATGTGGACCTAGGTTTAAATCACCCAACTGGGCTAGCTGCCCTGTCTCTCAATCTAGCCTACTTCACAGAGTTGTAGTGAGGATAAAGGGGGAACTATACACCCTCCTCTGAGATAAAACTGCAATAGATAGGACCATGGAGAAGAGGTCTGAACTAGTGAAATGAGCTTCTGTGAGAATTCCCCGGGGCTCTTTTTATTTTTTAAAGAGAGCTTTGTATTAGCTGTGATAAGTTAGGAAGGAATAAAAATCCTCTCTTTCTTCAAGCACATTTCATTCAGCAGCTCCGCTGCCTGCAAGCTTCTTTCCCTCAGTGCCACTGAGAACTCAATATGTCTATTAGCGTACCTGCAGGGGTTGTATCTTTAAAGTCACTGGCAGACCTTTTCAGATATCAAGTCATAAGTAAAACACCTCAGACAGTTCTTTTTGTCCTGGTCCGAAAACAAGATCTGACTTTAGTATAAGCACGTCAAGAATTACTTCAGGAATATTGTGCTCTTTTGTCCTCCTCCAAAGCATGGTGAAATGTATGAAAAGGGGGAACTGACTTAACATTTTGTATTCATACTGCGTGCTCACACAACCTATCCACACATGCAACAGACTTTGGTAAATATCAGTGCAGTTTAAGGGCACCTGGAACATAAAGCACCGCTTTCCATGTAAGCGCCTGTGAAGCATCGCTAATGTCAGATGTAGATTAACATTAACATCACAGCTAGCACCCTGGAAGTTTAATTGCTTATGTATGTTGTGTGAGCAGATTTTTAAATCTATATTTACACACATTGAGATGGCATGTACTCATTAATAGATTAGACACTTGCAAATCAACAATAAATCACTGGAACTGTGACTTGATTTTCTGATTGACTGGTGCTTTTCTGGTTGATGCTGCTCCCATGCCAAAAGCTATTTATGAGATCACACAGAGATTTAAAAAGTGCCCCAGCTTGAATCCGGAGCTGTCAGGTTTCCACACAGAAAGAGGGATGCCTAAGCATTCTTCCTAGGCTACTTTTAATTTGTGCTGCAGGAAAAGGAGAAAGGAAAATATAGTGTGGATGAGAGAAAATACGGTTTGTGTTTAACCATTCTGTGTGAAATACTATCCAGCTGGTATCTCTGCGTCAACCCTTTTCTTTCCTTTGAGAAAATGAAGCGCAGCCAGAGTAACAGAACCAAAGTCATGCATTCACTGTTTGAAAGTGACCTGTGGTGACAAGGTGCCAGTTCTGATGGAATGTTTTTTCATCATGGGAATGCTTTTGGAATGACTCTTGTGGAGCAATACAGATGGGCAACTTTCTGACAAAACATACAAGCTTTCTAAAACCATCCATGAGTAGCATAATAAGGAACCCTGCCAGCTCTCATCTGCAAACACTTGCTGGGGGAAAAAATGATGCTTTTCCTCACCATTTCTGCATGTCCCTTCTGTAAAGGCAGTATGCACAGTGGTTAGAGTGCTAGATTACAACTGGGGAACCCTAGGTTTGAGTCCCCATTCAGCTGTGAAATTCATTGGGTGACTTGCTCTAGGCCTTTTTTTAAAACCTAGCCTACCTCAGAAACCTGTTGTGAGGATAAAAGAAACAGGTACCTGAAATTCTTGAAGGAAGGACGAGATAAAACCTGTTTATTTAGAAAAATGTTGTGCGGCACCTTTAAAGACTGCTGGAGGTGGCTCACAACCCCGCCCCCCTCAATATACTACCACCATAGAACCATTGCAACAAACAAAAATAAAGCAGAACATTTACACCCATGTGAGTAATAGGATTTTCACAGAAAGGCTATGATTTTAAAACAGAACCAATTCTGATGCTATATTTTCACCAATGTACTGCCCTGCTCATCACAAAATGGCAAGTGCAAATGTCAGGGCAACCATGGGTAGTGTGTATTCCCATTCTATATGGTCGGCATCCCAAGATTACTCATCTGGAAAGGGGTCTGGACGTTTTTTCAGATTTCTGAGATGAGCCATTATTGATTTGTTTTTTTGTTTTTTTTGCTTCATTTCTACTCCACTTTTCCCTCCAATGGAGACCCCAGTGGTTTGTATCATTATCTTCTTCTCCATTTAATTTCCACAAAGCCCTGTGAGTAGGTTAGGCTGAAAGCATGTTACTGGCCCAGGATCATCCAGCCAGCTTCCATGGGATTTGAGCTTCACTCTCGCAGCACCTAACCCAACACTTTATCCACTGCATCCTGCTGGCTCTCAGTTTTCTATTAGAAACTGTGGCATAGATCCAGATTAGCATTTCCACAGATGCAAATATTTTCACTGGAAGACTGCAATTTCCTGTCTCCTTCCTTCCACAGCATCCCAAAATGCCACAGCCAAACCTGTTCCTGGGGATCCTCTGTCTCCAGCAACAGGATTCAGGAGCCATTTTGGGATACTACTTGAGAGAGAAGCAAGAAAGTCTCTTAGGAAAAGCAGTGAGAGCTGAGGATGTTTGAAGACTAGTGTGACTGGAGCACAATGTAATGTCACTAGCAGTAAAGCCCACTGTAGGGTAAGCAATACAGTGGGCCTAGATAGGGTAGGCTTAAGGTCAGGGGGCTTTCTAGAAGGAGGAGGAGGAGGAGGAGGAGGAGTTTGGATTTATATCCCCCCTTTCTCTCCTGCAGGAGACTCAAAGGGGTTTACAATCTCCTCCTCCTTTGCCCCCTTCCCCTCACACAAACTTACTCCTGTGGGAGGAGTGGGTGGGGGCTAGAGAGGAGCTCCCCGAGAAGCTGTGACTAGCCCAAGGTCACCCAGCTGGCATGTGTGGGAGTATACAGGCTAATCTGAATTCCCCAGATAAGCCTCCACAGCTCAGGCAGCAGAGCTGGGAATCAAACCCGGTTCCTCCAGATTAGATACACGAGCTCTTAACCTCCTACGCCACTGCTCCTTCTAGGGATGAGGGGAGGAAGCCTGGAGGGTGGGGATGGAATGCCCTCTGCCAATGGGGGAGCAGGATTCAAGAAGTGAGTCCTGCTCCCTTATTGGTGGAAGGCTTGTTGTTGGACATTGGATCTAGTAAAGTTGACATTTGTCTAGTAAAGTTGATATATCTTAATGCCTTCTGGTGTCCATTCTTCTCCTAAGCACCCATGTTTTTTAAATATTTCAGGCTGTAATCCCTGCCTTATTAAATGGAGTATAGATTCTGAGCTACAAAGGGGTTAGTTTAAGGAATAATCAGTCATGAGATCATTAATACAAAGACAGGCACAGAGGGCAAGAATGTTCATTGAAAATTAAATCCTCAACCTTTTCTAAGATGACCTCAGCGAGGATATTTTACCTTTTGTAACAGAGATGCGAAAGGAGAGAGAAGTTATATGTTTCCTATTGAGGTAACTGTAGAGGAGGAGATTGCCACCAAGAAATACTTTCTCTCTGAGTCAAAAGTGGCACCCTCTGGTGTGTACCATGCATGCTTGTCCGGATGAGATAGCTAAGTGAGGCACACCCCACAAGCTCTGGATGGACACACAAGTAAAACCTGGGTTTGCAGCACAAAACTTACCATCCCGGGAAGCAAGATGACAGGAATGGATACAATTCTTGAGCACATACCAATGACTAGTAAATTGTTGTGTTCAACCATTCGTACCTGATGGGGTCAGGAGGTTTCTCTCCTAACCGATGTTATTCTAAAACATGTATTGCAACTCTAGCCCCACTGGCTGTACTGAAGGCTGTTTCAAAGCATGCATGAGTGTACAATGGCCCAAACTTAATTGAGGATTTTAGATGGTAATGATAGCTGTTGTACTCTAGAGCAGTAGTATATTTAGAACAATGAAAATTCTATGAAGCATGAAAAGAGATCGAAAGTGGGTTCCCCATCAAGAGCATGAGTGTGTAGGAGAGAGATGGTAGACTTAAAAGTTACCACTTTATTTGATTGATCGAGTTTAAACGTTTGCATCCCTCCCTATATCTTTCAACTCAAGGCAAATGCAAAACCCCATGCCAAATTGCAACCACGTTAAACATAATGTAACACTGGATCAGTAAGATGAAATCAACACAAGATAAAAACAGCACTCGAGATCAAAACAATACAGCCAGATCTGCCAGAAGGGTTTCTCTTCCACTTTTGAAATAAAACATTTTCACAAACTTTCCTGAGCACAGAAAAGGAAGGCATCCCAAAGAACTGAACCCATCCCAGAAAAAACTTGCAGCCTGAGTGTTGCCAGATGGAGCACCCTGTGAGAGGTCACCCACAAGTTGAAGGATGTTGGAAGAATGCAGCTGATAAGTGGGAGAAGGGTTGTCAAGTTCCCTCCCACAGTGGACTCTTCCTGCCACCATATAGCTGGGCAATAGGAGAAAAGTGAGATGGAAATGAGAGGAGCAATGGTCAGAGTTCCAACACACTGGCATCACTTCCAGTATGACTGGGAGGGATATCATGACAACAGGTGACACTCTAACACTCAGTCAAAACACTGTGGTTAAATCATGGCTTTTGGGCCAAATGTGAGAACATCACTGGGAAATATTGACTTCCAGTTGGGTAAGAAATGACATCAGTGCATTGCTGGCAATGTCATCATGTTGCTGGAGATGTTTTCCCCCCAAGCAGTGAATCTCCCACTGATTAACAAGCTCAGCAGATCCAAGTCTCTGAGTTATCATACAGCCTATCACCCAAGGCACCAGGACATTGATCTCCCATTTTGCTTCTTGTTGAGACTAGAAAAGTGGGAAGAAGGTATGAACCACCTGGGAAACCACAGTACATCAAATGTTGTATAGACTTGATAGTCCCCTCAATTAGGTTCAAGCTCAACAATTGCTGAGAGACATTGCCGTATCCCATTAGACAAAAGACAGTGTAATGATGGCACTGAGAAGCAGAAACACCATCTGGTATTCAATTCCATCGGCATATTTTACCTGGTTGATGCCAATTAAATTGTAAGGAGAGCTTGGAAGGTGGACAATGAGATGGCTCTTCCCCTCTTTTACTTTGTCTTTCCTTCTGTGCAAAGTCTTTTTGACAGAACACCCAGATAGCACAATGATGAATACAGTTTAATCGCCTAGATGCCAGGGATAGAAAGCAACAAAGATAATCTGTACTTTGATAGGCAGTGGAGGGGCCTGCATAGGCAGGCTCTATCCTAGCAAAGTGTAATTTCTCCAAACCTCTGAAGAAATGGGATGAATAATAGAATAATGGAAATTTCTCATCCCCTGGTGCTGTCACATCCCATTACACTCACTCCAGGTAAAAGGTGCATTGTCGATGCCACTAAAAACTACATTGCTTGTTGTTGGGAGTTTTTTAAAAAGGGAGAATAAAAAAGAGTAGAACTTGAGGAGGGAAATGGCAAGAATATTGGTCTCCCATGAAAGAAACCTGGTGGGGATGATGGACAATCATGTTTTAGGGAAAATAAACTGAAGCCATCAGATCAGGTTTAGAGCTCACATTAACCACTTCATCTCTGCAACATAAATGTATTTTTTTCCAGGTACAATGATTGCCAGGGCAGTATAGCAGGAAAGATCTAGGTAACTAGGTTAACACAATACAATATTGTGTTAGGTTAACACAATACAGACTTTGAATGGGAACATATGGTTGGATGACATCTAAACACAAATGATGCTATTTAACAAAAAGCATGATATTCCAAGGCCAATTTTGAATCTGTAATCAATCCATTCATCCTTGTACTGATTAGTTTAGCTAGAAATAATTTTTCCAAGATCTCAACACAGCTCTACTGTCTGAGACCTTGAACTCTGAATCTCCTGCAATGGAAAGCTGTGCTCGACCATTAAGTTCTAGTCCCTTCCAAGCTGCACCCCAGTTTTATGTTGAACACAAGCAAGGTTGGACCGAGGAGCAAACATCTGACACGTTATTTACCATGCCCAGACTGACTTCTGTTAAATACTGTTGGCTCAATTGGGTCATCTTCCTAGAACTTTGGCAGCTCTGCAAGGTAAATAGCAATAGCTATGGAGAAGTCATTACAGCAATGGGGTATATAATCATTTGGAATTTGCTTAACATATTGAGACACATTCTGGTTGTCTTTCTCGCAGCTGGCCAAAAACTGAAATGGATCTGACCATCATCCTGGCAGATCCATGTTCAGCATATCACTGCACTGCACACATGTATAGCCAATACTTACATCAAGTATTCTTGGGAAAGAAACAAACAGAAACCAGATTAGATTAGCTGGAAGTCTGTCCTTCAGAACTGAGAATGTTTTGCCTCTGTCCCCTAGTTTGCCCTCTGTCCCCTCCACAGGCAGAACTGGACTCCAGTCTCATATCACCTAAGGAAGGAGGTTTGGAGTGGCTATTTAAGTCTGATAGACCTCCCAGGCATAGTTCTCTCTTGGTGCCCCCTTACAGGCCTATCCTTGAACAGACAAAGTAGGATTAACTTGGTGCCTTTGATGCTTAGCAATACGGATCAGATCTCCACTCTGCTATGGATGCTTGCTGCGTGACCTTGGACCACTCACACACTCTCAGCCTAACCTCCTTTACACACTAGTTGTGAGGATATCAGCCACTTAGGGTCCTGCTCGAGGGGAAGGACAGGATATCAATGAAGTTAATGAGCAAATAAAGACATGCATTAATGGGGCACATGGTGGTTTCTTTAGTGAGACCAATAGCTCTCCCCTTGGACCATTTCAGATCAGGAAAACAGCATGGTAAGGGGAAGTCCTAAGCACCCCTCTCCTTGCTATGGTTCTGAACTTATGTGGGCTCTGAGCAGCAGGAATATCACCAACAGTGTGAGTTTTACACATGGCTGGAACAAAAACAATCTTGTGAACCTGATGCTTATTTAAACACCAGCAGTATTTATTGTGGTCCTTTTCTGCTCCATGTTAAATTTGATTATTTATAAATGAACTGCTACTGGGGAGGGGATCACAGTCCCTCTCCAGTACCCTTTTATCACAGAGAAAGTGACCTTGAATCTTCCTCTCTCATGGGGACAAGAAGAGAGATACAAAACAATGTCACAGGGAAAAAGAATTGTGCCAAATATAGGTTTTTTTTAGTGGGATCAAGATATTTTCTATGTATGTGCATATTCATCCTTTTTTAAACCAATTGTTGGTCTCGCTGAACTTCTTTCTCTTTTCTGGGTCAGTTATGCGAGTTATACCAACCAATCATACAGGGATGGACAGAACAATCTGGCTGCAGGTCATGGAGTTTGGGAAAAATGCAGAATCTGCCTTAACACCAGAGATGGTCGTGACAATCAAAATTCCTTCTGCAAGTCATCCTGGGGACACCCCCTGCTGCCAGAATTTCAGGTTGGCTGTGCCTCTCTATGCATACCTGATGGTTTTAAAAAAATGGCAAGGAGGTCTTTACTCACTCTTCACTGCACCAACTTTGAGTCTGTCACTTTATTCTTGTCCCTCTTACTTTTCATGAACTGAGACAAAAAGCACCGCAGGATCTGTTCATTTCTGGAGCAAGCCCAAAACCCGTGGGATAGTGGCATATCCTGGGCTTACTCTAGAGATGTTTCCACTGCTGTCAGCCTGGATTCCAATATGATGGAATTCTGACCCATCTTTAAAAATCACAAAGTGAAAATGCAAGCTATTTACCAAAACAGATGTTAGTATGTCTCTGAGAACAAATATGGACCTCTTAAAAATGGTAGTTATGCCTCTGACGGATTAATCGCATGGGTGATATCACAATGCTACATAGCCCACAACTGGCTATGCTATGAATCATTGAGGGCAGGTGAAGACACCTGAAAAAGGGAACAAGATAAATGAGTGGGTGAAGATTTTCTCAAGGCACATTGAAAAATCATCCCAAAGACGAGGCAATTTTCATTGCTGTTGAAACATTCATGAAATTTGGGCTCAACCCTAAAAATCCATCATATATGATAATGGAAACTTCCACAACCTCTGTCTGGCAATTTCACCACTGGGAAATCCAAGGTGATACTGCTGCCCTGCTTTAGAATCTATGGAAAGGAACTGTAGCTTTTTTTCCTGTTAGTGACAGTTGTACAAACAAAGAAGGTGAGAAAAAGTCAATGCTGGCCAAATATACAGGTGGAAGCAACAGCTACGTTTCCCATGTGCAGTTTCCAGGAGCAAGTTTCAGGTAATCACTTTGACCATTTGCAACTGAATAGCTAATTTGCAGTTATTTGTGGCTCAAAGTGTAACTGTGTTATCATTCCCATAATAATACAGTAAAAGACACAATTGCTTCCAGGGCCAGACTCATCACTTAGCAAACACTAATGCCGCATTTTTGTGTGGTTATTATTGAGGGCTAGTCCGACTTTATAATGTTCAGTGTGCCTGCATGGCTAAAGGCTGATAACACCACACCAGCAGTGGCATTGATTAAGTGCTGCTGGCAATCTCACTGCTGGAACAGCAATAATATTGGCTCTCAGAAGCTGTAATACTGGAATAATTAATAACAATGCTTAATCTTTCTCTCTGATGAGCACTTGCAGAAATCTCGCTTTCCCCTCCCTGAAGAAATCCTTCTTCAGAAGAGCAAGGGGAAGATACAAATGGAATGAGGGAGAAAATGAAAAAATGTGTTGTGACCCCCTTGCCACTTTAGATACCAAGTCTGGAAATGATAAGAGGATTGCCAGATAGCAGGCCACCCTTCCCCTCTGCATCAGCCAAGATTCCTTGATTTAAGTCAAATTCTCTTCTTTAAGCTCTGATCAAGGCTCAAGCAAATCAATTGCTGCTCAACACATCTTCCTCCGCCTGATTCAGCCATGGCCCCATTGCATTCCTCTTTTATTTCCTGTAGTGGATTGTTACAATATGAAGGTGACCTGGAGTTCAATTATTTTTTTTTAAATACTCATTGCAACGAGGCACAAAAATAAGTTATGCAAATTAGATTCTTAATAGGCATGCTTTCCCTTAATTTTACAGAGTTTGGTTTGATTGAAGATATTTATTTTTAAAAGGTATTATTTCCACTTAGAAAGTCACTTGAGGCAATGTGAAATACACAACTGTGAAACTATAATAAAATATGTAAAAAATATGCAGCAATGAAAACTGCAGGGAGGAAAAAAAGGAAATATTCCTTTTCTCTAAGAAGAACTTCCAGTGCAAACTCATGAAGTAAATAAATAAAAGAGGACTGCCCATGAAAAACTTACCAAAAGCCATTTAGGAAGGCCACTACAACAGAAATGGTTAGAATACATTTGGGAACAAGTACAGTTAGAAATCTTTCAAATAATGTCACGGAACCAATTATGGCATGATAGACAGAATGAAGATATGGACTTTGTATGCGGACTGGATGAGAGAAGTTGGAGTTAAAGAAGAAAGATGGGAGAAGAGGCTGGAAAGAATGAACCTGCTGCTGCTCAGTTAAAAATTTAAGAAGAATTCAACTCCTCGAGGGGGAGGGGAAGAAAGGGGGGAACTGTATGGTTTGGATAAAATGTAAATTGTTATACATGTATGTATTGGAATGGTCCGACTATACAAATAAAAATTTTAATAATAAAAAAGGAAGGCCACTACACATAGAACAGAGACTCAGTGGCAGACCACATTGCTTTGTATGCCAGAAGTCCAAGTTTCAATCAATTACATCCTTTAAATAGATCTGAGAAGGACAGGCCTTGGGAAATATCTTCAGCTTGGGTAGCTGTTGCCAGTCAGCATAGACAACATTGAACTACATGGACCAATGAAGTGACTCAGAGTCATAGAAATATAGAACTGGAAGATACTTCCAGGGTCATCTAGTTCCAGCGCCTTACACTACTACTGCCCCGCCACCCCCAGTGATTCCTGCTCCATGCCCAGAAGAGGTGGGAAGAAAAACCTCTTCAGGTTTAGATGCTACATACTGCATGAGTTCACCATGAGAACTTGTAACTATATTGTAGCTCCTAGTTTCTAATGGCAACTTGTGAGTAAAAGTGCAGCAGGATCTGATCCAAATTGTGATGGCTGTGCTGAAGAAGGAGGAATTTCTGCTGTCTCCCCTGTATTACTTTCCTTGGCTGAAATAGTCCAGGGGTCATAGTGTGTGTGTGTGTGGGGGGGGGAGTGTTTCTCTGTAAGGAGACAATACATGCAATCATTCAGTATATGCGCTGGCCTCCCCACTCTCACCCTTACCTCTACCTCAGGCTAAGCAGAGGCGTATCAAGGGAAAATATAGCCTGTTGCAAAATCTGAGTTTTACACACACACACACACACACACACACACACTGTATGTGCGGCCGCCCTCCCCCACCACAACCAAACAATGTTTTGTTGCCAGATCATCTCAAAGTCACCATCATACTATAGAACATGTCCCAACTCACAAATCTGAACACAGCGATTTTCCGTCCCCCACATGACTAAATGGCTGCAGCCCAGGGACATTTGACTCTGAGGCCAGGTTGTTTCAGCCACTAAAATCAGCAGAGGAGAAAAGGCAGGAATTACTCTTTCTCCTGTGCAGCAGTCGCAATCCAATTTAAGTCTTGCTGAGGATTTACTCGTGAGTTGCTCTAGCAACTACAGTACAGCTGCAAATCCCTGTGGCAAACCCAGACAGTTTGCAATGTCTAGTTAGGTCCTGAGTATGAAGTAGCTTTGTATCTTCTAACACATTCTAATGTCAGCATCGTGCAGCTGAGAAAAACTGACCCAGGAATTTAAAAGACTGACCCAGGTAACCTGATCTTAATCTTCAAAGAAAAGATATTTGTGGTACAGTTTTGTTACAGGATCTTAAAGGGCAGGTGGGTTTACATAGGAGAAAATATTTCCAGAAAATATTGGCCATAGGTGATCAGCAGCACCTTGAACTTGACCCAGGTGTGTATTTATTTGTTTAATTTCTATACTGCTCTCCCTGTTACAACAGGCTCAGAGAAGTTCACAACATTCAGATTCCAATAAAAAATATATAAACATTCATTACCATACAACATTTAATAATCATAAAAACTATGGAAGCCAGTTCAGATGAGCAAGAAGTTACTGCATGTCATAAGTTGCTGCATTTACTGGCACTGTCTATTTATTGAATTTAAAACATTTCTATGCTGCCTTTCCCTCCAATTTGGAGTTCTTAACATTTAAACATTTCATTATGATCTGCAGCACCTCCGCAGCTGCTTTGTGACACTGTGATTCAGCAGGAGACATACTACTTTTCAGTCCATAGCCAGTGAGTGTTTCATCTCAAAACTCAAGGGTGAGCTAGGCCCAAAGGCAATACAGGGAAAAAAGACATGTAGTATTTCTTCACATGTTTCAAGCTGTCCCTGGATTACCCTCATGCATATTTCACAAAAAGAGTTGATTTAAAAACCTGTATGTGACCCATTCCCATTAGGAGGCAGGGCACAGCATTGTGCATTAGTTGAAAGCCATCAAAGGCAGTGCACAAGTGATCATTGGACTTGCTTTCCCAAGAGGTAAATAACTCTTGAGACATGGATGGCCTCACAGTGATAAGGTCCATGCCACCTTGGAGGGGATGCAGTTGATTGACTGATCCTGTCTGATAAAAGGCACTTATGATCTAATCTGTTGCTTTCCTCTCCAGGGATAAAACCTGATACAGACACATCCTCAGGCTGTGGACCTAATGTATCATAGTCCTCAACATCATTATTATATACAAACAGAACATGGACGCATTTCACATACTCACAAAATCTAATATTCATATCCCTAACATTGAACTTCTAGGAGATAATTATTTGAAATATCTGCATTTCTGATACTTGCATTAAATACAGTCTAACATATTCTTGATCCTATCAAAAGGGCTGGACAGACTTAAAAATTCTATACAAGGAAACCAGCTTTTTATTCCATTATCCTCAGACTTTTTGTTTTGTTTGTTTGTTTTGCTCTCTACCATTTATATTCATCCACAGAGGCGTAACTCCAAGGGGATGGGGTGGGGCAATTCACAGGGCGCGAGCCCCTGTGGAGGTGTGGCGAGACCATTCCAGGAGGCATTCCGGGGGCGTTCTGATGTGGGATGGGGCGGAGGACGCACCGGAGCTCCGCGTGTTTTTCCTGCTTGCTACACCTCTGTTCATCCAATAGCATATGTCAGATTTCTCTGGAGATATCTGTTTGTATACCTGAACTATCAACATTTTTGCTGCAATTACTAATTTTCTGTGTATCGCATATCACATTTTCCATGGGCTCTGATGGTATGAACTGCCAAAGAATGTTCTAAATACTAACTGTAAAACAGGCATTTTCCGAAAGCATTTTCACAGCCTGGAGTCATCAAGTCCTCTTTCCACATAAATGATTAAACATCAAAATACAAAAATTGTCAGATGTATTATGTGCTAGCAAAGTTCTGAGATCCTGCTGTGAAGACAGTGAGGCAGCATTAGACTCACTATTAGGTACACTAGGTGAGTAAGGTCCAATTTTAATTACAAAAGAAGTATGAAACCAACAGCATGTACACACAGAAAGAAAATGGGTATTGTTCACTTTCTAGTTGTTGCACATGAAGTAGACACATGTATCTGTTACCTGTGGTAGTATCTTCACTAACCTGAGACAATTAGCTTAAGCAAAACGGTTAGATAGATTCTTGAAAATGGACATGTGAATCATGATCACATTCACATTAGCCATGTTCATAGTCTGATGGCCCAGGAGATAATCTGATCATTCCTGTGTTGAGGGAGAAACTCCACCCATTCGTCAAGATGCACTGAGCGTCCATGAGCATCAGCAATCAACAGATAGATCAGAATGTTGACCGACATAGATGAACAGTCAGGCAGATGCCTACATGAATCCATACATCAACACAGTCATACATTAGGCTGTCACCAATAATAAAAAATACTCTTTGAGCTTTGTCCAGACTGTGAAGGGATACTGTCACTGCATGAATCCACTTTCTCTCAACCTAGATGTTGGGTTGTAGCGCGCACGCGCGTGTGTGTGTGTGTGTGTGTGTGTGTGTGTGTGTGTGTAAAGTGCCGTCAAATTGCAACTGACTTATGGTGATCCCATGGGTTTTCAAGGCAAGAGATGTTGGGAAGTAGTTTGCCATTGCCTGCTTCTGCATGGGCTGAGAGAGTTCTGAGAGAACTGTGACTGGCCTGACACCACCCAGCAGGCTTCATGTGAAGAGGCAGGGAAGCAAACCCAGTTATCCAGATTAGAGTCTGACCACTCTTAACCACTACATGTGTGCATCAGTGATAAGGCACTGCTCGGTTTGCTATCAGCATGTGGAGGCAATATGATGTCTTGAAATATTGATTTGACTTCTTTCTTTCAATGCAATGGAAGTCCAGTGATCCTTTTATACAGGAGTTGGGTGAATTTCAGGGTTTATGCTAACAAACAATTTTTTTTAAATCCTGATTTCTGCCCAGCCATTGTGGTTTCATTCATTTTATCACATTCAGCAGAAGAGGTACATTGCCTTTAAAAATAGTGGATAACAGTGTTAAGACTTGGTGGTTTGTAGAAATTGGATGTTTGCAAAACCAGAAGGGAAAAGGTGCATTAAAAAAAGGTGGCTGTTGGTAGAAATTGCTAAATATGCTGATGAATGAGAAGTACTAAAGGAAATTAAAGCAGATTTTTAAAACGCTGAGTTAAAGCAAGAAATGGGGAAAAGGTTAAAAGAAATTCCCAAACATAGGTCTGTATTACTTTCAGTTTTTTGATTTGCAGTACTAATTGTGATTTTAAAAAAAAATTACAGGCTACAATCAGATCTGGACATGGAAATATCAAAGTGCTGAGGGAGGTGGATCTCTAACAGTATATTGATGGGAAATTAATATGAAAATATATTGACAGGTAATAAAGATGGCCTGGGAAAGGAATGCACAAGGAACAGGAAAATAAATGGCAGATTTTTACTTCAGATGTATTCTGGGCGGATTGTCTATTTCTACCTATCCCAGTCCACCAGGATAGGATCATTTGAAGCACTTGTATTGATAATATAATCCTGATTCAAATAGTTCCTAAGATTTTGGACATTATCAAATTAATGATTTAGAGACTCCTTTGACACTCACTCAAAAATTCATGGGCAGAAAGACAGACGTACCAAAAGAAGGACAAGATTCACTCAGTTTCAGGTCTTTCATTCTCAGTGTCCTGGAAATGGGAGGGAACAAAGTTTTCCCTCCATTTCGTCCCTGCCTGCCTCGGCTTCCTGCCTCCTGGACAGTTTCATCACAACTCCAGATGGCTTGAACAAGCTGCCTGATAAGACCACAGATGCTGACAGGAAATGATGATGTTACAATAAGTGTCATAAGGAAAATGTCAACTGTATCATTATAATGAAGGTCATGTCTCCCTCATGGAGAGAGAAACAGGGAGCTCAGGGCTCTGCACAATTCACATGTTGTTATGAGGCAGATGTTGATATGTGTAGTGCCCACCTTGCAAGAGCCACTGCAAAGGGAAATGAGGGAATGTCAAATGTCTTTCTTCCTCAGCATGAGGCACTGAGGGAAGCCATGTAGAAGGTCTCACTAGGGTGAAAGTTCACAGCTGCTGTAGCTTCTCAGCAAATCTGATTGCCAGGATGTTCCAGAAGGGCCACCTACTGAAAGACTATGAATTCTCCAGGCACAGAGCATTTAAAAAATAAACCCAACTCTGTGCTCAGTTTCAAGGTATAATTTCCTGCTATATGTCTGACATGTAGTGCTATGAATTAGAAAAACCTTTGTACATAAATTTAAGGGAACAGGCTTATCCCATTAAAATATTATTGTGTTAATAAGAACTGTACAAACAAATGTGTGTTCATCCCATTGCTGCTCCTCTTTCAAGACCAGTAGTTTGGGCGGGTGATTTTTGAAGTTAGTGGGGATGGATTGTGGGTATGCATGATGCATATATATTTGTTGTTTGGTTGAATGCACAGCATGTGCTGATCCATCACACAGAAAGAAAAAGGAAAGGACACTATAGCTATAGTAAAGAGAGATGTATCCAGGAACTCCCCCTGCCCTGAAAAATCTAGCACGCTATCTGAATCATAACAATTATGATGTGAGGTATGTGAGTTTCATGTTTTCATTCAATTTCATTAAAATGTTAGTTGGTACTCAAACTTTCACTGCCTTTAAGTCTGAATTCTTGATTTACAAGGTGAGCAACTTATGCCCACTGCATGTCCACTGAATGTCTGATAGTTAGGATTGGATACCCATTTGGATGCACGGCAAGGAAAAAGCACAGAAAGGAACAAAGAAGAGATGCTGACTTTGATGAGCTGACAATGGCTCTATTAGCCCTATTTATTCCATCATGCAATCCTATCAAATAGCAGAAGTGTTGGCCATAAAAAGTCCTTATTCCAGTTTTTTGTCCTAGGTGGCACTACAGGAGTCTGCAACCTGCAGCTCTCCAATTGGCCATGCTGGCAGCGGCTGATAAGATTTTTAGTCCATGAACATCTGGAGAGATGCAGGTTGCAGACCCCTGCACTAGAAGAACTGTGTGGTAGAAGCTGTGGAATATCTTCTGAAAATAAACGTTTCCATTATGACCAACCAAAAATAACAGTATGCAAGCTTTGAGATTCTTCAGAATTCTTCCCCAGGTTAGATAAAAAAAAGGAGAGAAGATGTTACAGACCATAGTCTTAAGGCCATGTCTCATAAGCATTCTGTATAAGTTGCCAAGCATATGTGCAGATTTGACATGGTGCTGGTATTGTGTCACGCTTGACCTTCTGGGAGAAAGCAAATGAATACCATACTGAAAAATACAAAATCCAGCAGTTGATCAAAAGTCTGTCTGATTCCAGATGGAACACATAGATCCCCTAGAAGGTTGAGGGCTGTGGGGAAATTAAGAATACTGATGTTTAAGCTACTGTAAATTGATGCACAACACAATTTAACACTACCCAATTTGGCTTCAATTCACTGAATTGAAGCCAAATTGGGTAGTGTTAAATTGTGTTGTGGGGGGAACCCATTTTTTCCCCAGGTTCTATTTCCTCCTTGAGAAAACCTTCTCTTTATTGACTTGTTTTGTGCAAGGCAGATATATACTTTATTTGCACCCAATTTTCTGTGTCAAGGAAAAAAAAAACTTGTTTTGTATACATGTCTGCATGTTGAATGTGTAAGTGATTGTGTATAAAGAACCTTGTTTAATTTACCTAGAAATAGCACTAGACAGTACAAAGTGTTCTTGTCTGTCTGCTGCTTGCCTCTATATTTGCCAACAATGTGTTGAATGGGAAATCATTTGTTGATGAGAAGACGCATGCATAACGGTAGTGATGAAACATTCTTTTGTTCTTTTTCAGGCACCAGCAGACTTGAAGGTTGAAGATCCAAAGGATGATTTATCTCATATCAGGAAGGTTTATGGCCACTCTTGAACTTAACTGTTTTTGCCCCTGCATGGATTGCCAGTGCTGTCAGGGCAAGACATTGGGAGAGGTAAAGTGCAGTTTCAGTTTGTTTTTCACTTCACACTTCACAGGAGTGTGAGTGGCATAGGAGGTTAAGAGCTCGTGTATCTAATCTGGAGGAACCAGGTTTGATTCCCAGCTCTGCCGCCTGAGCTGGGGAGGCTTATCTGGGGAATTCAGATTAGCCTGTACACTCCCACATATGCCAGCTGGGTGACCTTGGGCTAGTCACAGCTTCTCAGAGCTCTCTCAGCCCCACCTACCTCACAGGGTGTTTGTTGTGAGAGGGGAAGGGCAAGGAGATTGTAAGCCCCTTTGAGTCTCCTGCAGGAGAGAAAGGAGGGATATAAATCCAAAACTCCTCCACATATGTCTGCATACCACCTAACCTGGCTCAGGTATAGTGGGTGAACAGAAGGACACCTCCACTCCCCAGATGTGGTCACCTCTGCATGCATTCTGAGTAAAAGCAAAACAAAGTTCACAGACAGGTTTACTAGGGAGAAGCTGTAGCACGACAGTAGAACATCTGTTTTGCATACAGGGGTTCAGTCCGTGACATCGCTAAATACAAATATACAGTAGCAGGTGATAGACCTTTATCTGAAATCCTGGAGAGCCAGTCAGAGTCAGGAATACTGACTTTGGTAGACCATTAATCTGTCTTTATGTGTTCATGTTTATTCTTACAATATTGAGGTCTACCTTAACTAAAACTGAAATGTGAAAGTAAAAGAACTGACTTTGTATATGTTGTAATGAATGTCCAGCATTTGGTGGCTGTCAGTACTGATATGTGATCACTGACAGTGTCAGAATTATTTTCTAAATGTAAAAAAAATGCATAAATATTCTCCCACTTTTCAGTCATATGCCAACAAACGCTGACAGTTACATTTGGATGAATGTTGGCACTCAGTGATATGTCTCTCAGGTTTCAGATATTCACACAAACTGCCTGTGATTGACCAGCATTAACATATGTATAAAGTGCCATGTTCTACATGTAATGTAAACTCTAGAAATGTAGCTCTTTGGTGAAGATGGACAGAGCAGTACCATTTGCCCTTTGGGAGAAGCCATAACAGGCTAAGAAAAGAAAAGGCTGCTTTGAAAGGACTGGATTTTTGGAGGAGAAATGAAAGTAAAGGAAGAACAATTTCTAAGCTGGAATTTTGCAGGAGAAGAGGACAGAGAAGACAGAAATGAGAGAGTCCTGATTTGTCTGCATCTAGTCACACTTACAGAATTTCTGTAGCAAAGGACAGGCAGCCTTGAGGCCTTGGGCTACATTAGGGGTGCCAACCTCCAGTAGGTGACTGGTGATCTCCTGGGATTATAACTAAACTCCAAGAGGCAAAGATAAGATCATCAGGATAAAATGACCACTTTGTAATGTGGGCTCTATAGCATTATACCACATTGAAGTACTACTCCACTCTCCTCCCCAAATCCCACTCTTCTCAGGCTCAGGCTGCATCCCAAAACCTCCAATATTTCCCAACCCAGAGCGGGCAACCCTGGGCTGCACCAAACCAAGGTTCTCACTTTGTCCAAGTACACAAATACATAGCTCTTATAGACTAATTCTTAACCAAGACAGTAGTGTTATAAATAAACTCAAAGTTCTCTATGTGCAGTATTACATTTATAGTGGGTGTATGCATGTGAAAAGGCGGGAGGGGGAAAGAGAGAGCACATTTGTAGGTATCATCAAGAATCTCTCCGAATTTGTGTTAAAAATGAATATTGTTCTTTGTGTAATCCATGTCAAAGGGGTTAAAATCTGTCAGATAGGTTCCTCCTGACAGGAAGCCCTTTTCAAACATGCTGTGTATTGCATTTCCTTTCCCCATATTCTAATGTTTGCAGCCTGAGATTATTTTGCTCATCTAAGCTATCCAAAGATCCAGGTCAATGGTTCCCCTTCATACAGAGGTGTATGGCCTATAGGGACATGGGGTCACCCATGTCCCCGAGCGCATGCCTTTTGGTCACATTACCAAAAGGCCCACTGAGGCCCGCCCCCCGCCTCCCTGCAGGCTGACTCAGGAGCCAGCCTGCAGGGAGGAGGGGGACAGGGCTTGGCAGCAGGCGACCTGAGTCTCCCATCACTGCCGATGCCCAACCCCTGGCCTTTGTGCATGCTGGCTTTTGCCCTCCCCAGGCCCTGCCAGCCTGCACGGAGACCATGGGGGGGGGGGGGCTCAGCCAGCACAGAGGCTGGTGGTAGGGCTCAGCACCCCCAAGCCATGCCCCTGAGCACAGGGGTGCACAGGGGGGCATGGGGGGCACTCAAAGAAGGGGTTGTCTCTGGGCGCCATTTCCCCCTGATACGCCTCTGCATTCATATGATACTTGTGTAACAGAAACAAAAGCAAAAGTCCTTGCCATAATCCTAAATGTAATTTATAGCGAGGGACAATATAACATCACTTTCACAAATAAATTCAGCAACTGCCATTTGATATAGTGGTTGAAGTGTTGGACTAGCAACTGGGAGAACTGGATTTGATTCCCTGCTCCCCTACATGAGTGGTGAATTTTAATGTGGTGAATTGGATTTGCTTTCCCTCTCCTATATATGAATTCTGCTGGGTGACCTTGGGCTAGTCACAATTCTTCAGAACTCTCTCACAAGGTGTCTGTTGTGGAAAGGAGAATGGAAAGGAGTTTGTAAGCCACACTGAGTCTCATTACAGGAGAGAAAGTTGGAGTATAAATCCAAACTCTTCTTTAATTTTATTTCATTGTTCTATTTGCTAAATTCTTAATGCTTTACTAGCTTTGTACCAAACTAGACAATAAACTGGACATTGATATCTATGATCTCCCAACATTTAGAGGGAAGGGGCTGATTTAGATTGAAGCTACACCATTGAGCAAGACAGTGTTACCCCTTCTTTTCCTCTGGTGGTTGTTCTGCTTGAGACAAAGAATTCAGGCTGTAGTTAACCCTAAATGACAGAAGAGACAGGCAAAGATTCAGCTTCTGTCCTTTTCCTACAGTGTTTCAGACCCTTAAAAACAGCCCAGGAGATCCAGAACTAGGAAACTCCATGGGGGGCGGGGGGGGGAATCCTTTTTTTGATTAACACTTTGACCCTGGTGCAAGTAGGAAGAGTCCCATGGCAACTTTATGGTTAAAAAAAACCTTGCTGATCTACAGAGTCATTCAAAGAAAAGTTACACACTCATAAATCCATTAAATTCAGTGTGCTTAGATGGTGTAACTCTGCTTAGGATGACACCGCTGGTCTCGGGTCTCCAAAGTAACATATAATTTGGCCTTCAGAACTTGCTACTTGCTGAACATCAATTCCCGAAGCTGCTATTAAAATGATGAAAGTGTGCAATTCCCTCTCAAATATCTCCTGTTCAAAATGACAAATTGCTCGCTACCGTTTATCAGATAATTTGTTGACTATAGGATCAAAATTGTAAAAGTTCAGATTTGTAAAAATGTTGCGAAATATTTGTTTCTTTTTTGCATATATTAATTTTGTACCTTGAACTTAAGTGTACTATTTTTTCCCTGCTTCTGTTCGAGTTGAGGTTGTAGACAATGCCAGATGGTGCAACTGCAGTTTTAAGTACTTGCAATTTTAAACCAATCTTCTTCTCCATTTTTTTTCAGAAGCAAAAGATGAGAGACAGTATGAAAGAGTGACTTCAAGTACATCTGTTGTAGATTGTTAATAAGGATAAGTATTTTGCTCTATTTATCTTTCTTGAGTTTTTTCTTTGGAAAAAGGTTTATAAAATGGCCATTACAATAATAAATGATTTACGATGGCAGCAGAGATTCCAAGATATTGATCTCAGTTCATTTTTCCAAGATCCTGTAGCAAGTTCAAGCTATAGTGCAGTGACCTTTGTGCATGCCCCAAAATTGCCTTCTGCAGGGATGAGTAAATGACTCTTAGTTTGTTCTTTTTTATATATGAGTTTATGTTTATGTCAGTAGTTTCAGTTCTGCACTTTTAACAGGTTGGAATGTTGAACTACTAAACCCAATTCATATGATATGGTATTTATACTACAGTGTATGTTAGGAAAATTCAATGTAAAGAAATGCAAAGATGTAGAATCATGATCTGATTTGCACTAGGGAGAAGTGAAATGAAGAGGGAGAAAAGAGTTACATGCTAAGAATCAAAGGCCTCTTCCACACATGCAGAATAATGCACTTTCAATCCACTTTCAATGCACTTTGAAGCTGGATGTTACTACGCGGAATAGCAAAATCCACTTTTAAACAATTGAGCATTTTTAATAATTGTGCATTATTCTGCATGTGCAAAAGGGGCCATAGTGGACAAATCTATAGGATAAACCTGTATCACCTTATTGTCATATTTTAATCTTACTGACTAGCTTGGACGTCATGACTGGCAAGTGTGACAGGAGTCACTGAAGTAGCTGTTTTTCACCTCCCAGTGTAGGGCTGCCAACTTCCAAGTGGAGCCTGGAGATCACCTGGAATTAGAACTGATCTATGGACTACAGAGATTAGTTCCCCTGGAGAAAATGACTGTTTTGGAGAGTGGACAATATGGCATCATATTATCCACTAAGGTATCTCCCCCAAACTCTACCCACTAGGATTCACCCTTCATCTCTATGAATTTCCCTATCCCTGTCCTCCAGACATCCCTTTCTGATCCCTGCAAAGCTGATATTGTGGGTGTGAGGAGCCTTGCAAACAAAATACTATTTGAGACAGTCAGGGCTGGCTTTAGACATTTTGGTTGCCCAAGCAAACCTGGCAGCAGAGGCATGAGTGTGTCTACCCCCACCCTAGTACCACAGATCCAAGTTGGGCTACAGAAGCACTGTGAAGTCCAACTTGAGTTGGGCAGCAGTATATACATAAGAGGCACTGGTTCTCATGTCATCCCACGAGCTGCAAGGTGGTCTGCAGCCCATTTTGGATCTGTGCAGCAAAGGCAAATGTCAGGGAAGCAACGCCAGGGGGCATTGCATCTTCACAAGTGATGACATCTTCAAGTTTCATAGGCAAAAGAACTGCTCAGGTGATTAATCAGTCTTCAGCATGGGAGTCAGAAGTAAAGAGTGACAGTTAAGTGAAATCACCAGAAGGAGCTCATTATTGAGTTCTAGTAACCCATAGAAATGAGGTAAATTCTACATAGACTGAGAGGAAACAGAAGTGTCTGGAAAGGTTGTCCCATCATGTGGGTTACATCTGTAAGTCTGATGATTCAAAAATAATTAGAGCACCTCACAAGGGGCCAGGAGGGATCTTACCATGCCCCCCATCACAGCAACGTGAATCTGCCTTGCAGTTTCTGGGAAAAGGCTGCTGCGCTCAATAAAACTTTGTCGTGATCCAGAAGGCAGTTCTTAATTCTTACATATGCTTGACTGAGTTTGACTTCTAGCTTTTATTGATCCAACGTACTTTCCTAATGATTTGCCCTTCTACTGCAGGACAATTGAAAAGAACTTTTTCTCTTTCAATTTCAGTCAGAGAATTTCTTTTAAAAAAAAAAGTAGTTTTCAAAACCTACAGCCCATTTCTATTTTGCTTCAAGGCGATCTGGATTCAAAACAAACTAATTTGCACAGAATTCAGAAGGACTTATTCTTCGGTGCTTAGAATTTCTCCTTAATGCTGAGTAGAAATCCTTCTGAATTCTACAGCAATGTAAATTCCCTTTGGAATACATGGTTCTGATGTGAGCTATTTGTATCTTGAAATGGAACTACATACGGAATCTTTCCTATTTTTTCATTGGTGTATCTCTGAATTTTTGTTATGGGGAGGGAGGATGCACAATGTATTCAATTGGACACGGCATATGGATGTTCATTTGTATCTATGCATTATTATTATGGCTATACTGTGTAAGTGCAGGTTGCAACATTTACATGTATATATTTACATTTTACATATGTCTAAAACAGTCATTGTGGGTGCATCCACACAGATGCATTAATTGAGATTCTCAGAGCATAATCCTTAGAAAAAAATATACCCTTCTAAGGTCATTAACTTCAATAAACATAGAAGGGAGTGACTCTGTTTAGGTTTGCATTTGTTAAAGTATCATCAGAAGGATACTGATGGGAAAACTAGTCACAAGAACACTGTGGAATGGGTAAGCAAGAGAATGAGTAATGTTTGTCTATAATGGAAACCTTTGGGGTATTGTGGATTATTATATATAGTGACAAAACTGGGAGGATTATGTTTTATTTTATTTTTTATTAACTGGGAATGAGTACAGATAACATACAGATATTAGCTTCCTCCTGAAATATGATTAGAGGATCATTCCTGTAACTCTGAGTCTAATGGGCTAGATGGCTCCCATTTACAGGTTAAAATATGACTTTGTCATTTCACTGTCGCCTGTTTGCTCCCTGGGAGAATGCTTCAGTCATCAAGTGTGCCCCCTGAAGTTGGAAGAAAGAAACCTGAGCCAGGGAATGGTACTAAAAACACAAGATCCAAGGCACCAGTCTTAAGTCTTGGTATCCAGGGGAGTCTAGAGCATTAACCATTAGCTAAGCCTCTCAGCGCTGTGATATACTTAGCATTCTGTCATTCTCAATAAAACTCTTATCGATTAGCATGTGACTTGGTTGTGAAGAGCTGGCTCCAAGACAACACGGAGGAACTCCAGAGGGAAAATGGAGGGAATGTGAACAGAAACAAAACCCGAAAACATGTGGCCCTGAAAGAGCAATTAATTCTAATTACTCTGGCTGTCCACTTGCTTTTTCAGGGATGCTGCAAATTAAGTCTGTGATGGAACTAGCTGGAACAGCACTAGTAGTAGCCAGGGGAGATGTGAGCTTCTCCATGATTCACTTTCCATACTGACACCAATGTTGATTCTGCCTTGTCTAAGAGGCAGAGAAGCCAAACATGGCTAGGCAGTACCTGTTTCCTGTAAAGCTTCCTGTAAAGTTGTTTCCTGTAAAGATGTTTCATTATAGTTTCCTTCACCCTGGGTGTATTTTTTGTAGTAAAATACATGGGAGGGGTCTCTGTGACATGGTTTCCCCAGCTGTGCAATGGTAACTGAGGCATACATTACATAGCACCTCTACAGAAAGGACTTCTGTCTTCCAACTACATCAGAGATCTATAAAAGACCAGCATGGCTAAGGAAGAGAGCACCTCAGTAGGAACTGCCAAGCTGAAAGAGAAGGCAACCTCTGCTCTCCTAGAAGGCAGCCTTGATGTAGAAAGTGACTGGAGAAGCTTCCCTGGGCTCTTCAGCACAGGAGCTTAACACAGGCAGTCAGCTGGGGGTTGCCACATCTTCTAGTTGCTGCCTCAGAAGTCAGGCATACTTAAGAAATGCTAATACTGTGAAACTTCCCCTTTAGAACGAATGCTATCAGTGGCTGTTAGTAGGGTTGCAACTCCAGCTTGAAAATTCCTGAAGATTTGGGAGGACAGAGGAGGAATGTTTGACTGAAGAGGAATTTTAGGAAAGGAGGAGCTGGATGCAATGTCATAGACTCCACCCTTGGAAACTGCCATTTCTTCCAGAGGAACTGATTGTTCTGGAGATCAGCTTTAGTTATAGAAGATTGTTGTCCCCACTTGGAGGCTGGAAGCTCCATGACCACTCAGCACCATGACCACTGGGTTAAATAAGGTATTACTGTATACATGATGGAGGGAAATCATGAGATGCTGGTCTATAGCTTTGTGATGGGTGGGATAACTTCATCCTGTTTCAAGATGAAGAGTTTTTACACCCTGCTTTTATCCACCTGTAAAGAGTCCCAAAGCAGCTTAAAATTGCAGTTGCTCCCCCTCCCCACAACAGACACCTTGAGAGGTAGGCCAGGTTGAGAGAGTTCTGAGAGAACTGTGACTAGACCAGCAAGCTTCACTTGGAGCAGTGGGAACTAAAACCCAAACCTCACTGCTATTTTGACCCATTCTTTAAATCCCACTTCACCGTTGAACAAATCAAACCAGTGGTCTTTTATTCCTCCTCACCATTCTACCTCATTTCATAATATCATTTTTTCTCCCAAAATATTAACATTGTAATATTATTCATACCTCAATAAAAAGTATCATACATACGTTCTATATATGTATTCTATAAGGAGGGAGGGTCTTTGCCATCTGTGTTTGTTTTACTGTTTTATTGGTTTTATTATTGAAACTGGTTTTTATTGCTGTATTGTTGTCTTGTTTGCTGCCCTAAGCCCTGTTGGGGAGGGCAGGATATAAATGGAAACATAAAATAAAAAATAAAAATATATACTGGTTTTTAACTTTTCCCTGTCTGCATATATTTATTTGTAATGGATGGACTCCGGGGGAGGGCGGTATAAAAATCTAATAATAAACAAACAAACAAACAAATAAACAAACAAACAAACAAATAAATAATTGGCACACATATGTATCAATACTGTACAGACTGTGAATTGTTTTAAAAAACACAACAATTGTCTTAAAAAACAATTAACTGCAAAGATTGTCATACCCTTATACAGAGCAGTGGTGCAACCTCACTTGGAGTACTGTGTTCAGTTCTGGTTGCCACATCTCAAAAAGGATATCGAAGAGATAGAAAAAGTGCAGAGAAGGGCAATGAGGATGATTGAGGGACTGGAACACCTTCCTTATGAGGGGAGGCTGCAGTGTTTGGGACTCTTTAGTTTGGAGAGGAGACATCTGAGGGGGGATATGATTGAAGTCTATAAAATTATGCATGGGGTAGAAAATGTCAACAGAGAGAATTTTCTCTTTCTCACAATACTAGAACCAGGGAGCATACGTTGAAAATGCTAGAGGAAAGAATTAGGACTAATAAAAGGAAACATTTCTTCATGCAACATGTGATTGGTGTTTGGAATATGCTGCCATAGGAGGTGGTGATGGCCACTGACGTGGATAGCTTTAAAAGGGGCTTGGACAGATTTATGGAGGAGAAGTCAATCTATGGCTACCAATCTTGATCCTCCTTGATCTGAGATTACAAATGCCTTAGCAGACCAGGTGCTTGGGAGCAGCAGAAGCAGCAGAAGGCCATTGCTTTCACATCCTGTATGTGAGCTCCCAAAGGCACCTGGTGGGCCACTGCGAGTAGCAGAGTGCTGGACTAGATGGACTCTGGTCTGATCCAGCAGGCTCTTTCTTGTGTTCTTATGTTCTTAACATTTATACACAAATCTACAAAACCATCCAAGCAAAGAACCAATATACTGATGGAAATATAAGTGAAGTTAAACATTAACAAGCTAAGGAGTGTTTGTTTACCCCTAATTTTCTAGCAATGGGAAACTAATCAATGCCCGGATGGGAGACAACAGAAAGCTCTCTCAGATATAAAGTCTGATATGCTGTGGGGTAATTTGTTTTTGTAGTAGGACAGCTGGAGTTTCTGTGCATTTCAATTTAGTAAAAATAGAATTCCCAATTTTTTTTAAATGGGAGTGCTCTATTAAAAAAAAAGACAATCAGCCTAAGTCAGTTTAAGAATAATTGAAGATAATGGAAGAAAATTCTGTTGGAGTTTTGAGGCTAAGTAATAGAACAGAAGAGTTGTGCTAGACTTTCTGTAGAACAGTGGAATGTTATTACTGCTATTCCTTTCCTTACTAGTTACTATTATTATTTTTGACCAATGGATCATTTTTTGCAAACATTTTCCTTCCTAAAGCTAATTCTGGAAGGGCTCTAAAGGTATGATATAATGTCAGTAGCCTAAGCAGATCTACTCACTTTATCCCATTTTATTCAGGAATTCAGGAAACCATTTTTAGAATTGCTGCATGGCAAAGTTACTCCTTTTACAGTCCCTTTCTTCGATGGGCTTGGAAGGGTATATCCCTGTTATGCTTGGTGCTTTAAGTCTCTTACTCATTCCCATTCTTATGACCTTCCCTTCTCCAGGTTAAGTGTTGGGCACCAAAATATATGCTTTAACTACACCTTATCTACACTTGGGAAGACCAGTGCAGTTGTGTTTGTGACAAACAGTGGCTTATTGTGACAACGCTTGAAGGTCTCCCATATATCACTTGCTCCAATCATTCTTATTGGCATTCATCCCAGAAATGGTCCTTGTTGAACACTGATTAGCTATAACCCCCAGCTGCTCTTAAGAATCTCACTTGGAGGAAAGATAAAATGCCAATCTCAGCAACCCCTGTATACTGCTTATCCTATGAAAATTTCACAAAATAAATATGAACCTTGTGATCAGATTAATGTATAAAGCCATCACAGTATCACAGTTATGGCATCTGCCTGGACAATAATGGAATCTTCAGCTAAAGCTTAGTAGTACAGTATGTGTGTGATGTGCTCATTGTCTCAAGTTGTCTCTTTGTCCATGGTCAGGTGAAAAGATCTCAAGCTGGAGTGGCTGGAAAAGCTGATGACTTATGTTTTCATGCTATCTTTCCTTCAAAGAACTCAGGGTGGTATAAATTGTCCTCTCATGCAGGGCCAGCCGTAGTTACTGCTTGGATGAAAAACAACCGAGGATTACCAGGATCACTATGCAGAGGCAGGCAATGGTAAATCACTTCTGGATGTTTCTTTTCTTGAAAACCCTACAGGGTTACCATAAGTCTGCTATGACTTGACAGCAAGGGTAGAAGAGGGGAGATATTCAAGAGTCACTCCAGGAAGAATTACAGTTAGTTGAATTCCAGTTAGTCAGTAGCAGGTTTTCAGTTATGATGGAATAGTTTTGATTGGCACACAGGAAGGTAAATTATTCCCAGTTTATTTGCTGTTATCACCCAGTTCACACTGAAAACACACCCTGTTGCAATCATACTAGTGTGGGCTTTCTCTTCAAGTGTTTCCTCACTTGCCAAGTAGTTGCTAAAATAAGACTTGCTACATGCTGATGATTTTTTAAAAAATACTTGTGAAATGTACAGGTTCTCTTTTGTAATATTTACATTGCAATCTGCCAGGATCTGTTAACCCCTGCAATAACCAGACTATTTGGTTCAGCAATTAGTTTATTGAGAGGATATTACAAACAGCATGCAAGCAAGCTTTGCTGGAACTGAGTTCCATTACAGCATCTCTTGGTTAATATTTCTCTTCCAAACATACCTACAAGCCCCACCCTTGGGATCCCAGTGGGGTGAAATCACTACAAGCATTTTCAATCAGTGCAAAGTAAAGTCTACAAGGCCAAACCAAATATAAGTACTGGCTGGCCCAACTGTGTGCTCAAAGCAAAAGAAAACAAGCCAGGGATTCCCATACTGCCACCTGCTTCTGGCCCACTCCCTAATCTCATGGCAAGAACCAGGAAAGAGATGAAACTCATAACAGGTCTTAACAGGGTCTTGACACAATCCCAAGTAGAGTATATTCTTCCAAGTTCATGGAATTCAGTGGGTCAATCTCTGAGATTGCATTGTTAGTTTAGTTACACTGGAATGAAATGTGAAGGTTTCCTTTACACATATTGTTGAAATTAATCAGTGTGTTTCTGTTTTATTCATGTAATCGGATATTAGGAAGATGGGATAATTTAGGTGGAGAATCTTTCAGTAGCCCTTACAGTTATGAAAACAAAAATAGCTATTGTCAAGTGAATTAAAATATATGAGCAATCACAGTTTCAGAACTCAATCAAGCATGTATTTATTTGGAAAAACCCATCTTGGAACTGGGCATGACTCCATTTTATATCACAGAATGGAGCATCCTTGTGCAATAACTTGGCTCTTTCTGCTCAATAGGTACCTACAAAACAAGGTCACTCCAGGCTATCCACTGAGATGCCTTGGCAGAGCTTAGTGCAGAGAGGCATCCAAGTTTGCCACACATAAGAGGTTGATGCAAGGCACAACTGAACTGTGCTGGCAGAACTGTGTGGATTTTATGGAAGACCTCTCTATCCTGTAATGGCAATCTACAAGCATCATAATCAATCACCCTCCATATCAGAATATTCTCAATAGCAATTTTATCTAAATGAGCTAGCCCCTTTTAGAAAATGAAACTCACTGACATGTAATGATAGAACAAGATGGAATGTTATGAAGGGGAGGCATCATGCCTTTCCAGGAAAGCTTGAGAGCAAAATAGGGTCTTGAAAATGATCGCCGCTCTTCACTTTACTAGAATGCAGTCTGAGCTGCCATACCTAGCAAAAGGGTACCCCAATCTTTGGTGTGGTATCCACGAATTAAATCTAGTAATGGTATCTATCAGGTCCAAAGTGTAGGGCTCCTGTCAGAGGCATCCCTTGGATATGGCCCATCAATCATCTCTCCAGCTATAACCACTTTTATAAGGGAGCCTCTTCTTGTGGGCAATGGATGCAACATAACTATCACACTGGTATCCCAGAGCAAAAACAGTCTCTAGTATCTAATGGGAAACACACAAGTTGGGAGCTAGATCCAGTCTCATCTAGACTATCCACATTTTATTTTTTTCTATTTCCTCTGACGCCCATTAGATATTTTCTTCTGTCATTTTCTGTCATTCTCTATATCTTCTGTATTTTCTGGAGTTCTCATATGGCCTGGCCTTTTCATATGCTTAGTGTCTGTATAATATCTTTGGTATCCCCTCTCCTTATCCTCAGAGTGTTAAGCTTATCTAGTTTCAACTTGCTAGAGATCCCTGGCTCTAAGCATATCTGGCTGTCCTCAACCAGAGTCAAGGCTTTTTTGTCCCTGGCTCCAACCTGGTGGGACTCTTTGTCCAGTGACACCAGAATCCTGTGGGATTTACTTCAGTGTTACAGGGTCTATAAGACAGAGATGTCCTGCCAGTTACATAGTTGAGGACAGTGATGGTCTCCCATTTGGCTCTGGCTTCCCATTTTCTCCTCCCTTCCTCTTTCCTGTGTGGGTAACTGGATCTCCCTTGGTCTTTATTGCATCTGTAAGCTTGCATCCATCCCCCTGATAAGAGTTAGTAGGCACACCAAGGGTCAGAAGTGTAATGTTTTGTTGGAATATTTATGTTTTTTTAATTATTTGTTTTTGTTTATTGTCATTGATGTAAACTGCCCTGAACCCAGTGGGGTATAAATAATTTTTAACATTATTATTACCAATCCTAATATATGAAAAAAAATTATGTGGAACTGAGCACAATTATGGAAGAAATATGCTTGAACTTCCATGGAGCAATAAAATGGATAATATCTGTACTTCTCACAATATTTGCAAGTTAGGTGTGTGTGTTTTTGGAGTAAAACTCTAGGCAAATTTTCTACTGCATTTCCACTTGCAAGGTCAACAGGAAAGGGGGCAATTGGTTTGGTCTAGGCTTACAGTTTGGCCAGCCCTGTTCTAGAGTGTTTGGAGGTTCTTCCAAACATGTCTCTCATGAACCTACCATTGCTCCGTCTCTGTCTCCTTTGAAATCATTTCATCTCTCCTATGCTTTGATCCAAGGTGCACTGTCACTACAGTGAAATGTAAATGCAACAGCAGGCTCATTGGGTAATGACCAGTTTCCTGTGCCAATTACTCTGGAGTGTTATGGTGATGACACTATTAACTGTGCTTTGCTCTGCTGTTAGGAAGTTATAGTCATGAAACCTTCACTCATCCCTGAGATAACAGCCTCGTCTGCATTGTGCTGCAGCATGCAGGTGCTTTTGGACAGATGAAAAGAACATTAGCACTGCCATAGCCTCAGTGCTTCCCACAGAAGCCTGCACTATCAAAGCCTGACATCAATGGCTTACTGTCAGGATAGCAGCTGGAATGCTGGGCAGCACAATAACCTCGTGGATGCCAGTCACTAAAGCCCTTTTCTCTCTGCTCTCAGTACTCTCCCTAGCCCTGCCTCCTTAACTCTGTCTCCTGTGATACTGGCATCTCTATGTGAATTTCTCTGTACCAATCAGGAGAAGAGGGATTTGGGAGGGGCATATTTCCCAAGAGGAGGGCATAGTCAAGGCACATTGGTAGACCATCTTGCTTTGCTTGTGGGTTCATTTAATGGCATCTCCAGGTAAAGGGATTTTGTAGAAGGTGGTGTGAAAGACCTCTATTCAAGAAAATGGAGAACTAGACAAGACTGAGGTTGGTAGACTAATGATCTGACTTAGTACAAGGCAGCTTCATGTGTTCAACTGTCTTCTTCCTGCATCCTCTGGTGCTCCAGGCAGACGTGATGCTGATGGGGAATATCTTTATTGTTTCTTATTTTTTAAGAAATATGAAGTGTGTGTTTTCACAATAAAAATGCACTTTCTAAAGAAGAAAAACAAGAAGAAGAGTTGGATTTATATCCAAGGTCACCCAGTTGGCATCTGTTGGAGTGCACAAGCTAATCTAGTTCACCAGGTAAGCTTCCACAGCTCAAGTGGCAGAGCAGGGAATCAAAACCAGTTCTCCAGATTAGAGTGTACCTACTCTTGACCACTATACCACGCTGGTCACAGATGCAGACTGTGCATCAGGAGATACATCAGGAGAAAATACTACTGGAACACGGCCATACAACTCGGAAAAACCACAAGATCCTAATGATTTTTGTGAGTATGTCCATAGAAAAAGAAAGAAAAATGATAGGCTAGAGTCACTGAATGGAGACGATGGCAAAATGTTAACAGGGGATGGAGAAAAGGCAGCACTACTGTTCTACTGGAGAACAGGAGACATCCCAGTAGACTGGAGGAGGGCTAATATTATTTCCATCTTCAAAAAATGGAAAAATGGGACCCAAACAATTGCTGCCCAGTCAGTCTGATATCAATACCAGGAAAGATTCTGGAGCAGTTCATCAGACAGACAGTGTGTAAGCACTTAGAAGGGAACAGTGTGATCACTAAAAGTCAACATGGGTTTCTCAAAACCAAATCATCCAGACTAATCTCATCTCTTTTTTTGGATAGAGCGACATGCTTGGAAGATGAAGCAAATGCTGTTGATGCAGTATACCTAAATTCTAGTAAAGCATTTGATAAGGTGCCCCATGACATTTTTGAAAGTTAACTAGCAAAATGTGGACTGGACACATTTTAGATGGATTTGTAATTAGATAGATATTAAATGGATTTGTACTATTAGATGGATTTGTAATTGGTTGGCTGACAGAATCCAAAGGGTGCTCATCAATGGTTCATTGTAAGGAATTCCATAGAAGCAGAAATAAAAGGCTTTTTGGGTGTAAAAGACCGTTTATTCAGACATCCTAGAAAGCTCACGTACACGCAGTGGCAGGAATAAGATCTCCCGCCAGAAGCACAGGTTATAACTCTGTCCATCCCATCCCCCCTCCCGGATTCCCATGGGAACGGAGGTCTCATCTCCCTCGCAGAGATAAGGTCTCCGCCGGAGAAGTTGGCCCCTCGCCCGGGCTGTGGAATGTAGTCAAGGCCAGGCGGCTGACCCGCTCATCAACACCATTGAATCCTTTACACTCTGCCTCCCTTAAAAAAGACCTCTCCCCCCCAGGTTTGTGCGGAAAGGCGCGGTGGAAAGCAGAAATGAGGGCGGGGGCGTCAATATTTTCGGAATAAACCCATTGATTATACCCAGAGGAATACCCCACCCAAGAGACTAAATATTGTAAGCGTTTGCGATTAAAGCGAGAGTCCAGGATGGCATCAATTTCGTAATGCTTGTGGCCATCAATAATAGTCGGTGGTTGTCTCTCCGGCGGGTCGTGCCAGGCATCGGAAACGGGAGCCTCCTTGAGTAAACTGGAATGGAAGACAGGATGGATATTACTAAGAGAGTTAGGCAAATCCAATCGGGCAGTGACATCATTAATCACTTTAGTAATCTGAAAAGGTCCTATGAATCTTTTGCCTAGTTTTGAAAATTTATGCACGTCTCTGAGATTTTTGGTAGACAAATACACCCAGGCGCCCACACGCAGAGGGAAATCCGAGCGGTGCTTATCCGCTTGCAGCTTTTGGGAGTCTTTAGCCTGTTGTAAGGCAGTTTGGACCATTTTCCACCCCTCGGCCAGAGATGAAATCCACTGCTGAAACTCCGGAGGATCCAAAGCATCCGCGGGCAGTTGCGGCAACGGCGGGAAGGAGCGACCGGACACAATTTCGAAGGGGTTTTTTTTGGTACTGCTATGAACCGCATTATTATAGGCGTATTCTGCAAACGGAATTAGCTCGCACCAATTGTCTTGGTGGTAGTTGGTGTAACAACGTAAATACTGCTCTAGGGTTCTGTTCGTTCTCTCTGTCTCACCGTCACTTTGAACGTGGTAGGGCGGTAACCGCCGGGGCGGCCCCTAACAACCCTAGAAAAGCTTTCCAGAACTTTGAAATGAATTGGGGGCCGCGGTCGGAGACCACCTTAACGGGGGCGGAGTGTAGACGGTAAACATGCTGAATGAACAGACGCGCTAACTTAGGAGCGGAGGGGATGGAAGCACATGGGATGAAATGGGCTTGTTTAGAAAATAAGTCCACCACCACCCACAAGACCGTGTTGCCATGACTTTCTGGTAAATCTGTAATAAAATCCATGAAGATGACTTCCCAGGGGCGGGAGGCCACCGGGAGAGGTTTCAACAGACCATGGGGTTTTCCCGGAACGTTCTTGGCTTCTGCACAAACAGATCAACCTTTAATATACGTCTCAATGTCCTTGCGCATCAGCGCCACCAGAACTGACGGCGGGCCAAATGCAGAGTTTTAGAAAGCCAAAATGTCCAGCCGAGCGGGCGTCATGACAGGCCGCAAGGACCGGCTTACGGAGCGGGGGAGGCACGTCACCAACAATCCCGCCGCCAAACACCATTCTCCAAACGCAATGGTGGGAGTCCCCTTCCTCCGCCGGAGGTTCAAGCGCAACCCAGCCTCCTCGAAGTTCCCGTAGGAAAGGAGAGACCAGGCTGGGAATGGGCGGAGAAGGAGGAGCGGATGTCTGAGAGCGGGTGACAGCCAGCCCCAATTGGGAGGGGGAGAGAACAGTGCGTGGAATGTCCCGTAAGGCAGCTCCATCCCTCCTCGGTAGGCTGAAAGCGCATCAGCCAGTTTATTGGTTTTTCCGGGGAAAAAATGGACCGTGAAAGAGAAACGAGAAAAGAAATCGCCCAACGGTTGCTTCGGACATCTTTGAGGGGGGTGGAGAGGGCGGCTAAGTTCTTGTGATCCCACCAAACTTGAAAGGGTGTTTAGCCCCTCCAGCCAGTGGCGCCAAGTGGAGAGTGCTACTTTGATGGCCGCAGTTTCTTTATCCCCTACAGTCCAGTTAAGTTCAGCACCGGAGAATTTCTTTGATAAATAAGCACACGGAACCAGCCTACCATCTTTATTTCTCTGCAACAGGGCTGCCCCAAGCGCTTTGTCCGAGGCATCCACGTGAACTACAAACGGGAGCTCTGGGTCAGGGTGCTTCAGGATAGGTTCAGTAGTAAAAGCGGATTTTAAAAGCTGAAAGGCTGTCTGACATTCTTCAGACCAGGAAAGGGGGGCCCCGGGCTTGGCAGTCCGTGGATCTTTACCCTTAGTGCGTAAGAGGTCTGTGAGTGGGAGAGTCAGTTCAGCGAATTGGGGTATAAAGTCACGATAGAAATTAGCAAAACCTAGAAAAGATTGGAGTTCTTTCGGCTGGTAGGGGCAGGCCATTGGAGGACTGCATCAATTTTAGCAGGATCCATTTTAGGCCCTCGGCGAGATCCGGTAACCCAAAGAGGCAATAGAGGTTTGGTGGAACCAGCATTTCGAAAGTTTCGCAAGGAGGGAGTTGTTGAGCAAGGGTTTCAATACTTCCGAACCAATGCTTCATGCTCCTCCATGGTTTGTGAATAAATTAAAACGTCATCTAAGTACACCACTACTCCCTTGTACAATAAATCATGGAGAACTTCGTTGATAAGGGCCATAAAAGCTCCGGGGGCCCCACTTAACCCGAATGGCATTATTAAGTATTCAAACTGTCCAAACTTTGTGTTAAATGCAGTCAAATGTTCATAGCCTTCAGCAATTCTGACCCTGTAGTAAGCTTCTCTCAAGTCCAACTTAGTAAAGATGCGTCCCTTGCCCAATGCGTCTAAAAGATCCTTGATTAAGGGCAAAGGGTATTTATTGGACAGGGAGACTGCATTGAGTCCTCGGTAATCTGTGCAGAGCCAGAAGACCCATCTTTCTTTTTACAAACAATACAGGAGCAGCATGCGTGTGTTTGGTAGCCCGCCGTATGAATCCGCGGGCGAGGTTCTTGTCTAAGAAGGCACGAAGTTCCTTCTCCTCATTGGGACTCATGCGGTAGATTCTCCCTTTAGGCAGTTGCGCCCCTGGCTGTATTACGATTTTGCAGTCAGTGTCTCTATGGGGTGGCAACTGATCGCATTCTTGCTCCTGAAACACTCTGGCTAAATCTTGGTAAGCCGGTGGAATGCCGGTAAAATCGGGAGCAATCGCTGAAGAAGCCAGGGGGGGGGTGTCAGGAGAAGCCGAGTTTTCCCCCCAATTCATGTGTTCACCGCAGGGAGGGTCAGTGAATTCTAAGATCCTTTCTTTCCAAATGAATTTTGGTTCATGCAACAACAACCATGGCATGCCCAGGACTATGGAGTGTTTACTGGCGCCAGAATAAAACTAATTTTCTCCCAATGGTCGGCGCAGCGGAGGAGAACCGGTTGCGTTTTGAACTGGGCCGGTCCTTCGCTCCCAAGAGGACTGCCGTCCATTTGGGTGAATGGTATGGGCTTAGCCAGGGGGACTTGGTCTAGACCTAGCTCCTCCGCCACCTGGGGCGGGATTAAGCAATGGGAGCAGCCCGAATCCACAAGGGCTGAAGGCTATAATACAGTATGCTTAGCGGGGTTGGCCAGAAACGCTTGGATTGTAATGGGAGCGCTGCCTTCACTCACCGCTGTCTGGAGTCGAACCCATGTCCATGGGGGGCTAGAAGAAAGGCAAACAGCTGCTTCCCCTCCTCTGGGTCGCCTCGACTAACTGCCTTAGACGAGCCTGTTGGGGTGGCCCGGATTTGGCGTGGTGGTTTGGCAGATGGGGTGCGCGTGGTCGAGCGGTTGGCTTCTGCTTTTCGGCAGTTGGCGGCCAGATGACCTGGTCCTCGCGTAGTAAAGACACAATCCCAGTCGGCGACGCCGCTCGGAGGTGGTCTCGGTAGGGGCGGCTGGGCTTGGCTTGGTGGTCGTAGTGGGCGGGTTTTGGGCGTATGGCCGCCGCACGAGCGTACTCCAAACGAGGCGCCACCTGGGATCCCAATGCGATCCAATCAGCAATAGTGCGGGGGATCCGAATTAAAAAACACCGCTTCACGCAGCTTGCCATCAACAGCATCCGAGAAGTATTCACATTTCATGCGCTCAGGCCACTCAGGAGGGAGTCGGGCGGCCGCCGCACGAAATTCACGGGCAAATTCTGCAAACGAGCGGTTGCCTTGCTGAATGGATTTGATGGTGCGGATGGCTTCATTTTCAGCACCCGGATCTTGGAAGCGAGCCCTTAAGGCTTGGAGGAACGCCGGCACCGTGCGAGTGTCTTCATCTTGCAGGTTCAAAAGAGTCACAAACCAGTCGGCTGCTGCCCCATCCAGGACTGAGCCGATGTCCCGTATTTTTTCGCGCTCAGACCGGTATAAATCGTCATAGTCCTCCATGTGGGCATCGAGTTGCAAGATGAAGTAGGGAAGTTTGGAAGCGGTCCCATCGAAACGGGCAGGTATTGGAGGTCTGTAGTATCCCCGTTCCACGGCTCTTGGCGCCCGCAGGGGCGGCGGTTGCGCAGGTTGCGCAGGTTGAGGCAGCGGTTGCGCAGGGGGCCGGAATCGGGTGTAGGTGGAGGTACCAACGCTGGTGCCGCTGGCGTTCTGGTGGGATCTGGTCCTTGGAAGGTGGCAGGACCCAGCAGCGTCGCCCCTCTGGCGCCGGCTGTACCAGTGACAGCGTAGACTCCAACTTGGGTTGTCCTGTTCTGCTGCTTCTTCAGTTCCCTCTCCAAGGCAGCCAGCTCTCTCTCCTTGCGTGTCAGCGCATCCTGGTGCGCATGCAAAGCTGCTTTCTCTCGTTCCAATTTGGCCAATTCGTCTCGTTGAACAGCTGCAGTTAGTTCACTTTGCGTACGTAAGGCCTGAACGCTTTCGCGTTGACGCTGTAAGTCCAGTTTGGAGTGTTCCAGGACTTTATCATGGACTGATAGGTTCTGCACATATTGCCGTTGCAGCGCGTCTTTGGCACGGTCCAATTCAAGTTGGATTTCCTTGCGCTGCTGTTCCCGGTCTCTTTGCAGGTTTTCACGCTCTTGCTGCAGCTGTTCTCGTTCCTCTTCCCATAGCTGGCGTTCACGGGCCCATGCTTCTTGGGCATCTCGCAGTCGGCCCACTTCCTCATCCCAGCTCTCTTTCGATGGGAGAGGGAATAGCTCCGGCTGGGAGTGCAGGCTTTCTCCGGTCTCCTCTTCATCTGAACGCAGGACGTCGTGGCCACCGGTGGCTCCACGGGGCATCTCAGGTGCAGCCGCTGGTCCAGGATCTGGGGGGGTCCGATCGAAAGACGGTACGGATACCCCTCCCAATCCCTGGTATAGTCCCAGTTTCACCGGGTGGTCTTCGGACGGGCCGCAGTGCTATGCCACGGTGGATCTTTGGGAGCATCACCAAAATACGAGTCCAGGAATCGTTCAATGGCCTCCTGTGTTGCCGCATGAAAGGTGGTCAGGCCTGTCTCCTCCGTGACAGGTTGCATCTGAGGTTTGTAATCCATACGAAAACGGGTAGATACCCGATCCACAGGCGCTCGATCCATAGACAGCGCCCCAAACGACTCATGTAAGTCCCCATGGTCGTCTTCTCGTCCCTCGTTCCAACGGAGTAAGGGAAGGCTCGTGCTGATACGAGGACGGGAAAGAGTCACCAGCGAGACCCGCTCTCCCGCCGGTTCCTCTAAATCCAGAAGGGAGAGCTCGGAGCCCTCTTTGGGGGCTACCGAACCTTCCACAGGAACATTCAACCTCTCCATGCCGAGACACCAGAGGTCCACTGCACTAAGAAAATAGATGAACGATGGATTCCTGCCACAATGTAAGGAATTCCATAGAAGCAGAAATAAAAGGCTTTTTGGGTGTAAAAGACCGTTTATTCAGACATCCTAGAAAGCTCACGTACACGCAGTGGCAGGAATAAGATCTCCCGCCAGAAGCACAGGTTATAACTCTGTCCATCCCATCCCCCCTCCCGGATTCCCATGGGAACGGAGGTCTCATCTCCCTCGCAGAGATAAGGTCTCCGCCGGAGAAGTTGGCCCCTCGCCCGGGCTGTGGAATGTAGTCAAGGCCAGGCGGCTGACCCGCTCATCAACACCATTGAATCCTTACATCTTCATCCTGGAGAGAAGTGACTAGTGGGATGCCACAGGGTTCTGTCCTGGGCCCAATGCTATTCAATATTTTTCTCAATTATGATGAAATGAGGGCATGCTAATCAAATTTGCAGATGACACCAAATTAGGAGGAGTAGCTAATACCCCAGAGGACAGAGTCAGGATTCAAAATGACCTGGACAGGTCATTTTTTTTCTTAAGTATACCTGCCTGGAACAAAAAGAAGACACCAGTGGAACTGGCTGATCGATTGGTGCTTCCTAGCCCTTGTACCTCATTCTAAGACAAGTACAGCATCTTAGAGGCCAGCTAATCTGTATTGCAAAGGACTGGCCAATCTTGTTTGGAAGACACAAAGGTGAAAAAAATGCATCCCATTTTATCATTCCTACTGAATTATGACATGCCATCCTTCATCTCTTTGAAATTCAGAAGGCCCGCATGTTTGTTTGCATTATTCTGTCAGATTGGTTTTCATTCCTACACTCCACCCTACTGCATCTGGCATATTTTTATTTTAAAAATGACATGTATAGAAGATATGGGCATCAGAGACACATAGAGAGAAAATCTTGTAAACAGATCCATCAAATAAACCACTCCCCATTTCACCATCCCAAGTGCTCTGTTGCCTACCTGTCAGAGATAATTATTTTCTTTCTTGTTCTGGATGAAGAAAGGTGTGTGTGTGAGGGGGGGGGGAGTGAGATAGATCATGCTGAGGGAGTATGACTTGTCCAATACACCCAATGAATTTATGGCTAGAAAGGAACAATTCTTGCTATCCCATATCCTATCCTGTATGGGTATACAGTGAACAAGACTTCCCCAGAATTGATGCAAGTGTTATGAAAAACTGTCACATTAGACAGTAGATGACTGAACAGTAAGAAGCTCTTAATAACAAATGGGAGCAGGAAGAGTAGTGAACTTTAATCTACAGAACCAGTTCTGAATTCCCACTCCTCAAATGCAGCCTGTCGAGTGACCTTTGGCCAATCACAGCTCTTTCAGAACTCTCTCAGTCCCACCTACTTCAAAAGGTGCCTATTCCGTGATGAGACCTACTCATTAAATTTGTAGATGGCTCTGAATTGGGTGGAGCAGCAAATTGGGAGGAGTTGCTGGGAACGTGGTTGGATATGAACAAGATGCAATTCAACAAGGATAAGTGCCAAATTCTGCATTTGGGTAACAAAAATGAGGCACATGCATACTGGATGGATGATATACTTATAGGTAGCAGTATGTGTGAACAGAATCTTGTGGGACCGGTGGACTGTAAGCTAAATATGAGCAGTCAGTGTAACGAAGCTGCAAAAAAGGCTAAGAGCAGCAGTGGCGTAATGCTTAAGAGCAGGTGCATTCTAATCTGGATGAACCGTGTTTGATTCCCCGCTCTGCCGCTTGAGCTGTGGAGGCTTATCTGGGGAATTCAAATTAGCCTGTGCACTCCAACACACACCAGCTAGGTGACCTTGGGCTAGTCACAGCTTTTCAGAGCTCTCTCGGCACTACCTACCTCACAGAGTGTTTGTTGTGAGGGGGGAAAGGAAAGGAGATTGTAAGCCCCTTTGATTCTCCTACAGGAGAGAAGGGGGGATATAAATCCAAACTCTCCTCCTCCTCCTCCTCCTTCTAATGTGATCTTAGGGTGTATCAACAGAGGCATGGAACCCATATTGCAAGATGTTATAGTCTTTCTGTACACTGCATTGGTCAGACCTCACCTGAAATGTGGTGTACAGTTCTGGAGGCCTCACTTATAAAACAGTATGGACAGAATGGAGTGGGTGCAGAGGAGGTCAGGGTCCTGGAGATTAAGCCCTATGAGAAAAGGCTGAGGGATTTGGGAATGTTCAATCTGAAGAAGAGGAGTTTGATGAGAGAAATAATTGCTCTCTTAATGTATTTGAAGGGCTATCACATAGAGAAGGGTAGGGAGCTGTTAACAGTACAGAATAGGACTCACAACAATGTGCTTAAATTATGGGTGAAAAGATACTAGGGAAAAATACTGTAAAAGTTTTTCAACAGAGGAATTGGCTACCTAGGGAGGTGATGAGTTCCCCCACATTGGCAGTCTTCAAGCAGTGGTTAGATGAACAATTGTCAGGGATGCCTTTGGCTGATTTTGGATTGAGCAGGGGTTTGGATTAGATGGCCTGTTTTTAGAGTTGCCAACTACCAGGTGATGGCTGGGGCTACTGTTACAATTGGTCTCCAGGCAACAGGGATCAATTCACCTGGAGAAAATGATCACTTTGAAAGGTGTGCCCTTTGGCATTATATCCCATTGAAATCCCTCTCCACCCCAAATTCAACTCTCCCAAGACTCCACCCCCTAAATATCTAGGTATTTTCCAACCCAGAGCTGGCAACCATACCTCTATAACCAGTGGTGGGATTCAAATAATTAAACAACTGGTTGTTTACAAGCACCATTTTAACAACCAGTTCTGCCGAAGTGGTGCAAACCTGCTGCATCGCACCACCTTTTCCAACTTCATGATTCAGTGATTCTGTTCTAGGAAGGTATCGTGATTGAGAGAGGATGGCTTGTCCAGTACACCCAGTGAACGTGTGGCTAGAAAGGTACAATTCTTGCTATCCCATATCCTATCCTGTATGGGTACACAGTGAACAAAACTTCCCTAGAAACTCCTTAAGGTAGAGAACTCCTTAAGGTAGAGAAAAACGGGATGTGTCACAAGCCAGAGGCCCGCTCTTTGCTTGAGGCAGATGGGCTGTCAGACTTAGCTGGCAGCTCCTGGTTGATGCAAGATGTGTGGGATTAGTGGAGGTCCTCATTTAACTCAGGTTAGAACGGAAAGCTTAGCCAGAGGCCTTTGCTTCATGTGAGGTGGACCAATTTGGTTGAGAGCCTTTGATTTGTGTGAAGGGGCTACAAACCACAGAACAGCCCTTAGGTTCAGAATGTTCTTCTTTCCTTCTTCTGCCAGAAGGTAAGTGGGGTTTGTGCCCTTTTCCAGGGATATGTTGGCTTCCCAGTCCAACCCTGGCTAACTGAATGTGGATAGGTGTTTGTGGGCTTTGTTGGTTGCAGTGCACTGGTTATGGAATACCATTCTGCACAGCCTGGACAGACTCTTTTTTCAGTACCAGCTTAAGACTATCCTTTCTTCTCAAAGCATCATATTGATTTGCTGATGTTGTATGCGTGCTTGTTCTATTTTTGCCTTTCATCCACTTGAGGTGGTTGACAAAAGGAAAAATACCTTAAACAGTCAAACATTTTCAGTATTAAAAAAAGGACATACTCCTGATTGCTTTCTACTTCTATTTTTACGCTATTGGTTGTATGCCATTATCTCCTGATAATGTTTTTATTTTAGCCCTTCAGGACTGTGGTGGTGCCCTGACCTAGATAGCCCAGGCAAGGCTCATTTTACCAGACCTCAGAAACCAAGCAAAGTAAGTCCTGGTTAGTACTTGGATGGGAGGCCACCAGTGGTGGAACTCAAATAATTTAACAGCCGGTTGTTTACAAGCACCATTTTAACAACCGGTTCTGCCGAAGTGGTGCGAACCGGCTGAATCCCACCACTGGAGACCACCAAGGAATTCGAAGGCAATGGCAAGCTGCCTCTGTACTAGTAGTGTGCATTTGGTTAAAGTTGAATGGGAGATGGGGAACCTCCCAGGAGGTTTCCTCCGAAAAAAGGAACCAGTTTAAAGGGTTCCAAAAAGTGGGTGCATGATTCAGGCTGCTTCAGATTTGCTGGCAACACTGCTACCTTCCAGCTCCTTGTCCAACTGTGCACCTGCCTGCTGCCTCCCAGATCCATGTGGAGTTCAGAAGCAACTGGAATCTTTCAGGTTCTGGTCTAACAGACCCAAAATTTTTCAGACAACATCCAAAAAAGGCAATAATGAGATTCAGGTTTTCAAAGGTTTCCAGGACGATTAAACCAACCTCCCCAAATACCAGTTGTATAAAAAAAACGGTGCACACCCCGACAATGTCTGTTGCCTTGAAAATCCTACTAGGTTGGCATAAGTTGGCTGTGACTTGACAGCACTTTACACGTACACTGTGGAGGTTACTTTAAATAGCTTTCTGCTGGTTATTTTAGTATTGTTGGAGAATTCTAAGACAGGGGGAAAGCAGGAGAAAGCCAGGGAGACCATTGCAGGTGTTAACTATATGTTAATCAGCAATATTTGATAAGCAAATGAAATGGAAACTTTGATTGGCAGTCAAGAATACTATAGACACTAAATAATTCTGAATAGAAATGGCAAAAGTCTGATTTTTTTTAACATGTGAAAATGCATATTATTTTCGGTGCTGCTGAACACAATAGTTTTATTCCCAGGAGTACAGAATTCGGAGGGGGGGGGGGAGGTTGTGATTTAACCTTGCTTCACATCATCAATGCAAGCCTGCTGGAGAGACATTTCTATTTTGAGCAGATTTAGAAAGGTGTCAGTTGATATTGTCTACTATATAGTTATCTGCAGCTATTGCTGCTGTTTTGCTCTATCTCAGTAGCAGGGCATCCTTCAGGGGCCAGCACTGTTATGCCCCCAGAGAAGCTTTTATTATTTTCTTATTAAGCATCAGTTATCCCTATAGTTACAATGGGTTTAGTTCCTTGTATAGTGTGCTAAGGGAGGGAATTGTAGTCAGACCTTGTCCCTTTAAGAAATTTTCCTAGAGGCAGTTTTCCTTTAATTACCTAGCAATGTCCTTTTTAGCTCAGTCAGTCCAAGGTGCATAGGGAGTTGGAAGGCTGCAATATCTGTTATGTCTATGGTGCATAGACTAAAGTGTATATAGTAGAGAACACAAAGTTAAGGTGTCAACAGAAAATATAATCCAGACTAAAGATTGAAGGAACCAGAAGGAAGCAAGACAAATGGACTTTCTTGAAAGGAGCCAAGAAAGAATAAAAGTCTACAGCTTCAAGCTTGTTCATCAGTCAAGCAAGTACCTGATCTTTGTCAGACCCTGGGAGGAGTTAGAGTTTCAATCTTCTAAGCAATAAACCTTGTTTTTGGACTGTTACACCTTGCTTGTGTATCTCCCACTTTGTTCCTGCCAAGAACAGGGCACCTTTAGAATGTTTTACTTGGGGAACAGAACAAGCACTCTTGACCAGTTGCCAAGGATACATAATCCCAGAAGGGCTCATAATCACTCACCATTCCTTGGAAGCCCCCCCCCCCCCGCTGAAAATTCTGCTCCAAGGCAGTGGCAAAGATGTGGTCCTCATTCTTAGACTAGTATACGCCCATACTTTCAAAGACACTCCTGACAGGAGAAGAAAATATTGGACAAATTTTGGCCAGGTGAGAGTCCCTTGCCACCACTTGCTATGGGCTCTTACGAGCACAGTTTTGCTCTTCTTCCTCAAATGTCATCCAGAATGTCTGAAACTGACAGGAGCAGTGACATTAACTTTCCTTTCCTGTCATGTAGGGCAGGTGAGCAGCTATTGATTGTGGTGGTCCACAATGGTAAGACCCATGTTCTTGCTTGTGGAAGATATTGTCAGTTAACCGATAGACCAGGAAAGGGTGTCATAGTGGCTCCAGGAAAAGTTTTCCCCAAAAATCTGGAGCCTTCCTTGAATAATACTTTCAGATGCACTATGTAGACTTGCAAAAACTTTGGTTCCATACTGACGTTTCCAGTGGCTTTCCTGCCCCCCCCCCTTTACTTTAGTCCACTGACCTCCATTAAATGCTGTTGTTGGGGAATAGTGATGAAATGACGAAAGGTAAGTGTGGGTGGTGCTGGTGCTGGCAACTGTTACCATATATACTCATGTATAAGTCGAATTTTTCAACACATTTTTAATGCTGAAAAAGCTCCCCTCGACTTATATGCGGGTCATTAAATTTTTTTGTGTTTTTACTTTGCCGGCCAGCAGGGGGCGCAGTTTTATGCTAGAGGCACCAAAATTTCAGGGTACCCTCAGAAGACTCTCCTGATGATACCAGCCAAGTTTGGTAAAGTTTGGTTCAGGGGGTCCAAAGTTATGGACCCCCAAAGGAGGTGTCCCATTCCCCATTGTTTTCAATGGGAGCTATTAGTAGATGGGGCTAGCCTTTTGAGGGTCCATAGCTTTGGACCCTCTGAACCAAACTTCACCAAACCTGGCTGGTCTCATCAGGAGAGTCTCTTTATGATACCAGCCAGGTTTGGTGAAGTTTGGGTCAGGGGATCAAAAGTTATTGACCCCCAAAGGGGATGCCCCATCCCCCATTGTTTACAATGGAAGCTAATAGTAGATTTTTCATTTCTGATAATATCCCTCTTAAAATCTAAGTTGGGTTACATTTGGACATACAGATGATGATGAGGAATCCAGTTTTGAAGGATTTTAACTCTTGTGTTTTAGCTTGGTTGCTGGTTGAGCTAAGGAAAAGACCCTCTTTTCCACTTACAGAGCCAGTTTACTGTTTTTCTTTGAAATAAATATTCAAAAACATTTAACCTACTGATGCCTCAATTGATGCTGCATTTCTCATCCTTGACTTATACACGAGTCAATAAGTTTTCCCAGTTTTTTGTGGTAAAATTAGGTGCCTCGACTTATATGCGGGTCGACTTATACACGAGTATATACGGTAATTTAATCTAGCTCCAGACCAAAGAATTGTAAAAACTACAACCCACTCAAAAATTTCAAGAAACAAAAACAGCAGCAAATATCTGAACTTTGTGGGTGTTCTAATTTTGAACTATTTCAAAGTCAAGAATTAAATTCATTTTCAGTATGAAATGTTCTTAAAAATTGAAATGATTTAGCCTTCTTACAATGCTGGCAGGCTTTAAATATGAAATCATATAAGCTTCCAGCTGTTAGATATTATTTACCATTGCACATTATCTAGTAAAATGTTGTTTTATCTAAGTGGCCCTGCATGTTACTTATCAAATACTTTTTCATAAGCAACCATAAAATGATATACTAGTGACTGTTTTTTTTAAAAAATACACATCTTACTGGAAACCCAAGGTTCTTTGAAAGCTTATTAGTAATAAAATTAGTAATCAGCCACCTCAATCAAAACTCTGAAGAGCTAGCATAAAAATGTTCTCAATAAATAAAATAATAAATATAATGATGATGGACAGACTGTGGCGAACAGCTTGCTCATCTTTGATCTTTATCTGCAAAGTGAAGCTACAGAGGACTGTTGTATAGATTATAAGACACCCTCTCAGTTGATGACAAGAGGCCCTATATTGCTAGGGATCCAATTGTCTACCTTACAACATACCCCAGAATGCTCTGTAATATGCAGGTGTTTGATGACAGATGTGCAGTGGCTCCATGAAAGACAAGTTGATGTGGGAAACATTCCCTGGAGACAGTAAACTTCAAAGTCTCTGATATGCCATTGTGTAAAAGCCATCAAAACTGTCAGATGCTGAATTCCAATGTGTGTCAAATATTTTATTATGTTATATTATCTTTATAATCTAGTATTGCTAAACATCAGCTGCAAGGTTGGTGTGAAATATTGTAATCAAATATCATTGGCTGTGTATTGTTGAAGGCCTTCACAGCCAGATTCGACTGGTTATTGTGGATTTTCTGGGCTGTGTGCCATGGTCTGGTAGATCTTGTTCCTAATGTTTTGCTTGCATCTGTGGCTGGCATCTTCAGAGGTGTATCACAGAGAGAAGTCTGTTACACACTCCATGACACACCTCTGAAGATGCCAGCCACAGATGCAGGTGAAACGTTAGAAACAAGATCTACCAGACCACGGCACACAGCCCAGAAAACCCACCACAATCATTGGCTGTGTTTGTAACAGGGCCCATGTTATTTTATAATTGTCTCTAACCCTCTGTACAACAAGACACTGGGAAAGGTGAACATTTATTCCATGGAGATGTATAGATAAACACATTCAAGCCCTCAGTTATAATTCTGAAGCCTCCATAGCTTTAACTAGGTTGCTGCAAATTTATGCTCAAATGCTTGCAATGGTAGAACTCAGATTGTTCGAAGATTAATTTGGCTTGTGGTGATCATCTGACCAGTTCATGCCAAACACCTCTTGAACTGGTTTGCATTGGCTTCTCCCAAAATTGCACATGCATAAAGATGATGCCTATTCAACCTGGTGGCCATTGGTGTCACTAAAGACTACAGAAATGATCAATGAAGGAAAGGATGTTACTGAAACACACCCTTTATTTCTAACTGATTCATATGATTTGTGAGTGATCAAATTGCCTATTTAAGCAAGTTCCCACTGAGCAGAGCAGTTACAAGGATGGGGATATTGGGCTGTATAAGAACACACATGAGCAAAAAGCCAGTAACACTACACTGCAGATTCAGAAGAACTATAGTGAAGGAATAGTATATCAACCTATTCAATGCTGACAAACAGCTCAATGAACTATGAAACAAACTTTTAAAAAATTAGGTTCCTATCTGTGACTGACAAACAGGATGTGAACTGAACCAACGAGTGTTTGAGCATCCCAGACTCATGGCTTTTTCATTGCTCTTGCTTGCCAGCATGGTGTGGCGCTTAAAAGGGGTGGACTCCACTTTGGAGAACCAGATTTGATTCTCCACTCCTCCTCCTGGGTGGTAGATTGTAATCTGATGAAACAGGTTTGTTTCCCCACTCCTACGCATGAAGGCTACTAGGTGACCTTGGGCTAGTCGCAGTTCTGTCTGAACTCTCTCAGCCCCACCTACCTAACAATGTGTCTGTTGTGGGAGAGGAAGGGAAAGGAGCTACCTTCACCGAAGAGAAAGTAAGGTATAAACTCAAACTCTTCTTCTCTTCTTGCTCTCTGCTGATACTTTTTTTTCCAAGTAAAGGTAGAACCACCTAAAGATGTGAACTTCTATTCTCTAACCACCAGAAACAGGTGGTGTCCTCAGCAAGGGTTTTCACTCAGTCCAGGGTTAGAATCCCACTCCATTCAAAGATTGCAAGAAGGTTGCCAGCTCAGTGCATTTCTTCTATCTACTAGTTTGCCTCTTCCTTCTGTTTCTGTTGTTTGGGCTCCTCTTTCAGCCTCAGCCACTGAAGCTGCAGCAGATCTCTCTCTCTCTCTCTCTCTCTCTCTCTCTCTCTCTCTCTCCCTCCCTCCCTCCCTTCCTCCTCCATTCCCCGGAGGTCATGGCTTGTTTAGATTAATCTGTCCCCATCTCATATATCCGTATGAGTGAATATGAAATGCCATGTAAGCATGATATCAGATGGACATTAAGGTGGGCAACAGACTAGGCTGATATGAGTATTCTGCCATGCATTCCCAGAAACTTAAAATATCAAGTGGATACAGTCAAATATCCAGGGACTATCTAGAAAAGTTTTCACATCAAAATCCACAAGAGAGGAGAATTTTTGGAAGCTTCAGCTCTGCAAGAATCTATTTGTTCATCTTTCAGTTCTACCAGAAACTATCTGTTCCACTTCTTAGAAATGTCTCCCTGGTTCCATTCCAGCTCATTTCTTGTTCTAAACCACAGCATGAGATTGATTCTTTATGATCAAATAGCTAATGCTATCTTATTCTGGACCTGGCTGCACTTCAGAAATCCCATTCAGTCAGCATAGGACCATTTGAACTGCACATGTGTAAAGTATTTTTTTTGTATCGGTATTATTATGCATTATTAAACATTATTGACCTCACAGTGCGTTGCAGAGATTTGGAAAGGTGAGATATTTGATCATCTGAAATATACCACCCAATTTCCATGCTGATCTGGCTTGGTCAGGTTCCATGGCACTACTCTTGCATATGAGATGTGGAAGGGGTTAGGGTTAAAACCCCATGCTGCACCTTATGGGTCTATTTACCTTGAACCAATATGTTAATAAAAGGCTAGGGCCAACCTTTTTTACCACACATAATCATCACGTTGTTGAATTAATTGAGGGTTCAACAGGAGGGAGGGCTCTCAGTTACTTCTCTCCGGCAGCAAAGGGAAGGCTGCTCTTGTGAAGCAGCATTTCATGTAAACAAGTTGTACCTTTGACATGTTCACCTCCAAGCCATCAAGGCATGAAGTAGGTGATGTATATCTAGCCAAACAGTTGATTTGTAGGTCTAAAGACAAGATTAAAGAGCTTTCCAACATCCAGGCAGTAAGTCATTCCTTCCCTGGCCAAGGTTCAGTCCAGATTAAATAAAAGTTGGGTCCATAAAATTGAGGGCTAAAGTTGGTCTTATCAGGCCCAGGGGGGAGCTGCTCTACTACCATAAGTAGTGGTGGTGGGGGAGAGAGAAAACCCAGGCAATTACCACCAATTACCACCAAGTCAGCCTGACATCAATTCCAGGAAAAATTCTAGAGCAGTTCATTAAACAGACAGGCTGTAAGCACTTAGAAGGAAATGCCATAATCACTAAAGGTCAACATGGGTTTCCAAAAAAACAAGTCAAGCCAAACTAATCTTATCTGTCTTTTTTTTTGATAGAGTGACAAACTTGGTAGATGTAGGCCATGGACCTATCAGACATTGATTTCAGTAAGGTCTTTGATCCCAAGATATTCTTCCAAAAAGCTAGGAACATGTGGGGTAGGCAATGCTACTATTAGGTGGATTTGTAATTGGTTGACCAACTGACCCCAAAGAGTGCTCACCACTGGCTCATTTTCATCCTGGAGAGAAGTGACTAGTGGGGTGTTGCCGGGTTCTGTAAGGGGCCACATGCTATTCAATATTTTTAACAATGATTCATATGATGAAATAGAGGGCATGAACATCAAATTTGCAGATGACAGAAAATTAGGACGTGTAGCTAATACTCCAGAGGAAAGGGTCCAAATTCAACATGACTTTACCAGATTACAGAGCTGTGCCGAAATTTTTTAAAAAAGGATTTCAACAGGGAGAAAGGTCAAATGACACCTGGCAATACATGTGAAAAGAATCTGGGTGTCAAAAAGTGTGATGTGGCAACTAAGAAAGCCAATGTGATTCTGGGCTGCATTAATAGGAATATAGTGTCTAGATCAATGGAAATAATAGCAGCACTCTGTTCTGCTTTGGTCAGACCTCAGCTGGAATACTGTGCCCAGTTCTGGGCACTACAATTCAAGAAGGATATTAACAAGCTAGAGTATGTCCACAGGAGGGTAACCAAGATGGTAAAAGGTCTAGAGGAGAAACTTAGGGAGCTGGGCATGTTTAATCTAGAGAAGAGAAGGTTAAGGGATAAGATGATTGCCATGTTTAGATATTTGAAGGGATGTCATATTAAAGATGGAGCAAACTTGTTTTCTGCTGCTCCTGAGACAAGGATTTGGAGTAATGGATTCAAAGTAAGAGAAAAAAGATCCCACCTAAACATTAGGAAGAACTTCCTGATGGTAAGGGCTGTTCAACAGTGGAATACACTGCCTCAGATGGTGGTGGAGTCTCCTTCTTTAGAAGTTTTCAAAGAGAGGCTGGGTGGCCATCTATTGGGATTGTTTTGATTGTGTCTTCCTGCGTGGCAGGGGTTGGACTCGATGGCCCTTGTGGTTTTTTTCCCAACTATATGATTCTATTATTTCAATTTCATTTTGAGATTTTAGGAAGGGCATGATTTTCAAAAGTCCAAAGTTTTGGGAATTATATAGTTCCAGAAATCTGTGTAAGGGGACATTTTTTTCTGGTTTGTGGATATTGACACCCAAAAATCATGTCCTAAAAATTAAAACATACTGTGCCACCCTGGAGCCCATAGGAACAGTGAGGGAGGAGGGAAAAGAGGGTGAGAGAGCAAGAGAGAGCGAGAGAGAGAGAGCAGTTCATTTGGATCTTGGCACTGCAGCAGCCCTTTAAACTTTAAAGATTCACTGTAGTTGAAACAGAAATTTGAAATCAAAGAGTGATTAACCTGGTATCCACTCTCGGAGGTCTAGTCTACCACAGTGGATCTTTAATGCTGAAATAGGGTTTAAGGGGCCCAGCTGGGCCTCCCTCCCACTCTTGCCCACTGGTGCCATCACTCCTGCTGCCTCTAGTGAACCCAAACACTTCTCAACTTTTAGGAGTTAAATTTTCATTTGGTCATTTCAGCTATCCCCAGGCTGACTTGAAACAGCAAAACTGAGGAGTGGATTCAATTTAGGAACATCTGAATGCACATCCCAAGCATGTAGGACAAAGAAGTCTATATGGCAGGTGTGAATTCTTTCAGAACATGACTGACTTTACAAAAGCAGTATCTGCCATATTTTCCCTTGCCTGCAGCTACTAATGTCACAGGAGCAGCATTCAGAGCAGAAGGCAACAAGCGTGCAACCCTACAACTCTGTCCTTGCCATATCACTAATTATACAAAGTTACTGCCGTAAAACAAGACCACTTCTGGACAAGGAAGGAAGGTTAAAATGTCAATCACAGAATAGGGCAGAAAGAGGCAAAGTAGAAGCTGACAAACAAGGAGGACTCTGTACTCTGCATTAGTTGCCATGTACAACTGTGAAATTGTAAGCTGTAGTCAAAGAGAACCTCATTCATCATTCATGCATAGGTCATCCATTCAGCCCATGTATCACAAAGACTACAGAGGGACTCTAATTAAAAGGAAAAAAATGAAATATGAGATTTTAGTGGAATCAAAACGCTACATTTGCAGAATGTGACAGAGAATGAGTGAAACTGTCCGAGTCTTGTTAAGATGTAAAAAAGCTATATGAGGTTTTTTTTTGACTGAGATCTCTTCCTTAGAAGTGGGTAACAAATGTAAGAGGCATGCAGATTGTATGGGGGAATACACTGTGCGTGAACATGATGCAGTGGCAAAAAAGGCTAATGCAGTCTTAGGATTTCTCAACAAAGTCATACCATCCAAATTGCAAGATGTTGTAGTCCCACTGGACACCACACTGGTCAAGACACCTGGATGTGGGCAGAATGAATTGAGTGCAGAGAAGACTGATGAGAATGATCAGGAGTCTGGAGGCAAAGCCCTATGAGGAAAGGCTGAGGGACTTGGGAATGTATTGTCAAAGGCTTTTACGGCTGGATTCAACTGGTTGTGCTGGGTTTTCCAGGCTGTATGGCCGTGGTCTGGTGGACCAGCAGACCATGGTCACACAGCCCGGAAAACCCAGCACAACCGGTCTTGGGAATGTTCCGTGTGGACAAAAGGAGGCTGAGGGGGGACATGATTGTTCTCATTAAGTATTTGAAGGTGGAAGGGAGCTGTTCCTGTTGGCAACAGAGGATAGGATTCACAATAATGGATATAAATTATGGCTGAAAGGTACCAGCTGGACATTAGGAAGATTTTTTTTACAGTTATTCAGTAGTGGAATTGGCTGCCTAGAGAGGTAGTAATCTCCTCTTCTCTGGCAGTCTTCAAGTAGCGGCTGGACAAACACTTGTCAGGAGTACCCTATGCTGATCCTACTTTGAGCAGGGGGTTGGATTAGATGGCCTGTCGGCCTCTTCAAACTCTACGATTCTTTCATGAACTGCTTTGAAGTGACAGCACATCAGAAGCTCACTCTTGTGGCTTATATAACTTGTACACAACAGCCCAGGACCCAGGACGTAGGCACCAAGTCAGAACATAAAAGTCCAGTTAACCATAGCCAAGTGGCAGTGTCCAGAATCTCATACATTCCATGCAAGAGAGAAGGCATATCAGCGGCAACTGGAGATGTTGCTGTGACAGGGAGGGAAGACAAGGCATGATCGAAACAGGACCATGGATAGCACCCACTCATGGCTTAGAGCAGAGCATGATTCCCGCCTCCCTATGATGTGAGAATTGCTGAACACATTAGAAAAGCAAATCTGAGAACATATCTACTATACTTTGCTCAACTTGGAAAGTCAAATTGGTTTAAGATGAGAAGATTTGCTGAAGCACATTATCTTTTATTAAACAAACTGCAAAAAATACACTCCAACCAATTCTCCCAATAAAAGTAATAATATCCAATCTGTGGGGGGGTTTTATTCACCCTTTATGCATCTATATTCTCCTGCTGGTGGAAATGGGTTCTCTAGTGCCAGCTATTCACTGCCATCCCCAGCTGTCTTTCAGCTATAAAGCAATTGCCCTTTTCTTCCCCTTAGAGGAACAGAAGTCCATCTGCTGTTGGTCTCCTAATCCTGATGTCTCATTATTTTAGCTTCTGTGGGATAGTGATGGGTAGAATTCAGTGAGTCAAGAATACCCATTTTATCTCTTCACCTTCTGCATTCATCCTTCCTTTTCCGGTCTTCTTCAGTTTACTTTTCAGTTGTGGGATGTAATTGGGTAATGTGTATAGTGTATTCTTTGCTGAAACAGCACCACCAGGAAGTCTGCTACAGGTAGTTGACTCAAGATTAACTCAGCCTTCCATCCTATCATATAGGGTTGGTCAATACCAGCCAGATTCGTTCCAATTCGGATTTGGCCCAAATTCGGATCAATGGGTTCAGATTGGCTGAATTCCGAACCTTGCAGATTCGAACTGGGCCGAATCTGTGGGAAAATCCGGGAATTTTGGGTGTTTTTTAATTTTTTGGGTGTTTTTCCACGTTCCGGCCTGCAGGGGGCGCATTTCTTGACATATTGGCACCAAAATTTCAGGGTATCATCAGAAGACTGTCCTTATGCTACCCCCAAGTTTGGTGAAGTTTGGATCAGGGAGGCCAAAGTTATGGACCTTCAAAGGGGGTGCCCCATCCCCCATTGTTTCCAATGGAAGCTAATAGGAGATGTGGCGACACCTTTGAGGGTCCATAACTTTGGTCCCCCTGATCCAAACTTCACCAAACCTGGGTAGTATCATCAGGAGAGTCTCCAGATGATACCCTGAAAGTTTGGTGCTGCTAGCTTTAAAAATTCTAGTTTGTGTTTTTCACCACTCACTCACTCCAGCAGGCTTCACGTGGAGAAGGGGTGAAAAACACAAACTAGAATTTTTAAAGCTAGCAGCACCAAACCTTCAGGGTATCATTTGGAGACTGTCCTGATGATGCCCCCCAAGGTTGATGAAGTTTGAATCATGGGGGCCAAAGTTATGGACTCCCAAAGTGGTAGCCACTATTTTCTATTAGCTCCTATTGGAAACAATGGGGGATGGGGCACCCCCTTTGGGAGTCCATAACTTTGGCCCCCATGATCCAAACTTCACCAAACGTGGCGGGCATCATCAGGACAGTCTCCAGATGATACCCTGAAGGTTTGGTGCTGCTAGCCTTAAGAATGTGCCCCCTGCAGGCACCCCCAGAAATTTCCCATTGACAGCAATGGATTGTGTAGATGTAGAACAAAGAATCTTGGACAAATTTCAGGGGGTGCCTGCAGGGGGCGCATTTTTTACATATTGGCACCACAATTTCAGGGTATCATCAGGAGACTGTCCTGATGATACCCCCAAAGTTTGGTGCAGTTTGGTTCAGGGGAGCCAAAGTTATGGACTTTCAAAGGTGTAGCCCCATCCCCTATCAACTCCCATTGGAAACAATGGGGGATAGGGGCACCCTTTTTGAGGGTCCATACCTGAACCAAACTGCACAAAGCTTGGTGGGTATCATCAGGACAGTCACCTGATGATACCCTGATAATTTGGTGCCTATACATCTAAAAATGCGTCCAATGCAGGCACCCCCAGAAATTTGTCCAAGATTCTTTGTACTGCAGTGACATAGCTGTATTGCTGTCAATAGGGAATTTCTGGTAGAGGGCTGTGAGGTGCACATTTCTGAAGGTATGGTCACAAAACTTTCAGGGTATCCTCAGGAGAGTCTCTGGATGACACCATCCAGGTTTGGGGAACTTTGCTTCAGGGGGTTCAATTCTAAGGGACCCAAAAAGGGTAGGGCTCATCTCCCACTGCCCCCTGAAGCGAAGTTCCCCAAACCTGGATGATGTCATTCAGAGACTTTCCTGAAGATACCCTGAAAGTTTTGTGGGTTTACCATGAGAAATGTGCACTCCACAGCCCTCTATCAGAAATTCCCCATTGACAGCAATGCAGCTAAGTCACCGCAGAACAAAGAATCTTGGACAAATTTCTGGGGGTGCCTGCAGGGGGTGCATTTGTAGATGTATCGGTACCATAATTTCAGGGTATCATCAGGAGACTGTCCTGATGATACCCCCCTAGTTTGGTGCAGTTTGGTTTGGGGGGGGCAAAGTTATGGACCCTCAAATGGGTAGCCCTCATCTCTTTAGCTCCAATTGGAAAGAATGGGGGATAGGGGCACCCCTTTTGAGGGTCCATAACGTTGGCCCCCCTGAACCAAACTGCACCAAACTTGGGAGGTAGCATCAGAACCATCCCCTGATGATACCCTGAAATTTTGGTGTCAATATGTTTAAAAATGCGCTCCCTGCAGGCCAAAATGCGAAAAAACACCAAAAAAACGCAATTTGGCTGGTGATCCGAATCTCATGGATTCAGATCTGATGGGATTCGGACAGCTCAGATTCGGCCCCTGCTCATCCGAATCTGTCCGAATCAGTGCAGATTCGGTCAAAATCCAGATTCGGACTGTCCGAATCTCCAACCCTACCAAGGTTGGTGAAATGAGTACCCAGCTTGCTGAGGTAAAGTATAGATGACTGGGGAAGACAATGGCAAACCACCCAATAAACATAGTGTGCCTAATAAACATTGTGACACAACATCAACCCATAGGTCAGTAATGACCAGTGCTTGCACCTTTACCTTTTCTGCATGGCCACATTTGCAGATAATTTGCCTGATGTATCTTCTGATGTATCTTCTGATGTACCAACTTTTTGTAGCATTAAAGAAAAAAAATACAAAAAAACAGCAGGGAAATTTGGCCACAAACATTCTGAGATTATTTTTCCAAGTTGAGCACTGCCTTGTGGTTGAGGCTATGAGTAAACTATGCAAATATGCAAAGCCAACCCATGACTGCATGTATGTTACAAGCTGTATACATTCTGTTCTTTTTTCACGCTTCTAGCGTAAAATTCAAATTTGTGAGTCAGGCATTTCTCTCAGCAGGAGAGGGGGGTGCTCCTGTCTCTATCAGTTCATGCCTCTGCATTTTGTGCAATCATTCCTACCATTCACAATTTTAAAAATGTTCCATATGTGTTTCAGATCAGATTGTGCATGTTTGTGGCAAATCTTTTCTTTTTTTAATGAATTCCTTCTGCTCTTAATTGTGGCTTGCCATGTGAGTTTATATTGTGAGTAATTGGAGCGATCCCATAACCAGAACAAAGACTTAGAGATTTTATATTCTTGCCCCAGCTGCTTTTTTATGTAGTGTCACTAATTTTACAGCTGATTTGACATGGTTTTTTGCTTTCTGCAGCTCACGCCTCTCCCTCCTGGGGAAGATGTGCAACTCCCCCTCTCACAAATGACAGAGAAAGCACAAAAAGCGGCAGCAGATCTTAGTCACTCCTTATATTTAACCATTATGTGGACCTGCCAATTGATGTGATGTCATTCTTGATGTGATGCCATTCTGTTGGGCATTGTCCACCTACATGTATGATAGTTAAATATGTGCAATTGGAGCAGGAGAGCTCAAAGGGCAAAGAGTGCAGCAGGCACGGTATCATCAGTGGCAGGCATGGCAACTGGCCCCATACCTCTCCTGCTCTGATTTGGCCACAGTGATCCATGCAACGGTCATCTCCAGATTGGATTACTGTAACTCATTTTATGCTGACCTGCCTTTGGCTGTGATCCAGAAACTCAAACTTGTTTAACATGTGGCAGCCAGGCTCCTTATGGGAGCATCCAGCCAGGACTGGATTACACCGGTCCTGTACCAGCTCCACTGGCTGCCGATCGAGTTCTGGATCATGTCCAAAGTTCTGGTTTTGACCTTTCAGGCCATGAGCGGTCTCGGACCCACATACCTGAGGGACCGCATCTCCCCATACTGCCCCACCAGTTCCCTCCACTCATCGGAGGAGTACCTGTTAAAGGTTCCTGGCCCAAAAAGCATCCTGCTGGCCTTTATGAGGGCCAGGGCTTTTTTGGCCCTGCCCCCTATTTGATGGAATAGACTTCCTAGTTAGGGCCCTGCGAGACTTGCAGGAATTCTGCGGGGCTTGTAAAGCAACCCTGATTGCCCAAGCTTTCCCACCTGACCAGACAGTAAATATGCCATCTATTGCCTTGGCCTCTCATGGGTTTAGTGGAAGGGGGGTGGTTTTGTTGCCTTCTTTTTTAATCTGTTTTTATCTATTTTATCTAGTTATATGGACCTTTATATTGAATTGATTTATATTGATGTTATATTGTTGGTCCTCTTGTTGTACGCCGCCATGTTCCCTTCAGGGGAGGGTAAAAACATAAGAACATAAGAAAGAGCCTGCTGGATCAGACCAGAGTCCATCTAGTCCAGCATTCTGCTACTCGCAGTGGCCCACCAGATGCCTTTGGGAGCTCACATGCAGACTGTGAAAGCAATGGCCTTCTACTGTTGCTCCTGAGCACCTGGTTTGCTAAGGCATTTGCAATCTCAGTTCAAAGAGGATCAACATTGGTAGCCATAGATCGACTTCTCCTCCATAAATCTGTCCAAGCCCCTTTTAAAGCTACCAGGTTAGTGGCGATCATCACCTCCTGTGGCAGCATATTCCAAACACCAATCACACATTGTGTGAAGAAGTGTTTCCTTTTATTCGTTTTAATTCTTCCCCCCAGCATTTTCAATGTATGCCCCCTGGTTCTAGTATTGTGAGAAAGAGAGAAAAATGTCTCTCTGTCAACATTTTCTACCCCATGCATAATTTTATAGACTTCAATCATATTGCCCCTCAGACGTCTCCTCTCCAAACTAAAGAGTCCCAAACGCTGCAGCCTCTCCTCATAAGGAAGGTGCTCCAGTCCCTCAATCATCCTTGTTGCCCTTCTCTGCACTTTTTCTATCCCTTCAATATCCTTTTTGAGATGTGGCGACCAGAACTGAACACAGTACTCCAAGTGCGGTCGCACCACTGCTTTATATAAGGGCATGACAATCTTTGCAGTTTAATTTTTCAATTCCTTTCCTAATTATCCCCAGCATAGAGTTTGCCTTTTTCACAGTAGATTATAAATGCAAGATAGATTATAAAGGGTAAAAGGGTAGATTATAAATGCAAAGATAGAAGGGTAGATTATAAATGCAAAGATAGAAGGGTAGATTATAAATGCAAAGAAATAAAATGAAATAAAATATTGTAGCACACATTGTGTTTGCCCAGATGTTATATGATGAAGAGAGACAGGGAGAAACAGAGAAAGAGCAGCAGTAGCTCTGTGTCTCCCACAGCCTGTGTCTCTCACAGTCACAGTATCTTCTTGAGTTTGTGAAGAGCCATGCTATGCAATTCTAAGCATCTTGATTTCAGTTTTGGGCTGTCACAGAGCAATAGTAAGCAGAGTTACAACCTTCTGAGCAAACTGACAGGATCAAGCAGCATATTATCTGGGACACAGCTCAAGTTGGAAGAGCGTGAAACTCCATGCACATTGACTGTACTAAATGCAGTTCCCTGTAGCCATCTTGGCTCACAAAAACAGCACAGATGGAAAGGCTGATGCCCTTCCTCCCCCTGACCTAAACTAGGGTATAGTGCAGTTGGGATCATCAGTTCTCCATCATCAAGTCCACCAACCTGACTCATGTCACATACAGCATGTGTTCAGCCCTTAGATGAACTTAAATGGGTGTAACTCTGCTTAACACTACAGTGTTGATTTCCCATTTAAGCCATTGGAGATGTATTCTGTGCTGTTCAGTGCGCCATGAGAGAAATCATGGTTAGCACTGACTGAAATTTGGATGATGGCAGGTTCAAATTTGATTTTGATTTTGCTTTCTCTAGGTGAGAAATAAAGTCACAAGTCTTTCTTTGGCACCATATATTCTGTTGAAATGTATGACTTTTCCAGCATTCATTGTGCATCAATTGCATACAAATGACAGAACTAAAGCTGTTAAAAAAGCCCTAAACAAAATAAAAGGAACAGCTATGACAGCAATGAAAATGAGATGAACTAAAACCAATGACAAGGAAAAAATATCGGTCCCCCAAAGAATCAGGAATGTCATGCTGTCTCATCCCTAATCCAACTTTCAACTGTTCACCAACTTAGAGACAGAAAATAAATGTAAAAGTTTTGAAAGACAATGAAAAACATCTTTGCTTTCCCGATTTTTTAAAGAGAGAGTGTAGTGTAGTGTAGTTAAGAGCAGGTAGACTCTAATCTGGAGAATTGGGTTAGATTTCCCACTCCTACACAGAACTAACAAGAGTCTTATCGGGTGAACCAGATTTATTTCCCCACTCCTATGTTCCGGTTGAGTGATCTTTGACTAGTCACAATTCCTTCAGAATTCTCTCAGCACCACCTACCTTACAAGGTGTCTATTGTGGGAAGAGGAAGGGAAAGGAATTTGCAAGCCCCTTTGAGTCTCCTTACAGGAGTGAAGGGGGGGGGGGCTAAATCCAGACTCTTTTTTTGCTGCTGCTACTACTGTTTGATGTATGGATTCCACAGCATACTTGAACTTCTGAACAGACATCATTTGTATGCCACACAATATACTGGTTAAGAGCAAGTAGACTATTATTTGAAGAACTGGTTTTGATTCCCCACACCTTCATATGAATGGTAGACTCTTATCTGGTGAACTGCATTTGTTTCCTCTTCCACATGAAGCCTGCTGGGTGACCTTGGGCTGCTCACAGTTCTCTCAGAACTCTCTCAGACCAAGATACATCAGAAGGTGTCTGTTGTGTTATATAATGGGGAGAAGAAGGGAAAGGAGTTTGTAAGTTGAGACTCCTTACAGAAGAGAAAGACACGGTATAAATCCAAACTCTTTTTCTTCTTTATGTGACATGCAAACACTAGTAGTGTCTTTTTATGTAGAATTATTCCAGTCTATTCTAACTGAAATCAGTAAGCTAAGACCAGAACTGCATCAACGTATTCTGTATGTTGCTACCAAACTTTATCTAAAGCAGAATTTGGAAGTGAATTTTGATGCTCAGGGATGCAATGTGTTTTGATTAGACTGCAACAAAATTCTTCTGGGTAGAGTGTTGGGAGGGGAGTCCACAAATCTGTCTGAAGAAGAAAGAGGACTACATAGTTTCTCTGAAAAAGTATTGCTGCTTTAGGAAAGTAACTAATAACCCCCCTAGCCTTTCTCTGAAAAATCATTATTAGTATTTCTACTTTGGAACAAACATATGAACATTCCTAAATTAAAATGGAATACATTATCTGGATTTATTCAATTTTGTCTAGATTCTCTAAGAGTGTGAAAATCACAGCTGTCAGTAGCAATGAGTATTCTGTGTGAATTTGAAAAGTTCTGTTTGCTTCAGTTCTTGTGCTATATTTAGAGAAAATGTTTTACCTGGATTGGCAATTAAGAAGACAACACAGTTGCAAATTCCAAGTACTCCACAAATGTTTTCATTCCAAACTGAAGTGTTTGTAGCTTACCCTAGAAAGATTTCTAAGTCAGTAAGATTTCTATCTTGGAACACACATCTGTGGTGTCTCTTATTTATCACGTGCAACATTTTAGGCTGACTGGAATCAGCTGGCAATCATTTCACTTCTGTAAATATAAACAAGGGGTTCATTCTAGTCATAGACACAGGTGTTCCAGCATGGCTGGTATCAAGCACTTGGATCAAAGGGCTGGAGCAGGTAGTTCAGGAAGGCAAAGGGTTCGCCTCATGGCATTCTTCAGCAGTACCGCTCCAACTAAGAGACTGTAGCAGATCATAGACCCAGTATTGTTTTCACTTGACAACAATTGTTCCTTTTCTCTTCAATTGTTCAAGGTGGGAGCTGAGAAATGTCTATAGGAGATGCCCTAATGAAGCAAACTGTGAAATGCTTAGGGGATCTAGATGAGCTAAATAAACTCTGAAATTTGCACTTTGCCCTCCTTTGTCTTTTCCTGGCCATTTTCTCATGGTTCCCTTTCTCTTGTGCCAGTCAAACTTTTTAGTCTTTATTTTCACATCCTTTTCTGAACCCTTGTATTGATTGTTTTTCCCCATTAAATCTTGCACCATGCAATCCTTAGCATATTGTTTGCATCTTGTGTGTATAAAAACAATGCTACACTAGTATGATAGTCAACAATCTAGTAATATTAAACAACACTCCTTAATAGTAAACAAGACTCATTGTAGGATATAGTCTAAAATCTCAACTTTGACTTTGATTTTGTTTGCCCATTTAGGGGAAAAGTCAAGGGTTTTTGACCACAGGAAGAATAATAGGATCTTGGCCAACTCCTATATCATTCCAGGATAAGAAGTCAAGTGAACTGCAGACAGTCAATTCCTAGTTCATGGGGCATGAATCCTGCTAGTCAAATGGTTCAAGGATTAGATCATCCCTTGATGATCATTGGTTGTAATCCAAGGACATCAATTAATGGCCAAGGGGTGCTACAGAAATATAAACAGTATTCCCTCCAGATCGGAAAGGAGGAGACCAGTGTGGTGTAGTGGTTAAGAGTGGGTGATTTCTCACTTGGAAAACCAGGTTTGATTCCCCCCTTCTTCGCATGAATGGCAGACTCTAATCTCGTGAATCAGGTTGGCTTCTCTGCTCCTCCACTGGGGGACCTTGGCCATCCACAGTTCTCTCCAAACTCTCTCAGCTCTACCTACCTCACAAGGTGTCTGTTGTGGGGAGGGGAAGGGAATGAGTTGTAAGCTGCTTTGAAACTCCTTGCAGTGGAGAAAAGTAGACAATAAACACCAACTCCTCTTCTTCAAAGCTTGCTTGTATTCTTTTATTCTCTTTCATCTCTGCAGCACTATGTAGTTATCAGCCAGCTCAAGAAAAGAATTTCCCTCTGTTTTCTTCAGACTGGCACTGCTTACCTGTCATAGGGGATGCAAACTGATGCCCTCAGTGCCCTGCCTCTGTTCCAGGGATGCAAGCAAAACAAAGCACTGTAGCTGCAGATAGTAGAGCCTGTTGAGTCAGGCACAGGTGAAGACTGGCCTTTGTACTTGCCAGGAAAATTCATGGGAGGCTATTGCTCTGAGGGCCACTGGCAGCTAGAAGAAAGCTGAACCAAATGGACTTTCCTGTGCTAGTGAAGTGCAGCCTCGTTTGGTTGTTGCCTCATTTTGTCCAGAGCTGTTTTACTGCCCTGAAAACTCTTCCTCGAGGGAAGAGGCAGAGAGAAGATATTTTCATCTCAACTAGAATGACAGAAACTAGCCTTGCAACTAGCCCTGCTGGACTGGTGGAAAGTTACAAATTAGATTCCTGTCAGTTATCTCTTCAGTCAGGGGAGGAAAGTGCCATGACTAGAAGAATGAAATGAAGGCCACAACCCTTCCCTACCCTAGTAAGTGAGATACCTGGTCCGGATCTAGAATGTCTCTAGATTGAGGTATGTTATGAGAGGTTCACCCTTTAATGTATCTGCATATCTTACAGCAGTTGGCAAACCTTTGAATACTTAAATCCAGCGACTGGAACTGTGAATGGGCAAGACAGACCTTTCTGCAAACCTGAAAAGAGTCACATAGCAGAGTATAATGCCATCACCCTCCAAAACATGTTCCCCTCCTCCAGGTAAGGGCTGGAGACTGCCCAACATTACAATGGATCTCCTGATGATAGAGATTAGTTTCCCTGGAGAAAATGGCTGCTTTGGAGGGTGGAATATATGGCATTATACCCTGCTATGGTTACTTTCATCCCTCCCCATACCTCACCTTCCCAAGGTTCCCCCCTGAAATCTTCAAAAATTTTGCAACCTGGAGCTGGTAAACCTAAGGGTGACTGATCTCTGCAGCTGGGATATTCGCCACCACTGCTGCTTTTGGGGGAAGCATATGGGCAGCTGTTAGAGTAAAGGGGGGCAGAAAGAGAGAGTGATGGATTAGCAGGTAGATAGAGAAAGAAAATGGCAAGCATGGAGGAGAGAGAGCATAAGAAAGGAGGTGGAAGCAGGGAGAAAAAGTGAGAAACAAAGAAGCAGGGGGGAAAGAAAAAAATCAAAAGTGGGGGAAATGGGTTGCTGCTCCCATAAGTTTCTTGTGGGTCTCTACTTGTAATGCTGATTTACTGACCTGCTGTTTTGAAAAATGTACATAGTTTACAAGAAAAAAAACCCAGCATGGGGAAACAAAAAGGCATAAACTCATTTTTTAATGCTTCACACAAGAGAGAAGTAAAATTAAAATGTGGAATTTAGACATCAAACCTAGACTGGGGAAAGAACTTCTAGAAAACAAATAAACACACAATCCCAAAGCCACATTTGAGACACCATAAAGGATCCATAAACCACAGTAATGTGCACATTGACCAACCATGACATTAGGAAGGTGACAATTGGTGACATGTTTGCACAAAGCCTGAGGCACAAGCATCTTTGAGTGCTGCAACAGTTTGTATTTCTAATGTCCCATTGCCTGCAAGTGTTGTTATTCATTTGTTTCCCAATATACAATCTTTATCATTGCACATGTGGAGGTCAGTCACTTGCCTTGAGTTTTGCTGTTTCTTGTATAAAGTGACTCTGGAATTACTTCTAGAAGTATTTCAGAGGACACTTTCCAAGAGTTCTCTTTGATCTTGTTCCCTGGGTTGGAAATAGCACATATGCAGGATACCAGAAACTAGCATGATGTCAGGAGCTAGGAGCTTTCAGGACCATCCTATGCAGAATTACATCTTTCAAAGCCCATACTATTCCATGGATTTAGAAGGGTATGACTCTGCTTAGGATCATACCATTACAATAAAAATAAAAGTATATAATGTATCCTTGCCAGTGTATTGTCGAAGGCTTTCACGGCCGGAATCACTGGGGTGCTGTGTAGTTTCTGGGCTGTATGGCAGTGTTCTAGCAGCATTCTCTCCTGATGTTTTGCCTGCATCTATGGCTCCTCTGAGGATCCTCTGAAGATGCCAGCCACAGATGCAGGTGAAACGTTAAGAGAGAATGCTGCTAGAACACGGCCATACAGCCCAGAAACCACACAGCAACCCTATCCTTGTCGTGCTTACATATTTCAGGGTTTCTCCCTGTTTTTGTTTCTGCATTTCACAAATACACACATCTAAATGAATCCCCATAAACACAAGCAGTTGTCTTGCCATTGGTCTATCACAGGGGTAGGGAACCTGCGGCTCTCCAGATGTTCAGGAACTACAATTCCCATCAGCCCCTACCAGCATGGCCAATTGGCCATGCTGACAGAGGCTGATGGGAATTGTAGTTCCTGAACATCTGGAGAGCCGCAGGTTCCCTACCTCTGGTCTATCAGGATCCACCTCATTTACAATTGATCAGCGGGAGCTCTCCAAGGTCTTTCACATCAGCTTCCTCCTGATTCCTTCAAGTGGAGTTGCTGGGGACTTCATGCTAAAGCTGATGTTCGGCCACTCTGCCATGGTCCCTTCCCAACTCCCTGTAATCCTCTCTTGCCTGCCCACCTGCATGGAACTCAAACTCTAGCCAGCTGGTAGGGGCAAGCTGTGATAAATCAGATGCCAAGAACAGCAGAACTCCAACGCTGCACTGTCCAAGAGCTCCCAGTCTCTCTCAATTTGCGACAACTTCCTTTCTGATTTACACACCTCCACAATGTTGTTTATCACTCACTTTATAATTAACAAGATGCGACACTTGGCAGCAAGAGATGTGTGTGATGGGCCTGTCTTAAGCTTGAGCTCTTTTGCCCAGCCAATGACACCTAGCCCTCCTCCTCCTCCCTTCACAACACACTTTTATCACTCATATACACACATCTCGACTGCATAATACTACAGGCTGTATCTGGCTCCTAACTGCAGTCAAGGGGGCCTTTGACATAATCTCATCTCCCCAGAATAACAAAACCCAGCCCTGCCAGACTGGTGGGAAGTGAGAAATTACAATGGAGGTAAATGGCAGATCCCTGCTAGTTATCCCACCAACCATCTGGCTAAAGAGAAGCAATTGCTCTTATTTTTAAATGCCTTCTGGCTCTCAACCCTTTTTATGCCACTCTTCACAAGCGCACCCTCTCTGCCCTCCTATTCCTCACCTTCCATTTCCTTGACTTGTCCGTGTGTGCACACTTTCCCACCTCATTCCGTCTCCAAACACGATTCCCTCTGCTTCTTGCTAGGGTTTCAAAATATCATGGTTTCTTTGACCTCCTTGCCGCCCCCCCCCCCCCCCATTCTGATATCCCATTCTTGGCACTCTGCATCAATAATACTTTGACCAAAGAAATGGAATCAGGCTTCTTCCAAAATGCAAGGTCGAAGGAGAAATATGAACTCTAATGATGAGCTAGTGTCCCTTATTTCATTTCTTTTTTTTATATCAGTGTATATTTTCTGTCAGCTTCAGTTTCTTGCTATTCACTGGTGGCTCTGCCGATTTGAGTGTATTGTGCGCCTGCAGTGGATGGATTCCATACACAGTTTATATGGTAATGTTTTACCACATTATATATTATATATTGTAATGTGGTAATGCTGATTTATTGGTGCACAAATAACATCAAAACAGGTGCACTGCACAGCTGAAAAGGGTGCCAGAAAACAGCAAGTGGCCTGATTTATTTTTTTTTAAAATCAAAAGTTTAATTTGCACAAGGGAAAATTAGATTTGGGGTTCAAATGAGAAATTGGGAAACCATCCCTAAAGATCTTCCAGATGGCCAATTTTCAGTTGCTGGATGATAATAAGTGAAGTGAATTTTCTCACTACCCCTCTTTCTTTGCAGTTTGCTGTGCCCTCCCCCAAACCATGCCACTGGGAATCTATGAATAAACAGGCACAGCATGGTGGCAAGGGAAGTCAAAATGGATTGGAGAACTGGCAAACACACACACACATTTCCATTAGTGAAATTTCCCCCAGTGGGAAAAAAACCTGGAGGCTAAGTTAGGGGTGGCCAACCTATGGTGCTCCAGATGTTCATGGACTACAATTCCCATCAGTCCCTGCCAGCATGGCCAATAGGTTGGCCACCCCTGGGCTAAGTGATGGTCAATGAAAAAGAACCTTTCTTGCCTTTATAGTTGCTAAAAGACTTATATTACAACACTAGAGAGATAAATGTCCATCTCCCATGACCCAATGGATCGAGGACCTTCCAACCTTATCAACATTTGAATATACAGCTTATAGAAGGCAATTGTGCATGGACATATTTCTAGATATTTTGAAACCTCTTATAGATGCTTCCCTGAAGCCTTGCCACCATTGTTTTTATACTGTGCTATATTTTCTGTTTGGGTTGCAGCTATTTTCAAAAAATTACGAATTGAGGGGAAAAACAGATAGTACGGAGTTTGATGGACCAGTGGCCTGCTTCATCTTGAGTAAACATCATATGTTCACGTATGTGACCCTGCTTCTCACATTGTTTTTTGATATCTGATCATCCCTCTCTGAACTGGCAAATAGCTGGAGGAGAACTTCATATCTCTGCTGCATTGCTGACATTCTGTACTCTCTAATACTGAGCTAAACCCCCAGCTCTCCAGCCATTTTATTTTATTCCACAATAGGACAAAAGGCACAGGCTGCATCCCTTGAGTGGCTCCTACACAGGGCACCCTCCTGCCTGGTGCTTAGCACGATTAGTCATCACTACTAATGGGCGATGTCAGAAGATACTTCAGGGTTTTTGTGATTTGGTGCCCATCCACACTTAGAAGTATTAATTGCAGCACTGAGGATATGCAGTTTAAAAAAATCTGCTCAGCTTAATTATATTTTACTGAGTGTTATTTTGTAGCTCATGTTTGGCTGCCACAAGAGAATGAGCTGTGCAGCCTCACCTAAGATACATGTCATGGTCCAATATGCTTTGGAAAGAAGGAACTCATTATCTTCAGGAATCCAAAGGAAAAATCTTCATCGTGTCCTAAAATGGAGCCCCCATGGTTGGAATCTCACCAAAAACCTGAGTGTGCAGCTTTCAGAAGTGACACAAGGCTTTAGTATTTGAAATGCCATTTAGGTGAAAAAAGGACTATAGTTTTAGATATTTATGGATTTTAGGCAGTTGTAAGAAGCACTACAGTATAGTGGTTGGAGAGTTGAACTTACCAAGGATCTGGGAAATCAAGTTTTGAATCTCCTGCTTTGCCAAGCTCTGTGGGTGAACTTGGGTAGTCATTCCCTCTCAGCCTAACCTACCTCACAGTCAGAGGATAACATGCAGGGCGAAAAATGCTGTAAGCCACTTTGTGTTCCCAGTGGGGAGACAGTGATATATAAATATTTCTCTGGCTCTATCTATAATCTATCTGTCTAGATAGATACATAAATATATAGATATAGACATAGATATCGATGTAGATCCATGCCTTGGTATGTAAACAGCATGGAATGGCAAGTTACCAAAGTAAGGCTGGGTGAGGTGAGGCAAGCCAGTTCAGGCCACATCACGTTATTTTGCAACATGTTATTCCACAGCACACCACTAGGAATAAGTGAACATTCCTAAGTCATTTATTTTCACATGAGCTTATATTTTTGGTCTGTGTTTTGGTTCTGGACTTCTCACTCTTGGTTTTGTAGATCTGTTTGCATTGTATACCCATGAATCCCCTTTTCATGTATTTATATGTGCAGTACATATCACATGCACGCATATGCACGCACAAGGTTGAGGTATAGATGCACAAATTATAGGTGTGTACGTTTTAACAGGAAAAATGAGGTGCACTAAAACCAAATGAAGAAACACAGCTTCTACTGGCAAAAGAGAAAAGCAAAAGTGAACTAGCAGCTTGAGGCTCGGAACAACAAGGGTGAAAAATTTGAATCCATCCTTCTGGCACCGTGCCTGTGGTGAGAAGCAGTGGCAGACAGCGGAGACACTTTTCTTCATTAAGCTAAAGAAGCCAGCCTGACTTGAAGACTGTTATACAAATTAAAGGTTCTCACTATGCTTGCTGTAGTTAGGTGTTCGAATAGCTTGATTCATGTAGGTCTTTCTGATCGCCCTGCAATTCTTCTCAGTTACAGTAAAATGTTTTCTGAATCTTTTCTTGCTGTCCCTAAGACCCTATCTTCAGGAATCTATAGCTTATACTTCTAACAAAGGGAAGAGATATATGTCTGCTTACTCTAAGCTTGGAAGATGTAGAGAGCTATATAATTTCATATAAATAAATTGCAGTAATTTGGGAGCATCTGACATACGAAGGGAAACTTTGCATAACATCTGAGATTTTTAAAAAATCTAGATTCACTCAGCATCAGCTATTCCATTTGATGTTGCCATTACCAACTACAAACATTGCAGATCCTGTGGGTGGGAGGGGGGAAGGGAACCAAAATTATCATAAGGAACGCAGGGGGGAAAACACACATCTTTGCAGATGGTTATCTCACATAAAACTGAGAAATATGACAGATATCACATAAAGTGATAATGTTTCAGTGCAAATAGAATCAGGTGTTTGTCCCCATGTCCATGACCACTGCAGGAGTTCATCTTCCTAGTGTTTAATAACCATTTTCTGATTTTCAAGCTAAAGTTAGTCATGGCCACTTATACCCTTTTGTTTTTATGCTAGCATTTTTCTGTAGCTTTTATAGCTCCCCCTGCTTGCATTTATTCCTCAAATGCATTTATATAGCATAATTAGCAGATCAGCCCTAAATGAAGTTAACTCTTTCTATGTCCATTGCAGCTTTCTCTTTAAACCGGTCCAGGTGTAAATACATATTGCTTGAACAAAGCTACTCTGTTTTCTACTTCTAGATTCCCCTACACTCCCTGGAAAGGGGCTTCTTTTCCTATGCCCAGTTCTAATATTTGAGCCTCCTTACTCTCCAGCATAGAGTTGGGAAAGAGGTTGGGGAAATCCATATAGTGTTGGTGTTTTATGTCTGTAGTCATGTAATGGATTCTCTTGTGGTTTGTGATGGAAAATAGCAACAAGATGCAGCCAACTAGTGGGACTTCTTGTACAGTCTTCAAGGCAAGAAATGAACATATGTGGTTTGCCATTGTCTACCTTTGTGTCACAACCTTGAACTTCCTTGGTGGTTCCCATCCAAGTACTATCCAGGGCTCACCCTGCTTGGCTTCCAAAAAAACACTGGGCCAGAACAGGCCATCCAGCCAGGGGGTTTGAACCTGGTTAAATTATAGGAAGCAAGAGAAAAGAGATAGTTCTTGCAATGGAGAGAAGTAAGCAGTAGGGCTTGTTTTGTAGGGATTTGTATTAAGCACCATTTAATTTGTTTATACATTATTTGGACTGGGCAAAGTGGGCACTGGTGTGGTTAGATTCACAAGTGACACTAAATAATTTAGGATAGTGAAAGCTGCAGTAGATTGTGAAGAGCTCCAAAAGGATTTCTCCAAATAGGTGAGTAGGCAACATAGGGGGAAAGGTGATTCAAGTAAAGTGAAAAGTGTTGCACAATCAGACAAAAAGTCTTCATTTGTAGTGGGGAGAACCATGCAAATCCAGTTTCATCCAAAACTGCCACAGGACAAAACAAAATGAATGTGCCCAAAAGCCTCCTTCAAAGCACTTTGCTCTTAAAAATGCCATTTTCTGCCTTACAGCAAAGTCCAAATGAAGAAAGTCAGTGCCATGCAACTCTTATCGGTACCTATCATCTTCCTCCTTGTGTCAGAAGTCAAAAAACAACCACCGTAACTACAATAACTGTATGAATGAACTGCTGCCCTCTCCTATTTCTCACAACAGACTGGAGAGACTCCTTGCTTTATGGTTAGCCTGAGAGGAGGAGAGAGAGAACTAATTACTTAGTGGACTGAGGCATCTGGCTGATTCTTACCTGATGGACAAACCTCTCTTCGGGGTAAGCTGTATAGTGTGAACATCTGTCCTCTATAAACAGTATATTTTTTTTCTAAACTCTCCTTGGAGCCTGGGGCAGCATGAAGTGCATGTGCGTGGCTCCCAAAAACAAATGTTACCAGGGATAGGTAGACACTATAGTTACACAAATGGGTTGTGGGCTGATGCAGCTCTGATAATTTGTGACTTTGAAATCACATCTGCAGTGCCTCCTGCAGTGCATTAACTCTAGAATTCCTGCTGCTTGTGCCACCAGCCTCCTTGGGAGTTAGGGGGTCACCATCTCTTTTCTTCCTGTCTTCTAACAATCTCCCTGTGGCAGGGCAGGGCAACATCTGGCAGCCACAGATGCATTGATGGGGGATAGGTACCTGAGCCTGTGTGAGCCAATTACCGGGGTGGCAGAGGCATATCACCATTAGTGGGATTGCTAGGGCCTCCAGTGTGCTCTTTGTGCCTTGCAGAAGGAGACTGTAATTTTTTTCCCTTATGGGAGAGCCATAGGATGTCAATTAGCAGGACCTATGTTGCTGTCACATGCCATCAACATACATCTAGTGGGCTCTTAAGATGGAGTTGCCTGTTAGGTGGAGTATTGTTATGTCTCAGCAAGTGGATTAATACATAGCAGCACCTAGCTCAATGTATAGGAATGAGCTTCCTTAAAAGAATAAACTGATAAGAATGCAAGTAGTGAGCAAGTACTCCTCCACTTTGACTTGCACTTTAGCCTCAAGCTCACTAGGCAGCCTTTGGCAGCACACTATCTCTCCACTTCAGCTTTCTCCTGCAATAGGTGGTAATGGCCAGGATCGCTGAGATAATATAGGTGAGGTTCTGTGAACACTTGAAATGAATTATGGAAATGTTAAGCGTGATTATTCTTCCCGGCTTCCCTTCATTTATTTCCTAAGGGTGCTGGCATAACACTCCATGAAACCTGCAAAACAGGTTGTCATGAGTTTGAAGTGGCACTTGGCAGGGTCATTTGGATAAGCCCTGACAGACTCTCTGATCCAGCACGTAGCAGCTGTTACCACGCTGAAGGGTATTTACACGGAGTATTTGCTGGGTGAAATTGAGGCATTAAAAACATTTTGCAGAGACTTCACAATGTCACACATGATTGGCAGTGTCATCCCACGTAGAGTTACACCCTTCTAAGCCCACTGACTTCCATGGATTTTGAACTTCTCAGAAGCTGCAGTCTACATGGGTGTCACGGGCTAATGATTATGGAGAATTGGTATAATGGTTTCCAAAGGTACTTTAGCATCTAACCTGAAGTGACATTGCACTCTGTATGGGTCTCCTGGGATCTCCTTTTGATTGCAAGTTAAATATATGAGGGTCTTTTTAGTTGCATCCTCTAGAATTGGAACTCCTACCCTGACTCAAAACCATCTTAGATGCTATCCGCACTGAGGGCCAAACTAGACATGACAGTGTCCCTATGTCCAATGCAAGGATGCCACCACCATTCTAAAGTCTAACACAGGTGATTTAAAAGTACTTCAAGGGCTTAATCCTGATCAGGCCTACAGTGCAGTGGGGCAAAATGCTCTTCTTTCCCCCTGTGCCTTTTCAAGTGCCAAAACCAGTGAATGTGGGTGCAGTGGTTAAGAGCATGTATAGTTTGGGGAGGTGGTCTTGTCCTCTCCCCCATGGGTTGGGCCCTTGTGGCATTTGTAAATTGTGAAATTCTTCTGTAAAATGGTGTTGCAGCCATGGGTTGAACCCTTGGCTGCTGTAATGCATAGTTTGGCCTTCAGAAATCATCACACTGGCATTCCATTATGCTTTGTCACTGTGAATGTATGGGGAATTTCAAGGCTTTGTTATCCACGGGAATCCCTAAAATTTGTTTCACATTGCAAGCCCTGTTTTTTAGACTTGTGGACAACAGTACTCATTGGTGTCTCCCAACTGCAGTGGAGGAATTCCCCCAACTTATTCAAAAAGTCTTTCAAACTGCCATAACACCCTCCAAATGCTTGATGTGGGGTTATAAAAGGGTGGGGGGAATGAAACAGAATAACCTGTAAGGGCTTGAAAGTGTGAGAGATTAGGCATGTGCAAAATCAGAATGAAATAAAACAAAATAAATAGAGAAGCATGCAATAGGTATGTGTACAATTTTTTTAAAAAAATAGGTTTGGGTTGCTTAGAAACAATGGGGTAAGATTGACTTCTTTTGTGGTGTACTAATGTTGGCACTAAAGCACACAGACATCCCTTAAGTAGAATGTAAACCAGAACAAGGGAAAGTATTTGACATGAATTACTAATAGCATTTGTCAGGTCAACAGTACAATCCTAAATCAGGCTACACCTGAGTGGGGACTCAGTTCGAGCTTAAAAAAACTATTTCTCTAGTTTCAGTTGCATTCCAAATCAATCAAATTGTACTTGTTGTGGTACATATGCCCTTCATGAGGTATGCTCTGTTAAATATGTTAATGAACATCAAGAGGTTAACAAACATTAACTGCTCTACATATGGAATTCTGATCCAAGGAAGATATCCCAATATTTTAAAAAGGCCTAAAAGAGTCACAATGTAGGGTGAAAAAAAGGAAAAAGGGAAGCTGGAGAAATTCAAGGGAAAGAGACGAACAGTTTCTTTGGTGTGTCCTGACATACAGAAGTGGCATTTCCAGGCCCTCACAGCTGTTTGTGTCAATATTCCGGGCCTGTCACCTAGCTGTGCTCTGGCTTTCAGTGCCTCTTCTTCTTCCAAGTTCCAGGGAAAGCTTCTTTCCCCTCAGGGCCCAGATACATCACAACTTTTTAGCAACCCAAATGCTGAGGCAGAAAGGGACTGTCTAAAAATGACAAATGGAATTAGCCCAATGTTGTGCAGGGTAGCAGCTGAAGTCATCGTTGCTATTTACAAAGGGGCTGTGATTGGAAGACAACAAACATCTCCCCGTATCCCATGGGGTTCCATGCAATGTCACAAAGAAGGTGGGTAATTAATCTTCTATCACATCACTTGTCTGACATACACCATTTGGTCCTTTAGTGGCATGCTGAAAGGCTGAGCAGAGAACGACACTGCCCCCTATTGATGCTGGCTTACTGATAGATGGGGGAAAATCACCATACATATCCCCATGTCCCACAGTAACTATTGCCTCTACTAGTTCTTGAATTAGTTCAGAGCTCTCTAAATCCCCATTACATGCCAGAATCTGTGCCTCAAAAGAGAGAGGTGTGAAATGAAGGCATATTTGACAAATCTGGGATCAAAAATATGTTATTAACTACAACATCCAATTTAGATATGAAATCTCTCCACTATGATCTGCAATATATATTTTAATGATATTCCATGAAAACTAATTATTTACTAGGAAAAAATGGAAGATCTTTTTCACTGCATGGCTAAGAACTGAATTGCTTCAATGCAACGATGGTATTAAATTCAGTTTTTTCAGTCCAGGTGACATCTGAGGAAGCCTCTCAATCTCCTGGGAAATTTAACAAGCTACTCTATATTGAGACTTTTTTTTCTGCTTTCCTCAAATTTCTTGGGAGGTTCACCTGTATGGATGCATCCAACTTTACCTCAGCATTCCAGTTTAGGAGAAATTAAGTGGGGATCTAGTGGTGACGAAATATCGGCAGCTATGGATTGTGCTCTTCTTCGTTATCCAATTATGAACAAGATTATGTGTGGTTGAAAAGTACCTCTCAATGAAACTAAGCTGGAACGTGGAATTGTCAGACATTACAAAGTGTAGGAAAGCCCTGTCACAGATCTGGAAGGCACCAAGAAGTACTTTGTTTATTTCATAGCTGCACCGCAGAAAAATTCTCCCCTGGTCTCCACAGACCAGGCTACTTTGCTAGCACCACAGTATGTCACAGGCAGATGTTCTGCAGAATGTTACATGCAGAATAAATATCTCCAGTGAGTCAAGCTATTTAATCCAGAATCTAACAGAGTCTTGTGTCTATCTGCCATCCTCACGTAGATTAAGTGCTCCCTGAACAAGGAAGAAAAGAGCCAATGCTTAGACACTTAGTCAAAGGTCTAAAAACAGTCACAAAATGTACCAAGAGAATATAATAAATACTAATAGCATATTCGAATACTAAAATATCAGCATCTGAACTGTATCATCAATGGAAAATTGAATCAATCAAGGAGCAGCAGTGGCGTAGTGGTTAAGAGCAGGTGCATTCTAATTTGCAGGAACTGGGTTTGATTCCCCACTCTGCCACTTGAACTGTGGAGGCTTATCTGGGGAATTCAGATTAGCCTGTGCACTCCCACACATGCCAGCTGGGTGACCTTGGGCTAATCACAGCTTTTTGGAGCTGTCTCAGCCCCACCCACCTCACAGGGTGTTTGTTGTGAGGGGGGAAGGGCAAGGAGATTGTAAGCCCCTTTGAGTCTCCTACAGGAGAGAAAGGGGGATATAAATCCAAACTCCTCCTTTTAGTCCTCCTCCTCCTCCTCCTCCTCCTCCTCCTCCTCCTCTTCTTCAAAAATATACAAAATTAACACAGATTCTCATCAGCAGCACCTGCTATTTCCTAATCGGAGGTTTACACCAGCAACCCTCACAACTCAGGCAAAACAAGAAAGACTGGGACTTTCTATTCCAGTCTCACAGCTATAGAAAAATTCAGGACATGTTTATGATTTTTCCTCAAAAACTCAGGAGACAACTATGCCTGACACCGCAAGCAAACACATAGACACTGTCTAGCCACCTTCCACAGGATCAAGAATCTGCTGTAAAGATTCCTTATTGCAATATAAGGTGTACAAAAATTTCTTTTACATTGTGTGCATATTTTGTGAAAATTTTCTACTTGTGCATTATAAGCCATTTTTACCTCATTTGTCTACAATTGATAAAAAAAATATGAAACATCCAAGGACAATACTCCTATCAAATGTCATTAAAACAGTTTCTACTTGAGTGTGTAGAAACAATGAAATAATCTTTAGAATTGAACCAAAGTTGGCATAATTGTCAGTATCATTCCTAACAGAGTGGGGGCATCCCTAATGGAGTGGGGCTCAGTGAAAGCAGAAGACCCAGGTTCAGTCCCCAACATCACCAGTTAAAAGGATTCTGGTGATTCTGGTTATAGGTGATGGTTATAAGCTTCCATCTGAGACCTTTGAGAGGTGCTGCCAGTCAAAGCAGACAACCTTTATAGGCCATATGAATCAAAAACTTCCTGAACAGAAAGATGCACCCTCCCCATACAGTCGTTCCCTAATGCAACATGTATGGAGGTGGAGTATGTTTGCCTGCACTTCCTAATGTGATGGATGATGTGTCAGAGGAAGGATGGTAAAGCAATGTATTGTTGAAGGCTTTCATGGCCGGATTCAACTGGTTGTGGTGGGTTTTCCAGGCTGTGTGGCCATGGTCTGATAGATCTTGTTCCTAACGTTTCGCCTGCATCTGTGGCTGGCATCTTCAGAGGTGTATCACAGATGGCAGCACACTGTATCACTGGACACAGTGTGTAACAAACTTCGCTCTGTGATACACCTCTGAAGATGCCAGCCACAGATGCAGGTGAAACGTTAGGAACAAGATCTACCAGACCACAGCCACACAGCCCGGAAAACCCACAACAACCATGGTAAAGCAACTTCAAGCCCATCCAATCAAGGGAAGGCACTCAAAGTACCAGTATGGCAGCATAGATTTATGTTCGAATTACATGCTGAATCTACCACAGAATTCAATTCAGGAGCACTTGAAGGCCAAACTTAGATCAGGATCATGGATTGATGGGGGATGCCTATCCCCAGCACCCTTTTCACAACCTGAAATGGCCCTGGGGGTCATTATTTGCCCCATTGGGGGCTGCATATGTACTGAATGTTTGCATGTGCAGCCAACTCACTACCACCACCAATGTTGCAAACAGGCCATTTGGGTCAGGAAAAATGGTGCTGGGGGAAGGCAGACAACCTCTTACCATGGCATTGTCCTGATACAAACTAGGACAAGGCAGAGAACCTCCTACTATGACATAATCCTGATCTTATGTGGTACTTCTGGGCAGTGGTGGGATTCAAATAATTTAACAACTGGTTCTGGTGGTGGGATTCAAATAATTTAACAACTGGTTGTTTACAAGCACCATTTTAACAACTGGTTCTGCCAAAGTGGTGCGAACCTACTGAATCCCACCACTGCTTCTGGGCCTATGCTGTGCTTCTGAACTGAGATATGACAAGGAACTTGTAACAGCTTTCCTGCTACAAGTCCCTATGGCCATTTCATGGTAAAAGAAACACATAGTATGGTCCTGAGAAGGTTGCTAAAACAGGCCAAGTTAGTTTTTTTTTTTATCTTAGTCCCAGATTGGCCACAAGTTCTGATACTGTATAAAGCACTTAATTGGTTTGTCTTCCCCTGTATAACTTGGCAGGTTCAAGGGAGGTCAGAGGGAATAATAGATAGGTGGAACTGCAAGGAGTACTTGGGAGCTTCAGAAAAACAAAGGGAGGCTTGCTTAAACTGGCCACTTAGAACCAATTGGCTCAAGATGGTGAGACAGGCAATCTACATAAAGCAGCAACACTCTGTGCACAATATTTTGAAGTCATATAAAGCACTGTTGCGCTGCTTGAAATTCCAGCAGACCTTTTTAAAGGCTTAACCATTGGGGATGAACACAGGAAACTGCTTTACATTAGGTCAGACCGCTGGTTCTTCTAGTTACTGACTGTTGAGCAGTAGCTCTACAGGATCACAGGCAAACAGCAGTGTTTTCCAACACCTGCTACTTGAAATCTTTTAATTGCAGAGGCCAGGGATCGAATGTAGGAGCTTATGCTTGCAAAACAGGTACTCAGCTGCTGAACAGCAACCACTGGAGTAGTATTAATATCCTGAGTGCATATGTATTTGGGAGTGCCAGGGCCATAACTGCAGGAGCCTCTGATAAGATCCACTCACAAAAATCTGTACAAATTGACTGCACAGACCTGGCCCTCATACCCTCCCTGGCTGCCGTAACTATTCTCATTCCAGTCATTTCAAATTTGTTTCAATCAAACAGCAGCAGAGAAAGTTGCTCTTTTGTTCTTGAAAGCCAACCTTTCTCTGTCTCCCAGCACAGTTAGATCTTTTACAAGACCTGGTGCATTCCAGAAGAATTTATTCTCCCCCTCCCTGCATTTTTACAAACATGCTCTGCATTGTTGTTTCTACTAATCGCACCGACAGTGGCGATCAATGGCTTTGAAGGAGATTTGTACAAACCACAAAGAGTCAAATGCTGCCACTATGGAGATAAATGCCCCTTTCGTGCCTCTGCAGCAACTCACCACAACACACCTCCTGGGGAAAGGTTTTATTCTACACCTCGGTTATTACTCAGAGAGAGCACGGGTTCAGTACTTATCCAGGAGGAAGCACTTCCAGCCTTCATTTTACAGCAGAAGCTCAGCTTTACAAACAGCTTGTGAATGGAAGTTGTTTGTAATCCCAGAATGTTTGTAGCTCTGTCAATTCTCTGTCGCCCACTCCCCTTATATCTTCCTGCCAAGCTACCAAATGTAAATGCCACCACCACACACTTCACCTAAACCTCCTGCCAGTTCCATCTCGACTCCTGCGAAGACCTGGATTGATGGGGCGGGGGAGGGGTCACCCTCTCAGATTTTCTCACGGAATGTTTTAACTGGTAAACAACAGAGCGATATGAATGGTTGAAATGTCACAGATAAGGAAGCATAGGGATTAACCAAATTAGAAGGGGTGGTTCCAGATAGGAATGCCTCCAAATTTCTTCCATATATTAATTTTCTCTGCAATACACTATTCTGGTTAAAGTTCTTCATCAGTTCTGGCAGGCACAGGTTAACAGTGGCTGCTTGCTGGCTGCGGGGCATGGGCTGCAGCCCCCTTCAAGGGGTGGCACCCAGGGCACATGCCATGCCTTGCCCCACCCTAGGTATGCCTCTGGGCAAGAGGAAAACAAGGAGATATTTTCAGAGAATGTAGCAGTTCAGGCTTGTCTACACATGCAGAGAAACCAGATAATGGAGCCTTCTTTCATGGAATGGTAACCCATCTCATAGCTGAAAGCATCACAGGTTGATGCTTTTCCATTTGTATAGAAAATGCATGAAGAAAAATATTTACTTTACTTATTTCATTGAAACCTACATTTCCTCCCCAACTGGGACTGAAAACAGCTGGCAACATTCTCCTCTTCCTCATGTCACCACAAACCTGTGAAGTAGCTTATGCTGAGAGTATGTGACTAGTCTAAGGTCTCATGCTTCGTGGCCCTATGGGGATTTGAATATGGGACTCCATGGTGCCAGTCTGACCATCACAGCACTCTGGCATTTCAAAAACAGGCTTTTGTGGCTAGCTGAAACTCATCCTTTTTTGTGTCTCAGTGCATGCATTGACAAGATGGATGATTCTTACATTTGCTAGATTTATGCCTAGAGGCATCAAAACACTGTCTTGAGCATATCTGCTCTCTGTATAATCTTGTAACCATCTCCACTATAAAACTTGGATAGGGTAACAAGGTTATGACTCCCAGGCTATGAAATCTTTTATTTGTGGATGTATATTGAAAAATGTTCTCTTTCCCTCTTTTTTTTTCTTTGCTGCAGACTCCACTCCTTCTGAGGTTCTCTGTCAGACTTATCAAGGTCAGTAATCAACATGGTAACACTGCCTAATTATAATAACAAGATCCTTGAAATATTAATTCCCTTATGCAGTTGTCTACTGTTTGATAGGGCTTCAAGCAAGACCCCATAAGAACTGGTCACTCTGTTCCTCTCATAATAGACAGATAGGACTGTTTGGCTCAGTGTCATCATTGTAGTTGGTCACTGATTGGCTGGTGGGCATATATTGCTTACAAGTTACAACTTTGGTTTGCAAAGGATACACACAGGTATAAGCAGTATGGACTGAGGGGATTATCAGGGTAATCCTAAACAGAATTACACTCTTTTGCGTATTTTGAAGTCAATTGACTTGCTTAGGTCAGTACTGTAAGATCCTTTGAGTAGATACAAAAGTAGATAGCCATATAAATTCATGGCAAATTTGAAAAACAATACACATGCAATAACCTATTTAAGATCAACCACAATACCACAACTAACAGCACAATCCAGATGGGGGGGAGGCAGCACCACAAAGGCAGCACCGTGCCACTTCCACAGGGGTTTCAGTGACATGGAAAGGAAGAAAAGTTTAAATCCCTCCGGCCGTCCTAATTGCCCATAGGGCAAACAGGCTTATGCCACATTTTTGTGTGGTGCAAGTCTGAAGGCCAGAGTTCCCAGGCTGGAAAGTCAGTAGAAATCATCTGACATTGGCTTTACCCCCAGAAATGTCTTTCCCCACCCCTCTCTGCACTGGCATCCATTTGGATGCCACAGAGTGACCAGTTCTTATGGGGTTTATTTATTTTATTTATTTATATATTCGGTTTATAAACCGCCCTCCCCCTAAGGGCTCAGGGCGGTGAACAACATAAGTAGAGCACAATATAATAAATCAAGTTAAAATTCAATAAGTTACATAGTACAGGCTCTAAAAAATAAAATATAAACCTTTCCCATTAAAAGGCAGCATTAAAATTAACATTAGTACGTGATGGCATCCACTATTAACTCCTCAACCCCAAGGGGTGGTAGGATTCAATGATGTTATCAGAGGGAGAACGAAGAGGAGGGAGGAAGGGGCCCTCATCAGCGGCGGTCTCCCGAAGGCCTGGCCGGAACAATTCAGTCTTACAGGCCCTGCGGAACTCAGCCGAGGTCCCGCGGGGCCGGACAAATGGTGGTAGAAGCGTTCCACCAGGCGGGGCCAGAGCCGTAAAGGCTCTGGCCTTGCAGTAGAAACCAGCATTATCATTGAGGGGCCAGGGATCACTCAGTAAATTGGCCTCTGCTGAGCGCAGAGGCGGTTTGGAACATATGGGGTAAAGGCGGTCCCGCGGAATGCGGAGGCCCAGGCGGCGTAAGGCCTTACAGGTCAACACCAACACCTTGAAAGTGATTGATTATTCCAACTGGTAGCCAGTGCAGGCGGCTGAGCACAGGTGTAATGTGTTCTCGCATGGCACTCCCTGTAAGCATACTGAGCAGCTGCATTCTGGACCATTTTTAATCTCGAATCAAGCGCAAGGAAGGCCAAGCGTGAAGCGAAGTTGCAATAGTCTAACCTGGAGGTGGCCGTTGCATGGACCACAGTGGCCAGGCCAGCTTGGGAGAGGAAGGGGACCAGCCGTGGGGCCTGCCGGAGATGGTAAAAATCGACCGGGTTATATGGAGCCACCTGGGTCTCCATTGAAAGAGCGAATCCAGGTGGACCCCAGATTTCGCGGACAGAGGGACTGGTGCCAATACAGTCCCCTCCCACACGGCGGCTGGAAATCCCCCCCTCCCCTCCGCACGACCCAGCCAGAGGGTCTCCGTCTTTGCTGGATTCAGTTTCAACCTGCTCTGTTTCAACCAACCAGCCCGCGACCTCTAAGCAATGCTGGAGGCTGCAGAGATGGAGGCGCTCCCTCTCCATCAACAGAGATGAGCTGCGTGTCATCGGCATACTGATGACCACGTCAGCTAAAAACTCCCGCACCAACTGAGCAAGGGGTGCATATAGATGTTAAATAATGAGTGGGGACAACAGGCTCCCTGAGGTACACCACAATGAAGGCGAGCACCTCGGGAAGCTTGGTCCCCACACCACACTTGCTGAGTCCGATCCGGAGGAGCGAGGCAATCCATTTAGGACAGTGCCCGCTTTTGAGCGGCTGAAGCGATGGGTCAAAGATTAGTGATCGACCACATCCAAGCGCTAGGTCAGATCCAATAAGACCAGCAGCGCCGATCCGCCGGTCAGAGTTGTAAGCGGAGCTGATCTGTGACAGCGGCGAGAACAGTCTCCGTCCCATGTCCAGCGGAAACCCGGACTGAAAGGGATCAAAAGCGATGTGTCCTCCAGGAAGCCCGAAGCTGCTCCAACACCTCTCTCAATTACCTTCCCAGAAGCGAAGATTCGAGGCAGGCGGTGAGTGGCCAGATCACCTGGATCTAGCGATGGTCTTTTCAGAGTGGAAGTGGGACCACTGCCTCCTTCAACCCACCAGGGAAAACTCCTTGCTCAAAGGGAGTTATTGATGATACTCAACAGGTGGGGCCGTAGCTCCGCCTACAGCAGCTTTAATAAGCCAGGAGGAGACGCGGATCCAGAGGGACAGGTAGTAGGTCTAACAGCAGCTAGGGCCCTGTCAACAGCGGACTTCCGAGAGCAGGAGAGAACTGGGTCAAACAAAGGGCCAGAAGGCGGCAAAGAGGTGCCTCCAGTTAGCATATTGTCTCTAAGGTGGCAGGAGGTCCTGGCGGGCGACATGACTTTATCTGCAAAAAAGCTCATAAATGCCTCACAGCTAAGACCCAATTGACGAGATTTGTAGAACCCCTCAGACAGTGAGGTCAAAGACCGAATAATCGAAACAATGGTGTGCTGGTAGAGCTAGCAGGCGAGGAGGAAAAAACACTCTTTTAGCCTCCTTAATTGCCATCTCATCAGACCTTCATAGCGTCCTATAAGATGTTTAGGTGTTTAGCCGTCCTGGCTTTCCTCCACACACTGCGCTCTAGTCGTCCTAAGTTCCGCTTCATGCGGTAGCTCCTCCAGTATACCAAGGAGCCAGCCTTGGCGAAGCGTGAAGGCGCCGGGGGGCAACTTCACCGATGGCATCGGAAGGCCGGAATTCCAGTCTTCCACTAGCTCATCGAGGGTACGATGGAGTTCAGGAGTCCGCCAGAGCATTCAGGAATCCAACAGGATCCATAAGTCTCGGCGGGCGGGCAAAAATCCGCCGATAAGCCTAGGCAGGGTTGTTGCGGCACGTCCACCCGAACCTTCAGGGCATAATGGTCAGACCATGGCACTCTGTCAATAGAGGATATGACCATATTAACCCCTGACCCGAAGACCAAGTCCAGTGTGTGTCCAGCCTCATGGGTGGGGCCAGAGTTAGTGAGTAAGGAGGCCCAGTGCTGCCATGGATGACACCAGGTCCGCAGCCACGCACATGGCGGCGTCGACATGGACATTGAAGTCCCCAGAACAATAAGCCTGGGAACCTCGAAGCCCAGTCGCCACCACCTCCAGCAGCAGCGGCAGGCTATCTCGGTGCGCTAGGCGACCGGTACACCAGGAGAACAGCCAACCTCTCCTGGGCCAACCACTCCAGGCCAACACACTCCAAACCATCCGATCTCGGGACGGGGCTGCCCTAAAGGGATGGCATTACGGATGAACATTGCCGCCTCCCCGGCCCGCGTGTTGTTAAGTGATCGGTGCAGGAACACCTTGAAACCTGGGGGTGAGACCTGCCTAAAGCTACGGTCTCCCTTCCGCACCAGGTCACCGGTGATACAAGCCAGGTCCATCTGCAGGTCCCCGAGAAAATCCCGGAGGACTGTGGTCTTATTATTTATGGACCTGGCATTGCACAGCACCAATGACGAAGCGGAGTCTCTCTGAACCCTACCACCTACGTTCCTCGGGATAGGTCGGAGGTCAGGAGGTGAGGAGGTTGCCACTTTGGATGCCACAGAGTGACCAGTTCTTATGGGGTTGCCACTTTGGATGCCACAGAGTGACCAGTTCTTATGGGGTCTTGCTTGAAGCCCTATCAAACAGTAGACAACTGCATAAGGGAATTAATATTTCAAGGATCTTGTTATTATAATTAGGCACCCCTCTCTGCACTGGCTCCAAGACAGCGCAGACATCTGGGTTTGCCTGCTGAGGAGCTGTGGCGTGGCAGGATGGCAACGCTTTTGCACCTGACAGTGGAGTGCCCCTTACATTGGTGGAGGGGGCAAATGGTGCTGCCCTATGCTGCTTCCACAACACAATCCCCCACCCATCTAGACTGGTCTGATAGGGTGCAAGCTTGTGAGTTCTCCAGAAGTATTAATCAGTTGGATGTAAAGAGGCCCCAAAAGAAGGGATTAGTTCTTTCTAACCATTATCCCAAGGCCTCTATTTTAGTTTCCTGAGTTGAATTCTATCAGTTAACAGGATGTAGTGGTGCAGAGCTAGGCTGTGTAGTTAGTCATGTTGAGAACAAGAAACAAAACATGAAAGCCATCCAATCACAAACGTCATAACCAATAGCTGATCACATGTCTCCCTGATCGTTTGAACTTTGAAACAAGAACCTTACCTAACCCAGTTACTTTCTACATGAAATTAGAGCAATAATTAATCAAAATACTATTTTATGGTTCTTTGGAAATGCCTGAAATTCTATTAAGTTTTCCTGAAGCAATCCCTTTTTTCGTTTAACAGTTTCCCCTGTGCTGCACCTCAACAGCTTTGCTCATCTGAGCAGGGTCTTTTGCAGGTACTAACATGCAAATGGACAAAATCAACATCTGCTCCTATGTGTGTATTCTGTGTGGTGTCTCCCACCTTATGGGATGGCCTGCCCGAGGAGATCAAGAAGACTCCCACTCTCTTGGCTTTCTGCAAACTATGTAGAATTGAATTATTCAAGAGGGCTTTCTTATGCAGGTAATAGAGCTCTACTGCAAGAAAATTGTTCAGAAAGATACTTGGGTAAAAAAAAACCCTAGGGATTGTTGTCCGTGCTACACTGTACAGCTCATGCTGCCTGTTGCTGTAAGTAGGATCCGACTAGGTAATTTGTGCATCAGTTAACATGTTATGATCATACTTATGCTTTGTTTTAGCTGTATTTTCAGTTTTCTGGTTGGTTCCAGATTTCTACTAGACCAGGGGTAGGGAACCTGCGGCTCTCCAGATGTTCAGGAACTACAATTCCCATCAGCCCCTTTCAGCATGGCCAATTGGCCATGCTGAAAGGGGTGATGGGAATTGTAGTTCCTGAACATCTGGAGAGCCGCAGGTTCCCTACCCCTGTACTAGACAAATCTTATTGCATTGTTTTATTGGATGTTTGATCTGGTTGACGGCATTGACTTACTCTGCATAATCCGCTCTGAGTTCTACTGAGAAAGGCAGACTATAAATAAGATAAATAAATAAATAACATTTGTGGTGGTGTTTTCCAAAGCTTTTCTTTTATCAATCTGGTGAATAGTTTGTTTGTTTGTTTATTTATTTGTTCAATTTATATACCGCCCTCCCCCTAGGGGCTCAGGGTGGTTCACAACAATTAAATACATTAAAAATATGAACTGCTAAAACATTCCACCCTCATAAAGTTAAAAGAACCATAATTTGTTGATGGCATCAGAAAGAAATTATTCCTCCCCCCTCCTTCTCTTCCTTGTGCCCACGGGAGGTCAGATGTTAACTTATAGCGAAATTCGATGTTACCCCGGCTGGCCAAAAGCCTGGCGGAACAAATCCATTTTGCAGGCCCTGCAGAAACTTTGTATGTCCCGCAGGGCCCTGATCTCGCCAGGGAGCCTATTCCACCAAGTAGGGGCCAGGGCTGTAAAAGCCCTGGCCCTTGTAGAGGCCAGCCGGTTGCCCCTCTCTCCTTCCTAAAGTTCCTAAATTGTTTCTGCCTGCAGAGACAATTGTCGTTCCACAGAGGTAATCCTGATCTATATTGGGGAAGCAACACAGGAGGAAAGAATCAAATACCACATCTCAGATCCCCTTCCACAGTCTTGTGGAGACGGGCCAGAATGTGTATAAATTTGTATTTGATTAAGTCATAGAACCAAGGATTTGCAAAGAATCAAAATGGGAGCTTCTGTGTAAGTGACCAGCAAGCCTGCATTTTTGCAATAGGTCAAAAAGGCATGTTACCAGCTTGCTAGCAGAGATGCAGGCAGGTACAGATAACATCTTTAGTATCTTGTAACTACAGGCTACTACGTGACAGCAGACAGATGCAATTTTATTATTTGGTTTTGGGGTTAGAAATTAATGTGATTAGTTAAATTACAAAGTGTTTTTCTATATAGTTAAATGAACAGATAAATGATAAGTGATTCACATGTATTTGTATTTTACTATAATTCTATTGTCTTAGAATCATTGTATAAGTCTTAGAATCATGTTTTAACATTTCAAACTGGGGAATTGTTAGAAACATTTCATGCTGAGGAAAGGAAGTTTTATGATCCTATGGAATGCTGCATAGCCTGAAGGGATAGCTCTCTCTGAGAGAAACCTAGCAAAACGGGTTTTTCTTGGAGGAACAAGCTAGCTTTTATGGCTATCCTTTGTATATGCATAGAGGCCATAAACTAACAGCATGTAGCGTTTGAATACGTAGGAATATAGGCTGCCTTCATGTGACCAGTTCTGACCAATTAGATTTTTAAGGTATATGAATCATAATATGTGGAACAAAAGGGGAGGACTGTGTGACGTCTTTGCATCTACAAAAACTCAGGTTTTCATATGCTGGACGTGACTCTCACTTGAGAGCCACCCGAAAGGGGGCGTGTCTCTTGTTTGAGAGCACCAGTGCCTCTCCCTCGGGAGAGGTCACCTTCTGTAACTTATCTGTATTCTGCAACATTCTAAAATCTGTGTCTATCACTCGAGGGCACCAAGGGCGTGTCTCTCCCTCGGGAGAGTTCACATTCTGTAACTGATCTAAATTCTGTTAAGTAAAACTGTCGGTTTGTTTTCTAATGTCAGATGTCTTTTGCTTTATTTCAAATTTTAAGTTTTTCTTAAAACTAACTCAGCTGTGTAGGACCAGAGAGCGGCCCTGGCCCCACAGTCTTCATAAGCAGATGTGAGTAACTGACCATTTTGTCTTGGTTGTTTAATGCAAGAGACAGATATGGTAGAAGACCAACTCCATACAAAGCCAAGCTTGATAGTGAGCGGAACAGCAGTCTGAATTTTACATGTAAGAAGTCTGGATGGCTATGCTCTAATTGATACTTGCATTGTTTTCTCACTCAGAGGACTTCTTCTTTGTACTAGCCCTGGCAAACCCAAAGGCTTCACACTGCCTGCTGGAGTGGACATGGCACATCCTTTCCCCCCCAGTTAAGCCACCTCAGTGAACAAAGTCTAGGTAGCTCATGAGGTAATTTACTTGTCTTAGGTAGGACTGCCAGCCTCAAAGCAGCACCTGGAGATATCCCACTATTACAACTGATCTCAATGACCAAGGTCAGTTTCTCTGGACAAAATGGCTGCTTTAGAGAGTGGACTCTATGGAATTATACCCTGCTTTTTCCCTCTCCAAAGCCTGCTCTCCCCAGGCTCTACCTCCAAATTCTCCAGGTAATTCCCAATCCAGAGCTGGCAACCCTAGTCTCAGCCCATCAGATTCCTTATTCAAGTCCTTTAGTCTCTGATGAGGTCCTTTTGATTCCTCCTAGACTGTGACTAGTGGCTGGCTTCATTTATTAGGTTTGTTTTTGCCAGTTATGTTTTCTTTTCTCAGCTTGCCTTTGCAGGATTAACAGCCTGTTTGAGATAAATGTTTGGCTCCAGATGGGAAGAAAACGTGTAAAAGACTGCCTGTAAACAGGCCTAAAATAGGTTGTCTATAATGCAGGCCATACATAGATGATGTGATGATGTGATGTGGCATGACGAGTTTATTGTCACTCCTTTGGGAAGAGAGACATAATGCTGTTTTAAATTCATGCTCATAAAACCTTCATCTACACTTTAGGATTGCCAGATCAAACATTTCACAGAGAGTGGGTACTACAGAGCTGCTAAATTTGTCACCTGGAGCTGCTGGTTGGTAAGGGAGGGTTTTTTTTAGGGATCAAGATGAATTTTGAAAGCTGTCTTATTTGATTCAGATATCCCCATTTTAATCTGGCAAATCCGTATTTCCCTACTAGTTTATTTTCCTTTACCCACAAGTACATTTTCAAAGTATCAGTTGCATAGAACTTTGATTTTTTTTGTGTATATATATATTTAATCTGAGGATTTTAGAATGGTGTACTTAGTCCCTCCTTCTTCACTTTGACCCCACAACAACTCTCTGAGGAAAGTTAGGCTGAAAAAAAGTGAGGAGCCGTGTGTGAGCTTCATGGTGAAGTAAAAAATTGATCCCACGATCCCCAGTCCAAGTCTAGTCACACACTAATCACACTGGCTATGATAGATAAGTGGTGGATAACAGGTAAATTGTGGGAAAATAGTGAATAATAGCTTATAAGTGGCATAAAAGAAAGAAAGAAACAAATGAAAGTGAGGTGACCCAAAACTAATAAGATCAACAGCAAACACACACATAAAAACCCCTACTGAGCTAACACAAAAAAATCCCTACTGAGCCTTTCCATTACTTAAAAATATTCCTGAAACCAGCAATTATGGCCAACTTGTGTCCTGTGGCACATTACTCTATCCTGAAAGACCTGCTGCTTTGCTATGAGAAACAAATTAATTAAGAAATTAAAAGATATTATGATTGAAACTACTTCTGTCACATATACACAGAGTAGCATTGCCAACCCAGGGTTGGGAACTTCCTGGAGGGGGGAGGGGCAGAGCTGGGGGAGGACAGAATTCCTGGAGAGGAAAGAGCTCAACAGGGATGTGATTCTACAGAGTCCACTCCTGCAAACACTCTTGGAAGCCCTTTTCTATAGGGCTGCTTTAGAGAGTAAACTGATTTCTGGAGTTTGGAGATCCATTGTTATTCTGGGAGAATGAAGAGGAGGAGGAGAAACAAATAAATTTGGATTTATATCCCGCCTTTCTCTCCAGTAAAGAGACTCAAAGGGGCTTACAATCTCCTTTCTCTTCCCCCCTCACAACAAACACCCTGTGGGGTAGGTGGGGCTGAGAGAGCTCTGAAGAACTGTGACTAGCCCAAGGTCACCCAGCTGTGTTGGAGTTCACAAGCTAATCTGGTTCCCCAGATAAGCCTCCACAGATAAAGTGGCAGAGCGGGGAATCAAACCCAGTTCTCCAGATTAGAGCGCACCTGCCAAGGACGTAGGTAAGGGGAAGGGGGTTCTCGGGTTCAACCCCCCCATTCATGTCCAAAGCTCCGCCCCTCCGTTTGTGGGTTTTAAAAACATTTTAGTGTTTTTTCAGTTTTTGGCCTGCAGGGGGCACATTGTTTGAACTAACAGCACCAAACTTTCAGGGATTGTTCGGGTGGGGCTGAGAGAGCTCTGAAAAGCTGTGACTAGCCCAAGGTCACCCAGCTGGCATGTGTGGGAGTGCACAGGCTAATCTGAATTCCCCAGATAAGCCTCCACAGCTCAAGTGGCAGAGCAGGGAATCAAACCCGGTTCCTCCAGATTAGAATGCACCTGCTCTTAACCACTACGTCACATTGAAAGTGATGCTGTTTCAGGGTGGAGAATAATCCACCCCAAAACAGCATCACTTTCAATGTTGTTTAACTAGGGACCTCAGATTCTCCCTTTAAGGTGGATTTAAAAGGAGAATTTGGGCTCTCTAGTTTAAATGCCATTGAAAGTGATGCTGTTTGGGGGTGGATTCCAGCATCACATCGGCTGCCCGGCGGGAGGGGGAAGGGGGTGCAAAACTCAGATTTTGAAGCGGGCTCCATTTTCCCTCTATGCCTCTGGTGGAGGGCAGCTGGTGGGGGGCAGGGCAGGGCAGGGGAGTCTGTCGTCCCCGGCCTTGGAGAGCTGCTTTTATAAGCACTAGGCCAAGGGCGCGGCTTGGGGAGGCATGGCCATGGCCTAAGGGCAGTGGAGGCGGGGCCCCACCCCCGAACTCCCCCATAAAATATCTATACCTACGTCCCTGGCACCTGCTCTTAACCACTACACCAGGTCATGCATCCCTGAATGATGTATTATTATAGGCTTCCTTCTTTTCAGCCTTCTTATCATGGGGTGGGCCTTTCTGCTAAGCCTTTGCTTCAGGTGTGATGGTTCAGTCATTCTGTGCACACAGCACATATGCTTCCCTCAGAGATGGCTGCTCATTGTGTCTCTGTGTGGATTCTTCCTTGGACCTGCTGCTTCTCAATGTGGGAACATTCTCTGGTTAGATTATTGACTCACAAGCTGTGTGTAAGAGTCAGCACTGAAATGATGAGGCCGGGAAAGTAAAGTGTGCTTCTAGTTTTAGTTGACAATTATGAGACACTCGGGGATCACTGCCATAAGTGGTTATCAGTCTGTCCTAATTGTTCCAAGGGAGTAAGAACTGTCAAAAGAAATGTAAGTCCAGAATTACGGATAATTAATTAATGCTTTGGTTTTGCTCTGCACAGGGCCCTTGACTCTGGGAGGGACCATTACTTTGTCCTGTTTGACCTGCAGAATGCAATCAATAGATAGCCCATTAACTCCTTCTTCCTCCTCTTCCCAGAAGTCCAGGCAGACCAATAGCTTGACTGATCGCATGACTGGAGAGTAGGCTGATGGAGCTATCACCCCAACCTATAACAACGAGCTATACTGTCCATCAGCAAAGCAAAATACCATCTTCAAAACAAAAAGCTCAGTCAAATCTGTGGAACAGCTTACCTTCTGCAACATGCCTTATGATTTTTTTTCCGAATCTACATATGCCTCCCAGACATTACTTTTGTTTCTCTGTTTTGTTATGGACTAGCAACAACACCTACGATTTTCCCGCTAACTTCAATGCTTTAAAACCCCAGTGAACAGCAGGTGAGGAGTTGCATTTACAAAAGTACTTCGGAAATGAATTGAACTTTTTTTTAACTTTCTTTTTTCAAGACATAAAATCTTTACATAGTGCTGCATTAAATTCTCATGTCAAGTATAGATTTTTTTTAAAAAAACCAAGTGTATGTGTATCTATTTTTTCCAGCAGAGGAAAAAAATGATATTGACAGGGTACAGTGAGGGGAAAAGAGGGATTCGAATTAATCTTTATCCCCCAGAGAGTATTAAAAGGGCTTGCCTGTAGGAGGCAATGCCAAAGGTGGGACTGCCGGGATTCCTTCTGAGCAAAACATCCATACACCACTGCCATAAACTGAAGTGAGGCTGGTCAAATAGAGACACCACCAGCTATCAACTTGCTTTGAACACATTTAATGCAAAAATGCTAACCCTGCACATGCTTGGCATCTGTGCAAACGTATGCACCTATTAAGACATTAGTCTGATAAGATCTGACAGGAATAGAATTCCACAACCTTTCTGTCCTGTGGAACATGTGCAGAAACTACAATGATTATCCAGCTAAATAAACCAAACAACCCTGAACCTTAGACTTTTCCTGATTTTTTTTCTATTTTCCCTTTTATTCAATAATAAAAAAAATTAATAAGTAGAATGTTCTGTGGTAACTTTGAAAGGGGTAATTTAATCAAAAATCAGAGTGCCTCGGGTTAATTTAATTCAGTCCTGGGCTCACATGCTTGCCAAATTGCACACTTCAAAATCACACAACCAAAGAACTTTAGATGCCCTCTGAGGATGCCTGAAGAGATGTGGGGAGGGGACGGAGAAGGGGGGGGAAGAGAAAGACCCATAAAAGCAAATGAAGGGAAAGGGATACGTTTGGAGGGAAGGGAAACAGAGAGAGCTTGCAGAGAAAGCTTCAATTAATTTGTGATTGATTTAACACTTAAGAACAATGGAGAGGCAGAGCTTTATTAGCATTTATTTAATTATTTAGGAGCTTTCCTTGAAAGTAAAATATTCACAGGTCAGCCAAAGCACGCTTGAACAAAGCCCTGATGGCCATTAATAAAGAACAGGAAGAGCATGATGGGTAGCTGCTGGCTTTCAAGACACTAGGGGTCACCAAGTTCACAACTTCAAGTGAGGAAAATCAAAAGAACACAGGGTTAAATTCTGTCCTTGGCAATGTGCACACAGCACCTCATAACTTCAATGGAACCTTACATGTGCATTCGAGGGCAGAGTTTACCCTTTAGGTATGGAGCCACAGTTGGCGAATCTCCTCTTCATCATACATAAATTGGAATTCATCATGTCGAGGCAAAGTCCTTTTGTTGTTATTGTTTTTAAAAGTTCCGTACAATTAAAACTGTATATAGCCTGTGGACAATATTGAGCAATGATCCCCTAAAAATTTTAACTGAAATAAACTTAAAAGGGAGGAGTCTATTTGACAGACTGGCCTCCAGTCCTGACCTGATATTGCTGCCTCCTGGGCCTTCTTCTTATCTTGTGCCCGAAGGCCAGTTTGAAATATGACTAAAATGCTTTGTAAATGCCTCAGAAACATTTGGTTCAGAATTGAGATCTAACTCCTGCTGAAAAGATGGCTGTCCTACTTTGCAAAATGCTTCAAGCCAGTGAACCAAATCCATGCTACAAGGAGCTGGGAAAGTAGCCCAGGGGCAGTTGGGTGGAGAACAGTATGAGAAGTAACCTTGGGTGAGAGTGTACAAAAGTGAAAAAGCAGTTTTCCTCTAACCTATCAGATAGTATGCTGATGCAAAATTAACCAACCCAATCATACGTTGTACACAGCAGCAGCAAAGGATACACAGTGCTGGCAGTTTCTCCTCTGCCAGCACAAAAATACCCTTGTGTTCTTGCAGCATGAGCAACTCTCCTATAGGCCAAGAGTAGCCATAGCTAAGCCAAAAATAATAGCTGCTATGGAGGGAATGAGAAAGATGTAGAGATAGACAGAGACCAAAAATGAATATTAAAACACTTGGGATTTTTTTAAAAAAAAAAACACGTGGAATCAATCCTGAACCCTTTTTTTCCCACTTCAGCTTCTGCTTTGTTGAAATTAAGCCCATTTCTTGAAAACTGCATTATTTTGTTCCCTCATACTGATACCCCTGACAAAATTTGTATGTCATTGCATCAACACTATATTCTGCTAAAATATGCATGTGCATTTATAAACACTGCACATAAAAACTGTAAGTGCCCATGGACAATTTAAACTGACAAAATCAACGGAGTTTTCAGGAGAACTAAAACCCTTTACAACTATATTAAGAAATGAAACGAAAGAGGGCAAATTCCTAAAATGAAGCATTAGGCTATATTAGCGACAATGCTCAGGACAGGTACTCAGTGTCATGGATAGCCATCGTGCGATCCTATGATGCCTTACAACATTCATGCTGTCCTGACTTAAGAACTTAAAAGCTTCCATTGCACATGACAGCCCTTGCTCAGCAGTCCTGAAAAATATAGATTGCTGAGTTTTTGGAGGTCACACTGTCCCTGTCTGAAGAAGCTGATCTTGCCTGATGGAATTGTTTATGCCAATGAACTCACAATACTAGTCTAGCATGTTGCTCTGTGAAGCTTCATGGAAAGTTTCATAAAGTTTAAAGAAGAAGAAGAAGAAGAGGAGGAGGAGGAGGAGGAGTTTGGATTTATATCCCCCCTTTCTCTCCTGCAGGAGACTCAAAGGGGCTTACAATCTCCTTGCCCTTCCCCCCTCACAACAAACACCCTCTGAGGTAGGTGGGGCTGAGAGAGCTCCGAGAAGCTGTGACTAGCCCAGGGGTAGGGAACCTGCGGCTCTCCAGATGTTCAGGAACTACAATTCCCATCAGCCTCTGTCAGCATGGCCAATTGGCCATGCTGGTAGGGGCTGATGGGAATTGTAGTTCCTGAACATCTGGAGAGCCGCAGGTTCCCTACCCCTGGACTAGCCCAAGGTCACCCAGCTGGCGTGTGTGGGAGTGTACAGGCTAATCTGAATTCCCCAGATAAGCCTCCACAGCTCAGGTGGCAGAGCAGGGAATCAAACCCGGTTCCTCCAGATTAGATACATGAGCTCTTAACCTCCTACGCCACTGCTGCTAAAGGGAAGGAATCAACTTTGTAGGAGAGGTGATCCTGAAATGATGGCAAAGGGACTGCTTTTTTAAAAAAAATCATGCTTGTTCCCTCATTTTTAACCTGCTGCCAAATCTTGTATATACATTTATTTATAACAAAAGACACAAAAAGGATGCTGTGCTTTGAATCCTCTTTTTTATTCTCTAGGAAAATAATTCCAATTATGAATTCTCCTTCTTTTCTGGTGAACTAAAGGATAGCAACTAAGGTACCGTAATTGCATAGTAGAATGGCTTCCAAGATCCTGGTCTGTCTACTCACCCCCAAAGAGACATTTGTGACATTAGTCTATATATGTTTACTATACTTGCACATGTGAGTTTGTTTCATGCCTTAATTTTGTCATAACTCTATAAGGGATTGTATAGGCTTAGTTTTGTATAGGCTTGTCTCATTTTTTTTAAAAAAACATCACAATTGTATTATCCTATTATGACCCATAGGTTTCAACAGAAAACACCGCTCTTTTCTTGGGTCTGACCTTCAAAGATATCCATTCAAATTGGACAATCTGAGAAGGAATTTAGCATTTCCTGAGAATACTTACTTAGTTCTGCCTGTGCAACTGGGCACATTCGGCAACAAATGTTCTCCAATGATTTTGGTAAGCTGCGATGAGTTCAACTATGTCCCATTAGATTCAAACCTTGTTTAGGTCTTCTTTGAAGGTCGGACACATGGTCTACCTCATTTTTACTTTCCTGCAGATGGTACCCATTGTATCATGGTCTTAGGGTGATGGTGACCTGGTAGGCGTAGGATGTGCCTAGCAAGATGCAATATACCACCTCTGCACCTCCGTATACCACCTCTGCACAGAATTTCCTCATTTGTAATGTGGTCACAGTAAGTGACTCCAAGAATCTTCTAAAGGCACCACTGTTGGAATACATTCAGCTTTTGGACTATTCTTGAAGTGGTCTTCCATGTTTCACAGGTGTAAACTGCAGTTGCTACGATGTTGGTGCTGGAGAGTAGTATTTTCATCCTGGTATTGATGATAGATGTTGACCAGATTTGGCACATCCTCTGGAATGCTGCTGACGCTTTGCCAATTCTACAATTCACATTGGCTTCGACATCTCCATCACAGGCCAGTGTGCTAGTTCTTCAATAAGTTGTTGGCTGACCAAATGTTCATGAGTACATTTCCAATCTGCCTAACCTTTGTCTTGTCACCACTGATCCTGAGACCAATCTTCTCAACCTCGATTTCCAGGTTAGCAGTCATGTTCTGGAGGCATTCCTTGGTGTCAACCAGCAGGGCGATGTCATTGGTGAAGTCCAGGTCAGTGAGCCAAGATTGATCTTTCCACTAAATGCCAATGTTCGTTCCATTCATCACTTTCTTCATGACAAAGTCCACAACGAGAAGGAACAAAAATGGTGAAAGGGTTCAACCTTGTCTTACTCAATGTTTTTTTTAAAAAATGGTGCCATTCAGGGGCATAGCTGGGCCATACTGCGCCTGGTGTACACTCTCCGTTTTCCACCACCACCACTACTCTGTGCCTCCCCCCACAAACACACTTACTGTAGTTCAGCATGAAACTGGAGGGTGGAAAAAGCAGCCTGTTCACTTGAAGCTGAAAACGGCCTGGTGGGAACTACACTTCCCAGGAGACCTTGGGCTCCTCAGAGTTGGCTGAGGTAGGAAGGGATGCCACTGTCTTCCAAACCGCTTGGTCCACCATATGTCATTCTGGCAACAGTAGTATGAGGAAGAGGTAGACTGACAATGCAAGGGCCTGTTTGGAAGACAATGGCATCTCTACCCACTTAGTGTGTGTGTGTGTGTGTGTGTGTGTGTGTGTGTGTGTGTGTGTGTGTGTGTGTGTGTGTGTGTGTGTGTGTGTGTGTGTGTGTATCATGATGTCATTGACCCCACAGGATGGTGTCATTTAGAACAAGGAAAGCAAGGTATCCGGGCAGGTAGCAGAAGCAGGATCTTGAGACAGATTTACTTGAATGAGGAATAATGCTTGGAAAGTGGCAAGAAAGCTCTTAGCCACTACACGGTGCTGGAGGAATGCAGTGGGAGGGCTGCAAAAAAATGCCTGCCACCACTGGGTAAGCAGCAGAAGACTCCCCTGTTACCCCACCATGAAATAACCGTAGCCCACTCTTGGTATTAACAAGCCCTCTGTGAACTGACACCCCTTGTAAGGTCAATGACATCACACACACACACACACACACACACACACACATAACCTTATACCTGAACAAATCTGTCTTCAAAGTTCATCTAGTAGCGATTTGCCAGCTGAAATTGATCTCACTGACTAAAGTTCTGCTGATTAATTCCTACTGATTAAACTAATTGAAATGTGCACTCCTAGACTGTATAAAGCTGAAGGTTGAGGTTCATTGACTGGAAAAATCTGCTTTCCACATTAGATCAATCATATCATTGTACTTTTTAGATGACATCCCAAAGCGTAATGTGTATTACATTTTGCATTCATGTTTGATCATTTTCTAGAGTTTGAAAAGCATTGGCAAAGAGGAAGGTAATAGGTTTGGACTCAAAGTCCTCACATAGCAAAGCAGCATAAAAATTGCCGGTTGAAATGTTTTAACCTGCCAAGGTTGAACAAGAAGCGGTTAAGAGGGGATTTGGTTAAGCACAGAGAAGGAAATCTTCAGAGATACCAATCACAACCGCTGATAATTCTGTTTTCCCCCCTGACACAGATAATGGGATAAGTGGCCATGCACAGAAATCACAGAAAAGAGAAATTCTGAAGAGATAAATTGCACTTTACAATGCCAGCATTTGGACCATTTTCTACTGAGGTTTCTGCTGGCAGTAGCCAGGACTACAATGTTCAGAGACTCTGTTCCTCAAATAGATACAATTCCCTTGTTCAAGAAAAAGGCTGCTGTGACAGTTACAATGGAATTCGCACAATTAATACTTCACATTGCCATTCCATATTAATGTTCACATCGGTTATTAAAAACGTCATTGTGATCTGTTAATTCCTTGACTTCCTAATGCCGAGACCCCTTAATACAGTTCCTTGTGTTGTGGTGACCCCCAACCCTAACATTTATCCATTTTTCAGATGGAGAACACTGATGTAGAGAGTCTTAGGTGACCCCTGTGAAAGGTCGTTCGACCCCCAAAGGGGTCGCGACACACAGGTTGAGAACCGCTGATCTTGAGGGAAGCATGATGCCCCTCCATTGCATGACAGCCAAGTGATCATGTGGTCTCTTAGCTATTTGGCAGATGAATCAGCTACATGGAGCAGTAGTCAGAAATGTGCATCAATAGCATGAACAACCTTCATTCTTAAACTTTAAGTTATATCCACATGAGGGAATCGGCTAGGAAGCATAAAGCCAGAGGTGAGAGGATTTTGCCTCTCACTGTCATTTTCACAACGGGAAACAACCACCACTGAGCTGCTATGTGCTCCATTAGAGAAAAGTAACTGTGCAGTACCTGCATTTTCCCAAATTAGAATATCTTTTAATTAGAAAGATGGAATGAAGGGGAAAAAACTTGACAGCACAATCCAGGGGGCTCTGGTGGTCGGGGACAGCACAGCTCCTGCACCACCTCCAGTGGGCTTACAGGCAGTGTGGGGAGGCAACAAAAACCCTGAAACTCTCAGTCATCTGAAAGCCATCCATGAGGCAAAATAGACTTAAATAAGTCAGAGGCCTGTGCCAGGGGCATTCCTGGCTTAAAGCCTATTGGATGCTGCCTAAAGTCTGCTCCACCCCCAAGAATGCCCCTAGCCCGCCCTCCTCTGCACCAGCAGGCAGGTTTAGGCAGCAGACCTTTCTGTGTCAGGCACTTCAGAGCTCTGTGGCACACACTCACCTCCCTGTTTGTCCTCCCCACTCACATAAGTGCCATAAGTGGGGTAGGCAAATGTGCCAGCGTGGCCCATGTTGATTCCTAACCCCCTCCCCCCGCAGTCTGGATTGGATAGTAAATAGCCTGCTACCTGTCTGTATTCAAATGAGAGCAACACATTTGCACATTTCAGACTCTACAGTCTTAACACTCAAACTGCATGCAGGGAGATCATGCTACAAGCAATCTCCCTGATGCATGTGATCAACATTTTCTGTGAATATTTTTCAGCTCTGGTGCATGTGATTGGAAACCAAGATTTGTTCAGAGCACACATTTACATGTACCAAAGCTGGAGAATAATCTGATTGTCTTATTCACACCAAAAATTGCAGCCATACATATTGGAAGGGACACTTGTAATGCAGAGGCAGAGCAAGGGGAAACTGCACCCAGAGCGCACGTGCATCCTGTGCCTGTGCTGCGGTGCTGCCCGTCCCATACTGGAATGCTCCTGGAATGCCCCAGTATGCCCCCTACGTGGCCCGGCCACGCCTCCACCGCGGCTCCACCTGGGGTGTCGCGCCCCCTGCCCCATTGACGCTATGCCACTGTTGTAATGTGATTTTTCCTTAAGTGTAGTTTGAGTGCCAAAACTGTAATGACTGAAAAAGGCTACAGTGACAGTTTAAAATCTCTCCCCTCCATATTAAATTAAAAAAAAAAAACCTGCGGGAGATCTTTTTCCTAGAGCTCACTGTGTTACATCTAGCTTTGCCTTAAGGCAAAAAAGATTTGCAACCAATGATAAATTCCTGACAAAGTTATATATATGATATCTGTGTCTCCATTCATGGGTTCCTTCACATTTTACATGTATCTTTAAAACACCTTGTACCCCCTGAAGAGATGGTGGCAGAGGAGGTGCTAGGAAAAGCCCATTAAGATGATTAGCAATCTAGCAATAAATGCACTTCAAGATTTGATTTGTTCCACTCTGAAGGGGTGCTTATGACGGCGAAAAAGCAACAACCTGTGACAATGTTCTTACTAGTCACATCAGATGATTCCTGGTCTTTCAATTAATCATCTTAACTGATTAATCCATTGATCGATAAATACATCCCATCATAAAAAACCTGAAAGTGACTTATTGAAAGTCTTCAAGGAAGAAATTTGTTTCTCTTAAGTATTGATCAATTTATCCTTTATTTTCTTTGAAAACTGCCTGTCGCTAGAAAGGCTATTAATTTACTCCTATATACAAATATTTCATTCAATTGCTTCATTTATAGCCATTTATAGGCTGAGACATCCAATAAACAACGCAATGGGATGAAGACTGCGAAAAAATGAGCAACAATTCAAAAACCGTATCAGCATGGAATCATAAAAGCAGAAGACAAAGCAGGAAGAACGTGATATTACATACAATAAACAGCAGAATAAACTACTGTTCAGTTACCTTCCTAAAAACACCTTCCTGAACCATTAGATTATATTACAGCCCTATTCCCTTTGAAAAACACCCTCTTGATCAATTCTGTTTCGCACAATCTGCAGAGTGGAAGAAGTGTGCGAGCCTTTCCTGACCTTCTCAGGCAGGTCATTCCACAAAGTGGGAACCACAACACAGAACACTCATGTACCCTCTTGCTCTCATGCACCGGTGTCAAAACATCTTCAAAATTAAGCAGGATTAAGGGTCATCAATATTATGCATGATTTGAAAGGTATATTCCTGCCAATTTCAGCCAAGCATTGTCAGTTCCCATTGACTTTTCTCCCCTCATTGTTAGAAAGAAATAGTGTCAGCCTGAAAAGGCCAATTACCATCTAGCTTTGGACATAAGCTAGAAAGGGGGGGGGGGATGCAAGTTTTCTTGTCATTAATTCTGCCCAAGGAGAATGAAGCTGGTTGGGGGGGGGGGGGTGCTTCTAGAATAACAGACCTTTCAGTTCGCTGATTTTTTTACTTGCTAGCATCCTTATTGACTAATCAGACAGATAAATTTCAATAGGTGATCAAAATTTTCAGTTGATTGATCTTACCAATTAATTGCTTAAAAATTAAAAGACCTAATTTTATCCCGGGGGAAAAATAATCATATAAACAATACCAAGGTCATTAACTTTTGGACTGAATCCACATTTCCAAAAAGAAATGTACAGGTTACTGGTGAATGATCCAAAGTGGCTAGTAAGAACATGTGTGGCTAACATTCCCCAGAATTCTTTATTCATGTAAAACAGGTTCTGGTATTAAGGATGGGATTCATATAATCCAATACAAAAAAAAATATCACAGAATACCTTGCTGATATTTTGGGGGCAATAAAAAGCAGTAATAAAAGGCAGCAATAAAAGGCAGCAATAAAAGGGAGTCAAATGAGAGGATCCTGAGGAATGTCAGTTTTTTCAGCATTTTTGGTCCACTTTGGCTTGCCTCTTTTTAAAACCAATCCCCACTCCCCCTGGTCAATTGCATGTTGGACCTAATCAGGGCTCGGCCTGGCCAGGTCTAGCATTCAACTGCTGTTTCCTGCCTAATCATCAAATGTAGTACAGATAGGACGGGGCACAGGTTGTCCAGCATTCTTTGTTCATGTAAAGCGGGTACTGGTATTACGGATGGGATTAATATTATCTGATAAGAGAGAAAAAAATAAAACAGAATACCTAGTCAGTATTTGGGTGGCGGGGGGGGGGGGGTTCCTCCCTCCAAAAGGCAGCAATATAAAGGTGTCAAATAAGTGGATCCCTAAAAATGGCATTTTTGTCACTTCAGTCTGCCCCCCCCCCCCCGCAACCCTCTCCCACTGTCAGTTGCAAGTTGGATCTAGTCAAGGTTTGACTTTGCTGGGTCCAGCATTTAACTGCTGTTCCCTGCCCCCAGTTGCCACATGGAGTACAGGCGGAGTTTGAGACGGGGCTAGCCCTGGTTGGCTCCTGCTTTAAACTTCAAGTTTCTAGCCCGCAGTTTAAAGGTGGACACAGCCAGGGCAAACCTAGTGTGGAATTGTAGACTCAGCCTACCTGGATCTGGCTATGTAGTGTTGATTCCGCCCCTGAAGTTCCACCTCCAAGGTCAAATGGAGCTTTAGGGGTGGAGCTAGCAGTATAAAGATGGAACTAGCGAGGCCAAGCCTGCAACTGAATGGTGGGATTGGCCTGGCTGAGCCCAGCATTCAACTCTGTCTTCCTCCAAGCTCCATGTGGAGTTTGGAAGCAGCTCTATTGTTTGGGTTTAATAACCCAAATTTGGAAAATCCAACAAGCTGATATGGAATATTGATTTTTTGCAGGTTTTTCAAAAATGTCAGGGTTTATTAAACCTGAACCCCAAAATGCAATAAATTTATTTTTGCCCACCCCTAGCTGGCATTGTTATAACAAGTCCATAGTAACAACTCATTGAATCTTTGTTGTTCATTCAAGCCTCCATAACAACTTATTCCTGTAGAGCTCGCTTCATCCTCCAAACTCTGCTCTCCCCGGGTGCTACCTCCAGATCTGTAGCTGGCAATCCTACATCACATACATTTCCTGTGAATGAAGGAAGAACATGAGATCAATGTTAATTAGTTTTGCCATACAACTGTGGAGGGCAGGGTATTCCCTGCCTCAGCCTCCACTATTGAATAGCCAGCCAACAAGAAAACTTATTGGTGGGGGAAGGCCTAGGCTAGTGAGATCACTATGTTTTACACCCCCCCCCCTTCTTTTCTGGTTGATAGGAGGGACCTGGCAATCTTCATTGTAATTGTACAGAGCAGGTCTTCATAAATTGTATACAGATAATTGTTTGCAGTAGGCCAAGTTGAATACCATGCTGCATCAGCCCAGAGTTTACTGAGCATTTGACAACTTGGAGATATTTAAGCTCCTCACACATCCCCAAACTGACAAATTAGGTGCACTCAGTATGCTACATCACAAGTTGTGACAACCTGCGGTAGATATATAATATTTACTTTGTACTCTCTGACAAAATTTCAAAGGGGAAAAAAGTACCCTTACTTTGGTTTAGGTTTCTGTCTCACTCTTCCATGAAGTGGATGAGAATGGAATAACTGTGTGTTTCTACCTTCCCCTCAGAAAGGCACAAAACAGCAAATCTCTGTCCAGGGTATGCAAGTCTCAGATGCATAATCAGTGATAAGCAAAAAACCTAAAATCTCTAGAAGTCTCCCTTTTTACTGTTCCTCCTCCCCCACCTTGCACACACTACCTTTTTTGGATGTTGCCATGGAAACTAAATCTAGTTTCCATTCTCTCTGCTGCTGTCATGTCCTCGCTCAGGAGCAGAAAGAGAGACATTGATCAGTGATGCAATGAGACAGCTCCTCAAGAGCCACCGAGGCCTGCAGTTGGGTGTGCTATCTCCAGGGCACCAAGCAACAAGCCACTTTCTGAACAGACGGAAGATTGGCCAATATTGCCCTCATACTGCAGCTTTAGCTCAATTAAAACAAGTCAGGAGTAGTCTTCCTGGAAACATTTGATTACTGTATCCTACAATCAGTGCATACAACACGGAGTTTTCCTGAATGCCTGTATGTCCCTGTAGTTGCTCCTGACTCATGAGTAATTCTCAGGGTCATGGGACCAAAAGGGAGGAACAACTGTGTTCCAGCTCACCAACATGAATATTTGTACTCTGGACAGATTAACTCCAAGAATGATATTTCTGGGAGTTAGACTACTCTTTGGTGTCCTCCGTTGAATGTATGGTTCCATACCTTTCACTATGCCCATGGGTCAGCTTGTGCGAAGCTTGGAGTTTATTTTAAATTCTGAGTATACATAGGTCGTCTTTTCCTTGGTACCAAGCTGGTCCCCACACACCATAGATATAGCCAGTAATGGGATTCAAATAATTTAACAACCGGCTCCAGTGGTGGGATTAAAATAATTTAACAACTGGTTGTTTACAAACACCATTTTAACAACCGGTTCTGCCGAAATGGTGAGAACTTGCTGAATCCCACCACTGGATATAGCCATCATTTTTTCCCCTTATCCTCCCTGTCCCATTTTCCTTCTTCCTCTTTTTCTTCCTGAAATGACCAAGATGGTTGTCTTGCCATAGATGGATGTTGTGATTAGAGAAGGAGCAGTGAGACCAGTTGTGACTGTATCCTTCCACCTGACAGTAGGTTGTAAATGAAACTAGAAGGTTCCCTTGGTCAACCAATCAGTCTGGTTGTTTCTTTGCCCATCTGGTTTTCCCAGGCAGAGGAATAATGGGGAAAGAATTAGCAAAGTCTAAACCTGCTCACAACACAGATCTGTCCTGTTAATTATAAATGCCCCTCTATGGCATTCTACTCGACTAGGGTCCCTTTGTTCTCCAAGTTCCACCCCCAAATCTTCCAGAATTTTCCAACATGGATCTGGCAACACCCTTTGACAATGTTCTTTACTAGTGACATCAGGTGATTCCTGATCTTTCAAATAATCATCTTAATGCATTAACCCATTGATCAATAAATGCATCACTCACATCATGAAAAAAAATAATTCAAAGTGACTTCTTGAGGCTTTGCAAGGAAGAGATTAGTTTCTCTTAAGTTCTGACCAATTTATTATTTATTTTCTTTAAAAGCTACTTGTCACTAAAAGCTACTTGTCACCATTTGTTTAGTCCTATATACAAATATTTTATTTAATTGCTTCATATAGCCTGCCTTGCTCACCAAAACACAGCTTAAAACTATGCAGTCAAATAGGCTGAGATATCCAATAAATGATGCAATGGAATGAGGACTGCAAGAATAAGCAACAAATCAAAACAGTATCCGAAATGATGTATCATAAAGAAATGCAGAACGTGGAATCACAAAAGCAGAAGATAAAGCAGGAAGAGCATGATGTTACATACAATAAACAGTGGAATAAACTACAGTTTGGTTCTCTTCATAAGAAACACCTTCCTGAACCATTAGATTATACTGCAGCCCATTCCCTTCAAAAAACACCCTCTTGAAGAATTCGGTTTTACACCATCTGCAGAGTGGAAGAAGTGTGCAAGCCTTCCTGACCTTCTCAGGCAGGCCATTCCCCAAAGTGGGGGCCACAACAGAGAACACTCGTGTACCCTCTTGTTCTCATGCACTGGTGCCAAAACATCTTCGAAATTAAGCAGGATTAAGGGTCATCAATTTGATGCAAGATTTGAAAGGCATATTCCTGCAAAATTCAGCCCAGCATCGTCAGTTCCCGTTGACTCCCCCCCGCCTTCATTTTTAGAAAAAAATAGTGTCAACCTGAAAAGGCCAATTACCATCTAGCTTTAGATATAACTAAAAAGGTAAAAAAAAAACCTGCAAGTTTTCTTGTCATTAATTCTGAAGAGAAGGAAGCTGGTCTGTTTTTTTTCCCCTGCTTCTAGAATAGCAGACCTTTCAGGTCGCTGATTTTTTACTTGCTAGCATCCTTATTGACTAATCAGACAGAGAAATTTCAATAATCAAATATTTCAGTTGATTAACCTCACCGATTAATTGCTTAAAACTTAGAAGTCCCCAATTTATCCCAGGAAGAAAATAATCATAGAAGAAACCTTTGGGCTGAGTTCACATTCACAAAAAGAAATGAACAGGTTACTAGGTGAATAATCCAAAGTAGCTAGTGAGAACATGCGTAGCTAAAAGTCCTCAGAATTCTTTGCTCACGTAAAGCAGATTAGGGATGGGAATTGTATACCACAATAAGAAAAAAAATCCCAGAATATTTTGTCAGTAAGACAAGGTTGAACCCTTTCTCCCCACAAAAAGGCACCAATAAAAGGGAGCCTTATTGGATCCCACTGGTGTCAAGGGGAAAGGTGCTCTAGCAACCCTATGGTGTTGCTGTGAGGCTAAATGGAGGAAGAAAGAACAATGTTATGAGTTGTCCTGATTCCCCACTGTGGGAAAAGGTAAAGTTTTAAAAGGTGGTTAAAATTTTGAGATGAAAAACTTCAAAGGGAAATTCAGATCCACGTTTTAAAATGTGAACTTTTTAACTTCTACGTTTAAACTTATATAGACTTTCGATGCTGACCTCTATCAATTTATCAAGCTCTAAATCTGAAATATCCTAAGTTGCCAGCTATCAAATGCTAACTACTACTGGATTTTCTTTTCTGAAACATTATCAGATGCTACATACCCTTGCCTGTTCTTTATCAAATACTGTAAGATTTTTTTTAAAAAATGCTATGACCATCAAGTATGAAATACTATCTAATTTTAAAGTATATATTTGTAAAATTTTAAATCTTATTTAATTCATTTATATTTTGCCTTTCTTCCCAATGGAAGAAGAAGAAGAAGAAGAGTTTGGATTTATATCCCCCCTTTCTCTCCTGCAGGAGACTCAAAGGGGCTTACAATCTCCTTGCCCTCCCCCCCTCACAACAAACACCCTGTGAGGTAGGTGGGGCTGAGAGAGCTCAGAGAAGCTGTGACTCGCCCAAGGTCACCCAGCTGGCATGTGTGGGAGTGTACAGGCTAATCTGAATTCCCCAGATAAGCCTCCACAGCTCAGGCAGCAGAGCGGGGAATCAAACCTGGTTCCTCCATATTAGATACATGAGCTCTTAACCTCCTACGCCTCTCTTCCATTCTGCATTCAGAAAACCGCTCTCTTGGGTAGGTTAGGCTGTCAGAATATAACTGGGCTCAAGTCACTCAGCAAACTTCTATGGAACAAGTGAGGATTCAGTCCTGGATTTCTCAGATACGAGTCTGACACTTTTAACCGCTACACCATACTGACTCTCCACATATTGCAAGCCATCTATTACATATTGCCAAATATGTGAATGCTGGTGGTTTCTAAATTGTCTCAAAGTATATCAAGGGTATCTCAAAGAGAAGAACAGCTGAAAGACACCTGGCAAAGCATAATTGATCCTCTTCCAGAAAGCACAGCTGCAGTGAGACTCCAGGTGCTTTCTAATACACCACTCTCAGTGGGTGACCTGAAGTGAGGTCTGTAAGCATCTTGTGTGAAGAGCATTCCTCATATTTACCTGCACTATGCAGGTCTTCTCAGTGGGCGATTTGAGGTAAGGTCTGACAGCACCTTGTGTGAAGAGCATGTGGTCTCTAAAACATGTCTCATATTTTCCTGCTGGGAGTTTATGATATACATGCTGGCAGATATCAGAATATCCATACCCTCAGAGAAGATCTGATACCAGAATTCACCAGGGAGAATTTGGCAATGTAACTCTGTGAGAGGTCCTCTGAGTACACATGCCTTACATCACTTGTGAAAGCTGTCTGCTCATTTATATCACTGCTTTTCTGAGAAAAAATTACATAGAATAGAAACATACATATGTTCCAACTGTGTCTGTTTACTCTACCTTCTGGTACTTGTCTTGGGCAAAACATTTTCCCAATTTGCTTTTGGGGAAGATGTTAGAGTTGTCATTGGTTGACTGCACATACAAGCACCACAGCCCTTCATGCTTCAAGCCCCCAGGTTTCTAGAATGTAAAGATCTGAGGAGAAGGGTTGACCCTAATACACAAATACATACATCACAGAAAATTCAGTATAGTTCTTCTCTTCCAACAGCTGCTCACGCTGACAGTAAACTGTGTTGAATGTATGAGTTGCGACCATTCTATTATAGAGACAGCCAGACAGACTGTGAAATTAAGTATTACGATGAACAGTCCTAGGGAAGGGTTATGGTCAGCGGACTAACACAGCCTAGTGCAGACAAACTGCATTGGAGCAAATGACCACAGCATTCAGAAAATAGGGGTGAACTTTCAGCAGTAAGTCATGGGGAAGATCTCGGGGAGTGACATTAAGCATTTGTAGGTATTGGAAATTCACAAATATTTCTCTTCTCTGAAATGCTGGAGGCCATGAAATAAATGCTACAGTAGTAATTTGAGAAAGAAACAGGGCCAATTAACCACTTGAGCAGGTCTCTGGAAAGGCGGCATATCCATTTTCTAAATAAAGAAATACTAAATAAATTAAACTTGCACAGTCCATTCTTGAGATCACTTCATAGATTATGTTTTCCTCATAATTATTTTCTCTGATGTGTGTGGGGTGTGTGTGGAAACCATGCATGCTTGGATATACTCCCAGCTGTGGATGAAGATAATGCATCTGGATAAAAAGACGATGGTTTGATTTTCACAGATGATGTTGTACACCAGTGTCCTCTAAGGTTTTCTGACAGAACTGTTTGGTCCAGTATATAAAAGGCCATGTGCAAAATGACCCTCAGTTAACACAAAATATGTGCATCTTGCTTGCACCTCTGCAGCCAAGCACAAAATGTAAAGTGAGAAGGTCTCTGCCGCTCTTTCCTGAATGCACTGTGAAATTATATCAATCTGTTCTATGTCTCCATTGAGTTCAGTGGAGACACGCTAAAGGATGAATTGGCCCCTTGGAGTGTGGCCTTTGACTGTGGCTTGTGATTTTCTCAACAACCATTGTCACTTCTTTGTCTGTGGGAATTACTCTGTCTCTTTCCCGTCCTCTTTGCCCCGTTAATCAATACTGTCTCTACAGTGCACAGTCATTCCTATACAATGCTGCATCCCTCAGGCATTCTACACTTAATAAAAAGGCACTTTTTTGGCCAAAAGAAAGAAAGAAAGAAAGAAAGAAAGAAAGAAAGAAAGAAAGAAAGAAAGAAAGAAAGAAAGAAAGAAAGAAAGAAAGAAAGAAAGAAAGAAAGAAAGAAAGAAAGAAAGAAAGAAAGAAAGAAAGAAAGAAAGAAAGAAAGAAAGAAAGAAAGTGATGAGACAGACAGAATGGCTTTTTTTGTCTTCTTAAGTCTTGGAGAAATAGCATTGTCACCTGTGAGATATGATTTCAAATGCCAGTGGAGCCTTAAACATAATTAGCCTTTCTAACCAAGTGGCTTTCCCTGTGAGATGAGAGAGCAATTTACAAAATATGCTAGAAGTGCTGTATAAGCAATGATAATAAGCTTGCCTTAACAACAAGGTCTTTGTTCATAGAATTCCAAAAGTTCTTATCCATTTGGGCCTGGCCTTAAATGGCCTTGCTACATACGCACCTGTGCCGTAATACAGTGGGAGGTCCTCACTACCCTCTTCCACTTCAGAGACACATTCCCTGTACAGGAAGCAAATGCTGTTGGATCACTTTCTAATATAGATGGAAATGGAAATGCCCTTCAATGTCTGTAAAGTGCTGTGAAGTTGCAGCCAAAGTCTATTACTCTCTGCTGGGGTTTTCAGGGCAAGTGATTAAGGAGATGTGGTTTGCCCTTGCCTTCTGCTATAGAGTCTTTCTTGGAGGTCTCCCAACCTTGCTTAATTTCTAAGATCTAGAAAGATCAGAGTATATTATAACTACTATTCCACATTTTGGGAAAGCCATTGGGCATTTGAAATGTGAAGTTTTGGTGTAGTCATAACTATAATACCACTGATCTCGCTAACCCTCCCACTTGTTTTTCTCTGGTGTGGATTTTCCATCTCCATCTTCAGCGATGATTTATAACTTGAGTCTGGTAGATTTCCACATACACCAGAGTCCCTGCATAAGCAGAAAAAAAGATCACACTGACTGCTTGTGCTAAATCCCACTTTGTACTTGCACCTGTACAACAAATCACACAAACGCTGCAAATATTGTACAGTATTTCATGCTATTGCTTGTGCAACTGGACCTGTAGAAAGTGAATTGGCATTCCCAACTGCACATTGCTGATCCACTCCTGTACAGTTTGACTGCTTGGACTGCATCAATCCATCCAAGGCTCCCATTAGCTAAGGCCTGAAACCAAGATCGGAAGCACAGTTGCAGATTCCGGTTAAGTGCTTGCCAGTAGAATCAGCGCAGATGCGATATTAAATCCAAGTTAAAGCTGATGTGGGAAAGGAGGAGTAATTTGCATCCTAACCTGTATCTGATCTCTTAACCAGCAGCTTATGTTATAAGGTTACCTGCTATCTACTTAGAGATGATCCCTTTATCTTGAAAAGCTTCAGAGCAGCAAGAAGGATGCGGCCACTTTGCATTTATCTGCTACAGAGCTTGAAATTGGAGGGCCATGATGTCCCACTCTAGTTAACATGATTTTGAAGTACCACATATTGTCATCACCATGATGTGCCAGTAGGGTTGTCAACCTCTCTATGGGACCTGGAGATCTCCTGAAATTACATCTTAAGAGATCGGTTTCCCTGGAGAAAACAGCTACTTTGGAAAGTGGGCTTTATTGCATTATTTCCCACTGACATTCCACCCTTCCCTCAAATCCTGACCTCTGCAGGTTTCAGTGAAACCGTTTTACCCCCCAAATCTCCAGGAATTTCCAAACCGGAAGCAGGCAGCCCTATTGGCTAATATTAAAGGAGATGGGATTTTAAATTAATATTAAAAATTTGTTGGAAATATCTTAAGCAGTTCATGGATAACGGCTAAAGCTTGGCCTAACCCGCCCCGCCCCAAGGTAAAATACACTCAATCTGAATGAACCTGAAGACATTATGTCTCTTTGTATATATAACTACTAACAATTACCTTTCACATAGTGCTCAGTATGAGTTTGCCACACTCCACCTAATACGAGAAATGTTCCTAATTAATTTCTCTGGAGTAGTGCCAGCAGGAACTCAGACTCAGAGGTGACCTTTAATTGTTAAACTAGCACAGAGGAAACCATCTTTTCCATGAACCTCGGGCTCCATCCCAGAGCACTTTGGCAATATGTGAACTACATGTGCAGAACTGATTGGGAGACATTTGACATGTTCAAACAAATCTATGGCTCTACTCATGTTCGCATGGTAAAGATGTCTGTGTCAGTGTCTTCTCATGTTTGTGCATGTGTGTGATCTCCTTCAGAGTACCATCTCTGGAACAAGATATATAGGAAGTACTGGTCCCTGTGGACTTATTGTTGTATATTCTTTACCTATTGAGGTTCGTTTTCTGGAGATGTTTTTAAAACTGAGGAGGAAAAACAAAAGAACACATTGATCTGGAAAAGGGTTAACAACTACGGAAAGAAGAAATGGGAACAGATCATTATTGAGAGAAAAGTGCAAGGAAGGAAGAATGATAAACTTCTAAATGGACTACATCAGAGAGTTTCATAGGGAACTGATTCCCATGGGAAAGTGATTAATAATGTAAAATAAACATGCCAAATTTCTCTGTGTGGGTCTTTCCAATGGAAGTGGCAGAACAGTGGAAGGAAAGATGCCAGTTTTGTGATCTACTTGATCAGTTTTCCCTATGTGATCTACTTGATCAGTTTTCCCTGCAGAGCCTTGGGATAGACCCACAGAAATAATATTTTCCAGTCAAGACAGGAGAATGAGGTAGCCCAATTTAGTTTATGGAGAGGACCGAAGTGCCGCAGGGCAGAAGAGTAAGAAAATGTATATGAGCATGCCTGGAGTAGGAATGCAAACTATGGGCAGAGAGTTGACATTCTCGTCCAGGACAATGCAGAAATTGTGACAAATATAATTAGCTTTCTATATCCTAAATGTTTATTCTGCTCAGGGCACCATGCACCATTCTTCCCTCATTCATTTTACCGTCACCACAACCATGCAAGGTAGCTCAGGCTGACAGGGTGTGACTGGCTTAAAGTCACCCAGAAAGCCTCTTGGCTAAGTGGAAATTCAACCCTGGGTCTCCCAGATTATAGTTCCATACTTTTAATATCTACATCCAGATGGTGATGGGGGGGGGGGGGGGCAGCAGAAGTCGTCAGAAATTGTTTGACCACGAGGGAAGAAGGGGTTCTTTAATAGTCATGATTATGTTAGTTATCTATCCTTTTAGGATGTTCTGATGGAATTGCTTCTGGACAAATATCAAGCACTAATAATTCCCCCTCCCTTTTTTTACAGCCCACTAATTATGGAGAGTACAAATAGGAGTCATTGCTGCTGAGCTGCAAAAGGAGAAACCTTCAGTATTGCTGCCCTATGAATTGCACACGTGTGCAGGTATGGCTATCACTGCCCTCTAGTGGACTGTGGTTTAGCTGCTGCTCAACATGGGCTGTTGGATCTATCCATGAGAGAGAGAGAGAGAGAGAGAACAAGGGAAGCTGGGTGCCTTTTTCAGCAAAACAGCTGAGAATTTTTACAACAGCAAACCCCACCTAGCAAATTCTTTTCTGTGTTTAACTGTCACAGCTAATAGAGCAGGAGTTACTGAATAGAATCCCACTTGAGACAGCTAATCATTCGGCAGAAGCAGGTAGGAGGGGGAGAAACACAGTTGCAAAGCCGTGCATTTGTAAGCTGCACAGTTAAAGGGAATCCAAGTTAACCTGTTGACTAAAGTGTAATCTTAGCATCATACAGCAAGATACTTATTGGCAAAGGTGGTCCTTCTAATGCACACTCTCTGGTTGTTGTGGGTTTTCTGGGCTGTGTGGCCATGGTCTGGTAGATCTTGTTTCTAATGTTTTGCCTGCATCTGTGACTGGCATCTTCAGAGGTGTATCACAGAGAGTGTGTAACAGACTTGTGTGTAACAGACTTCTCTCTGTGATACACCTCTGAAAGACCTGCTCCCTAGGCTCACAAATCTGGCTAAATGTTAGGAACAAGAGATCCACCAGCCACAACAGAAAAAACCACAACAACTCAGTATTTCTTTCAATTAATCTAACTGTAGTAAAGCCCATTCGACAATACATTGCATACTCACTCTCTATTTTCCAAAACGAAAAAGTTGTAACTAGTTACAGAATCACTTCTTTTCTTAAAATAATCCAGATCTTAAAATAACTAGTTCAGAGGATCATTGTCCAACATAACACCCCTTTCATCCATAGGGTGTCATGCTGTATTGAAAGGGAGTTGTTTTCATCCAATTTTATAACTAGCATACAATGTAAACCTTTCCATAACCTTGCAATATGTGTGGCTGCAATTTCACTTGAATAGGACACCACATGCATTTTCAGCTTTGATACACTCAACATGCTATGTGGCATATTGAAATTGAAAATATGTTGGATGCCCCATTCAGACAAAATGCTGATGACATGTGCTGGGAGGACTGAGGGCAGTGCATCCTCCTGTTGTGTATGATTGGACACTCCAAATGTAATCAATGAAAAGTTTTTATCAGCAAATAGAAAGAGCTTTTTCCGTGTTAAAAAAGATTACAAGTCGCTCAATATGGCAAGCATTTTTCACATATGAGGTAGGTAGACAATCAGCAACCAAAGGAAAGCTATCTTAAGGTTCTAAACTACTTAACTAGAGAACACCCCAAAATACTCCTTTGTTATGTGCCAGACCCCCCCCCCACTCCAATTAGCCTTTAAGGTTAGCTGGCAGGGCTACAAGTAGAGGGCTTCCTTCATCAGAAAGCAGGTTGGTAGATGCAAAGAGCTCGCCGTTGCTGCTGGGGAACAACTTTCTCTAAGAATCCATCAAGCTTTGAATCCATTGGCTTTAAGCAGACTGGTGAAGACAATATAGATGGGTCTTTACCGCTACCTTTAATGGGGATTTTCCAATTTAGTCATAGTTATGTATATTTTGATTTCTGTTTTTTTAATGTTGATACATTTTTGTGATGGTTTTTTACAGTGCAATCTACCTTGGGCGCTCTGCTTGAACTGCAGGCAGGTTGTATATTAAACAAAACCATGAAAAAGAATAATACAATTTTCAGCAATATCACAAAGCCAACTGTAATCTGCACATGATCTGCTGGTCACCCATCTTTTTTCCACTTCACAGATTCCTTGCTCTTGTTTCAGCTCTCCTCCAAGAACTCCTTGTGCCTAAGGACACCAGCCTGCCTTCCATTTCTCCAGCGCAAGGGACAAAAGGTCCACACTATTCATCCAAAACCACAAAAGACATTTCCCAAGAGTTGCTGATCTCACCCTTTAGAGGTGAACAGAGGAAGGAAAGCAAACAGTGTGAGTCCTGGAAAACCTGTTTTCAGACAATAAATCAGCAGCACTTAAGTTGGCATGAAACCACCGTGGGCTTTTGGAGCATGCAAGTGGAAAACCTGTACGCAAAGTTGAAAGAAAAGCTATTAAAAAGGGAAGGAAACCTACAGCTGAGCTAAAGATATCATGGTTAGAAAAGCAGATCAACTAAACCTTCAGAGTTTGCTTTGAAAATTACAGATCTTCATGAGGCCACAGGGTTGGTGTAGCTTTGCTACACCAGGGAGTGTGCATTCATACCTTTACACTGACTTCTCCAAGTTCTGTTTACTTTTAAAAAACTGAAGTAGGATTGTCAAAGAGCTCCTTATCTTACAACTCTATAATTTTAAAAGGTAATGCATTCCTGAATACCTCTGTGATATAGTGCAAAATGTATGTGTACATCAAGTTTCCACAAAAATTAACAATGAATGTTCATTATTATTTTTCTCCATGGCTCCTAAAAATAATTTGTAATTAAAAAATGCAATGGCCAACTATAGCTCTTCTGCTAGTCTGCCACTTGACCACCATTTTAGGAATCAGTATAGGAGTGTGGCTGCACAGAGAGTTGCCTCCCTTGGGGGTCTATAAAATCAAACCCCTTTGTTCAATGTGCTTGAAAAATAGGAGGTCTTTAGATTATAGTGAGAACTGTGTTGTGCGCAACTTTGATGTCATAATTTTTTTAGAAAATAGCTGCCTCAGTTTCTCATGTACATTCTCTATTGAAATTGGCCTTAAACTCTGGAACCACATGGATTTGAATCTGGAAGAAGTGATGTCCTACCCCAAAATAAGCAAACATGTCTTGTCCAGATCTCAAATTGTCACGAAATTTCCTCTATACATGACTGCCTCTCCCACTGTGTTCTACCACAACAGCTTCTCTCTCAGCAAAATTTTTTGACAGTGCTGTTACCAAACTGACACATGGTGGGTTGTGGGAACAATGTCTCTACCCATCCTTCCAACCTTTGGGGTGCTTAACAGTGCCATGCCAAAATGGGGAGCCCATTCTTTGCACTAGCCAGTGTACCTACAAAGACACAGTAAAAGCTTGTCTGGACTTGCCCTTGCTCATATCTGCCTTGCAAAATCTCACACCCTTCAGTACCCCTGCCCAGGAGAGCATTCCCATCTCCAGCCCTGGACTACCTACCCTATGAATACAAAGAACTTGTTAATGTATTTGCCCCAAGTGTTCCTGCCAGTATTGTATTAACTCTTCCTCTGATTAATCTCTCTCTGACAACTAACTTATTTACACTGCCATTGTCTTATGATTGACTCAGCACATGCCCACCTCCGAGAACTCCAAGCTTAGCCCATCAGGCTGAGAACTCAAACCATTAGCTCAACAACTCAACAGTTAAAGTTGATGTCTTTCTCTTGCCCCTCCCCAAAAAAGGCAAGGCTCTCTTTTGTCCTGGAAGATTAAGGTTCACTCTGCATAACCCTGAGGGTCTCCTTTTCCCTGTAAGAAGGGTTTCCTCTCCCAGAAACCAGTGTTCAATATCTCTGGACACCTCTGTCTATTGATATCCCCAACATTTTTATCTTTCTTTTACCAGAGCTAAGAGCAGGTTGCTCAGCTCTGCTCACCAGACCTTTCTCCTCCAAAATCAGGTGACTTTAACCCTTTCTTTTCCAAATTTCCTTCATTTATTCTAAACCAATCCTCTCAACACTCTTCATATCGTAAGACAGTGTACGTGTTTTGATGCGTTGATTATCATGTGCTTGTTTACCCCTATTATCCCTGAATAAATTTGTTAAACTTTATTTTACTCTCCTTGATATACATAAACAATAAAGATCTCAAGCTTGCCTGACCTTTTGCTAAGCCATGTGTCTGCTGTCGTTAATTCCCCACTCGAAAAGGGATAGACTCCCACCATTTCAGATAACAGGGTCACCCTGAAAATGGTTAAGGTAGGCAAATGCTAGTGTGGTACAGTGGTTAAGGTGTGGGACTAGTACCTAGGAAACCTGGATTTGCATCCCACTCATGCAATGGAAGCTTCTAAGTGAGCTTGGGTCAGTCACACACTCTCAGACCTAGAAAATAGATGGGAGACCACCAAGGAATACCAGGATCATGGCTCAGAAGCAGACAATTGCAAACCACCTTTTGTAAGGAATTCCAAAGAGCAGAAATAAAAGGCTTTTGGATATAAGACCGTTTATTCAGACATCTTAGAAAGCACACACACACGACATGACAGGAATGAGACCTCCCGCCCAAACTTCAGGTTATAACGTACTCAATCCCTTCCCCCTCCCTGGGCCATCCAGGCCCATCTCATGGGAACGGAATGCTCATCTTGGACAGCAAGATAAGCCGTCCACCAAGGTTGTTGCCGCCCGGTTCTGGCCCGCCCAGCCCGGCTGGAGGCATTCGATCAAGGAGCCAGCTGGCTGGGAGAGAACCAGAGCAGAACTGCCATCCCTCCCACTCTGCTTCCCCAAAGAAACCTCCCCAGCTTGTCAGGAAAGGCTTTGTGAAAAGCAGAAATGAGGGAGGGGGATCAATATTTTCTGTATATACCCATTGATTATGGCCAGAGGGATAGCCAACCCATGAAACCAGATACTGTAGACGATTAGCTTGGAGGCGGGAGTCAGAATAGCATCTATTTCAAAATGCTTGTGGCCATCAATTATAACTGGCGGGGGGTGGCTCGGAGTGTAGGTACTTGAGCATCTGAAGCAAGAGCCTCCTTAGGCAAGCCTGGAATGAAAGACAAATTGAATGTTACTTAATAGGTTAGGCAGTTCCAAGCGAGCAGTAACATCATTGATCACCTTTAATAATCGAAAGGGCCCACAGAATTTCTTGCCAAGTTTTGAATATTGTACACGTCTCTAAGGTTTTTAGTGGACAAATGACCCATTGCGCTAATACGCCATAAAGGGAAGTCTGGCGGACGCTTGTCTGCCTGAACTTTGTGATTCTTGGGCCTGCTGTAAGGAGTAGACTGCCTGTTTTCCAACCCCTCTCGGCTAAAGCGAAGAAATCCGGTGTTTGAATTCTGGAGGCTGCAGTACCTCTACGCAGGCAGGCTGGGAACAGCGATTGGAAAAGACCGACCAGAAACAGTATCTTTCGAATGGGTTTTTGCGTGCTACTATGAATGGCATTGTTATACGCTTATACTCTCTGCAAAGAGGTAAATGGCACCAATTGTCCTGATGATAGTTAATTATAACCGCGTGAAAATACTGTTTCAACGTTCTGTTAGATCCCGTTCTGATTGGCCCGTCACTTTGAGCGTGGTGAAGTGGCGACACGCTAGGGTGGTTCCCAACAGCTCCAGATACCTTCCAAAGGCACGAGATATGGGTGCCAGGGACCAGCGATTGGGATACCACCTTACGGAGAGAATGGGTGTAGGCGATAGGTATGTTTGGACCAGAAGCTTAACCGGGCCAGTTTGGAGTGCTGATGGGATGGTGGTGCAAGAATAAAAAAAATGCGCCTGTTTAGAAAAAAAGATCCACACCACCACCCATAAAACAGTGTTCCCGTGGCTTTCCGACAAATGCGGTTTATAAAATCCCATGAAAATGACCTGCCAGGAAGTCGAATGCAGCTGGGGAGGGTTTAATAGCCCATAAACTTTCCGGTATCGACTTGGCTTCGCACAGGCGGAACACCAGCTGATATCACGTTTCAATGTCTTTCGCATGGAAAGCCACAGAACTGTTCGTGAGGGCCAGATGCAGCGTTTTTCAAAAACCAAGTGCCAACAGATGGGCATCATTGACCTGTTCGAGGACCTGCCTCGGAGAGGAGGAGGGGCGTGCCAACATCCACCCATTTCCAAACACCATCCTCAAAAGCAGTTGTGAATCTCAGCTACTCCGCATACGACAGTTCCGGGCCCACGCCTCCTTGAATCCCTGGAGGGAAGGAGGAAACGATATTCAGGATGGTGGGAGGGGAGAACGCCCGTAGATTTGTGATGCGGGTGACAGCTATTCCCAACTGGCGTGGGAGAGAAAACGGTGCGTGGGATATCCGTAGCGATGTTCCCCCCCCTCCCGGGGGGCCCAGACAGCATCAGCCAGTTTGTTGCTTTGGAAGAAATGGACAGTGAAGAGAACCTGGAAAAATGCATTGCTTATGATTGTTTAGCAGGAACATTTTTTGAGTGGTGTGGACAAAGCAGCCAGATTTTTTGTGATCACAATGGCCAAACCTGGAAGGGGTGTTTGGCTCCTTCTAGCCAGTGGCGTAAACGCTCAATCTGGCTTTGATAGCCCGTGATCTTATTATCCCCACAGTATCCAATGTTAGTTCAGCCCCAAGAAACTTTTGGACAAGTATTAAGCTGCGGTACCAATTTGTTATCTTTATTCATTTTCTGCAAGGAGACAGCGCCTGGCGTTATCGAAGCATCCACATATGCGATGAAAGGAAGATCTGGGTCTGGGTGTCTTAAAATTGGTTCTGCCTTAGTAAAAGCTGTTTTTAGCTGCTGGAATGCTGATTGGCATTCTTGAAGGACCAGAGAGAAAGGGAGTTCGGGTTTAGAAGCCTGCGGAGTCTTTGCCTTTAGTGCATTATAGGAGATGGGTGGCCGGTAAGGCAATTTCAGCAAACGAGGGAATAAAGTCCGCGATAGAAATTGGCAAAGCCGAGGAAGGATTGCAGTTCCTTCCCTGTTGGTGGGGGGCAGGCCATTCAATTACTACTGACTATTTTTGCTGGGTCCATTTCCAAGCCCTCTCATGAGAGTGCGATACCCCAGATAGTCAATGGAGGGCGATAGAGCAGCATTTTGACAACTTGACAAGAGAGGAGTTGTCTGGTGGCGTTGTAAAGACTTCTCGGTACTAGTTTCTCGTAACCATCAATGTTTTGTGAGAGTAAATTATTACATCATCTAAATATCGACCACCCCTTTGTATAACAGATCTTGTAAAACTTAGTTGATACAGGGGCCATGAGGCTCCGGGGGGCTCCAACTAATCAGAATGGCATTGTTATTAAGTATTCATATTATTCCAAACTTTGTATTGAAAAGCTGTCAAGTGTTCTTAGCCTTCCTTATCTGGGACTCATAATAAAGCCTCTCTTAAGTCCAATTTGGTAAAGATCCAGAGTCCCTTTTGCCCAATGCATCCAAAGAGGAGTCTTGAGTGGGGAGCCGAGGATACTTGTTGAATCACGGACTTACAACATTCAATCCATTGGTAATCAGTACAAAGTCTTAACGAACCGTCCTTTTTCTTAACAAAATAGAACAGAGGCGGCATGGGTATGTCATTGTGTTCGTCATTGCATGAATCTTGAGCCAAGTTTTTTTCTATCTAAGAGAAGTAGGACAACCTTCTCCTCGGTGGGACTCATCGCGATAGATTCTACCTTTAGGTAACTGAGCTCGGGTTGCAGTAAAATTTTGCAGTCCAGTATTATCCTATGGGGGGGGCAATTGGTGCGCTCCTGTTCTTGACTTACTCCTGGACAAGTCTCGATACTCCTCTTGAGTTTCCGCACTTGGGACCGAGGAGACGAGACAATACATTTTAAAGCTTTGGGAATATATGAGCACCGTTTTTCAGTGAGGTGGAGCTTTCCTCCCCACGTTCATGTAGTCTCCACAGGGGGGGGATCCGAGAGTGGAGGATCCAGCTCTTTCCACATATGATGGTTGGTTAGGTGTAAGAGCAAACCAAGGTATTACTAACACAATAGTGTGTTTAGCAGCGAACAGGATGAAACTTATTTTCTCCCAATGGTGGGCACAAGCTTGAATACTGGCTGGAGTTTTAAAGCGTGCCGGACCTTCACCGCCCTAGAGGACCTACCATCCATTTAAGGTGAAGGGAATGGGTTTCACCAAAGGGGATTTCGGTCTACACCAAGTTAGTCAGCCACTTGTGGTCTCGCTGAGACAATTAGGAACAGCCCGAGTCCACAGAAGTCGCGAACAGCCAAGTCTTGTAATATGTTTACTTAGGTTGGCTAAGCGTGGTTAAAAATGGTAATGGGAGCACTGCCTTCACTCACACGCATCTGGGTAGGGTTAATATCCTGCGGGTGCTGCTGACAGGCAAGGCGCTACATCTCCATTCTCGAAATCTTCACCGATGGCAACTATAGAGCGATCCCTGAAGGCGGTGGACCCACAGTTCACGTGGAGGCTTGGCATACGGTGCGATGTGGTGAATTTGGGGTTTTGCTTCGGGCGGTTAGCGTGGTGGCCAGGCCCTCCTTGGTAAAGGCATAATCCCAAAGCGTGACAGCGTTCTGGCGATGGTTTCAGCTCTTCGCGGACGGCAGGAGTTGATTTCGCGAGGAAATTACTTGGTGCTGGAGGTGTTGTGGCGGGTTTTGAAGCGGGCGGACCATCTCTTGTGGTAGCCATAAAGGCGGGCAGCGACTTGTGATCAGTTCGATCCCATTTTGGCTGTTGTCCAGCCCGGGATCCGGATGAGGATAACCGTTTCGCACAGTTTGATGTCCATGCAGCCCGAAAAAGTACTCACATTTCATGCGTTCGACCAGTCTGGAGGAAGTTTACTGGCAGCTGCCACGAATTCCAGTATTCAGCGAAAGAGCGGTTACCTTAACTGGATGGTTTTACTGTCGCGATATAGCAATGTTTTTTTCTGCATCAGGGTCTTGCCCAGAAGCGAAGGCGTAGCGCCTGGAGAACCCCACTGAATGCGAAATTAATGTCGTCAGCCTGTAATTAGGTAAAGAAATTAGTGAACCATTCAGCAGCTATGCCATCCAGCACTGATCAATGTCGCCCGGACTTTCTCTCCGATTCCAGAGCGATATAGGTCATCATACTCTTGCATATGGGCATCCGAGTTGTGGGATGAAGTAGGAAGTTTCGATGCAGTCCCATCAAAAGCAGAGCTGGGATGGAAGCGGTCTGTAAAATCCTCTCTCTCAACAGCTTCAGTGGCGATGATGTTGGGGATGATGCTGTAGGTGGCCTGGTTGCTGCAAAGAGGTAAAATTAAAGCGAGGGCTGCAAAGCCGGAACCCGGGAGGTAACTGGCCCTAGGTTGAGGGGGCAGCTGAAATGTCGGTTCTCGAAAGGGGTACCAATGCCTCCGGCGTGGAGAACTAATGAAGCGCCGGGGAAAGGTATGGAGCTCTATCTGGAGCCCTTGTCAGGTGTAGCCAGCTGTCTTCCATGGAAATCCTGTTCTAGGTGAGGTAACCAGCTTCTGCTTTCCTTAACGTGTTAAAAGCGTCCTGTAATTAGCATGCAAGAGGCATACTTCCACGATCCAATTTAGCTTCGTTCATCTCGTTGTATGGCTGTAGTCAGGTCAGGCCGTGGTTGGATAGCGCGGATGCGTTCTCGCTGGCGTTGTAAGAAGTCCAATTCGATTGATCCAGTACTTTGTCGCCGAACTGTCAGATTCTGCTGGAACTGTCGTATAGCAGCTTCTCTTTCGCGATCCAACTCCATTTGGATTTCTGCGTTGCTTCTCCGCGGTCCGTTGCGAATTTTAAAACACTCCTCTTCCCGAGAGTTGGCGTTAGCTCCCAGGCAAGTTTGGCTTCACGCGGCAGGCCGCCTTCATGGAATCCCGGGATTTCCTTGAGGGCATTGGGAGCGGGTCAGGGTCGGGATTAAGTTCCACCTCGCAGGCCGGACTTCTTCGATTCCTCCGACCCGCTCCGCGGAGCTCTTCCATCCGTTCACTTGCTCCGGCTCTGGGCCACCCGGTTTTAGTATGGAACCCTCTACCCGATCATCGATCGACTCGTCGTGTTCAGCCTCGGCGGCCCATTAGTCTTGGGATGGCCCGGTGCACAATGCCACTGCTGCTCGCCAGGATATCATCAAAGTACTTGTCTAAGGAATCTTTCCATATTCCTGGGTGTCGCTTATGGATGGTTGTCAGTCCCAGTTCCTCAGGGACTGGTTGCATTGGGGTTTTGTAATCCCACTTTCGTTGTGGGAGGCGAACCCGGTCGACAGGCGATCCATGGATAAATGCGCAAACATTTCATGCATCTCCATTGTCGGATCACCTTGTTCATCCCGGTAGAGCAAGGGGCAAACTTGTATACTGTCTGTGGAGGTCTGGAGAGGAATCACCAAATCGGGCCATCTCCATCTCCTAGATCCTCGGAATCTGGAAGGCTCGAAGCCCTCTATGGGGCTATCGTGCTTCCATGGTCAAGCGTGCTCAATCTCACCTGCGTAATCGGTACCCGGATCGCTGCGTCAACAGTAAAAGGTTAAAGTGAGTTCCGATCATAAAGCAAAAATTCCAAAGGCAGAAATAAAAGGCTTTTGGATATAGGAGCCGTTTGTTCAGAACATCTTAAGAAAGCACACACCTGCGACATGACAGAGGGAATGGGACCTCCCACTGAAACTTCAGGTTATAGCATTGCTCAATCCCTTCCCCCTCCCTGGGCCATCCAGGCCCATCTCATGGGAACGGAATGCTCATCTTGGACAGCAAGATAAGCCGTCCACCAAGGTTGTTGCCGCCGATTCTGGCCCGCCGCCCGGCTGGAGGCATTCCGTCAAGGCCAGCTGGCTGGGAGAGAACCAGGCAGAACTGCCATCCTTACACCTTTCTTGCCTTGAAAATCCCAACAGGGGTCACTGTAAGTCAACTGTGACTTGACGGCAGAAAAGGGAAAATGCTTGTTCTGTGATGATTTTCACCTCCTGAAACAGCCTCTATGAAAATGTCAGGATGGCTCCCTGTTTTGTAACATTCCAAAGAATGTGCAAAACAGAAATGTTCAGGGGGGCATTTTTACAAACAGATTAGAATGGCAGTATAATGGAACAGCCCAAGAGGTTGCTTTTATAAGAGAACAGGATTGTAGTTTATTGCAATGTTTACAGTCTGTATCATCTTGCTTTTACAGCACTGTTTTCTGCCTTTGTAATTGCCTCGCTGCATTGATTATGGTATGCCATGCCTTAAGATAGTTTTCTGCTTGCTTTTTAAAATTCCATAATTCTAGTCCTCCTGCACTGTTCATTCAATGTTTATGATGTCTACCTGAGTTTTTTTTCCTATTTCATAATTCATCTTGAATCTCATTGAGAAAGGTAGACTTTAACAACCCAATCTAGAGCTGAGGGGCACTCACTGAGCTGGCACAGCCCTGTGCTGGCCTGGATGCCCATTTCCACCAGCATAAGGGGCACCAGCAGAGGGGCAGTTTATCCTGGAGAATGGGTGCTCTGTCCAAATCTAGATCCACTGGCCTCTGTCCCAATCTAGAATGCTGCACCAGCAGTGACAAGGGCAGGGCTGACCTCTCCACATCCAGCCAGGCACAGTGCGCTAATGGAGCCACTGGTGGAGATATACCATGATTTTTATGGTGTATCTCTGTTTCTCCATATGACCTTTTTCAATTTTTTTAAAAGTTTGTGCTTCCCACACTGCAGGAAAACCCCGTGTGTGTGTGTGTGTGGGGGGGGGGTTTGTAAGGGGGATAGTGCCAGAATAGCACCATCCAAGCTCACCCGCCCTGTCTGAATTGGGCTCTTCATCTCAAAAACCCTGACATGGAATGTGTGCTGATATGAAAATAAATCTAGGGTTGCATTCTACAAACTTTCCAACCTCCCTCCTCCTACTGTGGCCTCAGGATCGACTCTCCAAAATACTTTACCCAGGGTCCATCCCACTTCTCTGTCAGCAGAAGTATATTTGCAGCAGAGGAAACAGAATGTGGTCATTGCATGTTATCTTCCAAACAGAGCCTCTGTGCTTATAAGCAATATGCATCTATAGGCTCTATCTACACAAAAACACAAGATCAATGTCATGCTGAGAGAGTATCTGAATACCCATATTGTGCCCACATATGAAGCTGAAGGGGTGAGGATAGGGGGCATATTCTTTCCATGCATAGACTGTACACAGATCTCAGTTCTCTGCAGGTGAGATTTTGCACAGCTATATCAGCATCCTCGGTTACTAGGCTGAAGCTTTGCAGTCTGAAGGAGTCCCTGTTATGAAGTCCTAGGTCTGAATGTTTCTATTTCCAGTTTCTGATTTACTGAGGGCTACAATATCTCTCCAGCTGGCAGGGACTGAACCCCTTGCCTGAGAGGATACTGCGTAGGACACAAACAATTTATAGGCACTGTTAATACCATGTTAGTTGGGTCCTTGTATTTTGTGGAGAACTGTGCACTAGCATTGCTTTGAAAAATTATGTGCACAATAAATAAGTAGGGAAGATGTTCTCCCTGGATGCAGGGATTGCATTTAAAGTATGCTGGGTGGGGGCTCCAAATGTTTGGCTCCAAATGTTTGACGGACTGTGACTTGTCAGTTCAAATTCATGCGCAGCCACTTCCAAGGTGTGAATGCCTCTGTTTTAACTTTGTTAGAGGCCCAACACAAGTTGGGGAGTCTGCATTTTCATTCCCCAAAACCCGCTTATAAAAGTAATGATTCTAAGGCCCTGCTCCGGATGAGGGATGAAATATGATTTGCTACAAATCTCTCTCTCTTTCTGCCGGTTTCTTTTGCACACAGATCGGTATGTGTTTTTCTAACCTTATCCTTGCTTTCCTGTGGAGTGGTGATGAATGGGAGCTCAATGACTACAGAGCTGTTGGGTTGTAGCTATTTTGTTCCTTTTGGGTTAGCATCAGATTCTCTCTAAGTCTCATTTCTTCTTCATCAGTGATGTGATCTTCTGGCCTGTGACACTGAATCTCCACCTGACTGAGGAGACAGTTTCATTAAGTGTTCCAGAAAACCATGCATGCAATCTCAATCAAAGTTCCCTCCCTTGTCTCTGAAGCTAGAGAGAGAGAGAGATGGAGGGAGGGAGAGAGGGAGTGTGAGAATGACAGGGTGAGGGCAGGGACACTGAAGGCAAGATTAATAGGCGGGTTGTTTGAGAGAGATCTATGCTAACAGTCTGATGTTCTAAAGGGAAATATTCATAAGTTGGCTTGGAGAAATCTCTCTCTTTTCTCTTCCCATTCTTTACTTGTTCCATAGTTGGATTTGCCAAGCATTTCACTTATTGTCCTTTTGATGATCACTTCTAATGTGATGTAAATGTTATTGCATGTACATAGCTTGTATATGTTTATATGTATTCAATGCATGGTGTCAGCTGTATTTTCATAATGATAATAGGTATCCAGTTACATGCTGTATTTCAGGGAAAATCCCTGTTTTGGAGGAATTCAAAAGGATCCCTAATTGGTATGGAGGGGAGAAGAGTATACACAATTTAAAAGAGAGAAAAGCATATCTGTCCTATAGTCCAAAATTGAGACACCAGCAGAGGCAGAGGGTGCCTTAGCTACAACCATCATACAAAAGATTGTTAGCTGTAATATTGTGATCTAGGCAATAACAGAACAAGCTGTCACATCTTCATTCTGTAGCTGCTCCTGATGTTTTACAAGCCCTGATAATATCTGCTAGTGCAACACCTTTCAGCTCATGCATGGCAGGACAGATTTATTTCCCATCCCTGCGGAAAACTACAACATCCTTGGCTTAACATCACCTTAAGACTGCAGTTTGTATATCTAAGAACTATGGCCACTCAAAGATAGGGAGGGCATATGCAGACTAAAGCAAGGCATAGGTTGTTGCTTATATTTAGGTTTGGGACCAACAGACATAATTCTTCAAGGAAGTGCTTCTGCTTTGGACACATTCTATATTTCCAGCATTCACATTACAACATATGGTTTCACAGAAAATGAAAAGCTTTTCCTGCAGCTGATGAGCTTCTCACAGTGCTTTTAAAACTGTGGTTGTAAGATTGTAACCTGCTAGTCTCTGCTTATGACATCACCAATGAGGTGCAATTTCCCCTCACCCCAGTGGTCACCTGTGATGTCGATCTACTTCCATCACACATTTTGCAAAGAGTGGAGATGATGTCCACTAGTCTAGGGCAAAATTCAGTCACCCCCTCCCAGCACCTACAATCTTCTCAAGAAGGTTGGCACCCAAACAGCACTGAAATAAATTAGAAGTCATGCTTTGGCAAGAAGAGTAAATAATGACCAAAGACCAATATATTGCTCCACTGACAATGGAATGAGATTGACAACAGCAATGCCATTGATAAATTATGATACATTATAAACAGAAAAAGTAAGCTGTTGTAATAAAAAAAAGGGGAAAGAGAAGTAGACAGAACTCATGGATTACCTCACTGACCCCTTTGGCACATGCAAGGAAGAAAAGTAACTTTCTTGTCCAGTAGCTATCTTTAAAATATATAGGTGTCTTTCAGTGCTCAGTGGCATCTATAAGCACCATAATGCCCCCTTGATTCTTCTAAAAAGCATATCTACAATCAAACAAAAAGACTTGGCTAAACTTACCAGGTTTCCTGCTATAGAAGATTTCCTGAAAATACTTTACTGTGCCAACCAGCATCTAAAATGCAAATGAGAGGAAGCGGGGGGGGGGGGATTGGAGGGCATGCCTGCATTGCACTGGCATGCTGATGTCATGTCCCCAGTAAAATATGGTAGTTACATGATAGACACTCTAAGATTTTTAAAAAGAAAACTCTGCAGTAAAACCATAGATTTGAAAAATCTAGATCATCTAGTGATGCCACTTCTGGGTTTTATTGGAAGTGATGCCAGTGCTCCATGGCAGGGGCGTACCACCCATGGGAACAGGAGGGGTGAAATGACCCCCAGAGCAACAGCAGGGGGATGCAACATTGCCCCACCCCCCTCCTCCCCCATGTCAACCCAGTTCGGAAGAGCTGGGTCAGTGGGGGTGGGGGGACACCTAAAGATAGAGCCAACCTGCTGCCAGGAACCAGCCTGCTGCTGCGGTGCCCATCCAAGCTGCCTCCTTCCCTCCCCAGGACCTTGGGGCTCAGGGGGGTTGCCAGCCTGCTGCCACTGAGGTGCCCGTCCAAGCTGCCCCCGAGCACAGGCAGAGTGGGGGCACAGGAGGGGCACCCAGAGCAGGTGTTGTCCCCGGGTGCCATTTCCCCCAGATATGCCTCTGCTCCACAGTGATAATAGTGTGCCAGGCCCTGTCTGCCTTTTTGCTTTAATCTTGACTTTCTCCCATCTCAATGGAGCATGTGCTTCAGAAGAACCTGGGAGGTATCACCTTTTTGTCAGCAAGAGGACTCATTCTGAAACAGATACTTGCATCATAGGGAACTGGTTGATTTAAGACCTCCCAACAATTTGTGCCTGGCTCAGTATCATGTGGCAGCCATTTTGTGATTGCAGTATATGGTAACCATTTTGTAATGGTACCCATATCCATACCTATCAAAATTCTAGAAGTGCCCATAATCTCAGTTAGATGGAGTATTAGTGATGTATGTCCTTTTACTCATCTTTTGTAGCTGGTTTTCCCAGTTCATTTGTTTCTTTTATGCTGTTTACACACTACGTGCTATTTCCATACAACTAATGCAAAAATAATATCCTAAAACTAATTTTAACAAGAAAACCAACACTAACAGATTCTATTCATGCACGGCAGAAAAGAAGTTGTAACAGGGATTTTTGAGTTGAAGCAGCAGGGATCACAAATTCACCACGTTCCTTTCCTTGTTTGCTCAATGTACATGACGTCTCTATGTCATTTAATCTTGTGTGGGGATAACCTGAAGCTCCTTCCTTTGTAAGTATGATGTGAAAATAACACTGAATTTGCAAAAGCCACTTAAAAAACCTACCTACCTACCTACCTACCTACCTACCTACCTACCCTCCTTCCTTCCTTCCTTCCTTCCTTCCTTCCTTCCTTCCTTCCTTCCTTCCTTCCTTCCTTCCTTCCTTCCTTCCTTCCTTCCAAACCAAAAGAGAAAATATCCAGGTTCAAATTCCTATTTACTCCTGATGCTCAGTGGGGAAGTCACTCTGTCTCTGCCTAGCCTACCTTATATGGTTGTTTTGAGAATACAATAGAGGAGGGGAGGACAGTACATGCTCTATTAACTCAAACTGACTTGTGAATTGATTGAAGACTATAAAGGAAGGTTCATTTATAATCCAGCTTCCTGCATTATGGAATACTTACATGCATTTTTAAAAGAAGGCCTTTAACCAGTTAAAAATTGGAGGACAAAAAACTCGCTGCAATAGGAGATTGTTTTTCCTGTGCTCCAAACATGATGAAAGAGATTGGAGGGAGGGGACAAATCTGTGCTGATCATTAGAAAGTCCTTTTAATCAAACCTTCCTGAAGATCACCAAGTCATCAGCTAGTGGTGAGGGATTGCCCAGGACTCTGTGATGAATGCATTTGCAAATATTGCTGCAGAATAATTTCCCCTCTATCGTTGGAGCACTCTAAACAAATTAGATTCCGACTAATCACATCTGCTGTCTCCATACGAGGAAAGATGGGCCCATCAGCATAAATACATTGAAGAGAGTGGACAGGAGAGGGGAAGAAGTCAAGGCAGACCAACTGTGGAAGGGGGTAGCATAGTAATACATGACAAGAGGAGAAACTGGAATGATTCCAGTGACTCAAGAAATCACTGGAGAAAGGCCTGGTTTCCAGCAACCCAGCAAGAGCCTCCCTCCACCGAAAAATCCAGCTGGGTTGTGAAATAGGTGGAATATGTCTCCCTGCCCCCAAGAAAGTGCAGTTGATATGTTCAAGCTGTTTAAGATTTCGGGAAGGAACCCAATAACGTAATGGATCGTGGCAGTTGCAAGCTTAACCTCTAGGATTGCTTGTTGGGATTAATTCATCTCGACTGACTGGCTTCCTCACAGAGGTCACAGCTAAGTTGGCGTATTGGAATTTTCACAAACCTCCTCCCCTTTCCATGTTCCAGATTAATGGAATAACTGAAGAAAATGGATTCCCCAGAGCATATACCAAGTATTAAGTGTGATGTTGTTCCACTTGAAGACAATGTGTAGAGCATTTTTTACAACAAAGTGGGATGCATTTAACAAGAAAACTAAGCTCTTCCTATTCCCACTAAGCTTTTATATTAGCTTGTGGCTTTCCTGTGTTTGGAACACAACAGGACTCACCTTCAAGGTAAACCAGGCACATTAGAGGACTTGTGCTTCTTGAAATATGCTTATATATTTAATAGGGTCTTAGAGTGAAAACAAAGGGATTTGCACTCTATCTCTTTTCAGAATCTTCAGCCCGCCCTCCCATGTTTCTCCAAAGGGGAGACAACTAGGTTTAAAGCATCTAGTTCTTAACCTTAAAAAATAAGGAAGGAGCTCTCAGAACAGGTGGCTCTCACAGATCGTATGCCATTTGGAATGAAAGGAATAAAGGATTATTTAACTATAGAATCATAGAGTTGGAAGAGACTCCAAGGGTCATCAAGTTCAACCCCTTGCAATGCAGGAACACATAATCAAAGCACTCCTGATAGATGGCGATCCAGCCTCTGTTTAAAAACCTCCAAAGAAGGAGACTCTACCACACTCAAAGGTAGTGCATTCCACTATCGAACAGCCCTTACTGTCAGGAAGTTTTTCCATGATGTTTAGGTGGAATCACTTTTCCTTCACCTTGAACCCATTACTTCTGGTCCTAATCTCTGGAGCAGCAGAAAACACTTCTGGTCCTAGTCTCTGGAGCAGCAGAAAACAAGCTTGCCCCTTCACCAATATGACATCCTTACAAATATCTAAACATGGCTATCATGTCTCCTCTCAACCTTCTCTTCACCAAACTAAACATACCCAGCTCCCGAAGTCTCTCCTCGTAGGACATGAATTCCAGACCTTTGACCATGTTGGTTGCCCTCCTCTGGACTCCTCTGTAAAATAGGTTTTTCCAACAGGGCCTGGAGATCTCCCAAATTTACAACTGATTTCCAGATAACAAAGATCAGTATCCCTGGAGAAAATGGCTGCTTTGGAGTTTGGATTCCATGGCAATAGACCCTGCTATGAAGTCCCTCCCTTTCCCAAACCCCATCCACTCCAGGCTCCACCACCAAAATCTCCAGGTATTTCCCAACCTGAAACTGGCAACCCTATGATGTTTTGTGAAAGAAAATACAGAGTGGGAAACTCTGGAGCATCTACATATTTAGTTAGAATAATTGTTGGCTGCTTTTCTCACTAATGGGACCAAACATGGCTTATGACAAAGTAAAATAAAATAATAATACAAAGATAAATAAAAACAAAATAAATAATACAATATAATTTCAATCTGCAAAGTTTAATGACAGAAACAAAGGGTATCCTTGGTCCTGTGTGGAATGCAATAGGCCAGTTGTACAGGCCCCAGAGCTCAAGCCACAGGCCAAGAGCCCTTTGGCCTTCAGTTCCTGCCTCCCAACAAATTCAGTGGACTGAAATTTCCAAGGCAAGGTGTTTAGGCAGGGATGTCTTGGTAAGACCAAATTCTAGGAACAACACAATTCAGGTTTTATTAACCCATTTGAACATAAGGAGAGGGCAGAAAATAGGTTTGTCAGGTCTCCCAGGAAGATGGGCGGTGGATTTACTGGCAGCAAATGTAGGCCCAGTCATGTCACTTTCAGCATGCACTGGAAGTAACTGTGATATATTGGTGGTGTTGCTCTAAGGACAGCTCCCAGAGCTGTCTAGAACAGAGCTGTCTAGAACAGCTCCCAGAGCTGTCTAGAGCAGAGAGACTCAGGTCCTGTGACCATAACTGGAGGAGAAATCACAGTTACTGAGGAGTAGCTATGGGGATACTCTATGATGGAAGAAGTTTTTACCATAGCATTTGCTCAAATACCAGAGCTTCCCTATGGGCATTGACAATATGATAACATTACTTCTGGTACACACTGGAAGTCACCTTGCTGTGTTGCTGAAGACAGAGAACAAGGCCTAAGTTTATTGCCAGTAAGTTCTTCTGCCAGCTGGGGGAGGAGGTGTGGGCTCCCCTACTTCCTGTGAGTGATTGGGAACCCTAGCAGAAAATGACTCAGTGTTGTTCATTTACTACATTAGATAGCTCTTCCATGAGATAACATTAGGGCTATTCACAAGTATTATTAGGAGAGGCAGTAGGGTTGCTGGGCCTGTTCGCCTGACAACTGGTGATAGGAGTGGGAAACACCCAGAGATTTGGAAATAGAGTCTGGGGAGGTCAGGAACCTCAGTAGGATACAGTGCCATAGAGTCCACTCTCTAATCATCCATTTTCTCCAGGGGAGCTAATATCTGTAGTTTGGAGATGAATAGTAATTCCAGGGAATCCCCAGATCTCTCCTGGAGACTGGCATTCCTAACAGGCAGGAAAGCTAAATTAGAACATAAGAAAGAGCCTGCTGGATCAGACCAGAGTCCATCTAGTCCAGCACTCTGCTACTCGCAGTGGCCCACCAGATGCCTTTGGGAGGATTTGGGGTGGAGTGATGATATGCTCAGTGACACAGAGTCAATATGCTGGGAGATAAGGCACAATTCTCATCTCCCCCACTTGACACATGTAGGCATATCATCCACTATGACCGTACTGAAATACTTTTGGTTGAATTAACCACTTTTGGTGGGATAAATTCAGCTTTCCTGACTCCCACGATTATTGAACCAGCTTGAGAAAGCAAGCTCAGGTGTTGCCTCAGAAACAGCTCTGGTCTGCACTGGACCAGAGGCTGATTTGCACTGACCGTCATAAATCCTTCTACTTGCCTGTATGGAGCCAAAAAGCATCTCTAGCCCAAACTGTTGTTTGTTTTTGCAAAACAATGTTAGATAAAGGTGTTCTTGCTTTATGCCTCAGTGACTGGAGAGGACACCCTTGATCATCTTCCCCCGTCATTGATTGCTAAAGAGGAAATAATGTCCTCTGCTACTAGCTGGTGGCAACTCTGAATGAAGAGAGCCGTACAGCTGAGGAAATCTCCTTCAAGCTTTCAGGCTCATGCCTGTGAAAAAATGTTTTGTTAGCGTGTGCCCCTGTGCCAGCAGTGTGTGGGAGAGAACGGATCCTGCAGTTATGCAGCCACCGGGAGGCAGAGAACATGGTGAGAATGTGTGTGCAGAAAATAAGGGGTAACTAGGGGCAAAGGAAGGAGGACACAGAACAGGAAGAGACATGGAAAAAGAGAAGGAGGTAAAAGAGGAGATTAGAGACAGTCAGTGAGAAAGAGACAAACAGAAATGTTACGGGGAAAATTCTCTCTGTGTGTCTTGGCATGGAGAAGGTGGGAAGTGAGTGAGAGCAGAGAATATATGGATTTGCTTCATTCATTTCCCAGCTCACAGCAATGGCTGCTTTGACTTCCCACTCTCTGCTAGTAGACTAGTTTTCTCCCCCCACCCCCAAGGCTCTATCCACAGCTCAGAAACCCTGCCTACAGCTCCTGCTAAACAAAATCTGTGAGTCTATCCATGCACTTTTTAATTAGCTTTGAGCTTTGGCAAGAAGCAACCCAACAGACAAAGGGGGGAGGGGGGAGAAAGGGAGAAAGACTCTCTTCAAAATGCACTGCCAAGCCCAGTAATGGAATTATGACCTTGAGATGGGAAAAGAGAGAATGCCAACACTGGGATGATGGGCTCCAGAAAGAGTGTGTGCCACCCCCACACAACATGCTCTGCTTATACATCAGAGCGATGCAAAAGTTGCCAACGAGAGCTACGGAGCGCAAGTCCAATTCTGACTGCAAAGAACTGTCTGTTTGCTTCTGTCAAAAAGACCTTCATATCAAGTATGATAAGCAGCACTCCCAATCAAATAAGCAAGAGCGTTTGGCAGGCTTCCAGCTCACGTTCTCAGAGAGTGGCTGAGCGCTGATGCCGTGTGAGCGCACTTTAATAAAATTCTGATTTTTATCAGTACATTTTATTAATCTATTCTCAGCAACATGCTGCGGGGGAAAATCAGTGCATCAAACACGCCAACGTAACCTCCCAGATCTTCCAAAACCTACATATCTCCTTACTGAGGGGTTCTCCAGATGCACATTGTCCTTGCCCTTCTCTCCTCTTTGCTATCACATGAAGGTAGATAATAATAGGCCTATTCTCACCACAACTTCAGTAATGTAGTGTCTGTGGAGAAAAAGATCAACTTCATTTCAGCCTCTGGTAAGACAGTTGTAGGTGATTTACCACCCCAGGCTGAATTCAGTCCAGATTGGCTTCCTGAGGCTACATTTGTAGAATGCTACAAAGAGTCACCTGGGCACGTTTCAGCATAAAGTAGTGACACACACAAAATCATTTTTGGGGGGACTGATACACTGGAAACTTGTGTAGGTTTGGTGTTTTCCCACAGTTACCACACAGTGAAGTGATTTGTGATAAAGCAAAGTCAATTTTTTGATCCCCAAATTGAAGTTTGTCCCCAAGAATAACACCAGCCATTTTGTGTATCTTAAGATGCAGGAAAGACTGGGAATTAAGTTCTATTTAACAGTTTTTTTTAAAAAAAACCCTCTCATTTTCCTAAGGCTTTTCATAGGTGGTCTTCTGGAAATTTCTCAATGTGACTGCAATCTAGCAATTACCTGGCATATATGTGTTTGTACGTATGTGTAGTTGTAAGTGGACAAGTAGATATTGCTTCATTTATTGTCATTAATCTATTAAATGCAAAAGTCAGCAAAGAAGACAACATCCATCGCATTCTACATTTGTAGCCATGAAAGAATCTTCAGGCCTTCAAAATGAAACCATGGCTCAGAGATATATCCTGGCTTCATTTCCAACTTCTGTGGATTCTATAAAGTCATGCATCTGGCCTAATGGCCATAATAAAACTGACTGACTGACGTCCTCCTTGGTCAGGCTATATGATGATATAAAGTCATGCACAGGAATCCTATAGGTGTTTGGGTATACACTTGTAGCTCCTTGTGTATACTCCATAGCAAACATGTGGAGGGGGAGACCAGTTAACACAATAATCCCTTCATGGATTCAATCTGAAGTATCAAAATAATGCTCAAAGGGGCCAGAAAGGATTCCTTGGATTGCAACACCCCTAACAAATGAATTTGTAATGTCCAAATGTGACTGGAAACTTCAAATAACCACTGACTTCTGAGTATCATTTTGAGTATGTTTGCAACAACATTAAATGATGGCACTTGAGTCAACAAGGCCCGCAATTGCGACAGGGGGCAGGGCACGCGGTGAGCTCCGGATATGGAGCATGCATGGCTCTGGGCGGCTGTGCAGCAGAGCCTTCCCACCTGGCAATGTCATGCTTCACGAATGGGGTGAGGCGTGGAGCACACTTCCTATATAATAGGCAGCACGCAGTGGCCTCAGCCTCTTTTGGTGCCTTTGGCAAACTGACCCACCCTCCCTCCCTTTATGGGACGGGGTTGTTAGATGTGCTGCTACTCACATCACAGCCCTAGTGGCTTGGTCAGAGGAGCATATCCTTGTGGGGAGGCTGAAATCACACGATGGACATACCTGCGGTTCAAGGCCTCTGAACGGGGCTTGGGATGGGTCGGGCTCAGGGAGCATGCCAGGAAGGCCTCTGCAGTGGAGCCCGGCCACCCACCAATTAGGGACCACAAGGGGGGCGAGCACCCAGCGGCCTAGGACCTGTAGGACCACCCCAATAAGGACTGGGGTTGGTGCCAGGACAGTTGTAATGCTGTCCAGCTGTTAAGATGCGCTCCTCCTGTTCATTCAGCTTCAGCATTCAATAAAAAGGGCTGCGGCCCATTTCAATCCAGAGTGTGTCCTGTGTTTATTCACTGGGGTAGCATCTGCACATCTGGCCACAAACTAGTAGCAAATACTGCAGGCAAATGTAGTTACATGGAGTTGTATTGGGAGGTGTATTACTTTTCCAGAGCTCAGCAGTCAGCTACCCTTTGAGCAAGAATACACTAGTGAATACACTACCCTTTGAGCAAGAATACACTAGTGGCTTAGGCATAACCTGTATGTGCACATTCAGAACCAGATGATTTTGATGTGTTGTGATGATTGTATGCACAGAAGATCTAGGCATACCAACAGCCATCCTCTTCATCATGATGCTTCTCAGTGGAAGACATAACATAATAACCAGCCCGGAGCCATCAAGTGACAAATTTACGCACCTAAGGAAGGCTTTACCTGTGATTGGAAAGAGGTGGCCAACAAAATTTAGGAAGAAGAAGAAGGGCTGGATTTATACCCTGCTTTTTTCTATCACAAGGAGTCTCAAAATGGCTTGCAACTCCTTCCCTTCCCCTCCCCACAACAGTCACCTTGTGAGGTAGGTGGGACTGAGACAACTGTGATGAGGGAATTGTGATGGGCTCCATGTGCCGGAGCGAGGAAACAAATCTGATTCACTCGAGTTTACCACTCATATATAGAAGTGAAGAATGAAAACCGGTTCTCCAGATTAGAGCCCACTGCTCTTAACCACTACACCACTCTTAACCACTACACTGCTCTTAACCACTACTCTCTGTTATGAGAAAGGAAAGTTACTTCTTTATCTTAGTTGCAGGTAGCCTATTAATCATTTAGGGTTGGTTTGCAAACCACCTCGACACTTGGCCTCAGTTCTTGACCAAACATCCGTTAAAATATACACAGAGAGCACAGTTGTAAACCAAGTGCTGGAATGTGTGTCTCAGACAACCATTTGACATTTGTAGGAATGAGACCCCAAATAATGAGAGCCAAGCCTCCTGTGTCAATAGCCAAGACTCCCTGGGTTAGGTCACATGCATTAATAGTCCTGTAATTGTGATGGTTATCTCTCTTCTAAATTAACTTTGTTGCTATAAATCAAGTAGGGACGCACAGAGAAGACCCACTTGCTCAGGAAGACTATTAGATACTAATAGATGCTGATAGGCGCTAGAGGAAAAACTAAGCTTGGGAGATTGCTGTGTTCTAGACATGCCTTTCAGTGCATTTCTGCAATATTTGCTCAGAACAATATTACCCTAAACACTTCCTAATTATTCCACTGGATTAGTGAAAACATGTTATATTATTGACGGATCTTTTGCAATATTTATAAAGCACGGAGAGGATTATGGAGGAATAAATAAATATGTAGAGCTTGCCCAGCATTTAAATAATAAATATTCAGTCATCTCTCTTTCTCTCCCCCGCCCCTCCACCCTGCAAGTTGGCTTAAATATACAGCTTTTTCAATAAATCTTTAATATCTCTGCAAATATTTATTTATTTGCTTCAAAAAAGTAAGGGAATTGCAAGATGAACTCTAAGCTTCAGAAAGGCCAAGCAGCTGGAAATATAGACCACTCCCCATCATCTGGAATTATACCTTCTCCTCCCTAATGTTTTGGCTGGAAACAGCTAAATTTCACATTTGCTGCTCCCCCCCCCCTCCTGGGTCTTGAGTGGGAGCTGATGTTTCACTGTCAAGGATTGACTGGCAGACAGCCACTGAAATATTTTAAATGGGCACACTCATTCAGAGTTCCATAAACTGTTTTTATTTGGTTGGAACACACACAAAGCTTCCCACACTGCAAACTTGTCTACACCATCAGCAATCTCTAAATATGTCAATAAATAAACCCTGTTTTGTTTACTCTGAATATCCAGTGGTTTTGCCCATGCATTAAGATACCTGATATTGTCAGACCACTGGTCTGTACAGCCTGGTCATGATGTGTTCTGAGTGACAGGAGGACACCAAGATCTCCATCCAGGTTTTAACCAGACACTTTAGACTTGGACTCCCTCAAAGAATGTACAAAGCTGTTGAGCTATGACTCCTCTTCAAGACAATCTCTGTTGGCAGAGAGGTATACTTCTTGCTTTTGCTTTCATAGTCAAATTTAAAATAAAAGAAAGTTAAAAATAGTAGAAAAGTACTCTTGAATAATCAGGAGCTCTTTCTGTATCATTTCTTTAAAGGCAACAGTGCCATGCATTAACAATCCATGGATTTTGTGGAGTGAGTTTTTCCCACCTCTTTCTCTTTCCTGATTTTTTTTTTCCTGCTGGGTGTCAGAAGATTATAAGGAACATCACAGGGGTCAAGGTATCAGGTCAAAGTGAGAATAATGAATGACAATCACTGTTTCCTCTTCCAAAAATGTAAATCCCATGCTATCAGAAGAATTGTGTGGCTGGATATGCACCACTATCTCATGAGCAGCCAGTACCTTGTTGTGAACAATTCAAAGCAAGCTCTGGTAATCTCATGAAATCAACATTGAGGATTGATTGGAGTAGAAAACAATGAGAGTCTAATAACACCTTAAAGACTAACAGAATTTCTGATAGGGTATGAGCTTTTGTGAATCATAGTTAATGTCAGACTCATGTCCATTATATATGACTGACTAGAGGTGTGAAGCATTGGGGGGGGGGCTGGGGCGGGGTTGGGTTTGGGTTTAAAAGATCGAGAAATTTTCAAACAAGCCTAAACAGCAAGTCTCAATATTAGGCTTTTCCTGAACTTTTTTATGGGCCTTTTCAAAACTTTTAGGGTCTTTTAAACCTAATCATCCAAGAGTCTAAACATTCAGACATTTACATGACATTGCCATTTGGTGTCTGAATCCACTCTTCTCTACTTAAGGAAATATAGACTTATATGCTATCTGTATTTGAACAAATGAGCTGGGCTCACAAAAGCTCATACCTTGTAATGCAGAAGAGGCCTGCTTGACCTGTAGGGTCTATTTCACCCAGCGTTCTCCCATGGGTTCCCAGCTCCTCCTGGAGGGGCTTTTCTCTGTCTCTGTCTCTCTGTCTCTCTCTCTCGGGTAACTGCTGCCACCACCTGACCTTTGCAGGAATTTCCTATTGAAGAGGGTTAGGATCCCCAATCTTCCTTTCCAACTCTGAGGCCTTGCTTCTGTGTCTCTCACTTCCCCAGTCCTAGCACCACAGGAATGACTGACAGCCTAGTGTGCCCCTGGAGGAATAGTTGCTTGCCAACTGACAGCCTTCCTCACTCCTGGTGTCCCCTCTGTAAAATAGTGTGTCCAAGATGGTGAAGGTCTATGTCAGTGGTTCTCAACCTTCCTAATACTGCAACCCTTTAATATAGTTCCTCATGTTGTGGTGACCCCCAACCCTAACATTTATCCATTTTACAAATGGAGAACACTGATGCAGAGAGTGTAGGCGACCCCTGTGAAAGGGTCGTTTGACCCCCAAAGGGGTCGTGACCCACAGGTTGAAAATTGCTACCAGCATCCAACATTTAAAAGTTGTTAAGCTTACATCTGGCACAGCACCAGATTGATCAGTCTTGTCAAGGAAGTGTTTCCTGCTAACTCAAGGAATCTTCTTCCTGAGGCCCTTCTATCCTTTTAAGATCTCCAAATCTGAGATACCTGCTTGGAGTAGTGGGGTGTTGGCCCATCCCATTGACTCTTTCTACCCCCATTTGCATTTCAAAAAGGTGGCAGAGATGAGACTGGTAAGAAATGGATATGATTTCCCCTTCCTTCAAGCCCAGAGGGAGAAAAATGCTTAAATATTTCCTTCAAACCTCATGTGGAAGAGGAGAGTCATTTCTGTATATCCTTCCTGCCAGAGGTTTTGTTAGTCTTTAGGTGTTACTGGGCCCTTGTTATTTTTTATTGCTACAGACAAATTAACATGGCTACCCATTCGGATCCTGAGTTCATCAACAGTTGTGTTGGTTATCTTTCATATCTTCATGACTTATGCTCTTGTATCCATAGTGCTCCTATTCAGTAAATTCTAGCTATGGTGAAAATCTAAGCATTCATAAGCACAATGGGAAAGTTCAGTAGGGAAGAGAGTGCTATAGTGTAGCCATGAAAAAGGTTTCTGCTGGATAACCAGAATTGAGAGAAAAGGAACTTGGCATGACCTGAATGTGGACTATGACAGCATTGGATACAATGTCTGCATGTTCAGGAAACAATTCTGTGCTCTAGTTATCCCTCATTCCTATCCTTCCAGGGATCTTCAACTCCCTGTACTGCCTACTCATTTTGTTGCAGAGAAGATGCAAAATCTCCCCTTTGCATGTTACAATGGTAGTTGTGTGTCATGTGCTGTCAAGTTGCTTTCAACTCATAGCAACCTATGAATTAATGACCTCCAAAATGTCCTATTGTTCCGCCTTGCTCAAGTCTTGCAAACTGAATGTTGTTTGCTTCCTTTATTGAGTCAATCATAGATCATGGATTCATAGAGCTGAGACGGGCCATACAGGCCATCTAGTCAACCCCTGCTCAATGCAGGATCAGCCTACAGCAGCCCTGACAAGTGTTCATACAGTCACTGCTTGAAAACTGCCAGATAGGGGGAACTCCCCACCTTCCTAGGCAGCTGATTCCACTGCTGAACTACTCTCACTGTAAAAATTGTTTTCCTAATATCTAGCTCTGTGGTGGCGAACCTTTGGCACTCCAGATGTTATGGACTACAATTCCCCTCAGCCCCTGCCAGCATGGTCAATTGGAATTGTAGTCCATAACATCTGGAGTGCCAAAGGTTCGCCACCACTGATCTAGTTGGTACCTTTCCACCCACAATTTGAACCCATGATTGGAAGTCCCATCCTCTGTTCCCAATAGGAACAGCTCCCTGCCGTCTTCAAAGTGACAGCCCTTGAAGGGAAGAAGAAGAAGAAGAGAAGAAGAAGAAGAAGAAGAAGAAGAAGAAGAGTTGGATTTATATCCCCCCTTTCTCACCTGTAAGGAGACTCAAAGGGGCTTCTTTCCCTTCTTTCCCTTCCCCCACCCCCTGCACAACAAAAACCCTGTGAGGTAGATGGGGCTGAGAATGCTCCCAAGAACTGTGACTAGCCCAAGGTCACCCAGATGGCATGTGTTGGAGTGCACAAGCTAATCTGGTTCACCACCTAAACCTCCACAGCTCAAGTAGCAGAGCGGGGAATTAAACCCAGTTCTCCAGATTAGAGTGCACCTGCTCTTAACCACTACACCACACTGGCTCACCATGCCCCCCCTCAGCCTCCTCTTCTCCAGACAAAACATTTCCAAGTCCCTTACCATGTTGGATTTCCTCTTTTCCTTGTACTTTCAACAATGGTAGTTGCCCCCTCCCCAAATCTACCATTCATGTGTGGCAGTTCTGTGTAATATCAACAGCTGACAAGGAACAGAGAGAAAAGGAAAGGAAATGTTAAAATGGCAAAGTATCAAGTCGAGAAGCAGTCCAAGTGTCAAGATTCTTCCATGATTCTTCTTAGTCACCTAGACTCACCTTCAAAGTTAAATAGAAATGTTATGAGCTCTCCACTAAGGATTCTCTATTACTCCTTTTCCATTTTCAGACGTTGTGCAAAGCACTGCGCATATGCTTTCAAATGCTTTCAATTGTGCTTTTTATCCCTCAGAATTGGTTTTGCCTTATGTATACCTCTCTACTTACTTGTGCACAGGCAACAAAACACTGTAAAAAAAAAGGACCTTGATACATTAATGTATCTTGTATGGTGTTTTGCGTAGTATTTGAAAGAGAAGGAATGAGGGAATCCAAACCCAAAAGGGTTAGTTGTTCAGGGAAACAGGAGGGTAAGGAGCCCAGATAGCCTCATGGAACACTCTGCAGGGACCCTCCTCTAATTTAGACTTAATAAGCTATGTACATTACAAGGCCCAAATATGTTTTGTGGCTCCAGGCAAGGGTTATTTTTTTGGGGGGAGGGAATTGCTGTTTTGATAGTAAAGGCTGCCAACCACTGGTATAGTGGTTAAGGTGTTGGATTAGAAATGGAAAATCTAGATTCAAATCCCCACTCTGTCATGCAAACTTGATGAGTGACCTTGGGTGAGTCACACATTCAGTTTCAACCATGGCAAGTATTTGGATGGGAGACCTCCAAGAAATACCAGGTGTGCAATGCATAGGCTGGCAATGGCAAACCACCTCTGAATGTCTCTTGCCTTGAAAACCCTTCAGTTGCAACTTGATGGCAAAACACACACAAGTGGTGCTGACACGGGAAAACCTTAGTATCACCATGGGTGCTAAGGCCAGTGCTCATGAGAACCCATGAACAATGTTTCAGCAGGCATGAGGTCTTCAGATACCTGTAGAATCTATCAATTCCATTCTCCTAAAATACTGATTGACTGCTTGGATAGGTGCAAACAGAGTAAATAGTCTTCTAAAAGTGCTAATTAAATCACTTTAAGGTGACACAGTGGGGATTAGCTGGCCCCGTCCAGCCAGGCACACTTTCAGGCCAGGGGAAGAATTCAATAGCCAACCATTTTCCTGCCCAGGCTTGACCCCTAAGATGGATCCCAAAACCTTCTGAGAGGCATCCATTTTGTGTGAAACAGTGTCTTAATCTTATGCCAGTCTTTGGCCCCCATATCTCTATGGTACCCTCTAACGGCAGGTGGGATTTGATTGCTTACAGGTTGTGGATGGTTTTTAGCAACTATCAGTAATGCTGACATTTACTGATACCAAATTGAGTTTTTTCTGGACTCCTGTCCTGTGCAAAGTGGGATGTCTTCCACTATCCATCATTGGTCGAATCCCCACTACCGTCTTAGCCAGGTTTCAGAACAGAAGCTAACCAGGTTTGAGGGACGACCTCCTGGTCGAATCCCCACTACCATCTTAGCCAGGTTTCAGAACATAAACGACCTCAAACCTGGTTAGTTTGTGTTCTGAAACCTGGCTAAGATGGTAGTGGGGATTCAACCGGGGAGGTCGTCCCTCAAACCTGGTTAGCTTGTGTTCTGAAACCTGGCTAAGACAGTAGTGGGGATTTGACCATTAATTCTGGGTTCACAGTGGCCTTGTTTGGAGGCAAACAATAGATTCCCTACATGGAAAATGTGAGGATAGCTTGAACTCTTTACGAAATAACATGAACAATTTGTTGCCTAGGATTTAATTTTTACACATGCAGATGAGAGGAAGTGGCCACTATCTAAAAATAATGCTGTGGAATACATTCAGCAAAAGTCTTAAACTTACAGCTGCAGGTAAATATCCCACAATCTGTGATATATGCTCCATTGAACTCGAGACTTCAGAATTCTAAATCCACTTTAATTTTAGAGATCTCAAAGCAGAGATCTTGTGTCCCTCAGACACTCATATAAGAAACAACTTTTGAGAACTGTGTTATGTTATAATAAAGAAAGGCTTTAAAAATTAAATGCCCCAAACACAGTTAACTCATCTATTTTTAATAGAATTTTGTGGCCAGTCCTGGGTAAATAAACTGCCATTGTAAAAATTCAAGGCAAGTCACCAATGTTTAACTGCCATACAAATAATTGTTTATGTGTCCATTACATGGATTCTGAAATCTCAGCAAATATGGGTTTAATAGCCAAGGACAAAGTACACTATGATTAAATCAGGGAGGAATAGATGAAATGAAGCTAGCAACAACAGTTGCTGCTTTTAAATTTAAAAAGAGGGCTTTCGATCCACAGAGTTTAATTTGTTTCTCAGTGGTCACTACTAAAAACAAAGAGGCAATATACAAAGGCAACAATCAGGTTCCCATCTATAGTGTATCAAATTCATTTTGCATGTTTCCCATTTCAGCCACTTTCTTCTGCTCATCATCACATTGAGTGGTAAGGCTTTCTTTCCCTCTCTTTTGGAGTGCCAGCTAGCCTGTCTTTTCATATCTCAGAAACTAAACTGGATCAGCCCTGGGTAGTAATTGGATAGAAGACCAGATCACCAAGGGATGTGAACAGTCTGACGCTTTCAGATTCAGCTCTGTACTAAAGCATTACTTTTTATTTTATTTTTATTTCACCTTAGTTTGATCCTAGGTTATTTTATCTAGGTTCCTTTTTTAGGTTTATTTTGTAATTTTATTATTTGAAATTTCTTCTTATCCTCTTTAATTTTACATTATTTTTACTTACAATAAATCTAACTGATGACTCAGTTTTTCTCTCCTCAGCCCGGCTGTAGGGGAGTGGCAGCCGGTTTAATAAACTCCGCAAATCATTTTGTCACGTTTTTGCAACAATTGTTAGGATTGATCCTATTCAAATGGGAGATGAGGGGGTCGTTTACTCTCTGTTTCTTTAGGGGGTACTTTACATTTTGTGGAATTTTTGTGATTGCATTGAAATTACAAATATCTCTAGATTCTGGTTGTGTCTTGCAAGCAGTGCCTTGTTTGTGTTTTATTTTAATTTAACGTATCCTTTCCTTTCCTTTTTTGTTCTTTTTTCTTTTTAACCTTCTTTTAATTTTTATATACAATATTTTATATAATATCGAAGAAGAGGAGAAGGAGGAGTTTGAATTTATATCCCATCTTTCTCCACTGTAAGGAGTTTCAAAGTGGTTTACAAACTCTTTTCCATTCCTCTCCCTACAACAGATACCTAGTAAGGTTGGTGGGGCTGAGAGAGTTCAAAGATAATTGTAATTAACCCAAGGTTACCCAGCAGGTTTCATTTGTAGGAGAAGGGAAACAAATCCAATTCACCAAATAAGAGTCCACCACTCATATGGAAGAGCAGTGAAGCAAACCTGGTTTTCCAGATTAGAGTCATTGCTCTTAACCACTACACCAAACTGGCTCTCTAGTGCCAGATGAGGGGGAGATCTTTTGTTAAGTTATTATTAATAATTAATTAATTGTTTTAAATAGTCACTGCCAACTATCACTAGACATTTCAGTCGCTTTATACATACATACCTAGTTTTAATACTATGTATGATTATTATCTAGTATTTATTTGTACATTCACATATTCTAAAATTATATATTTGTATATCTGCATATTGTTATAAAATTCTTAATTGATATTACTCATAAAAATCACACCTTTCTTGTTCTTCTACTCCTCAAAACAATAAATGATCCTTAAATAAAAGATTTGTTAAAGCTCATTATTGTACTTTAGAACCTGTATAACACTCTGCTGGTTTAAATTTGGTTCAATTTGCTACTCTGAGAAATCTAATAATATTAAATGCATGATCGCTGGTCAATCCAAATGGAGATTTTACTTTTCTGGACAAAACAGTGCAAGTATTATAGACTACTTCCTGGTCTCCTTAATTTCTTAGACTTTTTGCCTTCAATTAATAGTATGAAAGTCTGTGACTATATGGGTTATCATCTCCCTCTTTCTTTCTTTAAACTGATCTGGTGCTCATCATTGAATGCTGACTCATTATCAATCATCACACCAAAGCCATTTGAATCCAGCATGTATTTGATGCCACCCGAAGCTTGACTGCATAGTATGATATAGAATGGAGTTTTCTAAGATGACTTTGCTAAGGATGGCTCTTCTTAAGCCTAAGACTGCTGTTATTGATTTAAATGTATTTTATTTAATTGGTTTATTTGAATCTTTATAAAGAAAATTATTCTAAAAACCACTAATTTCAACTAGACAAAACTCTTGGTTCAAAAGAGAGTGCAGTTTTCTTAAAAAGAGCAATTTCTTGGAAACATACAGAGTTCAAAAGCAATAATACTATCTGTGTTCTGAAAGAGTTGTTAGCTCTCAAGAGCTTGATTAACTGGAAAAAACAGAGGCTTTTTATAAGGCCTGGATACATTGGATTAAAGTTATTAATAATAATGACAACTCAGCCTTTCAGTCTATTGTCAGTTCTGCCAATAATGGCCATGTGAAAGTTCCTGCCTATATTCCATATTCCATTTGGTCACTCATTTTAATAACCTTTTTCCTTATTTCCCAGACAGTCAAGGTTCTGAAACTGTAGTAACCTCTGCCATTTTGCACATTTGGCCAAATATGTCCCCTGCTGAAATTAAGTCCTTCATTGGCTGCCTACATTAGGGGAAAAGTCCTAGGTTCTGATTTAACCCCAAATGAATTTTTTAGAGTGGATGCTTCTGGAGTCATTCTACAATTATACTGTCATAGTGATATCGAGGGAAACCACATCATGAGAAACAAAGAGGAACCGTTCTACACCTTAATTGTATATTACTAATATTATTTAGAAAATCCATGATTTTCCTCTTAGGTAGGAGCCAGTTTTCTGAATCAGAAAAAAATATGCAAAAATTGGGCCAAAAGATGAATTCACAGGCTAGGTCTCCCTGGAACTCAGCAGATACCCTTATGTATTTTGAGTAGGCGGTACAATTGAGGCATTCTGTTCTCTATTTTTAGGAGATAATTACATGTGTTTTTGCTAAGGCCCTCCTACAATTATTTTCAGTGGATTATCCTCACCCTTAGTGTAGTGGGCTGTGCTGTTTAATTGCCTACAGGCCTCTGCAATATATTCTTATCTGCCCCACCTTCATCTTGATTACATATTATCAAGATATAAAAATATTATGAAAAGCTCTACCACACAGTTAAACACTGCATAAACTTGTGGTCACACCACGGACACCAATACAGATCCTTACTTAAAAACAATATATGTTAAGGCAGAATTGGAAAAACATCAACAAAGGAAAAATCAGAGCGGAGAACACAAAAGAAGACCATATTCTCATGGACGACAGTGATAGGCTGCAATTAGTAGTGGCTAAAGTCTGTAAACTACATGCATGCACACAAGGAAATTAGGAAAGCACCACAGGAAAGCTCTCTGATAGAGAAAGCTCTGTAGTTCAATGGTAAAGTGCACGGTTTGCATTCATGAGGTTCCAAATTAACTCCACAGATCTTCAATACTCAGCCAGAGGAGAAAGCAGCTGGCTAGATGAACTGACATTCTGATTAATAAAATCAGCAGTAATGATGTAACTCAATTTAAACAGGTCACACGAACGTTAAGGTGGCTTCCTTTTTAAAGTGAACTTTCCTCATCTCTTTGGGGACCAGAAATTTTGCAAACCCAGATGTCCTGCTAAGCAGAATTGTCCTTAACCAGCATTCTCTTTTTTTGCCTTGCAAGATAAATCTATTTATTATTTTGCTACATATGCACCCCCCCCCCTTCCTCTAATGACATTTATGTAATCATTACAATGTGTTAGTGGAAGAATAACAGACCGAAGCAGGTTAGAATGAGAGTTAGTGTCTGGTCCTTGTGGGGAATTGGGATATGACCTTTTTACAACCAAGCCTAGCCTGTTAACCATTGCATCATGCTGGCTCAGATATGCAAAATGCTCAGCAGGAGACACTAAGAAATGGTCAATCAACTTTCAGGTCTTGGTTTTCTTCAACTCAGACAGCTTGCTCTGACCCTCCTCCACTGATGGCCAAAACTCTATGGAATCTCCCTAAATGATCTTCTTGCAGCCATAATATAAAGGAATCACAGCAAGAAAAGAGATGCTGGGGTTTTCATGCCCAAGTAAAATAGCACTCATATCTGCTGTCAGCCTCAGAAGTTCATGTGGCTGCAGGGAGTCAAATACCGTGAGCTGATTTTTAAAAGGGGGAATGGAAATGTCATACTCATTAATAACGTTCATAGATCATCATCATCATAATAATGCTTTGAACTCTTGGAGCACCTTCCACCCAGAGGTCTCCAATTGTTCTCCAAAAGATGGCTAAGTATTACCACCCCCAATTTACTGATGGAGATGGAAAAGCCCAAGGTCACACAGGAAGTCACTGTGAGAGCTGGCTAGAATAACCAAATTCTGACTTCAGTGCCTTCAGATGTATAGGCAAACAGTAAATGGATTCTGGAGAGAAGATGCACTGTAATGGGGACATTCAAACTGAACCAGCTGGTGTTTGAAATGTGGTCTTGACTGTCAGGGTTTCAAAAGCCAGCAGTTGTCAGGTTTTACAATTATAATACTCAGTCCTCAGTCCCTAACATGTGGCTTAGGAAGGAAAAGACAGCAAATCAATAGAAATCATTCAAATATCTTCAAAGCAGGGTCCACAGAGAGGTGTGGGAATATATGACACTGTGTTATGTTGTGAAAACTAAGCAGATCTGCAATGGGGTGGAAAACTGCTTGGAAGTGCCCTGCAAGCAACCCTGAGCTACGCAAAGGAAATGTACAAGCTAAGTAAAATGCATAAATAAATCCACACCAATAAAGGGTCTGATCAGCCTTTGATGTATAAATTATCACTCCCCTCAACCCATAGTCCAAATCCAAGCAGTCTTGGCAATATCATAGCAACAGTGCATCAACTGGCAAGGGATGCGAACCAGACCGTGTGTGCGTGTGCTACTGCTTATTTATTAAAATGCTCCAGGAGTTTTGATCTGAATTAACTTTTTTTCTGCTCAATATTTATAACCATTTCACCTGCAATCACTGAAATGGGAACAGCAGCTGCTTTTGATTAATGGATTGAAAAAGAATTGTACGGTTTCCCTGTCGCCCTAGGAACCACCTAGTCCAAAATCATGCACCGAGAGGCTATTTCATAATGTTGCGCTCTTCATGATTCTCTGTAGACTGCTTTAAGTTTCCCGCAAGGAGCCTGAGGCTGAAAGTGAGATGGCAGAATGATGATGGCAGGGGTACGGGGAGACATAGCACAATGTTGGAACTGCTTTTCATAACCTAATGACTTTTTTTAAGTACCAGTCAGAAGGAACAGCTTATGTTTCACTACACATATGTTCACCAATGGCTTTTCCCTAAGAAATAATGGTCCATATTTTTGTTTTAGCAAGTAACTGTGTGCGTCAATTCTGCAGAATCTAAAATGGATTCCACAATCCATTCTGGCCAAGGTTTCTGTTCGTATGCTTGAGGACCTCCGGAATACTCAGGATGCAACAGTATCACTGCCACATGATATGCTGTAGGACTCAGAGCAAGGTCTAGCATCTGACAGATATTCCACTGATCTTCTCTGTGTCAAGGTCCTGGCAATATCACCATGACTGCAGTGTGTCAGAGACCTTAAGCAGACAATATCACCATGATTGCAGTGCGTCAGAGACCATAAGCAGACAAGAACTACCTGAGTGGATGCTTTGAGGTTAAATCTCACCTCTTACTTTGGAAAGGTTGAGAGAGTGGCATCATGATTGCCCCTGAAACATTCTGAAAGCCCTCTGACATGGGAACTATAATACATTATGGCTTAGTTTTGTTGCATCCACTGCATCCATGTATTGTCAGAACAGGCCCAGAACCCTTCAAAAATAACAGAAATGAAGTGCCAAATATTAAGGAAACTTGATTGAAAAATCATCAAGGCAGCTCCTTGAGGGCTGAGTGGCCACTGATCAAGCAGAGGGGATTCTTGAGAATAAGAGTCAAGCTTCAGATGAATCTGAGCAAATGTTATAGATCCCGGGGCAGCCACTGCAAACCAAGAACATGCATTTTGAAGGATGTTGATAGTCTTATCAGATGTGAGAACTCTCACCAGGAGCAGTGAAAGGCATACCATGCTTTTGATTCCAACATTTTCCCTACCCAAGGAATGAAAGTCACAATGACTGTAGCATTTATCCAAGGGATTCTCCATGCCTTGCTGAAGACCAGAAAGGAGAACGCTTCCTTCTTGTACAAGCCATTGTGACTGTCCCTTTCAAAGCAGGAACAAGAGGGCATGGGGAAGAGCTTTTCGTCGTCTCTTTCCACCATAAGAATCCTGTTGTGGGGTTGGGAAGAGAGATATTTTAAACATAAATGGCTAGGTTTCTGTACCTTCCCCACATGAATCCTGAACCAGTTCATTCATTTTCTTCACTAGCATTTTTCTTTTAGTCCATTCCTAGCTTACCTGACTTCCCACTTGCCATTGATTTATTTTACATAATTTATATCCTGCCTTTCCAGCCTCAAAAGGCAGCTTTACTTGGTGAAATACTCGGGGGGGGGGAGTTGGGGGCACAGGTTGCTCCTCCCTTTGCTTGCATGCTGCATTTTTATAGCAGGAAAAATCACGGTATGTTTATACATAAGTGTGCAAAGTTAATACATAATTAGATTCTCCCAGACCTGCTTTTTTTTGGGGGGGGGGGGGGAAGAGACAGAGCATCCTTTTCTCACACCCAGTTCCTGTATGCCTTTCTTTTGCTACGTATTTCTTTTACTTTTTTTAGTTAGAGACTGGATCCATTAGCTTCCATTCTTTAAAACGGGCTGCCTGTCCTAGGTGAATGGGGAGCCTGAAGCACAGCGAAACCAAGGATAAGGGTAGGAGTAGGATTTTGCTTACACTAAAACACTACTGCCTGTATGCCTTTTTTCTGCCATGCTGTCAACAGCTGCAGACTGGAAGCAAAATATTGCCTTGATCATGCCCAATAGCTGGAGTTGTTCTATCTTGGATAGAATGAGTACCCTCCCAAGTGAGCTTATTGGTTGTTTGGTGGGCACATAATTCTCACGTTGCTTACCACAATTAAATCGAAGGTTGAACCCAGTTAAAACTCAAAGGAAAGGGCCAGTGTGGTGCATTGGTTAAGAGTGGCAGACAGGTTTTGATTCCTCACTCTTCCACATGAGTGGAGGACTCTTATCTGGTGAACTGAATTTGTTTCCCTGCTCCTCCATGTGAAGTCTGCTGGGTGACTTTGGGCTAGTCACAGTTCTCTCAAAGCTCTCTCAGCCCCACCTACCTCACAAGTTGTCTGTTTTGGGGAGGGGAAGGGAGGGCAGTTGTAAGCTGCCTTGATGCTGTTTAAAGGTAGAGAAATGTGGTGTATAAAAACAACCTCTTCTCCTTGCTATCTAATTTAATAGGTGATATCGAGGATCAAATCTTGAATCTTTTGTATGCAAAATACCTCTGAGCAATGGCAATGTATAACATTCCAATATTATAATGTATAATATTCCACCATTCTTTGTTGCCCTCAAATCCATAGATGGAAAAACTAGGGTCAAATACAGAAGTTCCAACAAGTCCACTTGTTACACAAAGTTTAAAAAAATCTACAAAGCATAAATCAAAGCTCCTGGGCACATCGTTCCTAGAAACTGAATACTGCTGAGGTGCTCATTCTGTATTTTTATAGTATTTCATGCTGCCTAACAATCTCGTTCTATACTCTCGTGATATCTATATTCTTTTTGTGTCATCTGGAAAACATGTTTTTCGTGAAACCAGTTTTTCTAATCTCATTTAGTAGCATAATAACACCTTATGTACTATTCAAAATCTTAGCATTTGCTGTCATCCATAATTTCAGTTCCAGCAATAATATGAAGGGAAGAGTTGGTGGGAAAAAACCATGATTCAATGCAACATTAAGCAAACAATGTTTAAAAACACACTACGCTGAGCTTTAAAAGCAGAGATGCCATGATGCAGTGCTACTTCGATCTAAAGTACCTTAACAACAGTGTATAGTATAAAGGCTGCATTTAAAACATAAATAAGACCACTGGAACAAGGGGATCTAGATTTTTGCACTAGACAAAAAACTTCCCACAACATTCCTAAAAGGGAACCTTTAGTTTTGGGATGGAGGACTCAGAAACAAACTCCCCATTTGGAAAAGCCAACTCAAATGCAAGCCCTAATGCGCAATCCAATTTGCCTGTGACAGCTACAATCTTCTCCTGCTTTCTTCCTTCTGTTGCCTGGAAAGCCTGCAAAGGGAGGTGCAACTTTGAAGGATTTTATCTGCAAGTTCCTTATATTCCAAAATATAGCTGAATAAATCAGATTTAATCAAGATGAGATTCCCCAGCTTTGACTGTGATTCTCTGAGCACATCAGAATCTGAGCACATCAGAGCCTCAGATCCATATATAAATCTCAAAATACTGCTGCAGGGACGCCTTTGTTTTGTGGGAGGGAGGATATAAATTTGGACTGGATATATTCCATGGGGATATAAGAAGTTGGGATTTATTCTATGCCCAATACTTCCAGCTGCCGGGTTCCCTTTTTCTTCTACTGGCCTGTACATTCTGGGAAGGAGAGGGAAAAGAGACAACAGCAGCAGCAGGAAAAGGTTGGGAAACTGGATGCCTTGTGGAAAGTTGCTAAATAGATCTGTTGGGATGCCCTGAAAAACTCAAATAGATCAGGCTGATTACAAATCAATAACAGGGAGACTTTGCCCATTTCTACTTCCTACACAAATGTATCGATAGAAAAGCTACCAGAATTAAGACCACATTCAGAGTCCTAGAATTGCCCAGATTAAAGAGGAATTACACCCAAGAGCTGAGACCTGATTTATATTGGAACTGCTTTCCCGCAGCACCATTCTCTACAATCATCATGATTCATGACCCAATTGCCCTTCTCACTCCCCACGGCAGGCAGTAGCAAGGGGTAACCATTCAGTAACAATTCAGATTGTGCTTCATTTAGGCCCTGGAACTTCTGCAAGCATCTGTCCAAGGAATCTGAGAAGTTGTTAAGTTCCTAGCAACTCTGGATACTGCTGCTGTCTAGAGTTCAGAAATGGTCCTACAAGTGTTTTCATCTCAGGAGACATAATGGGGTGGCCACAAGTGTTCTCATAAAGGTTAAACAGGAAGGGCTGAATCCATGGATGGCCAATTTTTTTGAGGGGTGGTGGGAGAGTATTTTAATGAGTGTCTGAGTGAGGTATCAATACTTAGAATAACAGAACAGATGAGGGATTTTTTCTTAAATATTTTGAGCCAATTATATCTGTTATCTGAGTAGAATTCACACTCCCATGTGGCCGGGTATCTTAGGGCTGTAATATTAGTTGCATTCACCAATTATTCCACCAGGACCTGGATAAGGCTTTGCAAGCACTGACTTTCTCTTTCATTTCTCATCACTACAACTTATCCAAAATCCAGTGGACCATCAAATACTTGTCAGTGCCCTGCACTTTTAAGAGCAGACTCATACTCTAAATGTTCATGTACGTTTAAAAACGGTTCTTCCCGCTAGGCCCTAGGATGGCTTACAACATTTTAAAACATTTTAAAACAAGCAACAAACATGGTAATGTACAAAGTGCGCCAATGAAACTTCCATCAGAAAGAATTCTGCCAACAAACGACAGGCAAGGCCTTCTGGAGTAATTTCTGGAAATGACTTGAGCTCAGGTTCCTCTGGAGGAAGAAAGTTCCTCAGCAGGGGAGTGACCCACCAAGAAAACTATTTGCTCACATTGTTTGAAACTGCCACATGGAGGGCCCCACAAACTAACTGTTGATTTCAGTGATCACGCTGGGACATGTGTAAAGAAGCAATCTCCGATGGGTGCTGCGTTGTCCAAACAGCAACATAAAACAAGCTCTTGTGTTCTTACTTTTTTTAAGGCGTACATTGCTATTAAATGATTGGCAGTCTCTACAGACCCTGGTGAGATTAAAAACAGTCTGCTGCCTTTCAACCCTTTCCCTGGCTCACGTCTCCTTGCATTCTTTTGTATTCAGCTTGGGCCTTCACTGGTATCTACAGGAATTTATTTTCTTTATGGCCCCCCTGAATGAAACTACTGCTGTTTTTCCAACTTGGATTCACAGGAGAAATATGAAAGCTAAAGGCACACCGTATAAATAAACATGGAATGGGAACATGAGAGGCGAACACAGAGGCCTGATGCATACTAGAGAGACAATACAGCATAACAAATAGTAAGTTGTGCTTTGCCTGTGGCAATTTCTAGCTACATCAATAATTATATAATACAACAGTCACTGATTTCTTCGTCGTGGATCGATCCTGGGTTTCACGTCACCTAGCTCTGTTGCTTACTGTTACCCTACGAATAGAGGAATAGAATTTGATGGAACAAGGGTTGCCAACACCAGCCTGGAAAGTTCTTGGAGATGTGGGGACTATGCCCAGGAAGGGTGGCATTTGGGGAGAGGTGGGAGCTCAGTGGGAATATTGTGCCCTACTGTCTATCCCCGTGGTGGCGAACCTATGACAATCCAGATGTTCATAGACTATTATTATTATTATTATTATTTATTATTTTAGATTTATAGGCCGCCTCTTCCCCGAAGGGCTCGAGGCGGCTCAACAACATGGCTGTTATTAACAGCAACTCAACAACATAACTTAAACATTAAAACTCCGGCAGCAGTTACATATAATCCAAGCCATTCAAACAATATAAAACAGTTCAAACAGGCACCCGTTCCTAAGGCTAAAAGCAAGGGAAAAGAGGAAAGAAGAAAGGGAGGGAACAGGTGGGCCCAGATGGAGTCACAGCAGGCCCAACCGAGATGACAAAGATGGAAATTCGGCAGAGTTTCAGCGGGGGGCAGTAGAACAGTGGCCAGCCTCTCCAAAGGCCCGGTGGAATAATTCTGTCTTACAGGCCCTGCGGAACTCGCCAAGATCCCGCAGGGCCCGGACTGATGGGGGTAAGGTATTCCACCAGGCTGGGGCCAGAGCCGTAAAGGCCCTGGCCCGGGTCGAGGCCAGCCGCATCGTCGCGGGGCTAGGGGTCACCAGCAATTCTGCCACTGCTGAGCGCAGTGGCCTATGTGGGACAATCCCAATTGGCCATGCTGGCAAGGGCTGATGGGAATTGTAGTTCATGAACATCTGGAGTGCCATAGGTTCGCCACCACTGGTCTATCCTCTGAAGCTGCTGTTTTCACAGGAGAACTGATCTCTATAGTCTAGAGACTGGCTGTATTTCTGGGACAGCTCCAGGGTCTACCTTAAAGTTGGTCACCCAACAACAGATCAAAAGTCCATCTCCAGACCACCATTTTGATTTGAAAAAATATCTGTTTTGATGTGGTCCCCCCCCTTAAACTAGTGGCACAGATCCTACCACTGAACTGAATAAAATAGGAATCTATCGTGGTCAGTGCTGCCTACTGCCAGTGAGGCATTAAGCAGAGTTACACCCTCTAAACCACAGGTGTCAAACTCGCGGCCCTCTAGATGTTCATTAACTACAATTCCCATCAGCCCTTGCCAGTATAGCCAATGCTCATGTTGGGAGGGACTGCTGGGAACTGTAGTTCATGAACATCTGGAGGGCCATGAGTTTGACACCCCTGCTTTAACCAATTGAACACAACAGGTTTAGAAAAGAGTAATTCTGGTTAGGATTACATGACTTGAGTGGCAGAGCTCTTTCATATCACCTACTGTGCAATCCTTTTAACTGAGATGCCAGGGATGGAACTGGGGACATTCTGTATGCAAAACAGATGCTGTACAACACAGCCCAACCCCAAATGCAGCTAAAATGTCAGAAAATAAATGAGTTGGAAACACAACATGAAAACAAAAAGAAATGCCCCCCCCCCCAACTTTCTCATTTCAACAAATTATCACCTGGGACTAACAGGCAATGTGCATTGGGACTGGGGGCATTTTTTTTAATCTCAGCCCAAATGTACATTGCCTGTTAGTGCCAAGAGTGACAAAAATACTGAACCTCACAGTGTTTTAATCATTCATAATGTGCATTTGAGGGTTATGAAATATTATAAGCTGCTTTAGGGATATCTCATGGAGAAGTGGCTAGGAAATCTTAAATAATAAGATTACCATAAGACTAGTGGACATATCCAATGCCATATCATAGTGGGGAGGGGTAATTCTCCTGGACTCACAGTTGTGTGAATGAGAACTCTATGGGGAGAGGTGTGTAAATGAACCTGCACAAAGGAGGCTGAAATTTCATACAAAGATAAAGTATGCTAATAAGGCACATTATGGAAGTTAATGCTAAGTTATGCACTGTGTGTCATTTTTCCTTCTGCTGCAATTTTGCATATTATTTAACTCTTTTAAAATAGGCAAAGTTAAGTTAATTTGTTCAGCACATTTAAAGCATGGTCTTAGATAAACCCATTAAAGTCAAGATTATGTTCAGAATGGTTTTTCCTTTAAAAAAAGAACAGAAGTCACAACAGAGACTTATTTTATATTATTTTATTATCCTGATGCACAGCAGAATCTGTACGAAGGAAACCCAAATTTCATGCCATTGAAGAACTCAAGATTTTTCACTCTCACTCAAATTCACAACTCAATAGATGTGCATATACATATGTTTTAATCTAATTGTGGTATCCTGGAATGTATATGCAGTAGAAATTGATGAAAGAGCCCCATAGAGCAGAATGGTAAGCTGCAGTGCTGCAGTCTAAGCTCTGTTCATGACCTGAGTTCAGTCCTGAGGGAAGTTGTCTTGAGGTAACTGGTTCAAGGTTGACTCAGGCTTCCATCCTTCTGAGATCAGTAAAATAAACACCCAGCTTGCTGGGGTTAAAATGTAGATGACTGGGGAAGGGCAATGGCAAACCACCCCATAAACATAGCCTGCCTAATAAACGTTGTGATGTGACATTGCTCCATGGGTCAGTAATCACCTAGTGCTTACCTTTAGAAATTAACACTGACAATTAAAGGAATCACATGGTTCCTGGACAAGCTATATTAAGTAAGAAGGCGAATGAAGAACCTCTGTAGGTCACCATATAAAACCATCAAGAATAACATCAGAGGTATCCTCCCAGACCATCAGAGACTTTTGTCATCACTGACTTGCTGCTTTACTATTATTTCCAGAACCTTGAGGGCCAGTAGAAACTGTTTTGGAAGATACTAGTTTGAAAGCCAGTATGCTATAGAGGTTAGAGTGACGGACTAGGAACTGGGAGACCCAGGTTCAAAACCTGCTCTGCTAATAGAAGCCTGCTGGGTGACTTTGGGCCAGTCACATACTCTTATCCTAATGTATCTCACAGGATTGTTGTGAGGATAAAATGGAGGAGGGGAGAAAAATATAAGCCACTTTGGGTACCCACTGAGGAGAAAGGCAGGGTATAAATGAAGTAAATAAAAATCCATGGGAGCACATTCCAGTTCTGTTCTTTGCCAAATTATGTGTGTACAAAAGTCTGGAGAAATAGCAGTCCCAATATTCTGCGACAGCCGTTCCAAAGAGGAAATGATTCCATTCCATTTTGCCCTTGCTCCCCTCTGATTCCCATTTCCAAACAGCCAATCAGTAGAAAATGGCATTAGAAGGTAAAGGGAAATGAAATCAGATAAAGGGAAATGATTGAGAACAGCAACAGCAACAACATTGCCTTCTTCTTTGCTGGAGTGAGCTTCTTGTAACAAGTGAGCCTCAAATATAGATTTCCAGCCATTAATACCATTATTTAAATGCTAGCCCGAGAGGGAGAAAGAGCTGTGTCTGACCTGTGTGACTCCCCACAAACGGCAATTACCTGTAAAAGCTTCCCAAGTCAAATCTAATTAAACAGAGAGAGATGTTTGGAGGCAAAATGGATGGCTTTTCTTCCTGGAAAAGCGAGAGGAGGGTGCTGTGTGTATTTTTTTCCCGCTAACAGCGTAACTAAGAAAAACAACCAGAAAACACAGAGAGATTCTCTTCCATGCTATGGCAAAAATGAGGGGCGGGGGAGGAATGGGCTTCCCAGCATGGCTTTTTTTTTTTTTTTTTGCCTAATTACATTGAAAGCTGCCTGAGGCTTGGATTTGTCTTTTATTTCTTAATAAACAATGTTACATTCCCGGGCTAAATATTAACTAATATTATTGGTAACAGTCTTGCAATCGCTCCTTCAAGCACAGGTTGGATCAATTGTGTAAAGACTATCTGTGACATCACTGGACACCTGGGACACAAAAAGGTTGTTTTCCAAAATCCTCCTGGTGCAGTTGAAGTTTGAAGGCAGAAATATGTGTCCGGAGCTCCTTTATGTGAGAATACACACAGTTATCACATGCATTGTTTCTTGGTTGACACAGGACTGGCCTTGGCATTAGATCAGCATTCTTAAAGTTGATGAAATCATCCCCCTTATAGGGCTGCCAACTTGCTTTACTGGACTGCTCTTTTTTTAATTCCTAAGCTGACTGCTCATTTAAGCAAGTTCTGAGCCCAGAAGGGGAGGGGTGGCGTACCAAATCTAATTTAAAAAAAATTAAAACGAATACATGCAAATGCTGATGACTATCCCTAGCAGTGCTGTATTTGAGTCCATATTTACACAAGCATAGCAGGAAGAAACCCTTTCTCCCAGACTCTTTTCAAGCTACTCTAATCCTGCAATGAAATGAGGAATATTATGGAAGGGTCAAGGAGCACCATACAAGCTACACTGCTTCTTCTGAGCACATCGATGGCCATTGTGTTCGTGCCCTCCCATGTGGTTCCTACATTACTGTAGCAGCAAGGGAAGAAGCAATGAGAAATGGAACCTGTAAAGCTAGCAGTATGAATATGAATTGAGCTTGACCCAACGCATGCTGCTGTATACAGCATCAGCTAGTAGATTATTGTGATATTGCCATGGGGGGAGGGAGTTGTTACTGTTAGAGTGATGATCTATGAGGAGGCCAGGGATCCTCGACCAAATCCAATACCCCCCCCCCCCCCCCCAAGTCATTTAGACTTCTGGTGAGTGAAATGATAAAATTCATTCATTGTGCAGAAGTTGGTGTAGACTGATTCCAAGCATTTCTACACACATTTTCAGATTGATCTGTCCATTTGTCCATTCATTGCATTCAAGATGTTGAGCAGTTTAAAGACAACCAGTGTACAATATAATAAAATAAAAGATGATTACGGAGGAAAAAAGAAAACAAACAACTTCAGGTGCTCCCTTTTGATGGCTTACATACTGACCTGATGGTATAACCTGATGGAAAATCTTGGATTGGAAGAGCCAAGTAGCACTTGGTCACAGGAAGGCCAATGGGGAGGGTCTTATTTCCCACTTCTCTCTTTAATGTTAAAAAGTGTAAGAGGCACTTCAGGGCTGCAACTTCTATATTAATTCATGTTTCATAGGCTGCCAACACCAACTATTGTTTGTCTAGCCTCCTCTCTTACTGTCTTCCCTTTCTCTGACTGCTTCCTTCTGTTCATACCCCTCTCCAGAAAAGGCAACTGTTTCTTAGGTCAAAGTCATTATCGGGGTTGCTGGAAGACGTAGTCCCAAATTTCAGAACTGCAATGTGTAGAGAATCTAGGCTCGACAGTTCCAGGTTGGGAAATACCTGGAGATTTTGTGGGTGGAGTCTGAGGAGAGGGGTTTGGGAAGGGAAGAGATTTCAGTGGGTATCATGCCATAGAGTTCACCTTCCAAAGTGGCTATTTTCTTCAGGTGCATTGTCAGCTAAAGATCAGCTGTGATAGGGGAGCTCTCTGAACAACACCTGGAAGTTGGCAACCCTAAGAGTGTCTGTAAGTGAAAATTGTCTGAAGCTAGCTTGCATATGCAGCCATTTTGTCCTGCTGCATGCTACCAAGGATTCAAAAAATCTCTGACCATTGCTTTTATAGCACAGAGTATGCAGACAATATATGCACACACACTTGAGTTGATATGCCTTTCTATAACACACAAAAGAGAGAATGACATTTATACCCTGCAGCCAACCAATCACTCTTCCAGTAGCCTAGTTTTTCTAGGAAAAATGCCTCAGGCAGGTCTGTGTGACCCAGAAAAAGATATGTTTGTGCACCCTGAGAACTACTAAGAACCGTTTACCTGTCCCCATTTACTACTGAGGCATCTGATCAATAGGACTTACTTTTGATGGCAGGAAGTAGTGTTCATTACTAACTACCAAATATTAGAATGTGCACATAGGGTATATTTTGGGTTTTGGAGGGGTTTTATTTTTGCATGGTTGGGAAACCCCCCCCCCCCCCCCCCGGCTTGAATTTGTTAGCGAAATTTCTGAATTGTCTGTATTCTTGTGCACTTGACTTCTGGCATTTTTTATTTTTGCTTTTTTATGTCTGACTTTATTGAAGTGTGTGGGAAGAACTAACCTCCTTTTCATATAAAACTATTTTATTATTTTGAGTGATCATCTTAGCAAGACCTTGCTCCAAAAAGAGTCCATTTCCCATTCTGCACACATACCATTTATGAATTACTGCTCACCTTAGAAAGGGTGTTATCCCTTTGAGGCTCAAAGGGTATGGTTTTCTTTACTGGATGTCCATGCCACCCGGCTTTCATTCTCTTCGGGGAAAATGTAGGATTCATACTTTTTTGTATGTGTGGAGTCTATTCTACAGGACACAATATCTATTTCCCTACATCAGGTTCCCAAAAAGAGAGATCCTTCACATGAATCTGGTTCTGCATTTATTCCACATGCAAAAATTACTGTTTTCCCCCTCTATGGCCCTTTTCACACAAGCAATTTACATTGTCCCCAACCTGTAAATAAAATGTTTCCTCTATGGAATTCTGCACTGTTATCCTCCCCACCTCTCTCCCCTATTTAGTTGTGGAAATGTTTCTAGCCACCTTTTACTCTGTTGTTTCTGAAAACACTTTTACAGCGATGTTCCTCACTGAACACACACAAGTAAATGGACATGGAAAGATGATACAGTTAGTACTGGACAATAGGAACAAACCCTAGAGAATACTGAATTCTCAGAAACACAAAGGAACAGATTCAAAATCAAGCTACAGTCATTATTTCTACAAAGGCTGTTTTATATTTGCTTAAAACCACCAAAGTGGAATTGTTGGTACTACCACAAGAACCTAGTTTCAAATAAGAATCACAGACTGTCTATAGAATTACACTAGAAACTAACTACCAGCCTGGCTTTACCATCTGGAAGGGTTCTTCCTTTTCTCTCAGCCTGATCTTGAAAGAGATAAAATGGAGTATACATACAAAAGCATATAAATAGTGTGAATAATATAAAATACTAATATTGAGTAGTTTGAATTTTCAAGCCTTGATGCATTATGTAAGGTCCCAGGTTTTCCAACTAATGTGGCTTTAAATTGAATCTCTAATATTTGAATATCCTTTTAATATCTGTTAGTGTAACAAGTCAAAGCAGAGGCTTTCTCTTGCTCTATCAAATGAAGTACAACAGCAATTGTGATTTATGTATCAAAAAGGTGTAAATTTATGATGAATGATTTAGCATGTTTAAAATTGGGGATGGGGGATAATTTTAGAAGGCCTTAAAAAGTGATGTATTTTTTGAACACCCATCAAATGTGCAAAATACACTGGGCAAAATGTGCAAAATATTCTGAATTGTCTACTATACTTATGTGTTCTTCAGATGACACATTCTAGTCCCATTACATTGTCTTTATTGCATTACATTATATCTAGTCTTGATTACATTGATTTACATTTTGTAATCTACCTTGCATCTACAGCTCATTACGCACAAGCAGAATAATGCACTTTCAAACTGCTTTCAGTGCTCTTTGAAGCTGTGCGGAATGGCAAAATCCACTTGCAAGCAGTTGTGAAAGTGGTTTGAAAACGCATTATTTTGCATGTGCGGAAGGGGCCTAAGTGAGAAAGGTGAACTATAAGTAACACAAACAAACAAATAGTTTGTTGCCTTATGGTAGCATCATGCAGTATCTGTCAATGACTGTCAAGCTTTCTGGATCCATGGCAATTTGTGAATAAATATCCATAGACTGTTTCATGGGAATTATAACTTCTTCAAGATTTAAGGTTTCCAAGCTCCTGGTAGGGATGAGGAATCCCATCCCTTAGGGCTACCAAGCCCCCAGAGGGAGCAGGTTCTGTTGCCTGTGACCACTGGAAACAACAGCAGAAAAAAAATAAGGTTTGTCTAATTTCAGGAAGTTATTTCCATGGAGTTCATAATCTAGAACTACCTGGAAATGACAAAAAGGGTTGCTCTAGGAATCACTGCATACTCTATGGCAAGAACAACTGATTTTTATCACAGACTTTCCAGTGATTCCTAGAGCTTCCCTTTATTGCTTCTGGGTAGGTTTAGGAATTGCTGGGAACTTCCTGTAAGCAGACAACGCCTTATTTTTCATTTCAAATTTTTCCTGAGAAGCTATACTCAACCTTCCTATCTAGAAAAAAAATCTGTTTTTTAGATCTCATATTACTAAAAATGAGGCATCTTGGAGCTTGTTACACATGCAGTGGGATATTTCTGTTTGGGGATGTAGTGCCTGCATTAAAACCTACAAGGAAAGGCAGATGAGCCTTTGCATCACTGTATCCAGTATTAGATATTTGTAGGACACACATAATTCCTAGATGCAAAGAGGAGTGAACTGTGAGTAATAATGTGACTGGCAAGCATATCATTTTAATTAAGGGACCATGACTCTTGGGGATATGTGCTTTCTTGTAAACTAGAGAAGACTTAGTTTACCACCCAGTCAAGTGTCAAAGAGGCCAGACGGTGAACACAGAAGTTGCTTATACAAGTAAGTAGTTTACCATGACACCATAACCTTGACACACAAGTGGGGTCATAACCTTGGTGCACAAGTGGGTTTCTGAGATGGCACAAATGCGAAACATTGAGTTAAATGTTAAACACTGAGGTCAACCACTGCAGAGGCTTGGAGTTTGATCAAGAAGTTGATCAAACTAAGTTTGGTTCACAATCATGTTCATATGGAAGTTCATTAGCATTCTGGTCTTAACCTAGTCATTTGTAAATTTGCTTCCCATCAGTGACTCACAGCCTATTTAACAATTCCCAATAAAATATATCAAATGAATGGCAAAGGCAGTTGTGAGACATCTTTAATCATTAAACTGACCTAATATGTCAAATTATGGGAAGCAGTTATCCAAAAAGTTTTTTGATGGAAAATTAAAACTGATTCTTGGATTCTTTTCTGGTTATGAATATATTTGTTCTTACCCCAAATACTGCATTTTCATCAGAATCAAAATGTTCATGATGATGAAGATGATGAAAAAGAAGGCGGTGGCGGAGGAGGAGGAGGAAGAGGAGGAGGAGGAGATAGGTTAATAGGGCTTAAATGCACCTATCTGAGTCCTGAATGATGACCAAAATGTCTGGAACTATTCGCCTTACTAAAATATTTGGGAAGGACAGATTGATAGCTCAACCTATTATTCTACCAAGAGGAAATGAAATTCATCTAAAGGTATAGATGATGTTTTCAGGAACTACGTTGTTAAAAGAGATGCTGTAGAGTACTTGTCCAATAGTTAATAAATACTTCTTTTATGATGTACCTTAGACCACAAAGTTGATTTACAGCTATTTTATCTTTTTTTAAAATGTTGTAGAGCAAAATAAAAGGGTATTTTGGTGCATTTGCAGCTGCTGCTGGAGATGGAATTCACAAAGATGGCCACCATGCTGTTCTAGGGACAGTAACCTGTGGATAGAAGGCACTCAAAGTTCAGAACAAAAACGAGCCAAGTGTGCTGCCCTCGAGGAAGTGCAAATGAGCCTGGGCAAAGCACATGGCTTTTGTTTGTCAGTAGAACATATCCAGGGGAGTAAATACTGAAATCGGAGGCAATCAATTTCTCAGCAGGATGCATTTTTAACCATAAACGTTTTAGATTATGAGAAAGGCACACCAGTTGTGGTATGCAGAGCTTTTAACCATTGAATTACTTATTCTTCAATCATTGAGAAGAAAGGTGAAAACCAAAAAGGTGAAAAACCAAAAAGGTTTAGCCACCCTGGTGCCTAAGATCCCATATGATGTTGTGCACATACATTCATATCTAGGAGCTAGAATTCTGTCGGATTAGCTACCTACATTCTGAACTTCCCTCCTTGCATCTTTCCTTTTTCCTTTTATTATTGTTGTTGTTGTTGTAGATTTCACAGCTGCCAGATCTTTTTATCATCCTCATCCTCATCCTCATCCTCATCCTCATCCTTATTATTATTATACACATTACAGCACAGCACAAGTGTCTGGAATTCATCTCTGAATATCGAGTCCTTCCCAAGGACCTAGGATATTAGAGGTATTTGCGTAGAATATGTGCAGTTCCTAGAAGTGCTGCTTTCTGCAGCATGTGGACTGATGTTCTGTCTCAGTTTAGGCTTTCCAGATGTTTTTCAAGATTTCTTGGGATTCCTCCTAGAGCACCGACTACTAGTGGGATTACTGTTGTTCTTTTTTGCCACAGTCGTTCGACTTCAATTTGTAGGTCCTTGTATTTTGTGATCTTTTCCAGCTCCTTGTCCTCTACCCTGCTGTCAACTGGCACAGCAACATCTATGATCCAAACATGTTTTTTCTCTACCACTGTTATGTCTGGGGTGTTGTGTGCCAGGTGTCTGTCTGTCTGTATTCTATTATTATTATTATTATTATTATTATTATTATTATTATTATTATTATTATTATTATTATTATTATTATTATTATTATTATTATTATTATTATTATTATTATTATTATTATTTAATAGACCGCCCTATCCCCGAAGGGCTCAGGGCGGTGTACAATAAAACCAACAACAGACAATATTTTTACTTCCTGCCCCTTGCTCCTCCCTTCTCTCCATCCCTTTTCTCCATCCCTTCCTTCTTCTTTTCCTATTTTCATTTCCCATTCCTTTTATTTCTTTCTATTATTGCCTCTTCATCTGAAATTAATTAATTGTGCAATTGTACTATGAAGATGGAGCCATCAGTTCAGATTGAAATCAAAGCTAAATTTTAAACTGTACTTATATTTTTATTTGTATTTTGATATATATTTTTTTGTTTTATTGAAAGTTGGAAACTGCCTAGAGCCTGAAAGGAGAGGGTGGTATAGAAATCCTAACAACAACAATAACAATAAAGGTGTTGGTAAAAAACAAATGTAAGAACTTGAAATAACAACTGATATGATTAAAAAAATCAAGTCAAGAAAGTGAAAAACTGGATATCACTTGGACATAATCAACTGGACAGCTTCTGGCTCAAATACCTGACCAGTTAATACCCACCAATGGCCAAGCAGTTCAATGAAATCATGCAAGATGATGAAATCAATGAATGGCTAACAACTGGGAAGACATACTTGATTCAGAAAGATTTGGCCAAAGGGACAACACGTGGAAGCTACAGGTCAATAACATGCTTGCTTACAATGTTTAAACTGCTCACCAGCATAATAGTGATAACATCATGGACTACTTGAAAGCCAATAATGGACCAAAAAGGGGGAAAAAGGAGGAGCAGGGATACAAAAGATCAACTCCTAATAGACAAAATAATAATGGTGAACTGCAAGAATTGAAAAACAAATTTGCATATGGTCTGAATCGATTACAAGGAGGCATTCGACTCACTGCTACATAGTTAGATCATGAAATGCTTGGAAACAATTGGTCAGCAAAAACATACGATTATTCACTGAAAAAGCAATGAGACAATGCAGAACTGAACATCCAGAAATTAAAACTATGGAACAGTCAGCATCAAGCAAGGAATTTTCCAAAGTAATTCACTATTGCCTATACTGGGGTGCTGTGTGGTTTCCGGGCTGTATGGCCGTGTTCTAGCAGCATTCTCTCCTGACGTTTTGCCTGCATCTGTGGCTGGCATCTTCAGAGGATCTGATGTTGGGAAAGCAAGTGGAGTATATATCTGTTGGAGTGTCCAGGGTGGGTGGAGAAACCTTGTCTGTGAGTAACAATACAGCCCGGAAACCACACAGCACCCCAGTGATTCCGGCCGTGAAAGCCTTCGACAATATATTGCCTATACTATTTATCATTGTCATAATCCCACCAGGGCAGAGCAAGGGGGAACTGCGCCCTGGGATAGTGTCCACCCTGAGCCCCTGCCATGCCCCCCAAACACCCATGGAATGCCCTGGAATGCCCTCGTCATGCCCCCAGAACACCCTCACCACCCCTTGCAGGGGCATGCACCTGGTACATCGTGTACCCCCTCCCTTGGACTATACCACTGGATACCACTAAGAGTGATTTTAAAGAAAACAAAATTGGGTATTAAATGTCCAAAGGCTCCGAAATTATATTTGCTGTACATGGATGATTTGAAGCTGTACGGGAAATCAGACACAGAAATCCAGTCACTGGTGAACACATTCTGAATGTTCAGCACAGACATTTCAATGGAGTTTGATCTGGAAAAGTGTGTCACTATGGCAATAAAGAGGAACAAGATCACTGAGAGTGACAGCATAGAAATGCCTGATGGCCAGCTAATCAAATGCAACTAAAAGGAACCCTATAAATATCTGGGCATTTTGCAGTTGGATAACATCAAGCACAGGCAAGCAAAGACTGTGGTCAGCAGAGAATATACACAGAGAGTAAGAAAAATTGTGTAATCCAAATTAAATGGTGGGAATACCATCAAGGCCATCAATGTTTGGGCCATATCCACCATCAGGTACACTGCTGGAGTCATAAACTGGACACAGGGTGAATTGGATGGAAACCTTGGAAGCTTATAACAATGCACTATGCCTTACACACTAAATGTAGTGATACTGATAAACTATATATTCCCTGGAGTTCTGTTGGCAGAAAGTTACTGCATTTAAAGCAAACAGTGGAGGAGGAGTAACATGTGCTGATCAATCATATGGCCCTTTCCGCACTGGCCATTTACAGTGCCCTAGGGATGGCAAAACGCCGTCCCTAGGGAGCTGTTCACATGGGGGGTGCAGCTGCATCACAGCCATGTCACCCTCGCTCCCCCCCCCGCGGCGCGAAGCTGCTGTTTCCAAACCTCGATCTCCGAGCGAGGTTTTCTGGAAACAGCAGCTTCCAGCCGCTGCCGATCGACGTACCTTCTCTGTGACCTTCCGGCGCATCGCCCAGGCCTGGGGACACGCCCCCCTGCCCTGCGACTCCAGAGCTGTCATGCAGGGCAGGGGGTATGTCCCCTGGCCTGGGCGACACGCCCCTAGCCTGGGCAACGTGCGAACGGTCCCGGTGTGTGTGTCAGCATTATATACGCCGATGCACCCCCCAGCGTGGCCGTACAGAAACAGCCTATGAGTTGAATGTGATCAGGCATTGACTGAAGTGAAGAACAGGCATTTACTGAAAGCCCGGAGAACCAAACAGGAGTACAGAAAAATGTGGTTAAAATGAAGACTGAAAGCTGGCACAACAAAAAAAATTGCATGGGCAATTTCTGGAGAAGATCAAGGACAGAGTGGACAATGAAAAGTTGGTTAGCAACTGGAACTCTGAAAAAGGAAACTGAATCACTGATTTTAGCTACTCAAGAGCAGACAATTAGGACAAATATGATCAAGGCCAGAATTGAAAATCCTCAGATGGTACAAAGTGAAGATTGTAAAGAATGCTGACTGTAGATCATGTACTCAGCTGCTGCAAAAAGATCGCCCAGACTGAATACAAACAGAGGCACAATTCAGTGGCCAAGATGATCCACTGGAATTTATGCAGCTAAAAACTGGTGGGAACATTGTCCAGAGAAAGTAATGGAAAATGAGAGGGTCAAGATCTTGTGGCACTTAGTTTACCACCCAGTCAATTCAGACAAAGTGTTGGGACAAGAAAGTGATCATTGTTGACATAGTAATACCTGGTGACAGCGGGGTCGATGAAGAAACATGAGAAGGTCACTGAATACCAAGATTTGAAAATCGAGATTCAACATCTATGGCACAACCAGTTGAGCACCATTTCAAAAACACTAGGGTGGCACTTGAAACATCTTTACATTGACAAAATCAACATCTGTCACATTCAGAAGGCAGCCCTGCTGAGATCCGCACAAATACTACACTGATACATTACAATGCCCTAGACCTCTGGGTGAGGCTCAAATTGTAAAGAAAGACCAACAAATAGTAAAAGAACTGGCAGCTGTGATGTTAAGCTCAATTAGATATTAATAATGATAATGCTTGTGAGAAAGTGCAGAAAGCCATACATAAGGCTGTTTTACATTGCCTACTGAGACTGACAATGATTCTCCAGGGTCTCAGGAAAAGATCTTTTGTAGCACTGGAGATGCTGGCCGCTGATGCTGTACCACTGAGCCTCAGTCCCACAACCACTGACTGAAGAATGTTCAGAGATTTGAGCAAGGAAGTTCTATTTTTCTCTCTTTCTCACAATACTAGAACCAGGGGACATACATTGAAAATGCTAGGGGGGAAGAATTAGGACTAATAAAAGGAAACATTTTTTCCCGCAACGTGTGATTGGTGTTTGGAATATACTGCCATAGGAGGTGGTGATGGCTTCTAACCTGGATAGCTTTAAAAAGGGCTTGGACAGATTTATGGGGGAGAAGTCGATCTCTGGCTACCAATCTTGATCCTCCTTGATCTGAGATTGCAAATGCCTTAGCAGACCAGGTGCTCAGGGGGAGCAGCAGCAGCAGAAGGCCATTGCTTTCACATCCTGCATGGGAGCTCCCAAAGGCACCTGGTGGGCCACTGCGAGTAGCAGAGTGCTGGACTAGATGGACTCTGGTCTGATCCAGCAGGCTTGTTCTTATGTCTGCTACATCTGGTATCATTTCGTCAATCATTATATTTATCTCTACATTCTTCCTCCACAAAGCTCTGGCTGGCATACTATTTCTGGAATGACCCTGGGATATTTAGTAGAATGAGAGAATGAGAGACTCCCTGAAGGTCACTCTTGTCATCATTTGAATCCGGGTCTTATGTATGTTCAGTACTATCAACTACAACAGTGTACCAGGCACACGCACCCCTCCCCACTCCATTAGCCTCCTCCAGACTTTGGGCACTGGCCTCTTACCAAATGTTCAAGCAACCGGGAAATAAAGCATTTTTCCTCAGATTTGTATACAAGAGACTCATACTTTACTGATGGCACTTCAGTTACCAGCATTGACAGAACAAATGCATGCCCTTTCTTAGTGGAGGGTTTTTTTTTCATTAAGCATTGACAATATGTCTGTTAGTATTCAAGGAAACATTTTTTTTATGAAAGAGAAAAACGAAACGATGTGCACATGCTTTTGTTAGCCTTGACATGCTTTTCACATTACCAGTAACAGCGGTCCCCCCTCCCCCTTAAAGGAGATGTGATGCAGATTTAAAGACTTTGTGGAGGTGCATTATGCTGGGCTTCCTTCTTGAATATGCTGGATTCAAATAACTGCAGTGATTGTTTTTTCTTTAGCGTAAAGGTGTGCCAGCAATGGATCATTAATGACCCATGGGGTGACATCACATCATGAGATTTACAGGGTAGACTATGTTTGCAGGGTGGTTTCCCACTGCCTTGCCCAGTCGTATACACTTGACTCACAGCAAGCTGGGGACTCATTTTACCAGCTTTGGAAGGATGGAAGGCTGAGTCAGTCTTGAGCTGGCTATCTGAACCTGACTTCTATCCAGATCAAACTCAGGTCCTGAGCAAAACTTTGGCTGCAATACTGAAGCTTAGAACTCTACGGCACAGCCCCCCACCCCACCCCCCCGGGTCTGCCCCAAAGTGATCAAAGCAACGTGCTTTAGAGTTGCTTCAGTGAATGCTACTGAAAGTAGTCACAATCCAATATATTCATTATCTGCACCTGTTCTGTTCAAATCAGTGAGGCCAGACCACGTTTTACTCTATATTGCAGTGATTCTCAACCTCCCTAATGCCGTGACCTTTTAATACAGTTCCTCACATTGTGGTGACCCCCAACCCTAACATTTATCCATTTTACAGATGGAGAACACTGATGCAGAGAGTCTTAGGTGACTCCTGTGAAAGGGTCGTTCGACCCCCAAAGGGGTTGTGACCCCCAGGATGAGAACCACTGCTATATTGGATTGCGACCACAGCCTAACATTACTGTAGAGTAAGTAAACTGAGGCTTATGTGTGAAGTAATGCAGCATTTGCACCCTTTGTGATAAAGGCAACAGACCAAGGCACAGCAATTACAATCATTCTTTGTGGAAGTTCTAAGAAAGCCACCTTTCACAATAAACGATAAAGATTGCAGTTCTCACAATGCAGAGGGAAATTTGAAAGTGGAAAGCAAAAAGGGCTGAATGATTAGGAAATGAGAAGAGTTAAGTACAGCATTGTCACCTTTTTCTCTGACATGACAGGGCTCCTGTTCCTTTATTCTGGAATTCTGAGAAGCCATTCAACAGAAGACATTCAGTATTCAACGGTCTCATCGCTGAATCTCTGAGCCAGGAGAAGTTTCACCACCAAAGTTAAGGATGTTGTTTGTGGCAGAGTAACTCCACTTGGAAAACCCACTATGTAGTTTCCTTTGTCATTTATGATCTTGAAGCCCATCTGCAAAAAATCTGTGCGCCAGTTCAAGGTTTGTTTATTTTGCATTTAGATGTAAATCTATTCCCCATATGAACCAACCCATCTTCAGGGGCACACCTGGCAACGCAAGAAATGGCCTTCTTACTCACAGCACCAAAATTATGGTATTCCCTCTCCAGGGAGATTCATCCATCCCCTTCAATCATTGTCTTCTCCCAGAGGGGGAAGTTTGGGATGCGGTTACTGACCCTTCTTTCTGTTTATGTGTTTTAATTGTTTACACTTGAGGGGGGCACTGCAAAACAAGGGGGAATGCCATCTCTCCCATGAGAGGGGGGGTAAGAATCTCATCTCTCCCTTGCAGGAAAAGAATCCCCCAGCCAGGCCTGGCTGTCTGCAGTGGGGACAGCTGCTGCCAAGCAGAACAAGGTACGGCCATCCATTGAATGGCCTGATGTATCCAGCACAGAGGCAGCACAGCCAGGAAGCTGCTTTCAGCATCTGCGGTAGGAGCAGCATGGCCAGGCTTGGCACTCTGCAGTAGTTGTGATGGCTGTCTAAGGTATCCACTGTGGTGGCAGCACAGCCTGAGAGGAGCTCCCAGGGTCTGCTGCCAGGACAACCTGTCTGAGCCTGGCAGTCACACAGCTGGGTGTGACTCTGTCATGCAGCTCAAGAGCCAGCCGCAGGATCTTCCAATACAGTGGTGTGGCCTGATGGTTAACTTGAACTGCCTGTAGCAGTGGCCACCACCACTTTGAGTGTTCTGCTTTAATCCCCCACAAATTGTTATTTTTTTCTGCAGATCTAAGGGGTCCCCTTAGTCTGCAGTGAAACCTGTTGGGGTGAGTGTCCCTCTACTAACAGTTATATATATATCTGCGGTCAAGAGGTACAAGTCAGAATTATGGCTTTCTTTTGAGTATTTCATTTGTTATATCAGCTGTTTTTATAAGTATTTTTAAAAGTTGGCTTGAATGGTTTTTGATTGTTTTATCACCTAGGGGACACTAAGTTGGGCAGAAAAGTGACATACAAATATTTAAAATGAACAAACTTTAAAAGAGGTATGCATGCCTTAGAGTTCATCACAAAGTTGGCTTCAGATGTCGGGCTATCAATTAAGGACTTCGGGCACTCCCGTTGTGTGCTTTCTTTCTTCTGCCCACCCTCCTTGCTGAAAGTTCTCTGTCTCACTTTCCCCAGTCCACCACTCAGAGAAGCTGTTGATATCATCAACTCCCTTATCCAGCTTCCTTGTCACTATTGGTGCTGACATCTGTGAAGAAACCTCTCCACAGATGCAGAGAGGGCAGCTGTGTGCTACTGACCAAGTTCCAGAAGGGGAGGAGAGGGAATAAGAGTTGGCTACTGCTTTTGGCATCTACTGCTCACAACAGTGAGTGATGGGGGCTATACAGAACCTTCCCCAGATGCAGAACCTGCCCCAGATGGGGAGGAAACAACAGCTAGCTAGCTAGCTAGCGAGGGTGCTGTGATTGGGTAACCACCTGGCCAGGAAACAGAAGCCAATGCTACCCCAGCTGAGAAGAGAGAAGAGTTTGGATTTATACCCTGCCTTTCTCAAACTTAAGGAGTCTCAAAGTAGCTTACAAACTCCTTCCATTCTTCTCCCCATAATGCACACCTTGTGAGGTAGGTGAGGCTGAGGGTTTGAATGAACTGCGACTAGCCCAAGGTCACCCACTAGGCTTCATGTGGAGGACTGGAGAAACAAACCTTGTTCACCAGATTATAGTTCACCGCTCATTTGAAGGAGTGGGGATTCAAATCCAGTTCTCCAGATTAGAGTCCACCTGTACTTTACCACTACACCACATTGGCTCTCAAGCAGGACACAACAGCTAATAATGTTCACCTCCAGACTGGGTGGGGGTAGCAGCTGAGTGGCTCCTTGGTGAATTTGCTGCTGGACAGCAAGTGAGTGAGCAAGTGATCAGTTAAATAGTGGCCTTGCTTTTGGCTGATGGACAAAGAAAAATATAGCTGTATGAAGCAAAGAGGAAATGAGACCTGCAATAATGCCCAAGCACTTACTGGTGTGCAAAGGGAGAAGGAGTGGTAGGGGACTGTTTAAAACCAGGATCGGTTTTTGATAGAGTATTAATAGTTGTTGAAACTCAGCATTCAGTTTTCCCAGAGTCCAGGAGACTTCTGAAGTCCCTGATTTATCACCATGGCTGATTCCGCATGGGCCAAAAACAGCGGTGTGAAAATGGTATGAAAACAGTGTAAACCCTTTTACACCATTTTAAACCATTTTACACAGTTTTCACACCGTTTTCACACCACTGTTTTTGGTCCATGCAGAATCAGCTTGTTAGAACATGTTAGAACAAATGATACTCAATTCCCTGTCACAAATGTTTTTTTTTCAAACTCAGTGACTTCAAAAGTGGTTTGCTATGTAGCATCTCTTGACTACACAGAACTAGATGCATAGTTATTTGGATCCTGATCAATATGTTGACTAGAGTTGCCAGGCATGGACTGGTTATGAGCAGCAGTCCAGTTGGAGAGGACATGGAGGGTGCCATCAGCAGTGCTGTGAATGTCACTTCTGGGGAAAACCTGGAAGTGACATCACATACCTCTAGGAATTACCAGAAGCTGTACCATAGAGATTCTGGCAATTCCTAGAAAAAACTCACATTATTCCCAGATTTGCACCATAAATAGCATTATGACATTGACTTGATTGCAATTTTTTTTTATTTTTCCCCCACACCTCTATGGAAAGAGAGGATGGTTGACCGAAGGGTTGCCAGTGGGAGGATTGCCAGTTCGTCTCAGTTTCTTTTTCTCTTTGAAGACTGTAACTGTCTGATGCAACTGGGATGAGGACTGTACATTTCAGGGAGCCTTAGAAACCAATTGTCTCTGCCTCAGCCTCCTTTAAATCATGGTTTTGATTGTTCAAGCATGGAATCGGTAGCTGACAAAATATATATTTAAAAAGGTACAACTAAAGAGTTGTAGGATAATTTACACAAGGGGGACCTTCTCAAGCATGTATACGAGAGACATGACTAAGAACAGAATCTATTTATCAACAGCCCATTTAAACAGCAGGGATTTGAAGGTTTATTTAATTTAACACAGGGACCCTCCTGCTTATTTTAGAAGACTTCATAAGAAGCTGTCTGAGTAAAAATGGGATATTGCTTTCCCCCCTCCATCTCCTTTCCCCATGTCACTGCATTTCAGGCAGACTTTGTAACAGGAAAAGCCCTTCCATTTTATTTTGCTTGGATGCGTTAACAAATTTAACAAGTAATATACCACATCTGCAGGACCAAAAAAGAAAACAACCAGAGGAAGGCCCTCGCTAGTTCAGATCATGTTTTTCATTACGATAGCCCATGCATTTTTACCTTCAAGCTGTGGCTGCATGTCATTAAAGATGCCTAGTAATGCTTAAATATCAATTCTCCAGTGACTACACCTTCATTACCTGGCACTGGAAAAGATGTACTTGATAGCAACTGCATTAGACGGAGTCTAGACCTAAAGGCAGTCATCCACAACTGCCCTTGGTTTATTCAGGCCTCCAGTTATGCAACCATTCTAAGCCTAGTTAATAAAATTGTAGAACTTCCACTATGAACGAAAAGGTTAGTGGTCAAGAAAAGTACTTTCAGCTATCACCTGCTCAGAGCTCAAGAGCAGCTTGTAGTCATCACTTCCCTGTGATTGAGACTTTTTAAATAGCTATCCCCAAATGACAGTGGTAAAACAGGAGGCTCCGTTGAAACCTAATGGATACATTCAAAAAACCACAATGGTAGAGTGGGAGAATGGCAGCAAAATGGTTTCTAAAAGAGGCTTTTTGGAAACTTAATGGGTTGATTCAATGCTGTAATGTTTGAGTCCTATAATATGTTAAGAGTTGTCCTTGGGAAATGATGTACACAAGCATTTATGCAGGCAATTTATGACACATTGAGGTAGAAGGAAGTAGGAGACTAAAGCAGACACAAAAACATGTACGACACAAGAGAGCTGCTCTTTTCTGCCAACTTCTTGCCATGGAATCTTCAGGAGAAGTGGATACATTAGAGGACAGCTTCTTCTCATTCAAGTAGGGATGGAACGATTATGCTCGCTCCATTTCACATGTGCATGTGACAAATAGAGATGGTTAGGATCAGCTGCTGCTCCCCATATGGGCCACTATGTGTCTTGGTATCACATTTATTTATTAGGCCTTTATTTATGCCCTGACTTTCTTCCCAACGAAAAGGGGACCAATGCCTCTTCCATTTTATTCTCACAACAATCCTATGAGGTATGTTATGCTGAGATGGCCCAAAGCACTGGCAAAACTAGGGGAGCAAAGGGGGCAGAAGGCACCATTCATCTAGGTCATGTGGGGGTGCATTTTGGCCCCTGCCCCCTCTAAGCCCCCCCCCCACACACACATAACCCTTAGCCATTCTCCTGCTCTGTTGAACTCTCCTTTCTGTTGCCACCACACACACCCTCCACAAAAAAACCCCAAAAATATTTTTATAATCTGAGCAGTGCCAGCTGACATAACACTGGGGATAGGATTAAGGCCAGAGAATCATCCACCCCCAGTGTGTTGCTGGGCAGCACTTAGAAGATAAAAAGGTTAGTTGGAGGTTTTGGGGGGGCAGTGGCACAGCAGCAGGGGACTGGGTGCAGCCCCCAGGGAAAGTCACTGTGTTGTTTTGTGGTAGTACACCACTGTCTTAAAGTCACCCAGCAAGCTTACATGGCGGAGTGTGGATTTGAACCTGGGTCTTCCAGATCCTTGTCCAGCCTTCTAACTACTAAACCACACTGACTTTAGCAAGAGATACATAAACAAATATCACATGGATGACATTCAAGAGAGTGGACAGATCAAATGTAGCAGAAAAAAGTGGACTGTCCTCATTTTAAAGCTTCTCTTTGACATAACTAAAAGGAGTGAGGCACAAGGACTAGGTTTTGTATTATTGAGAGGGAATAATGTTTCCAGAGTCAAAGGAAGAGGAACAAACTGGTTAAAGCAAGAGCCCCTCTCCTTTTGGAAGCAGGCTGGCATTTCAAGAGTCTAACATTTCCTGTGTTGAAAAAATACTACGTAAGGTGACAGCACCAAACAATATTGAAGACAAGCGGAAAAGAGATTTTAATGCTATGCCATTATAGCAGCTGACACTTTTACTGCACGGTACGTATGCTTACAGAATAATGTGTACAGGTTTAATGTCTCTGTATTGTAATATCCAAGGTGGGGATATTGAATATTCAATTAAAAATTAGTTTAGGACATCACTTTATTTTAATTAACAGCCTTGCCTTCCACTCTCTCTCCCATCCCTACCTTTGAGCCTGAAGAGACTGAAATTAAATTTTGAGAGGCTGCTCGGCACCTAAGGTTCAGCACATTCATTGAAACCACAGGGACCCCCCACCCCTTGGTTTCTAAGAATGCATGATTGTGATGACTAATGCTTTTTTTTACTACTGCCTTTGCCTCCTGCCAGTGTTTATAGGTTTCAGTGGAAGACTCTGAAGGTGTCCTGCATCCTCTCATGGTAAAACAAAACTCTTAGAAGGCACAGATTGGTGAATACTGTCAGAGATTTGGAACAAAAAGATGTAGTTTTTGTGGATGTGCTTGCAACTTCGCAGTGAAAATGCATTTACAATGAAAAAAGTGAGGTGAAAATTTATGTTTTAAGAATCACATAGGCCTAACTTCCTATCTTTATCTTCACAACTACCCTATGAGAAAAGACAGAATGAAAGAGAGATTGGCCCAAGGTCATTGAATGGGCCACATAGTGAAGGGATGATTTAGTACTGATGTTGCCATCCTAATCAGAATTACACCCTTCCATGTACTTTGACTAAAATGGACTCTTGAAGGTATAACTCCATTTCAGACTGCCCTGTAGGTCCCCCAGATCCTAATCCAACATTTTAACCACTATGCTATCACACATAGCACACTGGGATTTGCTTTTAAAAATTCTAATTTGTATTATCGACTCTATTACAATTTCCCTAGCTTTCCCAATTATGGATGCATTCAACTGATGACAAAAATAGCAATGGTTGATATGTCAATACGTAATATTTAAAAATAAATACTCTGACTGAACTTTTAAAATAATTTTGCTTTTGATAATTGACTTCCACCCTGTTCAGGAAGATACTTATCTTTCTAGTTGAAAGGCAGGTTCAGTTTTCCTTGTGTCCCATTTAAAATGCTGAAAGAATTAAAACTTTCTACAATGTTTGCTCTATGGATCCTATTTCAAGATAAATTGAATGCAGCCACCAACACCATGTTTCAATTCCATTTCTTTTGCTAACTGTGGCCTGTGATAGACTGGAGTTAGTTCAAAGAAAAGTAAAATTAGTTCCTAATTGGAATAACTCTTCTCCAAAGCCTTCATTTATTCTCCCATCTCTTCCATGACATATGAGTTGACGTCTTAATTTGTCAATGCATTTTGACAGCATAAGATAAACAGGAGTGAGGAAGGGAAAAAAGCACATAAAAACTTAATGCGTAGTGGCTAATAGATTCAGCTGGCAGGCAGGCGGGAGGGACTTCTTGTAGATCTGGATGTCAACCTCCAAAGAGGCTTACAGCCAGAGGCATACTTGTGCGTGGCTGCCTTCCTCCTCTTCCACAACAATTAGAACTCTGAGACATTTCCACGAGGTAAGTGCCATTTGAATTGACAAACTGGGATTTCTGCGACACAGTTCACTGTGGCCCAGCCTTGGCTTTGAAAGCAACGGCATGTTGCCTTAGGGTCTGAAGCTAACAAAGCAGAGGAACATGAGCCCGGGTATCCCATCGGATGGTTCAATCAAAGCCAATATTAAAGAGAGCTGTTTCCATAACTGTTAAAATGGGGCGCTGGTTGGCAAGGAGGAGGAGAGACTTAATTTTTACTATCATTGTTGTACACAGCTGGAGAAAGGATCCTGGGTGAAGCATTTTTTTCTTTTTAGCAGTGCCTGCAACCAGTCCTTCTCAGAGAAACTGTGGCACACAGGCAATTCTTAAACTTGTAAAACTGAAGCTCCTTCTATAGCACTTCACCCAATACTCAACCCTGCAAGCTGAGAGGCATACCTATTCCCTGTCCTGCTGGAAAACTACTGGGCAGTCTTAGTGGTTCCATTTTTTAAAAAAAAATGTCTGGAAATTATTTTGTCCATCCTGAAAACACTACCCCTTAATTGGGATGGAGATCTAATTGTGTTGTGGCAAAATTCCATCATCATCTGCCTTTGGAGTGATGTAACTCCAAGGTTTACCAACCTGTCATAGGTGACAGAACCAGAAGGCAAAAGCAGCCTGTTTACATATTCAGAGCAAATACCAAGTCTCAGAGCTTACTGTGGTTTATTTAGAGAGTAGTGAGCATATGCCCCCGGGCTAGCCTGATTTTGTCAGATTTCAGAAGCTAAGCTGGGTCAGCCCTGAATGGAGCAATCTCCAAGGAACACCAGCATCGTGATGCAGAGGTAGGCAATGGTAAACAACCTCCAAATGTCTCTTGCCTACAGAGTCGCCATAAGACAGCTGTGACTTGACAGTACCAAAAAAACAAAACAAAAACTGAGCACATGCTTTGCATGCAGAAGGTCACATTTTCAAACCTTGGCATTTCCAATCACAGCATTTCTGATGGCAGCCCTAGGAAAGTTTCAGGACCTTGGAGAGCAGCTGCTGTTCACAGGACTAGATCACACCAATGATCTGACTCCATTTAGAGCTGCTTCAAGTGTGCTGCTCTTTGAAAAAGAGAACCTAGATAAGTTTGGTGGACACTCTTCAAAGGCAGAAGACAGACATTCTGCACAGGCTGAATGGCTATCCTTGTGACCACTTCTTTCATTTCAGAAATTAGCCCTGGCAAGGTGTAGCTTAAATTAAGGATTGCCTGTGGTTGGTTTCAACCTCATATCAACATGAAAATAAAATATGAATTTTGAAGATTGCTTAAAAAAATGGTCCTCTGTGTTGTGTAGAGTCCATACTACAATCTCCACTCACTCCAGGAAAACACAATTGTCATTCTGGGGTTCTTGCTATTTGTCACCTTATCTTTGTTTTTGATTCAAGCACATATGATTTGTTCAGTCCTTGCGATTGCAAAGCAAAGGCCCCTGAATGTAAATAGCTGCTTCATATAGGTTTATTGAACATCTGACACTGGAGAATGCGCAACTCATGAAATTTTCAGCGAGGGAGTATAATTGAGACATTCCAATACTTTTTAAAAATGTGAATGATCAAATTTTTATACAGTGAATGCAAGTGCCGACTGGCCATATATGGCACAGTTAATTTAAAGTGAAGTTCTACCAGAAAAGCAGCTGTAAAACTGGCATTGCATATTTATTGCCCCTTGATAATCTCCAACTCAAATATGCTCAAATTTGCAAGTTAAAAGATGTTGCCTATTCCTAAATTCCCATCCAAGTAACATATGATCTGAAAATCAAGCTGCCTCTTATATATAAATATAATCAAGTAACAGCAGAATCTGTAGTCTACGATTCAAGTCCATATTAAGTCCAGATATTTCCAGTCTCCTTGCTTACCAGCCTGCCTGAAGCATTCTCTCACCCAGAAGTCACAAGAAGAATGATCTACACAGGCCACATCTGATCCATTCTGTCAATTCCTGTGTCCCCCAGAGGCCCCTGCAGCCACAGATGTAGCATATGAAAAGCACTCCAGCCCTAAGCACTACTTGGAGAGCCAGCAGTGTATCATATCTGCTGAGGGAAAAAAGTGATCCAACTTGACCATGTCTCCTTCAGATTTTTCAAGCGTCTCAAAAATATTAACATGAAGCTTTCATGGCATCTTCACAGGTCATCTGTTCCCTTTGGATGCTGTGCTTTGACAAGCCCTTGCCAGAGATGACACATGGCTGTGCATATTAGAAAAGATGGGTTCAAGAGAGGTATTTCTCTGGAGATTCTTGAATGTTGTAGTAGTCCTCAAAGTCAATCCCAGTGTGCAGTACCCCAGCTGGGCATAGCAGCTGCCAGATGTGCAGGGTCTAAATCAATTCTCTCCTGCAAATGGGAAGTAATGTTGTGACTATCTGATGAAACTGGAGGTGACATCAAGGCAACAGGAGACTATTTAGGCAGGAGGACAGAGAATTGGTCAGGGGCAGAGAGACCCTGGACTTGAGGCAGCATAGATATTTCTCTCATAGTCCAGCAAAGTAGTCAGGAAACAGGAGAAGCTACAAATCTGACAGTTACATGAGCCACAGGAAACACAATATTTTTGGAAATTGGTGGATTTCCTGAGGGGACTGTTGAGTGAGGAAACCCAGGATCCCCCTTGCTAAGGAGCATGACAATATCTGCAGCCAGCAAGGCAATGATCAAATAGGCCAGGATTTATAGAACTCCCTTCTTCTTGTCTTCAGACCAATTTCTGTTTCATCTGCCATGCACAGCTGTTGGGGCATTTCTTTCATTTTTAGAGACTGGGAGTCTGATTGTTTCTTCGTTGGAGGAAGCTATACTGGGCATATAACAAAGACTACTTTATAAAGAAAACTTTATAAAGAAAATTCACAATACAAGTTTAGACACAGTTGTACTTTCAAACATAGGCAAAGGGCTAAGGTGTAGGATAAGAGTTTGACTGCTTTGTATCCTTTCAATACAAATGAATCATGGACAGTGATTTATAGTACAAATTGTACATTCCGAACAAAGGTAGTAATCACTACAGGTCAATTTACATGTATTTATTTGTGTTTGTGTGTGGAAGTGCCATCAATTTATTTCAAAGTTATGTTGAACCTATGAATTAATGGCCTCCAAAACATACTTATGTTAACAGTCTTGCTCAGGTCTTGAAAACTGAGAGCCGTGTCTTCCTTTACTGAGTCAATTCATCTCCTGTTGGGTCTTCCTCTTTTCCTGATACCTTTAGCTTTTCCTAGCTTTATTGCTTTTTCCAGTAAAACTTGTCTTTTCATAATGTGATCAAAGTAATCATATATATGTAGAGCAAAAATATGCTGTAGATGTGTTAAAGAATAATGCTTCGAAAGTAAATATCATATATGTTCGTGCCACGTCTTAACCAAAACTGCCACACAGATATCTCAAGCGATATCTTTCGCCTGCAAGAAATGCACAAATATTTTGCATTAGATCCATGCAATTCATACTGACGCATTACAAATATCAGTATTTCGGTAAATGCTTGTTCTCTCTATTTGATTTTCTGCCTTTAGATACACAATGGTTCTGAAATTGTCCTCAAAGAAAACATACATGTTCATAACTCAGTCACATAACTAAGCTTGAAGGGGGGAAAGTAGAAATCTGTCAAGAGTTTGTTTATTTTATTACCCATTTATTTTAAGCACAAAACTGCTGACAATTATTTTTTAAAAAAACCTCAAATCATATTAAGCCTTAGTATCATACAATATCCATACCATAATCCTACAACCATCAGCCAATAACCGAATGAACCATATCAGACTGACTAAACTCTAAATCCACCAACCTCATGCCAAGACATAGAAATCTTTTTGGAAAAAAAACACAGACAGACCAATTTGAAGTCTTGCGGTGCTATGACAATCTGCTAATGACCAAGGAGGATGCAAATCCTTGCCTTAAATGCACCATCATAGTACAAAGGAGGAATGATGGGGTGGGGTACAAAAAGATTAGTTAAATCGTGTAGTACAATAATTAGTAGGTGTTGTAATTGATCGTTTTGCTGCCTTGAAACAGCGACTATTACTAAACGAATCAGTTCTATTCCGAGAATCCAAAGCAAACCCATTAAATGCTTAAAACACTGTTTAGTAAAAGATGTTCCCCATGCTTAAAAGTAGTAAGTAAATCTCTAATTCTCTTGGCAAAACAAAATCAGTTGTGCCATCCAATACATTTCAAAATATCCAGAGAAAGAAGGAAGTGTTTTGAAGAAGACAAATACATAATGATATTTCTATAGAGGCCTATAAAAAAGGCAAGGCATCCTATCCTATGAATTTACACTAGAAAATGGCTGGAAATCTGTCTGGGAGTTTATCCTGTCTAATAGCTTGACAATTTTGTTGGCTTCAGATTGGGCTTAGTGGAGTTGTAAGATGCAAGTCAAGGGGCCTTTCCTAATGATATACATTGGCTTTCATATTATTTATAGTTTATGGCTGTGGGGGTTCATGTGTGCATTCCTGCATAGCTACAACAACAAAAAACCCGCCAGGCCTCTGTGCAAAGGCCTGCGGCCAGCTAACTTGTATGCTGTCCACAGGATGCCCAGCCATGCGAACACCCTGGGACAGCTGCATTTCCGTTTACACCGACTGTACTCTGCTGTTTTTGGCCCGTGCAGAATCTGCCAGGGATTGAATCCTGTCACTGGTTAGATGCCTACTTAATCAAATAGGAGCAAGCACTCAGATTCCTTCTCACCCATGCCCACTTAGTCAAACAATATGCTGTTTCAACTATGTTCAGGTTCTCTTCATCACTTCCCCAACCAAATTCTCTCAATTAGGCAGACTTGGAACTATTGAGCCACAGAGGCATATGTTCTGAGTAGGGTTGACAAATCTGGTTTGGGAAATTCTTGGAGATTTGGGGGTGGAGTCTGGAAAGGTGGGGTGTAATGCCATTGAGCCACCCTCTAAAGAAGCCAAATTTCTCCATGGGAACTGATCTATGGAGATCCATTTTAATTCCAGAATATCTCCAAGGCCTACCTGGAGGCTAGGAACGCTAGTGCCAAGATCACGTAGATTTGTTGAGTCATGAATAAAATTTTATGTTCTATTTGATTTTTGAAATGCCGTAAACTATGTCACACTAAAAGGCACCCCGGCCTCAGTAAAGTAAGTTTGTTTCACTCAAATGCTTGAGTTGTGAATAGAACAACAGTTCCTAGGCAGCCATAGTTCTAATATGGAACTTGAACTAGGGTTACCATCCTGCAAGGGGAGCCTAGAGGTCTCTTGAAATTACAACTCATCCCCATGCTATTTGGTTCCTCTGGAGAAAACAGTAGCTTTGGATGGTGAACACTTTGGCAACAAAACCAGACTCACTCCCTTCACCAAATTCAGTTCTCCTCCTCAGATCTCTAATTTTGTTTACATCTTTCTGGAATTGAAATGCCCTCTACCAAACCATAATCTCCAGGAATTTTACGACTTAGAGCTAGCAACCATAATTTGAACAAATGCAGATGAAAATTAACAATGCAGGGTTTTTTTGACAAGAAAAGTAATTTCCATATCTTTGTAAAGTTGCTTGAAAGACTAAGGTCTGATTGAAATCTGATGTTGGCAGCGGACTGGCCAGGTCTCCCATTGTACAGCTTTGAACCCCACCCTACCTTCTCAGCTGGGTTGCACCAATGCACAACATCACTTCCAGTGAAAAACCAGAAGTCACATCATGGTGGGGTGATGTTGTAGGATTCATCCAAAACTCTATGGTCAAACTGTGTGCTTGTGTGTAAATTCTAGAGTACCACCTTTCCGCAATGATATCACTTCCAGTTTCAAATTGGAAGAGAGGTCATGCATTAGGACAATGTCAAGTCACTTATCCACACCTGCTGAATTCTCCTGCTGGAATGCCAGCATCAGTTGGCAAACTTAGCTGGTGGGCAAAAATAACTTAACCATGCGGCATTGCATACACTACATTTCATTAAAACTAGGTCCTCAGCTGGTATACATGCAGTGTTAGTATGCGAGTACAATACCTGTTTGGGCTTCCTATCTCCAGCTTGCTAAATGTTGAACATGTAACAGATAACAGCCTGATGAAAAGGACACCCTGCACAAAAATGGCACAGTTCGGTTCTTTTTGCCTGTCAGCATTCCATTTCAATCTGGCCAAGGACAAACTCCATGAGAAGGAGGCTCAAAAGCCAATCACCTCTTTAGCAGCATCTCCATCCTCCATTAATTGAGCAAAATGATCAGCAGAGAATGCTGGGAGTTAATTTTAATGCCTGCTTGGCAAAAGCATCCCCCTGGGTCCTCATTGGAGCTCTTCTGTTGCCCGTAGTGAGGAATAATAAAAAGCAATCCTGAGAAACACTCTCAAGAGTCAAGAACGTGGCTACTTCAGGGGGAAAAAAGTTCGCTCCAGTTCAGTGAATATTCAAAAATTAACAAAGTTATTAAAATCACACAAGACATCGTAACTATTCTCAGAGGGATTTTTCCAAGATTTTTTTCAGTACAGCTTGTTATGCAGAGCTTTGACTCAGTTTAATTCCTAAAGTCCCAAGTGATGGGACTTCCTCACACTTTTCTTTGGTAGGAAAGGGAGGAATGCATCCCTGATCTAGTGTGCTATTTTGCTATCAGGCAGGTATTTCAGGCTCACACTGTCTTTTTAAAAAATTCCACCCCACTGCATATAGTTGTCCTTTCAGGTCACTTTAAACAAACACTTTCTCCACAGTGCAAACAAACCATTCAAATTCACAAGGATTATTATTACATTTCTGTCTTCAGTCAGTTACTTAAGGTCTATGCAACCAGGCCCACTTTGAAGCTTTCCTCATAAATTAGTCCCTCCAGCCCCTAAATTGCTTTTGTTGCTCTTCTCTGAATTCTCTCTAATTTTGTTTACATCTTTCTGGAATTGAAATGCCCTCCACCAAACCATAGTAAACAACACCAGCTTGCTCTCCAGCTAGAAGGTAATTCCAGACCAGTTTACAAAGGAAAAGAGCAAGTACATATACATATACAGAGAGACAAATACAGCCTGAGTATTTCTAGAACCACCACAAATAGCTTTGTCAAATCTTTGGGCACTTTTATTAAGAAAGAGTCATGAGTGCCACCACAAAATGCCTGTCATTGGAGGTGAGATCAGTTATAAAATGTCTGTCGGGGGAGGGGGGGTGATTGCAAAACATTGGGAGGTTGTAAACTTGTTTTTGCTTCCAGGGGAAATTATCCCTGAGGTCTGGAGACCAGTTGTAAATCCCGGACTCTAGTCCCCTTCTGCAGGTTGGTAACCCCACTAAGAAATTCAAAAAGTTGGCTTCCTACAGTGCTAGACTCTTCTGCTTCTGCTAGACCAATGCTTTTCAAGGACGCCACTAGTGCATAGTGAAAGAGAAATGTTCCCTGCAGTAGAGGACTTTGCTCCACAATGCCTAGAGGGAAGTGTGCATTGGTCATTCAAGCCACAGTATACAATTGGGATTGAAACGTATGGCTCAAGATAGGCTTTATGTTGGAATGTATGCATATACAAGGGGTTACTGTTAAAGAACAGGGAGGCTGGTGGACACAGGAATATTTCTACTTAAAGTGCTTAGCTACTTATACAAAGGTATAATTGTATGTCATACTTCCAGACAAGCACCAGGGAGTGCATTTTTCTGATATGATACTAATGACATCAATATTGATTCATAGACAGCACAAATGGTATGTATTGATCCTCCGACACTGTTGTGCATAAAGGAATTGATATTTTTTCTACTCACAAGCCTGTAGACTTGAAAACCTCAAATTTTGGTTATGCCATGTTTAGATCTTATTGTTATTTCCAAACTTCTGTAGCACCTCATCACCTCAAAGATCTTCAGCTCCCACAGTGCAGGCTATTGTCTAGTTTTTAGGGTTCTTAGGATTTTTAGACAGTTTAAATAGTATTTTTGGAGCTGGGTACCATCAATATGCAGGGTACCAACTCTACATTTCTCTGTGTTCACTGCTGGGTGACACTATAGGGCAGTGGTGGTGAACCTTTGGCACTCCAGATGTTATGGATTACAATTCCCATCAGCCTCTGCCAGCATGGCCAATTGGCCATGCTGGCAGGGGCTGATGGGAATTGTAGTCTGTTGTGGTTGAATGGCTAAGAGTAAACTGTTGTGGTTGAATGACTGTTGTGGTTGAATGGCTAAGAGTAAACAAGCTGAAGTTGAATCCTGGCACATTGGAGGTAATGACTGGAAAGGCTGCGGCCCTGAAAGACATGGGAACTCCCTGCTTTTGATGGGGTTCAATTGTCTCTCACAGATTCACTTAAGAGCATAGAGGTGATTCTGGATCAATCTTTATTGTTGGAGAAGCAAACTAGGACAGCTGCAAGAAGATACGCTACCAAATCCACCTAAGTGGGCTCCCCTACCTTGACTCAGCTGAGCTGACCTCATGAATGCACGCTATGGTTACTGCAAGGCTAGACTATCATAATTCACTCAACATGGGTCTGCCCATAAACTGAATTCAGACACTCCAGTTGTTACAGAATGCTGAAGCCTGGTTAAGCAAAATCTGCATTTCATTCCCACTTTGCAGACTCTCACTGAGACTAATCAAATCCTGGGCTCAATTCAAGGTCCTTGATGTCATTGGACCCATGTATCTGTAGTATTGCCTCTACTGTGACAGCAGAAGTCTTCTGAAGGTGCCATGCTGAAAACAGGAAAAATCAGCATTGACCTGTTCTCTTGCATTCTTTGTGGCACCATCCTCATTATGAAACAGTCTCTCTGAGGTTATAACAAAAATTCTGGCAGGACCAGGCATCTCCCGGGCAATCTGTAGAACTGAAAAATGTGTCAGGACCAGACATCTCCCAGGCAATCAGTAATGGTAAGGAGTCCATTGGTCCTACTCCCTGTTCAGTTCTGTCAGTTGTTTATTCAGATCTTCATTCATATAGTACAAGGAATTCGTTGAAGCACCCTTCCCAAACAAGGCTCCCAAGGTCCCCTTGCTACTCCATCATCATCACCACCACCACGACCCACAAGCCTCTGGCTTTTAAGCCTTGCCTCAGCAAGCAGTCTGCCGGGAAGTCCCCTAGGCTCTTAAATGAATCTGTACGACACTACTGGACCCCATAAAAAGCAGGATGTCCCCTACTTTCACTTAAATTGTGCCCAGAAGCAACCTGGGAACCACTGTAGATAGAAGAAGATTGTGTGGTCTCCTATGATCCACTTCAATCAATATTCTGGCTGCTGCATTCTGTACCAACCCTAGATTCTGGAAAGTTTTCCACTGCTTACATTTATCGTCTCTCTCTTGCACATATCCTCAAAAACAGACAGCTTCCATTCTACATTGATGAACTTTTGTCCTGAAGAGTCATACATGTAAATTATCATTTTTATACACAAGTATATTCTCTCATACGGGTAGGGGTGTATTTAGTCATGAAAAATTGCTTGAATTATGTAGACTTACATAAAAATAAACAAATCATATTATGCGTATACAAACTTTAAAAAAGTTAAAAATCTAAATGATCAAAGATGTTTTAAAAAAATACTCAACCATGAATTTAATTGAACTATTAATGATAAAAAATCCAATGAAGTGAGCTGTGTTCTGGATAAGAACTATATTTTAAAGCACCAATGCAGGCTAGAAACTCTCTGGGGTTTTATTTAAGCTACTGTCCAATAGGTTTTCTAGCTATAATGGCTTTTATGGTTTGGAACTAGTTATATTACTTCAAGATTATTTTCTTCCAAGACTTGCAGTTGGTTATAAGCGTTGCATTTTCTAAGAAGTGGATATATACTGTGTAAGTTTAGGGGAATGGTAGATGTTAATTTTAAAGTATATGTTTTGTGCTAAAGGCCTTGATTGTGGATAACTGCAAGATTTGTGTCCTTTGTTTCTCGAGTTCCCTGAGGAAGAGTACATAAACTCCTAGTGTGCATATGCTGGATTTATTTTATAATGATGTTCTTAACATCCTTGGATTTTGATCATTTTTTCTTATACATTGCGGCTGGGTAGAGCTCATCCCCCCCCCCCCACACACACACACACATTCTAGTGTCAACATAAATTTATGCCTACATTTGCATTTGTAGAAATACAAGACCTTCCTGGTTGTTTAGGCTTCAAAAATAAATAATCAGCTATTCTAGGATATCTCCCACTTGCTGATTTATTTTTGCTTTTGAGGGAGCCTGTCTTTTAGTTTGGCAGATTTTTCTAGTTTGCTTCTCACACAGCGCAATGTAGGGATTAGAAAAGTGGTTCTCAACCTGGAGGTCACGACCCCTTTGGGGGTCGAACAACACTTTCACAGGGGTCGCCTAAGACTCTCTGCATCAGTGTTCTCCATCTGTAAAATGGATAAATGTTAGGGTTGGGGGTCACCACAACATGATGAACTGTATTAAAGGGTCATAGCATTAGGAAGGTTGAGAACCACTATATTAGAGGGTCATATTGGTCTTACTCAAATCTTTGTTCCACCATGGAAGACTTCTGGGGCACACTCTGTCTCTCAGTCTCAGAAGGTTATTAACATAAAATAGAATAGCAAAGGACACTGTTGAAGCTTCTTTGGGTATCCACTGGAAGGAAGCACAAAAAAATCCATAGCTTGTCTTAGATATAGCCATTTTTAAACACCTTTTGCACCTTGAGGTTCTCATTTCTTGAAAACATTGCTGTGAAACACTCTTGCAGTGAATTGCTTATTTGTGTGTTGTTGACTACTTAAACATTTCAATGCACATCCGAAGGTCACCCCATTGAAAGAAATGTAGGACTGATCAGTACTCAGATTTGAATTCTGATAACCACTTGGTTCTCTACTGGAAGCTCCACTTTTACCTCTAGTGCAATTTCTACTTCTCAGCTTGGTGTCACTGATAATGTCCATATTCATATTTCACAGTTTTGTTATACACTCTCACCTTTAAAAGCACACTTTCTATTTTTTTTCCTTTTTATGGGATAGCAAAATTATTGTTCATGGGGAAAACCCTTTCCAGCATTGGAAACCATTCAAAAAAAGAACTACACCTCCATTCCCAGTGAGGAGAAGCCAATCACTACATGGATCTATTCTGTCCAAAAAGTTCAAAACATCCTCTGCACCTAGTTGGGCTTGTTGTAGTTACTGAGCAACAAATTGAAAGCTCTTCTCAGGTAATCTGATGGCCCTTTTTTGTGCATTGTACATTTCTAGGTTGGAAATAAGTTTCTGGGCTCAATATGGATGAGACTTTGGTACTACTGAAGTTGTGGAACAATATTCTGCATGTCAGACATAGTTCATACATGCACTCATAGTAATTAGTTAGGGTTGACAACCTCCATGTGGGTGCTGGAGTTCTGGAATTTCAACTGATTTCTGGATTACAGAGGTCAAGTCTTCTGGAGAAAATGGCAACTTTGGATAGTGGAGTCTATATCGTCACATCCCTGCTGCGCTTCCTTTTCTCCACAAACTGTACCTTTCTAGGCTCTGCCACAAAATTCCCAGGTATTTCCCAGCCCACAGTTTACAACCTACACTTGGTGGATATATCTGGACAGGGCAACTGCCTCTACTGAGAAGCTCTGATTTTGACACTACTTGAAAGCTCTTACCAGTTACATTTTATTTTGACCTGTGAGAACTGTGTAACACAAAGCAATGAATGTATCCGTGTGCATATCCTGAGGTCATACCAAAGAGCTCAACATAAATGCTAGGTAGCTAAGAGGCCTGACTGGTTTCTAGGTCTTTTTGTGGTAAACGTTTAAAATAGCTATGGAGCTATTTGAATGGGCAAGTTATACCTTCCTACTTCTGAACTGAGGGAGAAGGGAGGGTTTGCTGTGGTCTTTGGGATGGACATGTAACAACGGGCCATTCTAAGCAATGCATTCAGCAGCAGGGATGAGTGGGGTGTACTTGAAAGTAGATTGTAACTGCATTATTTTAGGTATGTAATTTTTAAAATCAAATATAGTCATTTTAGGACTACAGAGAAATGAGTCAATGGATATGTGGGCTTGGAATAATGATGGTGTTTAGGTTAACATATTCGGAAAGACAGTTCCGCTTGCCTGCATGTAAACATTCTAGCAAACAATGTTGACAAAAAAGGTGAAATAAACATCAGGATTAGTCCTTGAAGGTTCTGTCTTAGTCAAGGTAAGCTAAACGTTCTGAATGGAAAGTCAGATGCTTTTCCCCCCAGATTTTTCCCTTCATCACTTACTGGGAAGAACTTAACATTTTAAGTCATCACTATATCTAATTCTGAATTGAGCCCTAAAGTGTGGATCAAAAAATCCACAGAGTGTTGCCTGGGAAAGCCAGATTTGAGTCCAGCAGCACCTCAGAGACCCTCAAGATTCTTGAGGTATAAGTTTTCAAGAGTTATGCCCCCAAAATTTTGTTGGTCTTTAAGGTGCTACTGGATGACCTATTGCTGGCCAACATGGCTACCCTCTGAAATTGTCTTACCTGGGGAAATATATATACAAGCAGTGAGGACATAGTTACAAACATGATGGAAACCCTAGGTTTGCAGAAAACTTTGAAATGTAAAAAATAAAAATAAATAAAAACATTGCAGATTAAAAACTGCCTACGTAATAGAAGCAACATCTGTATCTTTTAGAGATAAATACCTACTGAGATCTCATGAAGCTATGTTTTGTGATCTTGGTGGCCATTGTAGGGGTTGATACACAATCACAACTATACTGGGATGTTGTGTAGTTTCTGGGCTGTATGTCCATGTTCTAGTAGCATTTTCTCATAACGTTTTGCTTGCATCTGCGACTGGCATCATCAGAGGATTCCGACCGTGAAAGCCTTAGACAATACACAACTATACTGTTTTTCTTCCAAGCTTTGCTTTCTTCTGATCCAAAGTGGGAGGAAGAGATGAAAAAAGTACAAGATTTAAAGGAGATAAGGAAGGAAGGGGGAACAAGAGAAGATGCAGAAGCTGAAGAAAACCAAGGGAGACCAGGATAAAGTAAGTAGGTAGATGGGCATGAAGAAAAGAGGGTTAGCAACCAAGGAGAAGCAACCAGGGGAAATTGAAGGGGGGGGGGAGTAAGTAAAGGTATCCTGTCGGGTGATTAGAAGGGAGAGAAGGAAAGGAATGTGGCAATAGAAGCTGCCATTAGGGTTGCTAGGTCTGATCTGGCAATTGGCAATAGTCCAGGGGTGCAAAGGTATGGGAGCATATCAGGCAACAGAATGGCACTGCTGCTGTAGGAAGCCTGGAAGTAATATCATGCCTTTCTAGGAATCCCCAGAGTGTCTCCAGCAATTCCAAGAGTGGACTGACAACTCTTCCCTATGGAAATGGTAGGAAACAGAGATGGGGCAGAGAGGAGTGCCTGCCCTCTGGCAGAAAAATGGCAGTCTTATCTGCCATATATTTGGTGAATGGCACAGTACTGTGTTGATGTGATTGGTTTTAAATATATTTTCTTGCACAAGTAGACCCTCTAATATGTAGAATTCTTAGGGCTGGGTCACACATACATATCCATCACTTGAGGACTGGAACACCAGGGGGTGATTAAACTGTGCACATGACACAATTTACAGCGAAATGGTTGAATCCTCTTGCATTGCTTCCATCCCATTTTGAGGAGACCAGTTCAGTTGCCAGATATTACTTCACTTAATGAACATGCAGAGATGTCCTTTCCCTAAATCATCTTGAGTGTTATCCTAAGCTCAGTTATACCATTCTAAGCCCATTGACTTCAATGTCTTTAGAAGAGTATAACTCCCCTTAGAATGGCACTGTATATCTCATAGTTGATGGCTAGGTTTCCTACTTTTCTTTGTTTCACAAAATGTAAGAGGAGGGGGAATTCTCTACTCCCAACACCCATCTCCTCTATGCTGACATTACATCATTTCCATAAAGAACACTGGACTGTGTCTACGTTGCTTGCCCCAAGTGCTTTCCTCTTGTCCTTACTTTATTCTCCTCATTATCAGAGCTGGACAAGACAGTCTGTGTTGTGGCTTTTATTTTTCTCCCTTCTGTCTTGGATGAAATGATAACAGGAGAGCACTTCAGCTGTCAAAGCGATTCCACCCAGACTGAGTCTGAACAGCACATCAAATCATGGCACATTTTTCTTTAAGGGGAAAAGGAGAGTCTTCAGAACAGGCAATTTGCCATTGCACATCAGGCTGTTGGTGTGCTAACCTGATTTCCCAGTCACCAGAAGGGCCTGCCCAGGTGTACCAGCTACAGGTAGCCTAAATGATTTCCTCCTAAATGTTTTAAGTATGTTAAGGTCCTGCAACCCATTTCCACATATTCCCCATATGCTTAGCCTTAGCACCTCTCAGTGCAGTTTCAGTGACAGACACTAAGACATTCTTGGATTATTCTGATTAATACCAGTTTGTATTTGCATAGCACTTTTCCTGAGTGGGTAAATGCTGCAAATATGACCTTGTAAGGTAGGTCAGTGTTATTATCCCTACAGATCTGGGGTTGTAACCAAAAGAATAATAAAATAGCTAAAGCCAACTAGGCCAAAGGAGGCAAAAATCTGAAAGAGAAGTGTGTTGCCCATGGTAAGGATATTATTCAATTATGTGAACATACCATTTGGAGCTAAAAGTTCCATTTCCAGTTCTTCCCTACTTGTGATGGAACTGTCCTTGTCTTTCCTCACAGCCCATATCAATGAAATCCTGCACTTAAATTTAATGCTTGATCAATTGTGTAAAACAGCATGTAAACATTAAAATGATATAACCTCATGTAAATTGTATACACGGATTTAGAACCAAGGGGACAAAGTGAAACGGTTCTGTGTGCGTGCAAAATGCTGTCAAGTTGCTGCTGACTTATGGGGATCCCCATAGTGTTTTCAAGGCAAGAGATTAACAGAGGTGATTTGCCATTGGCTGCCTCGGCATAATGACCCTGAGATTCTTCGGGGGTCTCCCATCCAAGTACTAACTGGAGCTGACAAAAAGGCTCATAACAATGTGAAGTTTTTAAAAAAAAGAAATTGCAACGGGTATTCCTGTACTTCTGTAGCTCACAAATCCCAAACAACATTGGCTTTCATCAACTTAGTCACTAACCGTGGGTCGACAATGTTTCTTAATGCACTCTCCCTTCCTAGTCCCCTCAGCTCAGTACCAACAACCTGTTCTACAAGCAATCATCTGGACATCCTTGCATGTATTCTGTGCAATCTCTAGATTGGGTTGCTAGTTCCAAAAAAACACAAAAAGAGGACTTCAACATGATCTCTCCATCTCTCTGCCAAAATTATGAAAAAGGAAACCACCTTGAAATAAAGGAAGAACATTTTCCAAACTCCCTTCTTAAATAATCTGAGATGCTGGAATGAGGATGCAGTCACCTCAGCAAATCCAATATGGATCTTAAAATGCCTTTTGATCAGTGTGGTGCTGCTTGACATTCAATTCTTTATGTTCCACCTTCTGGTGTCCCGTATTGCCTAGGGTACTCCTCTGCACTGTTTGACAATCACTGTTGTGTGGACCTTCTGCATGTTTTGTGCACCAATTCATCATGAAAGACATCCAGTCACAGAGACCTCTTTGATCAGGGCACTCCACACATTAAGGATTATGGTGGGAACTCCCCGAGGCCCACAAAGGTTTCTAGGTATATGCACATTAGTGTGTGTTATGCCCACCTTTTAGCTGCAGCAAGCACCTTGTTGAACTGCTGTTTCTGGCACCCACTGACATGCATAGCACTGCTCTTATTTCAAAGGGCAGATCAGACACTAGTGAATGAAGGGTGGGGCCATGACTACGTGGTAGAATGTGCGGTTTGTACGCAGAAAGTCCCAAATTAAATCTCTGGCACCTTTATTCGGAAGGATCAGGTAGAGGGTGGTATGAAATTTCACCTGAGGTCCTGGAGAGGTGCTGTCCAGCAGAGTAGACAACACTTAACTTGATGACCGATGGGCTGAGCTTGATGTGTTGACCAGTGTGGGGTGGCACGGTCTGAGAAAATGACAGGTGTTACTTCCTTCAGGTACTTCCTTCCACGTTTCCAGATATAAAATTCACCATTGAAGCAGCCTCAAGGGAAGCTGCTCTCTATGCTCAGCCATGGCAGCCATGATTTCTCATTAGCACACACTGAATTTTAGATGTGCTGACCTAGCTGTGTAAGTTCAGGTGCCATATGCACCAGTCAGTGCAGAATCACTTTCCTCATGACAGCACAACCATTCAGAAATGCTGAGGCTGCCATGACATGTGAAAAGCCAATCTCCTGCATGTGGCTACCATCTTAAACAAAACACACACACAGTTAAGCTGTAGCTTTTTAGCCAGAAGCGTGCCTACAGTGACTTTTTAAATGTCTATCACGTGTACAGAAAACCCAGATGATTTTTTTCTTAAACAGAAATGATGATTTATGATTTCAGTGCAACAACAGCTGCTTCTTTTCATGACCTTCACTGGTCTACCGTTAAATCGAGTGCTATATGTTGATTCACATGGGAAGAATTGGAGCAAAGGGAACCATGGTCATTTGTTTCTAAAGCTCCTTTTGGTTGCTCTTCTTCTGATCTTCTGACTGGCATGCCTTTGCCTTTTTTTGCAAGGCTTTCCAAGGTGACTGGACCTGTTTTTCCCCAGTCTATTCAGCCTGTCCTTCTTTATCAGTCCCTTTCTCAAACCATGCTTGTCCGACCTTGGTGTTCTGCTGATTTGCCCCATATACTGCAACACGTGGCATAGCGTGCGTGAACCATCTAGGTTTGTTTTACTAAATACCACCCCACTTGCTCCATTCCATCCTTTGTTACTTCCAGGCTTCCTTCAGGCCCCATGTATTGTCTATTTAATGTAGACTATATAGCAGCAGAAGCCCAATGGCACAGGGTGGTAAGCCACAATACTGCAGGCAAAGTTCTGCTCATGACCTGAGTTCAACCTTAACAGAAGTTGGCTTCAGGTGGCAGCTCAAGGTTTCCTCAGCCTTCCAAGGTCAGTAAAATGAATATGCAGTTGCTGAGAGTGAAGCATAGAGGACTGAGGAAAGCAATGGCAAATCATCCTGTAAACAAAGTCTATTTAGTAAATGTTGTGATGTGATGTCACCCTATGTGTCAGTAATGACCCAGTGTTTGCACAGAGGACTATTTTTTTTACCTTTACATAGCAGCATATACCATGAATGCATCATATCTAGATTTCTGAACACAGATTATTGAACAAGTAAATTGAGAATTGTTTCTACAAGTTATGGAGCCCTTTTTGCTAGCAGATTTAAGAACCTACTATATTTTTGCACAAGAACTCTTGACAACAATATATTTTGCAAGCTAAAGTGAAAGGGTGGGTTCTACATCTCATATTTTGCACATGTAAATACTAAGTGGTATGGTCTACCAGAAGATTATCCTTCATTGCTTCACTTAAATTAACAGCGGCTGGAAAAATCACAGCTTCCAGTGGACTGTTCACATGGTCCTTTTCATGTGATGGCCTCAGTAACTCAGTCTTATATCTATCCCAAGGTAATACTGTGCACACCAATGACATGTGCAAGGATCATATATGATGCAACAAGATCTTTAAGGAGAGCTGTATGATCTGGGGGAATTCAGTCTGAAGCCCTGGATTTGAATAGCAATGACCACTCCAAAAGCAGCATTTAGAGTCAGTTCCAAAGTGTTCAATTTCATTCTGGGTTTTTTTTTTTGCCTCCTCCTGAGAATGTAAGTAAACTCGGCTTGACCTAGGCCTTTGAACATCTCTATCACTTAAGTGAATAGAATGGAATAAAGTGAGACATTCTCTCATCAGCCTTCCCAGCTTGAGGTGAGCTCCCTGATCTCATTAGCCAAGACAGCACCTGAAAGTACACAAAGGAAAAGTATATCCGAAGATCCAGTGGACAGCTGTGCTTACCCCTCAGCTGCTACCTAAGCAATCTATAAGCACATGATCACACCAGCGGAATGTGCCATTCAATCACACCTTTGCCTATGTCAGATAACACACACACCATAAATATGATCCATTACACAAATCACCATCAGAGTATTCGTGTTCTCTGAAGCAAAACATCCCTTTTGCCATCCCAAACACAATGTACACATTTATTTCTGAAGCTGAATATGAAACACCTGAAACCACAATCAACATTTTGTACATAAATCACTGAACGTGTGTGGCACAGTTGCTCCAAAGTAATCTGCATTTCCCATACACATTTCTGACAACCTCACCCTCCTAGCCAGCTGACTTATATCTGCAACAGGAACTGGAACAAAAGCTGCACACAGATCTTTAGAAAAATGTCATTCAGGACACAAAAGAGTGAACCACCAGAGCTTCCAGCTTAGTCCAGGGTTTTGGCTACAGAACTAAGCTGAAAGCATTATATACTGTAGAGGGTTTCTTATTTGTTTATTTGCATGCCTTGGTCAATTTATTTGGGCTGCGTTGGCAATGTGAAGAGACTTAACTGATACACCGCAAACAGAAGGAAGTTCAAACATGGCAAAAAACACCTGCAGGAAGTACAAGAAACTAAAGGCATTAGGCCTTGTCCAAGGTACTCATTTTTCAGCCCTGACAAACTGAAATGCTGAGCCACTGACCCCATCAGGACTGCACAGACATGCCAACAATCTTTTCTCTTCGCCAAACAGAGAACCTTAATCCCATACTACTGAACTCACATTCTGGCATCTCTGTTCTGATTCTCTTTTTTCTTGACTGCTTTTTATTCAGTGGAAGCTTGGCTGTGCTCAGAAACCCAAGCCCAGTTCTTTTCTTCCCCACCAGTGCCTGAGATGAAAATCAGAAGCAACAGGAGGGGATGGTTAACCCCATGAAAACATGAATCCCCATTCCCAGCAGAGCACAGACAGCTAGCTTCCACAAGGCTGGGACGACAGTGAGATGGCATGTCCCCCTGCCTAGCAGTCCCTGGCAAGGGATACTGAAAGGCACAAGGAAAACAAACAGCCATATTGTAGGAGATTCCTTATTGAAGGATTGCCACACAATGCTCAAATGAGAGCCCTACGCAGCCAAGAGTTACAGGAGCCTCCTTCATTCATGCTTTGCTACTTCCTTTCTGATAGCCATCCAGAATCCCCTGATTTGCATATTTACAGAACTAAAGGAAATCATCTTGCTACTAGGAGTCTGAAGAAGCAGAAGAACAGAAAATGGGATTCCAGTTTGGGCTGGCATCCACTGAAACCTGTACGGCAACAGCACCATCTCCCTGCCATTCCTCCCTATATCACACACACACACAGTCCAGAAACTGTGACTCATGGCTGAAAAAATGACCATTTCATTCTGAAAAGTGTGGAGATGTCACAGAAAGGATTCTTCCCTTGGTTACCAAATTGGCACAATAAACAGAAGAGCGAGACTGACAGCAATGCCCACTCTCCCTCCACCTGGCTTGAGACAGCAGCCAAGGAGCCAGAGGTGCCGTAAATAGTTAAAAGTGCTTCAGAACATTGCACTGCTGGAATCCTCCAATCGCAGCTCTCTGCAGCTTGTCAATGGGAAGCACTGTATCGTAGCTTTCAGCTGGGAAACAGGCATCCCTGAAAGGAAGGAGGAAGCGCTGGGAATCTGCAGTTTGCCAGTATGCCTTATTCTGAATGGGTCTGCACCAGAGGTGAGGGAAGCTCATAGCAAACCACTGAATGTTACTGTTCAAAGTGGCTATAAATCCAGCCGACAGGGGAGTTGGGTAGGAGCCGTGGCTTTAAAAAAAATGTTTGCTTGCCCAGCAAAATGGATACACAAAAAGACAACAGTGGAAGGTGGTGCTTGTTTCCTGAGCCAAGGGTACACATTTTTCCCCCAGGGAGGAAACGGAAGAGGGTGTACGTGTGTGATACATGGGGAGGTCGTGAGAAAGTACAGTAGATCAGGTGTTAGGAAAAAGATAGAAATGCATGTTCACAGTGGTGGAGAAACGGTGTCTGTCTCCATGCACAAGCAAGAGTGTGCATGTATATCGGAGAGAGCTACAGCCATAATGTGCGACTCGCACTGCATGTGCAACAATGATTAGAGTGTTAGCTAGGGAAAAGGGAGAGCTATGGCTTAATGTGCATGACTGTGTGTATGTGCTGTGGTCGGCAATAAGAGTCCTGATAGTACATCAGATTTTAAGAAAAATGTGGCAGCTTGATTGAAGTGAAAGAGTACGGCACATTTCATGGCAGTAAAAAGGGAGGTGAGTGGATAGCAATAATTCATGTGTGAAACAGAATCACTGTGCTATCAACTGTACTGTTTTCAAGGAACTGTGTGTGCGTGCATATGTAGAGGAGGGAATGAGAGAGAGAGAGAGAGAGAGAGAGAGAGAGAGAGAGAGAGAGAGAGAGAAGTATGTGAAACGGATAGGGTAGCATACATAACAGAGCCATGTATGGGATTCAAATCATGGAGGGTATCATATGTAAGAAGAAGTAGAAGTGTCAGAATGGACATTAATGAATGCCTGCTTAGAGGACATGATCCATGAATATGTGCAAGAATGACTGCTGTTGCAAGAAAACCACTGGGTTGTAGTGCATGCAGCATAAGCCTAGGGAAGAAGAGGAAAGAGTTTGCCTGTGACTTTGCATGTGTTATCATTGTTACTCCAGTTTATGGCACCAGACATTTGCATAGCTCTTTGGGACTCTACCTTCCATTTCCCATCAACAACTGGGGATGCACAGGACCCACGATCTACCATTACTACCTGGACTCTCACCAATAGCCAAAGCATCTCCATCACCTAAGGATTCCATTGCCACTTCTACCTAAAAGCAGGAGGTAGTGTTGTTGTTTTCTAAGAATCTTTCAAGCACTCTGTGGGAAAACTTAGCCTGGTCTGGCTTCCAAAGTCCCTTAAGCTCCATAGAAAAAAAATGCCCTGGCGAGCAACAGAGAACTGGAGACTTGGCACTGGGGCATGCATGCCACAGATTGCCAAGTGACATGGGGATGTGGTTGGAGGTGGCACAGAGGTGCACAACTCCATTGGACACCTCCCTTTGCAATCCCCCCTCCCCTCTTCATCCCCCTCCTTCCCTTGCAAAGTGCATTCAGAAAGCAAGCCAAGCACAAAAAGTGCCCTCTAACCAGCACAGCCACCAACACACGATCCTTTCCTGGGGTCCAGAAGGATTGAAGCAAGTGGAGCAGAGACAGGGCTGCACAACCAGTCCTCTCCGTCTCCCTCCATCATTCCCAAAGCAAAGAGGGAGCCAACGGAAGGATATCCATCACCACCTACCTTGAAAGGAGAAGAGAGCCAAGAAGAATCCCAGCACCCAGACGCTATGCAGCCAGTAGGTCCTCATGTTTCTGCCTCGGTCGATCAGCCTCCTCTTCTTCTCTCACGCTCTTTTATTTTCTTCTTTAAAAAAACGTGATCCTTCTCTCCCTTCTGTCTCCCCTGTCGCTCTTCTACAGGCTCAGGCAATCCAGGGCAAAGGAAGCTGACCAAGGGTGGCCAGATTCCTGAATAACCTCCGCTTCGGATAATTGGGAGAACGGGAGGGGGGCAGCCAGGATGCTCAACTCAGCCTGAGAAAATCTCCCTCTCTCTCTCCTGCAGCTCCAACTAAATGCGACTGTACTTAAACAAGCAATGCCTTATAGGACAGCGCTCAGAGCAGAAAAGCTCCCACCTCTGCCATCTAGTGTTGCAAGCTAGAGCCAGTCTTTCCGTGTGCTGAAGTAGAAACATTCACACAGGATGCCCAGTTTGGGTCTCCCAGGGTCAAGGGTCCCTACTGCCCCGCATTCTGCTGTGTTATGATGTCCCAGCATCCAAGGGACATCTTTTCATGCTGCTATAAAAATGACTTCTTTTGCATCTCCCCTGTTTGTAGCCAGAGTGCACTGGACAATCATTAGTAGATATATTCCATTTAAACATGGTGTCTTGCGGTTTCCTGTGCTTAACAGCATTCACATGTGCAAGCAAGTGATACGAGATAGATTTAAAGATGCAATCAGTGTCACATATGAACAATTTTCAGTGCAAACCATGTTCCTTGTCTAGGAACTGTGGACTGTAGAAGACTTGGAAGAGTTGAACCATTAGTCTCCCATCAGCAGCTTTACAGTGGAGCACAGTTCCACGGCCTGTCACTGAATTGCATGACACACTTTTGCCCTGGAACAATTGTTTCAGAATAACTGCTGCTGTTCTCAAAAAATGTGAAAGGGGCTCATTCACCTAGCCTTTAGCTTCTGGTCCTTTGAACAAGCAGCAAAATAAAGCCAGCCTTGCCCAATCTCTAAGATGGCAGAAGTTAAGCATGGCCTGTCCTGGTTAGTACTTGGAGGGTCACCACACAGAGACAGGCAATGTCAAACAATCTCAGAACATATCTTGTCATGAAAACCCTATGGGTCAACTAAGTTGGCTGTAACTTGACAGCAAAACAAACAAACAAAACCCTCCTCTCACCCCTCCAAGAAGAACACAGCCAAGGATTTATATCTTGTAGAACAGGATATTTCAGTTCCCAAGAAAAGTCCAATCCTGTAAACACAATGTCCCTGTTCTCTGCAGTTTCCAACCAACTTCCTCCAGCATCCCTTCACCCCAATGTAGAAACAGTCTTTTTACCACTCCTGTTTCTCATTAGTTCTCCTCTTTACCTGAACTTCTAATGGGTTGCACCTGTTCCCTATTTAGGCTAATTGGCTCCAACTGTGACCCCACACAAACATTCTCTCTCTCACACACAGATTTACATACACAAGACTGAACAAAATGCTATGGCAGAGAGATAGACACATCATATTTTAGCTGTCAGCTCACAATAGGGAGCCTCCTTCTTACAGGGTCTCTGGTTTCAATTATAAGCCTCTTTTTTTTTGGCCCCACCACACATATGTAAGTGGATTTTCAAGCCTCCTGAATTCTGCCTTACCTTTAAGCAAAGGCATTTGAATTCCCAGGCTGCCTTCAAATAGCAATAGTGTATCTGAGTTTATGTGACTTAAGAACAAGTAAACATACAACTGGATTATTAGGACCAATGTGTGCCTCTTCCTATGCACAGATTCACTTGGACTTTTCTCTGAGGCCCCAACAACTAGGCTTGCCAGCTCCAGCAAGGATTTGCTTAATACCCAACTCATCTGCCTAATGCTACTGATGGTTACAGCAGGAGAAAAGTGAATGGCATTCAATTCTGGATGTAATGTTGCATTCAGACACCACTCGAAGAATTCTCTCCAATCTCTGAGGTTGTAGCCACCTAGAATATTGACTGGAAGTGGGGAATGCAGGAACATGCTGGCACCCCTACAAATAACCATCCACATAGGGTTGCTATTGGGGCACGCAGGCCACAAATTGCATACAGATGGTGATTTTGCCACCTGCCTCTCTTAAGGATTTAAGGATAACAAATGAAGAGATGGAGAGAGTTGCTTCCCTTTTGTCAAGGCGTGCCCCACAGGAAAACATTGGCACCTTGTAGCTCTTGCTTGGGATTGTTTAATGACTGTGTTATGATTTCAGCATCTGGGAATGTTGTTATCTCATCTTCTGAACTTGGGGATATTTGTGTCCAGCAGAAGTTTCACTTTTGCCTGGAGATGCAGGGAAGGGGATGGGGTTCAGCTCAGCTTCATATTTTTTGCTAAGGTTTTTTGGTTGCCATTCCTGGCAATAGTCAGTTGTGTGACCATTGTAATTTCTCAATGAACACAGATTTTTGCTAACCCCTGAGCCTGACTTATTGCAGAAAAGCAGAGGCATGACATTTTTTCCAGGAATCCCCATAATTCTTGGATTACCCTCACCCATTCAAAATGGCTGGTGAAGGGGAACCCTTGGACATTGATAACAGGGAGGAGGAAGGGAAAGGTTGCAAGAGGACCCAGCAAACCCAGTTCCAGGAGCAGGAGGAACTCACCCAAGGTTGGATGCACTACTCTGGTAGTGCAGATGCCAGTATCTTTATGGAATACCTGTGGCCAGAGGGAAACAAGGCAATGGAACCTGGTGAATGGTGGGACAAGACTGAGGCAGAGCAAAGGAGGTCCCAAGCATGCTCTGGCTAGACTAGCCAAATGGGGAGCCACTTTGAAGATGAAAGCCAGGCCCTGCATACTGAAGTTGGGGAGCTGAATGAGTTTATCATCCATATACTCCAGTGGTTAGAAGTCTTGGAGCCAGGGGACCCCTCACAAAGTTCACTGGATCAACCTTATGCCTGTTCCTGGATCTCCTGATGATTGAGGAGGACATGTGCTCATCCCAATGCCAGGGGAGATGGAATTGAATTTCTAAACTGCCCTCCCCCTAGGGGCTCAGGGCGGTGCACAATAGTAATAAAAACAGCTTTAAAACATAACATAAAACTTCTAATTAGTAATAATAAAACCAGGAACCATATAGCATCAGATGGCATTTCATCCCTCCCCTCTCCCCAACTTTATGCCCACGGGAGGCCAGATGAAATGGCCAGATGGTGGCCAGTCTGGACTCCATGGTCAGTCAGTATACACACCTCCAGCAGGTGTACCCAGGCTGGCAGCCCCACCTGACCATGCTGCCCAGCAGGTGCAGGAAGAAGGGGGAGAGTGGCAGCACCTCAGCAGCTACAAATCGCCTTTGATGGAGCTGTTGAGAAGCTACCCTTCTTCTTGGTACAAGTGGTGGGGTACATGCAAGAATGGGGGTGGTCTTTTCCCACTGAAGCAGCAACCTGGCTAGTGGACCTCTTCAATCTAGTGGCTCCAGAATTGGAAGTGATTGATGACTTCATGAGAGTGCTCCTGACTCTGTACAAAGACCCCTTTCAAGAGAAGGCTTGGAACAAGCTACAGAAGATCTATCAAGGAAACCACAGTAAGTGCATATGCAGGCGAGTTCCGTAAACTGGAAGGCAAAGTGTACACCTTGACAGAAGCCACCAAGAACCAATATTTTAAGGATGGCCTCAACCCACAGGTGCTGCAATGGTTGCTGATGGAAGAAGACCACCAGACCCTGCTGGGGTGGGTGAGACTAGTTGAGGATGCCAAGACTCTAGATAAGGCCAAATCATAGTACAAAAATTATGCTGATAAAAAGTGGGTTCCACCCCCACCCCCGATGGGTAGGGGATTTAGTTTATGTTTCCATCAAGTACTTACGTTGTCAGCAGTCAAGCAACAGGTTGGGGACCAAGTTTGTGGGCCCATTCCCTGTCAAATGTGTGATCAATGTGGCACTTGAGCTACCTAAACCTTACAGGACTGTGTTATCTCATTTCATTTCAGCTTTTTGAAATGGCACCTCTCCCTAATGCCTGGCACCCCTTCTGTATGGTCCCTATGACCATCATTGTTGATGGGAATTTCCACTACAAGGTGGCACAGATTCTAGACTCCAGGCTTTGGAGGAACCGACTTCAAACGCTTGAAACACTTCAAACATTGGAAACATTTTTCCCAAGGGGAAGATGAGACACGGCATGTTTCTGCTCCTATTCTTGTTAAAGCCTTTCATCATAAATATTCCAACAGGCGTGTGGGGGGGGGGGGGGCAGGAAGAGTGATTGAACTTTTTTTTGGGGGGGGAGCAATATGTCAAGGCCTGTCCCACAGTCTTGCCATGCTCCCAGAAAATGTTGGCACCTGGTAGCTCTTGCTTGGTGTGCTTTGCTTAACCACTGTTATTCATCTCCTGACCTTGTGGATAGTTATGTCCAGCAGAAGTTTAACTTTTGCCTGGAGTTACAGGGAGAAGGGTGGGATTCAGCTCAGCTCTATATTTTTTTGTTTCTTGGTTGCCTTTCCTGGCAATATCCAGTTGGATGACCATTGTAATGCTGTTACATTTACCTCTTAAAACTTATTTTATCAACCATTTAAAACTTCTTGTCTTTTTTTGTTAGCCAAATAAAACCAGTTATTTTTAAAGAGCTATTCCACTTATTATTTTGAGTGTTGGTTGGTACATATAGAGTTAAATATATCCATAATTAATACACCACAATATACATATTTGCTCCTTAGAAGCCAGGGGATGCTTTTGATGGTTATAGAACCTGCATGTGTACAGCAATTTGGGTAACTACACTATTGGGTAACTACACTATTGGGTAACTACACTATTAATTTGGGTAACTATAACTATTAATATAAGAATTCCTGCATTCTTTCTGCCAAATCTTGATCTGGTCCATAGACCTTAATGAAACAATACCTAATTAACAATCAAATTCATGGCTACCCCTGTGTCTCTGAAGAAAGGAGTAATAGGAATAACTGTACCCTGCTTTCTTATGACAACACTATGATAAGCTCTTCCTACCTCTGAGCAAGTTACTTGTTGGCCATCCATTCATCAACCTAACTATTAGCTCCTGGATAAAATGAAGCAATAACTACTTGATTCACTGTCATATAGCCATTAGGCGGATTAGACAGTGGTCTAAGGTTGCAGTTCAATAGATGCATGAAAGCCATCAGAATACTCATGCTTCTATAAAACTTGTGTCCTATTCTCTTCCCCCCATTTCAGTGAATCACTACACTGTAACTAAGGCTTATTCCGCACATGCAGAATAATGCAGTTTCAAACTGCTTTCAATGCTCTTTGAAGCTGTGCGGAATGGCAAAATCCACTTGCAAACAGTTGTGAAAGTGGTTTGAAAACGCTTTATTTTGCGTGCGCAGAAGGGGCCTAAGAGGTTACATGTCTACAGCGGTTAGCTTGTGCTTCAAAGTGAAGGTAAAACTTTCACAGAGGTATGGCCACTGAAATGTTGTAGTAGGACTAAGTTCAAATGCCTCCTCAGCTATGACTCAGTGATTGACCTTGGACCAATCATTCGTACCCTCCCCTCTCCCTCAACCCAACCTCCCTCAAAGGGTTGCTATGAGTATAAGCCAGAGGAAGGGAGAACCATGTGAGCTGACTTGCTCCTTATTAGTGTGAAAATATAAAAATCTGATATACCGATAGATTACTATGTATCTCAGGCTGATCATAAAAAGAGGAAAGTGGAGCCAAAATTGAGTTAAATCTGTTCCTACTAGAAAGGAATTAATTAAAGATTAGGTTAAAAGGCAGTGACCAAGATAGAGGCATGCAATAAATAGCATGTGTACAGGACATTTTTGAGATCAAGGGGTGTAGTGAAAGCATTGGAGCTAGTTTTGATCCTCAGGTATTGAGAAGTCTGCTCCTTACATGGAGCTCATGCCATACCCTGTTGCTCTAGTTAACAAATTAAATTGGAAATGAATATCAGAATGACAGAGATTTGAAAGGTTAAAACGGGGTTAGAAGAAAATGCTCATACAGTTTTGTAACATACTTGCTGTAGTTATCATACTTTAAGCACCAAGACTGATTGACTGATTGACAGACAGCAATCTCAGTCCTGCCTCTGATGGATGACCAAGTTTGCCAGGCTTCAAAATCAGATTTGCCAAATTCACACCAACTTGCAACTGGGATGGCGACTGAATGCTTAATTATGAAATGACAATTCACTACTCTGCAGTTTTTAATCTGAGAATGCATACCATTGTGCAACAGGTCACTGCTGAAATCCTAGCAATTAAAAATGTCAAGGAGATTAATCACAAAAACTGAGATTCCAGCTGCTTTAACATTAAGATAGCACATTTGAGACTAGGAAATCACATAAGAGGATGACACATTCACAAGCTGTAAACTATGCAGTGTCATAAAATTTAGTCAAATTTTAACAAGGTTCAGAGGATTCAAACCTGCCTTGATGGAAACAGCTCTAATCTATGAGTTCAAAAATCTCATTCAATTTAGAAAAGTCACTTACTACTGGTTAGGCTCTTGACCTTGAAATATTGCCCTCACTAATGGATTGCCCATCCATGAACATACTTATGGGCCTAGCCACTCCTACCTCTCAACACTAGATGTGGTCAGTATGATAGCTCTAAGGAGTAAGGATCTATTTTGGAAGGATGGGAAGCCTGCAAAAAGCAAACATACCCTTCTCCCTCCCCTTTTAGGAGAAAGGGGAGCTGATGCCAACTCCTTCCCTAAAACAGGTTATTGGCATGATCAACACAATGTGACAGCATTTGATGTTTCCACTCCAGGCTGGATATTGGAACATCCTGCTGGGTTAAGAGAGTTAGCAATGTAATCAAACATGTAGCAATCTTCTGCCCACATAGTTCCAGAATCTCTAGTGAATGCACATGTATCTATGAATGCCACACCCTAACTGGATTGGGCAACTCTTTTTGTCCTAAATTACATGTCAGAAACACTATGTGAGAAAATTAGGGTTGCTAGCTGCCTGGAGAAACAACATCTTGCCCCTTGAATACAGACTAAATGTGTGGAAATGGGTAGCTGAAGTTTTCATGGCATGGAGGGAGCTAGCATCACTTGGTAAATAATAATTCATTAAACAGGATTTTTTTCCCCTCCAGGCTGTTAGCAACCCTACTGAAAATGAAAAGGCTAAGTTTCAGGGGTGCTGCTTTAGAATCAAATGCCTTGTTCACATCCACAGAATAATTAGGTGGGAATGTGGTGGTAGAATGCTATGGTGATCAAATGGACTTCAGACTACAGGTCACAGAGGCTAATAGGGGAGAATGTTCCTCTGTATTAAAAATGTCCTGCAAATAAAAAAATCAGCACAACAAGCCAAAGAGCATTGGTAGAAGAGAAAAAAGCTCAGATTTATACCCCACTTTTCTCATCTGAAGGAGTTTCAAAGCAGATTCAAAGCTTAGGAGGATACTACTTTTAAAAATTAAGAGTCAGTGTAAAACTGTTTTACCTGCAAGGGCTTTTTAATGTGGTTCGAGCTTCAAACATTTTCTTGGGAGGGACATTTTAATTGTGTTGTGGATAGTTTTGATTTAGCATTGTAATCTGCCTCGAGTTTCAAGTAAGAAGCAGGGTATAAGTATTTAAATAAATAAATAAGTTGGATGCCAAGCACAAGGCATAGCAATAGCACACAACATGACCATCCCTGTTTTTCCTTCTATCCATAAACCATGAAAAAAAAACATTCCAAATCTGCTGGAGAATTTAAATGAGGAGAAGTTCAAGAGCATCATTAATCCCAATACACTGGGGCTAGGACAGCATGTTCTGCCCTGTCACCAGCAACTTCTTTCTCATTCTCTGCTTCAGTGGCCTCTTTGGTGAAGAAGAGTTGTTTTGCATATTCCAATTCTCCTTTCCTTTAAAGAGTCTCAGAATGGCTTATAATCACCTTCCCTTTTCTTCCCCACAATGGACACCTTGTGAGGTAAGTGCAACTGAGTGTGTTCTGAAGAACTGACACTATCCCAAAGTCATCCAGTGTAGGAGTGGGGAAACAAATCTAGTTCACCAGATAAGAGTCCTCCACTCATTTGGAGGAGTGGGGAATCCAGCACTCTTAACCACTATACCACGCTGGCTCTCAACCTATCACAGTCTTAGGCTCACTGTCTGTTGGATCAATTTTCTAACCATAGCATTCTCAGATTCCTTTGCATGTGTGAATGTGCTTCTTCTGTTTTATTTTTGTTATAAAAAAATTAACATGTTCTCCAACTGCCTGTTTTGTGTTGAGAGATGAATTGGTTCAATGACATGCTTACAACTGAAAACAAGTAGCATTTCAGAATTTTTCATCCATGCAGCATTTCTGTGAAGTATGGCAGGTGGCCAGGCAGATGGCTTGTTTGGATTATGCTTGCTTTTAGGTGGGTCATATAGCATTATTTTTTTAAAAAACATACTTTTCCTAATGACTCCAGTTAGGAATTGATCAGAAGAGTCTAACAATTTTCCTCACAGAATTAAATGACAGTCTCTTCTCCTCCTCCTAAGCTTCCTGCTGGTATCCCATCATAAAGGAATGAGGGGATATGATCAAACATCAGGTATGACAATTGGTATCAACTGCCATACTGCCTCTAAGTAGATTAATCATTAGAGTCTTCTGTGAGGTGTCAGCAACTCTTTTAAAATCCTTCATTTTCAATGCAACAAGGCTTTGAGTGTAGAGGAATGTTTCACACATTTGTGAACTTTCTCCCTCCCCCACACCTTTTCCCCACGTTTACCAAGTGAAGACTTCCTTTAAAGATACAAAACCCTACTAATCTGTTGCTGTTAGACTGTTCTGTAAATATATATGAAACCAGCAGCCTGACAGGGATTATATTCAAATTCTAAGTCTTCTTGAGCAACTACATGTAGTTCCATAATTTATTTTCCCACTTCTTCCCACTCCGACAGAATTCTGCGGCTGGGGCTGAAAATAAGAGGGATCTAAGAAGAGAGGGAATTCGGTTCTTTCCATTTAGTTTCTACTGAAATTTGCCTTTCCCAATTGCCTTTTCTCCTAACTGGGAAATTTTGCAGCACCTCACAGTTTTCCCAGTGGAAGTAAAACCAGCTTGGGAAAGGTGACTCAAAGTAGAAAAAATGAGCAAAAAGGTTACATGCCATCTCTCTGTGCAACAATATCTTCCTTACCTTTGAAACATAATGGCCATATTCTACAATCCCACCCCCACCCCCAACAAATTAATAGTTGAGGAAACTGATTTTCATGACACTAAATGCTGGAAAATCTCATTTTCATTTATTCAGTTTCATTATCATGAGTGGTTTATCCAATACATTCTTTGCATGTTGCTCGCAAGTACTTTTGATTATAAGTTTGAGAGCTGCCAAAGGGAGGGGTCCCTAACAAGGCAATTTTTACCCTTATATAGTAGCAGCTGGGAGTTGTTCGACTAGGTGTGGGAAAATGGTTGTTTGGCAAGCTTCTGAAGGAGCAGCATTTCCTTGCCAGTTAGAACTAATTGAGTCTGATAACGTAGATAGAGATGTGAAGATACCAGCGACTGGTCTGTCTCCTACATGCTTTTTGATTGTATTCTGGTTCTCCCCATGGCAGTTCCAAGGAAATGGAATTTAGGGGGGGGGGGGGTCCATCAGACAAGGTCACAAGATTCCCAAACACAATCTATTGTATCTCCTCAACTTCTCTATAGGGTTTTTTGTTTTGCTGTCAAGTCGCATCTAACTTATGGCAACCCCTGGTGGGGTTTTCAAGGCAAAAGATGATCAGAGGGGGTTTCCTTCCAAGTCACAACTCTGACATTCTTTAGAGGTCTTCCTGTCCAATTACTTGCCAGAGTCAACCATGCTTAGTTTCTCAGATCTGATGTGATCAGACTAGCCAGGTCAGCACCCCTATAGTCTAACCCAGGTCATTAAACCACAAAGACAAAAAATAGAACAGATATACTATACTGTATATATCACATTGCTTGGAACAAGAAAGGACTGATCATTATAGTGCCCCAACACGAAAAATATACTGCAACTCCTGTTTAAATTCCACATAGAGTTGTTCATAGTATCCCATCCTTTGACAGATAAACTGGGATGGCTGATCTTTTCCCATTGTCCTCTGTGGCTTACTAGACTGAGAGATGCCTAAGCTGTTCTGGGATTGGTATCACACATGATGAGTAGAGCACCTTTGTTTTGCATAGTGTCCAAAATCTTCAAATGTTCTGTCGGTGAGTTGACAAAAAATATTAATTTTATTTAGAAAAGTTGATTTGAAATCCCTTTGGTCCTTTGAGCTTGAGGGAATGCAGATGAACTGAGAGAACTGTCAAGAAAGGAAAACACACTGAGCATAACATTCACAGTTGAAGTTGGGGTGTTTGAAAGTATATATTAATAAAGGGCTGGATGATGGAAGGGTGGCTACTTTCAGTGCATAATAATAGATTTCATTAAGCTGAGCATACAGTTTTAGCTGCACCATGCATGCATGTAAAATACAGGACTTTTCTTCATACCCCAGTACCAATTGCTGATTCCGCATATATGCTGATTATTTTGTTTCCTCTACCTTTTCCCTAATACAGAGATTTGTTTAGGTTACTTATATTTAAAGTACCTTCCTGTGCTGACTTACTCCAGTCTAAACCCACTGAAATCAATGGCTTTAACCTAGAGTAACTCTGTATTGGATTGCACAATGACACTTCTCAAAGCCCATTGACGTCAACAGAGTTAGAAGGATTTTAACTGCTTAAGATGGCACTGTTAATTTTCTAACAAGGATCAAATTTATTGAAAATGCTTTAGGTATACAGGATAGCCACCCAAATATTGATGCAGACATTATTGGTAAAACAATGAATGTATCTGTTAAACGATATTCAAAAGATGTTGAGGAGTATAATTTGGTAATGACTGCTTTCAACGGGTTATATGGCATGTAACCAACCATGCAGTTCCAAAGACAAAAATTTAAGCTAAACCCCCCGCCCCAATGTTGATTCTCATTTTTCCCCTACAGTATTTGCAGAGGGTTGACATTTTTTTTTGCACAGAGAAATGGCTAACACGCTGGTTAAAAGGGTAAAAGATAAATGTTTATTACGGATAGGAATGTATTGTCGAAGGCTTTCATGGCCGGAATCACTGGGGGCGCTGTGTGGTTTCTGGGCTGTATGGCCGTGTTTTGGTAGCATTCTCTCCTCATGTTTCGCCTGTACCTGTGGCTGGCATCTTCAGAGGATCTGATAGTAGTAAAGCAAGTGCAGTATATATATTTGTGGAATTTCCAGGATGGGAGAAAGAACCATTTGCCTGTTAACAAGTGTAAAGGGTGCAATTAGCAAGCTGATTTGCATGTGTTGGGTGGATTCTGCAAGTCCTTTGCTTTGGCCCTTTCACCTTCCCATCACTAAAGGCAATGGTTTCTCCTCCTGCCCATAGACCACCTTAAAGCATGAGGTTCACCCACTCAGACTGCCCATCACTTTTTGAATGGTGTGTGAAGCTTAACCCTTGTTCCACCCCCAGTAGCTTGAGAAAGCAATGCTAAAATTTGGACATGAATTGGGCTCCTCTATCCATTTTACTTGGAACAGAATGTAACCTGTAAATGTGGCTCACAAATAACTTGGCCAGTTTCTGTACCATGGAGAGTTGTTTTAGAAGCACAAAATGTACCTGTTTGGAAAAGGTGTCCACCACTACCCACTCTGTGACTGAAGAGAAGGTCCATAATAAAATTTATAGCAATCACTGTCCAAGGGCCCAGGGGAGGGGGGACTCCAAAGGTTTAAGGAGTCCCTGGGTCTTTCCAGGGTTTGTATAGGACACCCACAAACATAGGCCTCCATATCCTTGAAGAAATTTCCACCAAAACTGTCTGTGGGCCAAATGCAAAGTCTTAACAAAGCCAAAGTATCCAGCAGACGTTGAGTCATGGAAAACTGAGAATACCTGCTTGCAGAGAATTTCAGGAACATAGATTTGGTAACCTGATCATAACAGTCCATCCTTTTCTATTGGCAAAGTCTTGAAAAACAGCCCAGCCTCCTTATTCCCCTGGAGTGCATAATGGATTAGATGGGCCAAGGGTAGTGGCGTAGCGTCAAGTGGGTGGGTGGGGAAGTGACACACTGGGCATGTGCTGATGTGGGGGTATGGCAGGGGCAGGCATGGGTGGGGCAGGGGTGGGCAGGCAGGAACGTGGCAGGGGTGCAGGGTGCACCCATGCCCCAGGTGCAGTTTCCCCTTGCTACTGCTCTGGCCAAGGGCCCCTCAAACACTATAGGCTTGACATGATCAACACCATAGGTTGCAGCCTGTGGGGCTTGGGTAGCTGCTTTTTGGGCTTGAAGCTGACCATAGGTCACCATCCCCAACCCCAACTGGTGTTTGGAATGGGCAGAAAAAAGCAGGAAAAAGGGGGCTCCCGGGAGGGTTCCCAGGAGGTGGAAAGAGAAAGCAGTGTAAGGAAATGGATGTGGGGGGGAGGGGGTGAAATTATCCCATATTGTACCTTGAAGTTGCAGATTGAGTCTACTTGTTATTTTTCTGATTTCAACTTGCACTGATTTCATTCCCTAACATGACAGGTACTGCCTAATAGTTATGCCTTCTTCCCTGATGGTTGGGGCTACTGAGCATGGCAAGAGAAGCATTCTGTGCACAGTCTAGGATGCTCACTTCATTACTGTCATACCCTACTGGTGAAGTGCTGTGATGAAATCAGATTCTGAGGTTAATGCTGGAGTAAGCCCTGTTTGAAATCAGGTCCTTGCTTCTATAATAGGCAAATCTCATTTTGGTGGTGGACAGGTAAGAGTGATCCTGTGGATTAAATTATCCTCCTGTAATGTTGCTATTTTGTTTTAGTTCATTCCTTGTTGCATGATTGGTAGTGCAACTAGCAGTCAATATCGTTTTAGATCTTGCCTCTCAGCATTGTATGGATGTATCCATGTGAAGCGTGCACCTAAGAAATTGCTGCATTTTCCCAATGATTTATAAACGTACTGTGTCATGTAACATACAAGGGGACTGCCATTGTGTGATTGGAAGGGAAAGAGTAGTGATGCATGCCCTTGCCAAAATGATTGTCCCAGGGCTGTGTGAAACCTAGTGCTGTCCAAGGTCAAGGACTATGGAATGACCAGAAATGAGAGGCCTCATGGATGGAAACATTAAACATTTGATAAATGGTCTCACACCTGGTCAGGTTCAGTTATGTTATGTTGATGGAAGAAACTGCTTTCAGATCTCCCTTTCACCTCTAGCTTAAGCTCACGCACTGCAACATTCTGAATTTACCCCCTCATATTCCTCCTTCCCACCATCTTCCCCATTTTTCTTTTTCTCCTCATCTCACTGCTTTTTCTGTTTCTGCCTCTTTATTATCTGATTTTTTGGCCCCCTCCTTTCTTGTTCTCTCTTTCCTGGCCTAAAACATTTATTATGTTCTCATCCCAAGCCCATCAAATGCAACAGTAGAATTCTTATCTCAGGAAGATTTGATTTTATATGCAGTAGCATAGACTGAATATTTGTAGCAATAACGTTAGCTGGCAGTGCAAGCATCCCCTTTCCAAAACAATACTCGGAGTGACTCATAACTTTCAGAAATTTTATTCTGCCAAAATACAGTCTCTTTCTTTAGAATTTCCTAATTTTTTTTGCTCTTAAAACAGTGTTTTATTACACAAAAATGTATAATAAGGAAGATTGGTTTTCTGGCTTCAAAGGTGTATGTGTGACAGCTAGAATTGCCCTTTCCCTTGCTGTCAGGTGTCCGATTCCCCTTGAGTCATCCCCTGAGTTATGCCCAGAAAAGTCTGACCCTACTGACTCTTGATTAGTGAAAGGGATGCTGGGTAGGATTTTGGTGAAGTACCCACTGTGGTACTTCAGCTGCAAAGGGTGTTTTATCAATGGAGCCTCCAGTGGTTTGCTTGGACAGAGGTAACAGAGGACCATCTGGAGATTTTGTGAAGCTCCTTACATGGGAGGGCAGAAAACTGTAGAAGGAAGATAGATGGATGCAATAAAGTAAACAGGAGAAATAGGCAGTTTATGAGCCCACAAAGAAGGACACAGGAAGTAAGCAAAGTAAGGACCAAATGAATAAGTAAGGGCAGGTTGAGGAAGACTAAACGTAAGAAAGGGAGCAGACCCAGAGGAGAATGTAAATACAAGCCTGTTTTTTTTTTCCGTATGACAGGGTGGGAGGGCCAAAGTGAAGTCTTGGAAATTGAGAAGAATTCAAGTGCTGATAAAGCAAGAGCCTGAAAAAGCATAAGTTTGTCATTAAATAAGCAGTCCCAATTGTTTAATATATGATCTGGGCCTCACAGAAGGTGTTTTGCCCATTCACCAAGCTACAAACTAGAGAACCTCAGGGTTATCAACACTAGGCCGGGAAATCCCAGTATACTGGGGAGAGGGAGCCTTTGGTAGACAGGGTTTAGGGGTGGGTGGGACCTCAGCTGGGTCCAGTCTCTTTGAGTCTGGTCTCCCAAGCAGCCATTTTCTCCTGCAGTCTGAAAATAAGTTGTAATTCCAGAAACCCTCCAGGCAGTGGTGGGATCCAAAAATTACAGGTTCCGATGGTTGTGGGATTCAAACAGTGGCGCCGCGGCACACACACACCTCCAGTCTCTATTGGGCAGGGAGGTTGCTTTAGTAACCCCCTCTTGGCACTCAGAAAAAAATTAGTAACCACTTCTAGAGAAGTGGTGAGAACTGATTGGAACCCACCTCTGCCTCCAGGCCCTACCTGGAGACTAGCAACTTTCAGGGCCCATTCAAGGCCCAACCCTATGTCTGGTATTGTCCCATTATCTGCCAGACAATCTGAAAATGGTCCTGCTATACATTCCAAGGACTGACATGAAATAACAGTTGTCATCACATATATCTCTGTACCTGAAGACTACAGAGGTAGGTGAATAATCAGAAATTGATCTTTTTCAGGGCAGCTCCTCTACTATCTTTCTCAATGAAGAACCCCTAATGACCCTATAAGTATTTTTTTTTAAAAAAAGAGGCTGAAAAAACCAAGCAACTTGTTCAAATTCATATTCTAAACCCCTAATGGGAATTAAATGGGACTGCAAAATATAGGAGCACTGGGTCATTGAAACCTTTGAGGAAATGAAGGATTCCCTCAGAACTCTGTCTGAAAGCTACTAAATGAAGGCAGTAATGAGGCCAGTTCCATTACCGGCACAGGATATAAACAATCCAGTCTCGTGGCCATCATATTGCACTAATTTCCTCAACGATCCTCAAAGACTTACAGGATTTAGCCAATCAGTAGCTGCTATTTCAGATCATCTTACTTGATGCGAGAATTGCTGAAAACAGGTCTGCGGACTATTCCCCAGAGACTTCATGATCAGAATAACCATCTGGGGCTCTGCAGGTGCAACTGTGAAGTCTTAAAATAGCCTGCAGTGCTCAGAAGGATGGGATTTTATGGGAAAGCTCTGTTAATGGCTGGAATCCAGGTGAGAATTTGGGCCTTGATTTAGAGTCCATTGATAGCAGTGAAAAACCTCTCATTTAAATTAATGGGCTTTGAGACAGACCTTTAATTAAGGACATCTCTGAAAGAAGAATCTTTTTTTCTTTGTTCACTATCAACTATTTAAATGAATAGGAAGAAAGTGTATTTACAACAGGAGTGGGAGCAAAACAGTTGTGCTGAGACATGAACATCAGACTAAATCCCAGTGCCTGGCTGCAGTTCAGTGACTCTAAATGTGGTGAGCACAAGCAGAGCTTCTTTTGCCCTGTGGAATAGTTTGGGATTACCAGCCTTCCATAGCCAAGACTGAGGACAAGCTGTATATGTAATGACTGAGTTGCTTTCTACAAATGAAGTGAATTTGTTTTACCCGCCTCTACTAGAGTCCATTACCATAAGTAAAAGGTAAAGGACCAGATTATTAAAGACCCATGCAGTGATGATGACACATCACAACATTTACTGGGCAGACTTTGCTTGTGAGGTGGTTTGCCATTGCCTTCCCCAGTTTGTTTACCCTTTACCCCCCAAGCAAGTTGAATATTTATGTTACTGAACCTTTGACGGATGGGGTCAACCTTGAGCTGGCTAACTGAAACAAACTTCTGTCAGGATTGAACTCCGAGCTTTGACTGCAGTACTGCAGCTTACCACTCTGTGCCACTGAGGCCCCTTCCATACATGCAGAATAATGCACTTTCAATCCACTTTCAGGGCATTTCGCAGCTGGATTTTACTGTGAAATAGAAAAATCCACTTGCAAACAATTGTGAAAATGAATTGAAAGGGCATTATTCTGCATGTGTGGAAGGGGCCTGACTCCATTACTAGAAGAAGAAGAAGACTTTATTTACAGTCAATGACCAAATATGACTCCATTACTATATAAACTCTGAAATCATTCTTATGGTAAATTGCAAATAGCTTTGTAAAATCTTCTTTACCATTAACTGCTGCTTGTTGATAATATTTCATATATTTCAGTGTTTTATTTTTGGGGTGAGGAGAGCTGAGAACTCATCACCTTGAATATAACTTTTTGGATAAGTGACTTATTCGGTTCAATATAATTGTATTTTTTTATTAGCCATAGGCTGAATGCAGAAAGATACACAAATTACAGTGGACAAAAAGTAGGACACTCAAAATGAGTCCATAAATATATAGTCCACACAGCAATTACCTTTGTTGGAGTAACCAAGCAGTAGAATGAAATGCCTACAAAAACCCAGAAGTCCGATTGTACAAAGGGATTGGCATTTGGTGAAGGTGATCAAACGTAGTCCTGATAAACAAATAAATGAAACCTCCATTTACACAAATGGCATATCTTTGAATACCAAATGCTGAGAACAAAACAACTATATGAAAACTGTTTCTCCACACTTTACTTCTATATTACCTAGGAAGAATCTGACTGGTCATTTGTGGAAACAGAAAGCTAGCTTAAATTGACTTTGGGTCTAATCCAGGTAAGCTCTGTTTATGTTCTTATATTGATGAAAATGTATGAGTACGATGGGAAACTCCTGGTCCAATTCTTAAGACATTCACAAACTCAATGGGCCTCAGTGGAAAATGACATTCTTTCAGCCCTCAGCTTCCACTTGCTGTATGGTGACAGGTAGTAGTGATGGCCTGTTGTAATGCTTAGTTAATTCATGAGCAGCGTGATTTGAACACTCAGAAAACACTTCATTAAATGTTACTGAGCAGATGCATAGTGAGAGCCATATATTCTAAGTAGACAAAATACTAAAGTTGTTGGCATTCAGTCTAGGGATGCTTTCCAAAGTTTGCTATTTGAATTTCTTTTTGGGTAGTGGAGTTTGAAAATACCTGTTCTTGTTTTAAGTGTGATTGAGCATCAGATTTTTTTTACTATTTTATTCAAACAAAAACAGAATTTAGGCTCTGGCCCTTTCTGCACGGGGCCAAAAACAGCGGCCCAGGGACGGAAAAACACTGGTCCCTGGGGAACTGTTCGCACAGGCAGTGCGCCGTCCTGTGCGGCCCCAAGCGGCATGAAGGCGCCACTTTCTACCTCCCTTCCCGAGGGAGGTTTTTGGAAAGTGCCACCTTCCCATCGGCGCGGGGCAGTTTGCCACTTTCCTGCCCCCCCCACTCACCTTGTCCTCCAGCATTGGTCTGGAGGGCTGCTGAGACCCGCCCATGCTGCCCTCTGACGCCTGGAGGTCAGAGGGCAGAATAGGCGGGTCTCTACAGCCCTGCAGACTGACGCTGGAAGACGAGGTGAGTGGGGGGGGATGCAGAAGAGGTGATTTCATGCAGAGCCGCCTCTTCTGTGCTGGCCTCTGGGGGGCCGCTTGCATGCTCCCGTGCGAACAGCCCCCTCCCCTCCACCGGCATAATTTCTGCCGGTGGAGAGGCGCCCTTTCTGCTGTGTGGAAAGGGCCTCTGATCCAAAGTTGCATGAATAGAAATCGTAAGAACAATGGCATTTTTTTCACCTCACCTACTGGTAGGAGTGTCCCATTTTCACGTAGTCCCCTCTCAAACTGCAGATACTAGCATCATACTTCATGCTGTTACTGGAGATGCTATAGCAGTAGAAGAGTAGAATGGTAGAATTCTACTCATAGCAGTGTACTTGCATGGCAGAAGACAAGGTTTGGTATCAGAGTGCACTGAGCATGCATGGTTTGCTCTTCAGTTTCTCCAGATCAACTGCCAAGTCTCCAGAATTCCTCTCAGCTCCCATTGCCTGCTGATGCTCAGAATAATGGTAGGAGGGGGGAAATGTGGTTTCAATTCATTTCTGGTAAAACAAAACAAACAACAAACCCCAGAAGTGATGTAAGGTAGTTCTAGGAATCACCAGACACTCTATAGCTTTCTTAGAGTTACTTATGTCACTTCCATTGTTTTAGTGGAATGTAACACACAGCATTGCCTGTGCATATCCCCATTCAAAGCACCCCCCGCTGGTTGCCAGGCAACACTATCATTAGTATCTCCCATATGCACAAATGTTACTGATGTGGAAATGTGCATTGATAAAATACAGCAACATTTTTTGATGTGATTGTATGTATGGGTATGTCAAGATTCTTTTGGCATGGTGGATCTGACCTAGTCCAGCAATCAGGCTCACAAAATGGCCAACCTGTTTCTCTGTTTCTCTGGAGATTTAATAACAGGGCATAGAGGTCAAGGCCTTCCCTGAATATTGCCTCCTGGTATTCAGAGGCTGGTATGGTACTGGTATTCAGAGGCTGACTGTCTCTGAATATGGAGGTTCACTTTAGTCTTCATAGCTAGTAACTACTGACAATAAGAACATAAGAACAATTTACTAATTCACAAGAGCAAATGAGCAAGAATACACACATACACACACACACACACAGAGAGAGAGAAACCCTTTGATGAAATCATACATACAATTCCATCCAGATTTCCTCTTTCACTGTTTTAGCAATGCACATAAGCTCATTAGTAATGTTTGTATATGTGTATAGGAGATGACAGCTAACTGAAAAAGCTGAATGCTGCAGCAAACTAGACAATTTTAGGATTTTTTAAAAAAATCCTAGATAAACCAGAGACACACAGTGGTATGAGCTTGTCAAACAACGAAGGAGTAGAACATAGGAAAACTATTTGTTCACTAATGAAAACATCCTAACCGCTAAACTGGACATGATGCAATGCTACCCTTGATGGAAAATAATATCACCTAGTCTCTTCCTCAGCCAGATAAAAGGCAGTGGAGTTGCCAGGGAAGGGTTGCATCTTGTGCAAGCAGTCAGAGAAGCTTGCAGATGACTTCTAGGAGACTTCCCAGATGTAAGATCCTGGGTGGTCTGACAGAATGGCCCAGGAAAGCTTGAGCTAGCTGGGCTTGGTACTGTGATGATTTCCTCCCAGAACTGAGGTGTGATGGCACCTAGCAGGAGAAGACTTCAAGGGATGGTCAAGCAGGGTTGAAGAAGAAATGACAGATATTATAAACAACTTACCTGCAAGTGTGCTTTGATATACACTGTGAGGAAAGAGTCTGTGATGCGTGGAAGGTCTCACTTGAGGTAAAGTCCCAGTATAATTTACTTCTTGTACACATCTGCAAAAAAAGAGGTTTACAGAAATTCACCATGGATCATTGGAATAACATGGACCAAGCAGAGCTTGACATAGCTCTGCTATGGAATAAGTACAGCATGGCCATTTATACGTGCTGAGGAAAAAGCAAGCATGTGCAATCACAAGCAGATCAGATTCTAGTGCTGTCCTAAATAGATAGGTATGCCAACCTACAGTTGGGAACTGGGAATTTCAGCTCATATATGCACCACAGAGATCAGTTCCCAAAGAGAAAAGGGATGACATTGTACCAAACTGAGGTCCCCTGTCCTGTCCAGGCTTTACTTCCAAATCTCCAGGAGTTCCCCAACATGGAGATGACAACCCTACCCCCAACCCTGCTAGTGTCCGAGGAGGACCTATAAGTAAAGTTACCCCCTTCTAAGCTCATTGACTTCAATTAACTGTTAAGTCTGCTTAGGCCCTTCAAGACCCTGCAAGAGAGACTGACCTGCTGCCAGAGAGCATAGCCCAGAGAAGCAGGCAGAAAAATATCTAAATTAGTAGAAAAGAAGAACACTCCCATTATGAGCCATAATGATAAAAACCAAGGCAGTGTTAATGTTGCAGCTTTGTTTTGGCATTTTCTCCTTAGCAGGAGATTTAATTTTACATGTAAGGACTTTGCATTCCGCAATAGGTATTTTCTTTTCTCTTTTTTAATGTATGCAATAAAAAAGAAGATCGTCTTCAGGGTGAAAAGAGAGGTCAAGTGCAGTGTTCCCTCTGTGCTGTGTGCATGCATGCCTGCCAGTACAAGGCTGACAAGCTCCCGCTGTCTTTCATTATTAATTGTTAGTGGTAGTGTTTGTATGCTCTGGTAGAAGGCAGTGACCCCAATCAGTGTCGGTGAATAATTGTTCTCGATGCTGTACAAACACAGAAGACAGAGAGGCTGCTCCACAGAGTTACTGGTGATTATGCCTGTTACTGGAGAATGTAGTGGATGACAGCAGGGGAAAGAAGGAAAGAGTAGGGCTAGGGGTGAAAATAAAAATAATACAATTATGCAATGGCAGACCTATGGTCTTCTGTGAAGCTGGAATGCGAGACCAAGTATACCAGCCTTCATTGCTTTCTTCATTTGAAATTGTACAAAGGGAGCATTTAAAAAGATGTGTGGGAAGACATGAGCTCTGTTCAGATGCCATATGAAACCATAGGCTTGTCAAACTGACCATGGTTAGTGAAACATCGGGCTTCAGTCCATTCAGTAACTATGGCCGCTTTGGAATCCAGCCATTTACCAATTATGGAGTTCCTTGCTTGTTGCGCTTTTGGGAGCAGAATAGAGAAAATGGTTCAACTCTTTTCTTTTCATACTGTCACCTATGTATTAGTAAACAGTGTCCCCAAAGTATGGCCATGTTGTTAGGTGTTCCGAATAGAGATAGACGCTCCTTCTTTTCACCAACAGAAGGTCTGATAACATTACACAGAGCTATTGTAAGTTGTTAAATATATACGAGAGGAGAATCCAAACAAAAGGAACATTCCACCTTGTCTGAAATGGCATATCTAGGCTATGGATATTTGAATCTGGGAGTTATGAAACACACTGCCTTCTGCTAGCAAATATGTGTGTGCGTGCGTGCAGGCATGGAACTTTTGACTACCTCAAAATAGCTTGTAATTTGTATTTTGTTTTGCCGTCGAGTCATGCCTGACATATGACAACTCCTTGTGGGGTTTTCAAGGCAGGACTCATTCAGAGGTAGTTTGCTATTGCCTGCCTTTGTGTCATGACCTGGCATTCCTTGGCGGTCTCCCATCCAAATATTACCAGGCTCAACTCTGAGATATGATTAGGACAATTAATATAACCAAAAGACATTTGTGTTTGTTTCATCACAAAATTGTCATCATTTAATGTCATCAGTATTTCAACCTGGTTTGTTAAGCACCGTTACTCGTAATTGTTTGAGCATGACATACAAATAGGGAGTCCTTGTTTAATCCTCGGGTATGTGTTTTGTTTGCTGGTTTCTTGTAAACTGCTTTACTGCTGAACAATCCGAAGCATTTCTGCAGTCCTCCCATCATTTCTCTTAAGGCTCATTCCGCACATGCAGAATAATGCACTTTCAAACTGCTTTCAGTGGTCTTTGAAGCTGTGCGGAATAGCAAAATCCACTTGCAAACAGTTGTGAAAGTGGTTTGAAAACGCATTATTTTGCGTGTGCAGAAGGGGTCAAATTTCTCAACAAAATTCAGCCATTGAGAAGAGTGGACATTTTGCAGAATTAGAAATTGGATGTAAAACCAGGGTTGTCTCAAGTGAGGCATCACACTTTGATTATTGAAAAGAAAAGACATGAACCCCAGTGCTTTCTCATTCTCTGAGAATAAGGGAATTCATTATTCAGTCCTATATTCCTTCTGTTAAAATGGGAATGAAAAGTGAACTTTTTTTTGGCTAATCTTTCCATTCCAAGAACTGAGAGAGAGATTAAGGTGCACTTTGCTCAATAGTTGGAAGCGCCCCCCACCCCCCGGGATATACTTAGAGACAGCATCCAGGAGGATTTTTTAACTCAATTATAACCTTGTATGGGGTTATCTGATTTCTCCGAGAGGGTTTCTAAGGTGGACCAACTTCTTGAATGAACTTCTCCTTAGAAAACTCGACCAGAGCTAGTCTCAGCAGTGGAATAAAGCCATCAAGCTCATGTCTGTGCATACTGTGTAATGTGAAAAAGAAAAGGGAAGGCTTTATCAGCAGCAGCACAGCATCGTCAGTTTGCTGTGTGGACTGTTTCGCTGTGACAGTCTCAAACAATAGATTTAAGGAGGGAGACATCTTTCTTAACCAGCAGTCAATACAGTGGTGGGATACTCCACTCCCATTCCCTGGTGAGAGCAAACTCAATCTATTGGAGGCAGATTTGAAGAACAAAAGATGTTCCATGCAAGTTGCCAGTGACTCTTGAACACTTAGGTGGAAGGAGGGAGAGCGGTTTGTATTTTCACTTTTGTAATCTTTTTTCCCCCTGTTTTTTTTTAAATACAGTACAAATGTGTTTTGTTGCTCCAGAGAATTTAGCAGGAAGCACAAGAATGCAACAGAGGCCTTACATACATGCCAAATGACAGGAAAGGGAAAATTGGCTTTGGTAATTCTTCATGGGGGAAGCCCTCCTATTCAGAGGAAATGATGCTTCAATAAGCTTCAGTTAGGATCGACACCCAATTATTTCATTAGCATTATTGTCAGTTTATCTATAAAGGTCTTTTATTAATTCCATTACAAATAAATAGGAATCAAAAAGATAAGAGGAAATGTCAACAATGCCTAATATTACTATTGAGTTGTCTAGCTTTGCGCCGTCTACTCCAATAGGCAGCTGCTATTAATGAATTGAAATGGAAGTCTTTCTCACTTCGTAGACATAGTTCTAAAACTAGAGATGTTCAGCAAGAGAGGCCTTCTGGGGATAAGAGTTCATTAAAAGACCTTCAACACAGTTTTGATGTTTGCTTTCAACATGCTTTAAGGTTAGAGCAGAGGTCTGCAACCTGCGGCTCTCCAAATGTTCATCCACCCCCATTCATGTTTTCTATTAGCCTGTGGACTTTGATCAAGAAGATTCAGTTCCCAGCTCTGACTACCTAGCCACATACCTCTACATACTTGCCTAGTTGCTTGGCAGTGGGTTTGGTAGTTCAGGGCAGAGGGGGATGAAGGAGGCTTCTACAGAGGCTCCTTGTCCACCTGTCTTCCTTCAGTTGCACCATCACATCTGTCAGCAGTGCAAGAGGGAAGACGAATTGATTTTATACCCTGCTTTTACTCTACCACAAGGAAAAGAAGCTTACAATAGCTTCCCCTCCCCTCTTACCATAGCAGACACCTTGTGAGATAGAGTCTACTGTTCATGTGGAGGAGTGGGAAATCAAACAGGTTCTCCAGATTAGAGTCCACCACCTTTAACCACTACACTATGCTGCAGGTGCGACAGAGGCTCCTCGTCCTCCTCAGGCACTTGTTCAACTCCTGTGTTGCTGTCTGAGTATGTGCATGTAACAGGAGGATCCCTTTCCTGCTCCCCTGCCTGACTGGAGTGGTTGTCTGGTTTTTTTCTTTTTTTTGGGGGGGGGGGGTTAAAAACCCCTTTAGTGAAGGTTTTAGCTTTTTCTGCAAATCTAGGGATCTCCCAAGTTACCACAAAAACCTTCCTTCCCTCAATGTGGCCACCATCCATGGATTTAAGTATTCAAAGTGTAAGACTGAACACACTCAAACACAGTTAACTTAAAGAAAAGAACTTTATGATTTGTGTCGCCCTAAATGCAGGGTGCTGGAACTGAGGATTCATGTCCTCAGTTCCAGTATTTATTTTATTCTGAACTCAACAATAACCAATCAGCTTTCTCCCCCCGCCCAGTCTCTGGCCTCTCATTGGCTGTGAAGCTCTGGTGGGATGAAGCTTCTCAGTTTGTTTTTCCGCTCTTGTTGGAAAAAGGTGGGAGCCGGTGCATGCTGGGATTTGTAGTCCTGACACAAAGGTGGGGCCATGTTAAGAATTACATTTATTGATTTTATCTGAGAAAGATTCCCAAAATTCATCTGAGATGGAACTGATTTCTGTTTAGAAAGATCTGCATACTATAACTTTTACAAAGCAAGGATTATTCAGCCATAAGGAACTAGAAGCAAAAAGTCAAGAGATAATTTTCCATTTAGAAAACCATTCAAAAGTGTTTTAAAGCAGTCATAAAGTTTGAAGGAGAAAAATAAACTTATCTCAATAGCCTCATTCTAAAGAAGATTCACCAAACTTGCCCAAACCATCTATCTTTGAAAGAGCAGCGCATGTAGAAAAAAGTGAAACAGATACACATTATAGAAGTGTGAAATCTTCCTTATTATTTCTCTGAATATATTCACCTTGCTGAAAAATAGCATGCCTATTTGAAACACTCACTGATGTATATTTACAGTATCTTCTTGCATCCTTCTCTATTCTGTGCTTCATTCTTTAATCTCACTTACTATAAATCATTTTCCTATCCTTTTTCATGTTTCATAATAACTGTTTGAAGCCCTGCTACTATAGGCAGAAAGTTATCAACAAGTACAAATATATTATCAAAATATTAATATAGAAACCGGCAGCAGATTTTTTAAAAAGTGAAATGTTAACAAACTAATAATAATAGTTAAAATATGGTTGTTCAAATGAGTCTGACGTGTTATGTCTGGTTTAAAGGAAAGCACTTTGTAGTCAGTTGGGGATTTTCTATCTAAATAATATGCTTTCATTGTTTGTGACACAATTTTCACATCAGGAAACATCACAAACAATTATAAAAGTGCTAAATGCTATAATGGCCAGGTGTGTGCACAAAAAGGGAGATAAAACAGGAGCATTTTAATTGGCTAAAATTGGATGAGACAGCCTTTCACTCTCTCCCTCTCCCCACCTATCACACACACACACAATATTTAGGTGGAAAGAATTGAGTCTTCTTGAACATAAATCAATTTTAAAAGAACCTATTCTGCACCAAAGCAAGCCTTCTTCTATTGGAAAAAAGAGACTCAGCAGAAGGGAGTCTTTGGACTGGATCCAGCCTATTCCATTTACTGCTGAGCTTTGTAATGCTCATTCCATCTGTTTGTTAATACTAGAACATTGTTTAGTTTCATCTCAGAGGTTTAGGATTGTTTAGTACAAGCCTCACAAATCCTCTACATATAACTGTGAGATTAAAAGAAAAACAACAGCTACTACCAGTGTTCCTTGCAGTACCTACCTGGCCCATGTCTCTTCCATACCATTAAAGGCCTCTTCCATACCATTAAAGGCCATACCATTAAAGGCCCTTATACCTCTGATCTCTGCCTTTCTTGGTCATCTAAAGGTCTCCTGCAGGCTCAGAAATCTCTGCTTACTCTCTCATTCTGCCCCTTATTACTGAAACTACCTCTGGGAAGAGATGTTAACTTTCGGACACCTTTCAAGTCCCAACTCTAAGTCCCAGGACCCTTCCCTGAAACCCCGATCACCATCCCTTACTAAATCTGTGTCAAGGGGCATGTAGTGAGCACATGTTTTTCTCATGTATTCACACTTCTCTGCTTGGCGTCAGCATAGTGTATGGTTAAAGTGTTGGACCAGGATTCAGGAAACCCAGTTTCAATCCCTACTCTGCCGTGGAAGCTCGCTGGATGATTTTGGGTCAGTCACACACTCTCAACCTAACCTACCTCACAGGGCTGTTGGGAGGATAAAATGGAGAACAAGAGAACGATGTCCACTATTTTGGGTTTATACTGAGGGGAAACAGAATACAAATAAGGTAAAGAGCAGTAAAGAAATAAATCCCAGTGCCAGTGGTCTATGAGCTCTTTTGGGTAGAGACCTCTCTCCTTGTACTCTGTAAAGCACTATATTAATAAATTAAAATATTAAAAACATAATCATAAAGGCAATAGTAACACTTCTAAATGTTTATATATCTGGCAGTGTCCTGGCTGTGGTGCAAGCCATAACAAAAATACAGTCCCTGTCTCAAAGGGCTTATATTCTGAGCTAAACTCAATGGTACTTTTTACACAAGTTCATCATGGGGATCTGCAGCCATACTGCCACTCTGAGTCCCAGTGGTAACTTTTTTTTGTCGAAAGCACAGCCAGTCCTGATTCTGATCATTAGCGCAGTGCAAGAGTTGAAGGGGATTCTGCCTCCCCTGCCTTTTGCAGCAGCTGGTCAGAATCATGCCTGTCTCTGAATTTATGCAGCAACTGCCATTGAGACTTCTTGCCGAACTATGGCAGCAAGCCCTTATGGCAAACTCATGAAAAAGTAACATCTAGTTTGGCTCTTAGTAACAGATAGAGGATCCAGCAGAGGCAGCAAAGATTAGCACAGAAATATTATGGGATAGTCAGTCTGCAAAGGGAGAATAGTCAAGGCTGGTGTGATGTAGCAGAAGCTTCATTAAAGATTTTGTTATGGTGGAATGAAACAAACATCGACCCATTCCGCACAACACAATAAAACATTTTTTTTTCAGGACAGAAATAAAAGTATTATGGGGAGGAGTTCTTCACAGCTTTTCCCCCAAAACGTCTTGAAAATGTTTTATTTCCTCCTTGAAAGTTTTATCTGGAAATGCTAAACTAGCAATCTTTTTTGCCAAAATGTTTTGAAAATGTTTCCTGCTTGCTGGGCAGAGAGCAGGAAACATTTTATTTCTCCTGCCTAATTGTGAAGTTCACACTTTCATTTCCTTCACTGCTCGCCACCCACCATTTTCTGCAGCTTCAGTGATTTTCCGCGCTGTCTGCTGTTTTTTGAAGTTTCTCGGGAACATTTACTCATCTGGCATCATGGCTGCCCACCATTTCTGTCATTAATGTACATTAATAAACTCAGTATTGCTTGCCAATTATGTGAATGTGTTGTTTTTCCTTTTTTTAAAAAAAAAATTCTCCCGTGGTGATCTGTGTCTTTAAGAAAGAGTCCGAGTTGAGAGGCAGAGTAAAGGCAGAACTGCGAAAAGACACAGTTGGATCTGTAGCTGGGAGAGTTCAGGCTGGGAGCTGCTAAGTAGCTGTTAATCATGTGTGTTGTTAAGTTTAATAAATACTTGTTGAAACCACAATGGTCATCCTGCCATCCATCATGATACTCCTGCTATCCATCACTCCCTGGTGCTGCTACTAGGGAGGGAAAGAAGGCTAGTTAGATCTGAGGAAAATATACTGACTGGCTCTTTTAAGTTTTTTTTTTCAAAGCTGAAGAGGGGGGAACTTTCCTCCCCCCCTTCCCTTCAAGCCAGTTTGCTTGAGAGATGGGAGCTCTAAAGGCAGTAGTAGATCAAAGAAGTTACTTGAGTCAGGTCAGTGGGACAGGGGGAAGATCTCTTCCTTATGCAAAAACAAACACCCAGCCCAAATCCATGTGATTAAATGAACACTGTCAAAGCTGCCACATTCCCAGTGAGTGTTGGTGGGTACAAAATAAGATGTCTATTGCACCTGCACGTTATGTGTTGGGCAATCCTGGTCTATACCATGGACCAGTTCAGGCAATAGTGTTGCCCCATGCAAGATACACCTGTGGACTGCTTTCACACTGCCACTGCCTGGTCCACAATGGCTTTGCTACTGTGGCTCACCTTGGGCATAGCCAGCTCTGGCATGCCACTGTGTCTGTGTCATCATCATTTTGCTGCCAAAAAAGGTGCCTTGGATGTCTTGGCTGGAGCAGTGGCATTGTTTGTAGCCCACTGTATAATTGTTAATATGTATAGATTAACAGAAATCTATCTCCTCTCATTTCTAGAAACCAGGATGTAGTAGCCTGATTACTATCAGGAACAAACTGACGGGGCACATCCTGCCTATTTTAAAACTCCTACATTGGCTGCCAGTTTGTGTCAGAGTTCAATTCAAAATGTTGGTTTTGACTTTTATTAAAGCATTTCACAGCCTCGGAGACCCATGCAGGGTGGTCAGTCTCCAAATACGGCCTGGAGATCTCCTGGAATTACACCTGATCTCCACACAACATGTATCAACTCCTTTGGAGAAAATGGTAGTTTTGCAGGGTGGACTCTATGCTATACCATAGCGCAGGAGAAATTGAAGTCCGAGAGTGACAGCACATCCTCCCCGAATTTCACTCTCAAATTCTATTGCCAGGAATTTCACAAACTGCAATTGGCAACCCTAGACCCACAACTCTCTATTCCCATATGTCCCCATGCACCAGCTATCATCATGTAGCTGCCAACTTCAAACTCTTTCCCCACAATGTAAGATTGCCCTCCTGGCCCATTCCTTTTCAACCATTTTGTGGGACAGGGTTACTGAAAAGCTGAGGAGGGTGTTGCCCTTACAAAAATAGGAGTCACTGTAAGACTGCTTCATCTACAAGGGCTTTTTAAGGTGGTTCAAGCTTCAGGAATTTTCTTGGTAGAGATATTTTGATTGTGTTATGGTTAGTTTTAAAGTAGCATTGTAATCTGCCTTGAGCCACAAGTAAAAGGCAGGGTATACATTTTTAAATAAATAAACTGACTGCTCAGTATAAGGCCCAACAGTAGCACACAACATGCTCAGCAGGTGGCCACCTTCATTGACTCATGAACCACGGAGAAGCATTTAAACGAGCAGTGCAAGAGCATCCCTAATCCCAGTCACTGGTGCTAGGAAAGCATGTTCTGCCCCTGTCACTAGCAACCTCTTTCTCACTCTCCACTTCAATAGCCTCATTTGTATTACCCAAACAATGCAAATCTACATTGCCCCTCCTCCTATCTTTCAGATGGCCTTGCCTCTTTTGCTTATTGATGCTCATCCCTTAGCCTGATTGCTCTGACTGTGCCACCAAGAAGCCAGGTTGGGGCTTCAGTGGTAAGAAGGACAGAGAGATTTGGCTGGTTCCTATTGAACTGAGTGGAATTTGGTTCCAAGCCTTAGGGCCTTGTTTCAGGGCCTTTGCATTTTCTACTTGAAGCCAACCTGAATGTGTCAGTTTCATGTTAGATGTAGGATTTAATGGAAGGGGATAGGTCAAAGCGGGGACGTAGATTCATGCTGAAACCAAGTCCTCTCTGTCTTTGGTGTCTTTTCTATTTCCCAAATTCAGGCAATAAACTCCAGGGCAAGGAATTGTCTTATTTTACTTAAGGTACTTTAAAATAATACATTGTGCAGTTATAACAGTAAATGTACCAGAGGGTAGAGGCAGCATCATACAAAGGTTTCCATGGGTAGAGCATCATATGTAGTAGGAAAAGGGGGTGGGGGGATCTTTGCCTGGGACTGCGAGTAGTCAGAGCAGAAAAGTACTAGGCAAGGAAGACCAATAGGCAGAGCCTATATAAGACAATTTCCTATGTTTATATGTTCACATGCTTGAATGAGATTGCACAACATAGCAAAATGTATTGAGATGAGAGACATCCCAAAGTCAAGTGCATTTATACTGACAATATAATTCCTTTGAATTTTAAAAAATTAAAAATCAATGTAATTATGAACTGAGTAGTAGATCTGTACTGTATAATTCCAAAAAGATTGAAGCCAACTGTTTAGAGGAATTACATTAAGTATGTCCTGGAGGTGAGGTTGGAATAATTGCTAAGAAGCTAGTTTAATGGTGTAACATTGAACACTGGCCTGACCTTCTGTACTTGGGAGCTCGAGACTAATTAGAAGGGAAGGAAAATTGGGGTCCAGAAATCAATATAAATTATGCAAACTGGACAAAATTGCTAATGAGATAAGCCACAGACAAAAACTCATTCTTAGCAGAGCTTCAGTGACTACTGTCCTGCTGTCATTATGCTTCTAAAGCATAATTCCCAGACAGAAGTCTAGAGATTTTTTACAGCTAATTTACCTACAGAAAGACAATTCAGGGTCTGGTGCTACCTCTGCCAAAAATACTGCCTCCCTCTATTATCTCCCTTCCTAGAAGACACATGGTAGATTACGGGTCACAATTTTTGCACATATATTATGCAGCTATCCCAGTAGAGAAACTAACTACCAACATGGTATGATTACCGTTGTTCAACATTAGAGAATTGCATGTATGAACAAACCATTCTGCTAAGGATGCTACCAAATTTTGCAATTCCACTATTCAACTCAAAAATCACAGTTTGTATTCTGCTGCTTCTTCCTTTGGAATGAGCCTCGAGGTGCAGAGTTGTAAGCTGCAGTACTGCAGTCAAAACTCTGCTCACAACCTGAATTCCATTCTGGAAGTTGGTTTCAGGAAGCCAGTTCACGATTGACTCAGCCTTCCATGCTTATGATGTTGGTAAAATGAGTTCCCAGCTTCCTAGGGAAAAAAGGGTAGGTGAATGGGGAGGGCAATGTTAAACCAACCCATAAACAAAGTCTGCCTAGCAAACATAGTGATGTGATGTTGTTGCCAGATCAACCCATGGTTAGTGGAGGGACCTGTTTTCTAAGCACCTCACCAATCTTTGGGGTGCCTGGGATGCAGTGCCAAGATGGGAAGCCCATCCCTGCATGATCTGAGTTACCCACAAGGACAAAATACCTTGCCTGGTCTTCACTTTTCCCAGCATCTGTCATGCACATAGCCTGCTTCTCCTTCCATAAAGGATGAACAGGTAAACAATGCTTGCAGCTGCTCCTATCTTCAGCCCTGGATAGGGTGCTCCAGATAAACAATAGCCCCACTAAGGAGAGTACTTTAAGGTGTTCCCCACAGCACAAAAATGAACCTGACTTTTTTTCCTCACTGACCACTTTAGTTTGCATTTGGCTTTGTTCTGAAGCTGTAATTCCATCACCTTCACCTTAAAATGTAATTACCCCAAATGTCTCCAGTGCAAAGGCAGGCACCCAGCACTCAACTCTAAGTATCCAATACTTAAATCCTAGTGCTCTCCTGTGGCATAGTGCCAAGGGGGTGGGGTGTGGCATGATGCACCAGGCACACACTTGTGCGGAGGCCGTTCCGGGGTGACGTGGTGGGTGGGGCGGGGCAGGGGCACAGGATGCAGGCATGCCCCAGGCACAGTTCCCCCTTGCTCTGTCCCTGCCTCCTTCTCTCTGGAGAACAGGAAATCAGCTGGAGGACACAATGGCTTTTGATCCCTTCCAGATACCCTTTGCATGCAGTATCACCAAACAGGTCATGATCTGGCACATCTGTCAGCATCTGCTTCAAATGCAGCAGATGGATGTTCTTCACTCAGTGTGAGAAGTGACCCCTGTGGTGCCAACATTTCTGAAGGAGATGCTGGAAGGTATGAGTCACAATGTCCAGCTGGGATTCTCTGCAGAATCCAGACCAAAGGCATCCTTAACTACAATATGGAGAAGGTGGGCTGCACAGGAAATGTGCTTCACATCTGATGCCATTACTGTTATTGTGATGTTTGCACCATGATCACTAATCATTAAGCCCATGGTGATGTCCCGGCCTATGCTGCCTGCTGTCTTTCAGTGGCAGCAGAAACATTGTCCAACGTGTGTGCCTCATCAAGAATCTCAACACCAAACAGAACCTTGAGATAGCTGGCCCATCAGTTGTCATCCTGCCTAGTGGTGGTCTGCCCACTCAGAATGTCATCAGGTTATTACCAGTGTGTCATTAGTGACAGGAATGCATGATGCATCTGAGGGCAGGTCCAAATTTTGGATGTGAAGTGCACAGTTCACCCATGAGTGAAAGACAACTGTGCCTTCATATGGTCCCGTGCAGCCCTGTATAATAACGGCATCTCACTCCTGTTCATCATGGTGCAAAGAAGAGGGTGTGTACCAGGGGTAGGCACCTTGGAGTGGCCTGCAGAAGCCAATGTCTCCTACAGCTCTGAAGGGCCACCCATCAATAGCAATCATCTCACTGATGAGATGAGCGACCCTGCCACCTGCTTCCCACCTCTTCCTACTTCGTGCCACCCTCGTCAAGCACCTCTGTCAGGGATGCTTGCAGTTCCTTGTGTACTGGAGACTGCACTGCATGCAGTGGGGAGAGCACAAGGTGAGGTTGACAGTTAACTCATATCTTGGCTAGCTAGTGACTGTTTGGAATAGGGACTTTCCTTCCAGTATTACTCCAATGTTGAGTGAACATGGGATGTGTTGGCATTAGTAGTGTGTCAGTGTCAGAGTCTTAAGATGGAAATGGTAGATGGGTAAAACTCTTGTATGAGAAATGTTGTGCCTCTTGCAACACTTTTTAGCTGCCCTTGAAATACCTTGAATTTTCCCCAAACAGGATGAAAATTGGGTGGCTAGATACAGTGCAGTAAGAATGTCAAAGGAAAGCAACAAGCCTGGGATCCCAACAGAAGGTTTTTCATTTTCATCTGTCATCTAGAATCTGTGTCTGTTGCAAAGCTAGAAAAATGGCAACTTTGGAAGCTCATATAGCATGCTGCAATACAGGGAAATAGGCTTACAAACTAAGCCCCTACCACCAGAGTCTCTCAAAGGTGGGATCCAACCAGTTCTCACCACTTCTCTAGAAGTGGTCACTAATTTTTTCAGAGTGCCGAGAAGGGGTTACTAAAGCCACCTCCCTGCCCAAAAGGGACTGGAGGTGCGTGTGTGCGGTAGCGCCACTGTTTGAATCCCACCACCATCGGAACCTGTTATTAAAATTTGTGGATCCCACCACTGCTCTTAAGTACTATCTCCATGGCATATGGAGATTCAGTATAATCATTCTGTTAAAATCATTTTTGCTGCAGGGAAAAATAGCTGAAAGGCTTAAACTGGGATCCTTGTGATCTTCAGGGTGCAAGGGGCCAGGATGAGCAGCTTCAGACCTTGCCACTGGTGATACTGCAAAACCTATACATTGGTCAGAACTTTTACAAATCTGGGGATGCTCGGCCTTGCCAGTATTCTGCCTTTTGCACTACAGGCATCACTTAGGCTCCTTCCGCACATGCAGAATAATGCACTTTCAAACTGCTTTCAGTGCTCTTTGAAGCTGTGCGGAATGGCAAAAACCACTTGCAAACAGTTGTGAAAGTGGTTTGAAAACACATTATTTTGCGTGTGTGGAAGGGGCCTTAGAAAGTATGACTGAAAACGCAAACATAATTTCCTATTCTTTTAAACATAATTAATCTTTTGCATCTGTTTTCTAGAGATTATGGCAAGTAGCAATTGATGGACATCTGCAGAAATGTGCCTTCTAACTTTTGGTGCCTGCTTTCCAAAACTGCTTGAGAAAGCTAAACAATGGAGAAGAAGACAGAGAAAACAGGAACAGAGAGATAGAAGGAGAGGGAGAGATCAAGTGAAATAGCAAACAATGCAAATGTCCAACCAGAATAGTTAGTAAATGTTTCTGCTGAAGCGCATTGCACTAGTATGTCTGTATGTACTTTCCTTTTATGTAACCTTCACATGCATTATTATTATGGTATTTCCATGCAAATACTTTTTCTGAGAGCCTCTGTGTTTAATGGGTTGTCTGTGGCACACTTTGCTATTTTTTGTTGCTGTACAGATATTATAATTTGTGCAGTGAGTTGAGAACAGCATCGCAGTTTAGATAGTATTAGAAGTTTTCCTCCTATTCCTCTTCCTTTATGGTTTTGCAGTGAAATTCTAGCCAGAGTTACACCCTTCTAAGTCCATTGAAGTTACTTTTCACTGTGAATTTCTTAATTAGTCTGATCATTGGTCAGGCACACAAACAGTGAATTGTTGCAGTGGTGAAATGTGCTGGTAAGCACTCATGGTGACCTGATAGGCTTTTCAAGTCAAGAGGTGCTTGAGAGGTAGTTTGCCACTTCCCACCTCTGAATTGGGATTCTGAAGTTCCTTGGTGGACTCCCATTCAAATACTAAGCAAGGCCTACCCTGTTTAGCTTCTGAGATCTGACAAGATTGGGCTAGCCTGGGCTATCCAGGTCAGGAAATCACCCAATGTTCTGACTGTTCTGCCATGGTGATATTACCAGCTTTTGAGTTGCCAAATATTGGTTCAATCCCTGAACAGTCCATTCCATTTCACTGGGAAACAAAACCTTATCGTATATATGTTTTGCCTTTAAATGCCCAAGAAGCATGACTCTTTCTCCTCTGCAATTTAGCAGGGAGACTCTCAAGGGTGAGAGGTACAATGTCTGAGAATGTCCCCCCATTCAGATGAAAAACTCCGTGTATGTGTATCAGATGGGTTTCCTATTGACGGCAATAGAAATGGAAACAAAAAAAGAACAAAGAAAATAAACTGGAGTAATTACGGGGATGAATGGGGCAGTAATGAACAAAACAAAATGAATAGAAAAAAGGGAAGAAGCACCCTTTTCATAAATTCAGGTTGTTGGGATAGTTTTCCCTAATTAAACTCTAAACTAAAAGAGGTTAAGCTTTGCATACTGCTGCCTAACAGCAGACATCAAAGCCAAAGCATTATGTTCACCATTGTACAAGGCACAAGGGAGAGCTAAGAACTTTTCAGTCATTCAGACATAAAAACAAAGAAAACAAAAATAAAAAGGAGTGTGTTAATTTAAGAAGGGAAAGTGAAAGGAACAGAATCTAGAGCTTACAGCTGTTTGTACCATCATGGTTTTTGACTTCAAAAGATATTTTCAATGTTCGGTGCCCGTGAAAGCTGAATGAACAACATCTGGATTGTAAGTGGCATCTTGCCCAGATGAAATCCTGTTATCATGTCTGAAGAATCCCATTTAACACTGAACCATGGCAGTCTTGCCCACACATTACAGTGAATGTACATACAACATGCATGTGCATGCATACATCTGTTTGTACGAAAGAACCAAAGTGCATTCACTTTATAAATGAAGTTAAGTTTACAGGGAACTTCTAAAAGTAAAAAAAAAAGATGGGTACCAATGCCCCGCCACAGAAAACACTTGTGCATGCAACTACACACAACTCTTTTCTGGATGCAGGGATGCATGAGGAGGAGGAAGGTAGCGTAGAAGGAGCAGAAGCTGCTGCCCTCTGGTCCTCACAGTTGCTGAGGAAGTGCAACTGGAGATGTGCATGGGAGGAGGAATGGGGCTTACCATCCCTCTCAGCTGCTGGGGTGGCTGTTCTTCCATCCCCTTCTGAGGTTACAAAATTGGAGGCAGGTTGAGGAAACAAAAGAGTGACTACCAGCTCTGATCTGAGACTTTTCCCTATATTCCTAAACATTCCTAAATGAAGAGAATGAAGAGAAAATGTAGTGCAAAAATCATAAAAATCCATGAGGATCCATGTTTTCCAAGCAGGTTTTTGCACCACTGCAGCGCCACGGAGCATGGGATGTGTGATCGTTGCGTTCAGACATGTTGCCACGGGCATGAGCTGTGTTGTGCTGGTGATTTTGGGGTGACCAAGCAGAAAAATAATGAGGATCCATGAGGATCTGTGTTTTCCAAACAGGTTTTTTTTTTGTGCCAGTGCAGTGCCTTGGAGCATTGGATGTGTGACCGTTTTGTTCGGACATGTGTCCAGGCGTATGAGCTGTGATGTGCAGGTGATTTTGGGGTGACCAAGTGAAAAAATCATGAGGATCCATGAGGATCCATGTTTTTCAAGAAGGTTTTTGCTCCACCACAGCACCATGAAGTGTGGAATGTGTGATTGTTGTGTTCAGACATGTAGCTAATGGCTGGAGTTGTGATGTGCTGATGATTTTGGGATGACATAATGCAGAAATCATGAGGATCCATGTTTTTCAAGCAGGTTTTTGCGCCACTGCTGTGCCACAGAGCATGGGATGCGTGATTGTTTTGGTGCTGCCTGTAGACTAAGACATATTCTATAGTTTTATGGAGGTTTCATTTCATTCCAATTCAAAAATCATATGAATTCATGAGGAACAGTTTAAAATCATCTGGATCCAGCTTTTACCCAGATTTGTGAGTTGGGGCATGTTTTATAATGTGATGGTGACTTTGAGATGACCTGGTGTAAAAAAAAAAAACTTTGGTTGTGATGGGGGAGGGCGGCTGCTCATACAGGGTATGGTGGGGGAGGGCAGCAAACTCATATTTTGCCCAGGCTCCATTTTCCCTAGCTCCGCCTCTGTTAGGTGATGTTTGACCGTGCATTGTTTCTCAGCCTAACTTACACAGTTGTTATGATGAGGATAAAATGGTGGAGAGAACAATGTTGCAAGCTGCTTTAAGACCCATTAGGTAGAAAAAAAGGTATAAATAAAATTATCAAACACACAAGGTCTCAACATTGCCTGCTTGCCAGTGCTTTTTAGCGCATGACAATTTTGTCTTCCTCTTTTTGGAAATACATTTTTGTAGCCTGAGTTTTTATATTTAAAACTTTATTAAAACTCCTTTTTATATAACTCTGCGGCATTTTCCCTGCGAAGGGACTGACTAGTTTCAGTTCTTCTATCAGTTTGCCATAGCCTGCCTCTGTGTCTGCTGAGAGAATTCTGAGAGGACTGTGATGGGCCCAAGGTCACCCAGCAGGGTTCATGCAGAGAAATGGGGAACTAAACTCTGTTCTCCAGTTGAGAGTATGCCAATTTTAATTACTATGCCCTACTGGTTCTCTTACCAAATTAGTCCAGTAGCCTAAGTTCACTGTATTAATAGCAAACATTTTGCTCATTAGTTCTTTTATATTCACATAAATGATACAAATAATATTTCTTAAAACTTAGGACCCCCCCCCCCCATTTTTGTTCCTTCTCATAGGATAAGCAATCCACAAGACATTTGGGCCTTCCACATTTTTATTCATTTCACTGTAAGGGTCGAACCTGGTCAGTTTTAAAATAGTCTGACAGGAAAGTTTTTGGCACCCAGACAGGTTTTTCCCCTACCAGCTGAAGCTTAATTTGCATGTATTTAAATAAATTAACCTAAGGTAATACCTTTCCCTTTTTTCCCTTCTGGAGAAATGTTAACCCTGTTCCTTACATTTATTGTTCCTAAGATTCGTTCTATATCCTGTACCGAGGAATCAGATGAGGGTGTCTTGATTTTTCTCAACAATAGTCCAGTGTGAAGAGAGAGAGATGATGGGGAAGAAAGAGCACTTGGAAAGAGAAAAGTCAGAGGAAAAGATGCTGACAGAAACACAGTCTGATGTTTGTGTTGTTTCACAATTTTCCCTGTAAAATTTACATAAGCAAACATACACATCACTTGACAGTATGATGGTTACAAAAACCCTAAAAATTCCTCGCTGAGGATAAATACCTCAGGGAAACAGAGTGATTCATCATTCACTTTGGCTATCACTCATTCTTAGCCTAACCATCGACATCCCAAGGGGTTTCATGGCAGATCAGAGGCAGCAGTCTTCCCTTACCAGACCCCCATCCTTTCTTTCCAGTTCTTCCCTCCACTTTTTTTTTCCAGGCCTATCTTTACTAGCACTGTGCCTGGGGCTCTGTGAAAGATGGAAGTGAATGCAACAAACCTCTAGGGAAAATGTGTGGTGAGGCTGCAAGGCACTGGAAGAGAGAACAAGAGCACCAGCCCTTATGGAGTGCCTGAGGCAGTGTCAATTTCTCAAGTGTAGCTCACAAACTTTCACATGTCATCTCAGTGAGCAGCAAAATAGGTGAGGGGAGAGAGACAAAGAATAAGTTCTGAGGAGAAGAAAAAAAGTGATTTTCAAAGCAGAAATGAAGTTGGAATGATGCATTTGAAATCCCTAAAAGAAACAATAACATTTGCATCTGGTATAGCAGTGCTGCAGTGACTTGTGGCAACCCAATCCCAAGGAAAACTTTGCCAAAATTTTGGTAATTTTGTCATCTCAGCCTATGAAGCAGTGGTGGGATTCAGCAGGTTCGCACCACTTTGGCAGAACCGGTTGTTAAAATGGTGCTTGTAAACAACCAGTTGTTAAATTATTTGAATCCCACCACCGGAACCGGTTGTTAAATTATTTGAATCCCACCACTGCTTGGAAGGAGGTTAAATTCATTGCCAGCCACTTTTCCACTAAAGTATTCATCCACTACGAGTGGATTTTTAGGATTGTCAGTGTTGTGGAATGAAGTTAAAACCCTGTATACCATACAGTCAGTGGTGGGACTCAACAGGTTTGCACCACTTCAGCAGAACCGGTTGTTAAAATTGTGCTTGTAAACAACCAATTGTTAAATTATTTGAATCCCACCACCAGAACTGGTTGTTAAATTATTTGAATCCCACCACTGCTTTTACAACAGCTCCAACTTCTGCAGTATGTTTTCACAGGAGTCGTACCATCTGTCTTGCCTTTTCTGCTTTTGAATTAGAGGCAATCCTTATTTTTTACAAGAACACGGTCTCGCTATGTCAAAAAAGCAATATCTCATGTTGTCAAGTTGCCTGGAGGAAATTCCCTGTCCTTTTAATAGAGGTTTAATGGGATGTTACTTATCAGGCAATATTTTTTACCTCCATGCCATTGAAATCTCCAACTGCCCATTTCCAAACATTAAACATTTATTTAGAAGATGAGACAATTTTCTCCTGGCCAGTTGGAAACTCTAGTGAAAAGTATACATTTAGTTTTGTACTGTGGGCTGTGTGGATGGGTTTTATTTCCCTTCTATTTTCCTAAAAGTGTTTCTTTTTGAATTTTTACTTGCAAACATTTTAGCAGCATTTTAGCAGCTTTTGGGGTGTCTTTAAATTGTCCCATGAAAGACTACCAAAAATATGCTATGCCCAGCCTCTGTTGTTCAGATGTATTACAAAGCTAAACCTTAAAGTTAAGGAGTTTTGGTGTTATTCGTGCATCACTAAATAAGCTTTATAAAATATGTGGATAAATGACATATTGCGTGCAGATGGTGAGACCCTTCTCCAGCAAATAAAACATACCACAACAGTGCTTGGAAAATGGATTGGGCCGCAGCCCAATTTATTAAATGCTAACAAGTAAACCAAACCAGAAGCTGGGCAGCAAATGGGTCGCAACATCATGCAGTTCCCAATCTCCATTGGGGACTTCCGCAGGAAGCTGGGAGCCCCAGGGGCGAACCCCCGGCTTCAACCCTTCCTGCTGCTGGGGGTAGCGGGCACCGGCTAAGCCTACCGGCTTGCCTACCGCCCCGCCCCACCCCCACCTGCTGGGGTGTCAGGCACCAGGTAAGCCTACCAGCTTGTTTTCCGGCCCGCCCCACCCCCTGGCCCTTCCGCAGGGCACAACCATGGAGAAGCCCAGCCGCCTGGCTCGGCTTCTCCCCAAGATCTTGCGACTCCCGTTGCTAACCCGCCAGGCTGCGACAGATACAAGAAAACAGAACATTCTGTAACATATTTTAAAACATTTAACAGGTAAACTAAGGGAGGGTGGGTGGGTCACGCCGCTCTTGAGCCTTGGCAAGCCAAGAAGGCCAAGTCTCGGCGGGTGGGGACTTTTATCTGCTTGCTCCTCCCGCCTTTTGGGCTTAGAACCAATTATTGCAGCTCCCTGAAATTTGGCGCCTTTCAGCTGCAAGTTCCCTTTCTTTGCCTATTCTGCTCCCCACAGCCTCAATGGCTGCCCCCGTTGAATCGGTGGCTGTTATTTGTCCCTATAAATACCATACAAATGGCATATAAAAACATAAGTACATAATACAAATGAATGTAAACAAACCACAGGGAAAAACAAAACCACTGAAAAATATAAATGGATATTTTAAAAAATTAAATAGGGAACATTCCCTTATGCCAATGCAATTGCTTTGGTTGCCCTCTTTCCTGCTAATCAGTCAAAGTGGACACTATTTCAGGGGGTAGAAAGCCCCATCATGAAACCACATTTTAGCTCAGCTTTGCTTTTATAATTTTTAATACTTCAGAGAAACAAATGGCTAGTCATTCATACCCACTACACTGAAATGGCACAATCGCACAAAATTCATATGGCAATCTTTATCGCTTTATGGGAAATGACTAAAAGAGCAATACGAAAAAGATGAATCAATTTGTGTACAGAGGCCCAAAGAAAAAGCTTGGTACTCTCAACGTATGAATGTAAAAAGCTAGCTTTGCAATTCTTGACAAACAAGCGATATCAATGAAGCCCAATGGGCACTGGACCTTCCCACAAGCTAATTCCACCTCATTCTCACTCACTGATGACTGCAAATCTCAGTCTGGTTCCCTGAATCCTTGATTTAGGCTCATCTGGGTACATGAATCACCTTTGTGCTTGGGGAAATGAATAAATGCACTAGGAAGAAAAGCAATGCAAGTCAGAAAGATGCATTGTTACACATCTACAGCAACCATTATGGTATATTGGGTTAATGGTGTCATTGACCCACACACACACACACACACACACACACACACACACACACACACACACACACACACAGAGAGAGAGAGAGAGAGAGAGAGAGAGAGAGAGAGAGAGAGAGAGAATTACATTTTATAAGGGAATAGTGACTTTGCTTTAAATAGAACCACTTAGTTTACTAGATTAAAATATCTGCCGCTCTGAACTATGTTATGCATCTAAAGAATTGCTTTGGACTTAGCAAAGGAATGTATAGCAAATTCCCTTGCCATATTGATAGAGTTGCTAATCAACTGTGGGGGAAAATGTTTTATAGTGTTGTTGTGTTTTTGGAATAGTTGCCAGGATTGCAAAGCCACCTTTTACGATTCCCATGACAAAAAAGGACTGGGAAAGCACAGACCTGGTCTCTGATATTTGGCCAACAAATAATGCTCACTACTCAGTAGCCTTTCCTTGTTAGTATTGTAGGTGGCTTATCTTAATACTGGAGATTTGGGCGTGATGTGTGACGGGATCAAGATTCAGTCAAGAGTCTGGTAAGGGAGGTGCTTTTGGGTCCTTCTCATGGTGGTTCCTTCCCAGTGTTCTGGGGGCTCTTCTAATACCACCACATCTGAACTACCCAGGTACAGGCCCCCACAAGGGTTGTATTTGTGGGTACTGTGCTTTTCCCATATTGCAGGGGGCTCAAAAAGAATATCTCCTTCTTGGCAGACTGAGCAACCTCTAGCTTTGGATCCTGCTCTCTTCCTACAAAGAATTGACAGAGGTAAGCAATGGGGGCCAAATTAAATACATCTGTTGTCATTTCAAGTTTCAGGCAGTTATCTCTCAAATATATGAGCAGTCCTTTTTCATTACCACAGCAACCTTGGTTCCTTCTTTGTCATATACCACTTAACTGTTGTGATGTCCCTCTTTCCACCACAAACCTCACTTTTGGACTTTGCTTCCTGATCAAGATCACTCCATCATCACCCAAATAACATTTTTTTAAAAAAATTGAACATTTAGCAGCACTTATCATGGTTTGTTTTTGAAACCCAACTCAGTTTAAAAATAACCACCACCACCGCCACCACCTGCTGTGATAACCTGAGGGGCTGCTACTCAAGCCCCAGGGAAAATAATCATTGTGTTGAAATTATGGATTTAATTATATAATTCTTTGACTCCTGGACCCAAATTGCTAAAACATATTTTATAGTTGGTAAAAGTGGTAGGCTTTCTACCACGCTCCGTGCCAAGGGGTTCTCAAACCTTCCTAACACCGTGACCCTTTATTACGTAGTGCTCCTCGCGTTGTGGTGGACCCCTCAACCCTAACCTTTGCTACCAATCTGATAGTAACCAACAGGAGAAAGTTCAACTTAGATCCAACTCATAGTGGGCAGTGGACTGGTAGGTTCACCTGAGAGCACCGCAGTGAACAGTCAAGTCTAGACTTGTCAGTGCTACTGTCCATCTCAACCAAATAATCTGTTTGGCTAGCCTTGCCTTGCTCCTGGGTTGTTAACTTCTCAGTTTACTGGCTGCTGTGGGTTTTCTGGGTTGTGTGGCCATGGGCTGGTCTTCGTTGGCCTTCTACTGCGTTTCAAATCTTCATCTCTGGAGTGGCTTGGGAGTGCGTTGGTCATGGTGATCTCAACAAAATACTCTCTGGAAGATGCCGTTTCATAGATGCAAGTGAAATGTTAGGAGGAACCAATACCAGACCCACCCAATGTTAACAGCAACAGAACCCCAACTATCAAAGTTGATTCTGGCCATGAAAATCTTCTATGTTTTCTCAATCTGCCTTGATTAAAAATGTCAGGATTAAACACAGGACCTTCTGTGTGCAATATATATGCTGTACTAATCTATATTCCTACTCCCTGACTCAGTAGTTGATATTTCAGTATAATTGAAGATGCAATATTATTGTTTCATGTAAGGCATAAATATTGAATCATCACCATTTACTTTAATCTGTAACTTTCAACTAAACTAGAAGTATTTGTGCTAAAATGCTTGCCACATTCTAGGGCAAATAAGACAGCAAACATTCCATGAAGCCTCATTTATTTTTTTTATAAAAATATATTCTTTGGTTATTTCCAGGCCTCTTCTCAGTTCCCTCACTTAGTCATAATTTCCCATGAACATTCACGCAATTGAGTTGCTTTGGCATGAATGTTCATGAAAAGCAAATTTAAAAGTTGCTTACAGTGGAGCTTTTATTTTATTTGGGGGTAAACTGAATTTCCAGTGCACAGGCACTAATGTATGTGGATTCTAGGGCCACTATCAAAAAATGTGTTAACAAGATACGCCTCTCCTACCCCAATAAAGCTAACAGAAAATTGGAGGCCCCTGAAGAATGCAGAATGGTATAATTCCATAGGAAATCCTGGCTAGTATCCTAAGTAGATAAACTCGGCAGGAAACCATCTGGGCTTCAGTTATCCACAGATTGAATCCATAAAGTAGTCTCAACAATTCAACAAGCACTGTCTCAAAGGACAGAATTTCCATTAGTTCTGTGCAGGCAAATACAGCAAATAATTCAGTTGAAAGGTGACTCAAACCCATTTACATAAATACGCCTTAACTTTAAGGCTGCTTTCTGTTCACTCCAACTGAGGTTTTATCCTCAACCCAAACCCTAATTGGGAGTACTCCCAGTGCTAAAAAGGGTGATGCAGATACCTTGCTACCAAGCGCACACAAATTCAAAAAAGAAATGGAATAATGTTAAGGCGGCTCATCTCTTGGCAGGTCATCAAAACTGCATGTTCTTTAAAGGGACAACCCAGACATGATAAAAGAAGCCATGTTTGTTTATTCGCGTGCTTGCCCCTTCAGAATTTAAATCAGTGGTGAGAATAGATTGTTCTCCCATGCTCCATCATCTCTGAATCCTTCTGTGATAGAAATTTCAGTTGCAAAGACCACAGTTGAGAAAAGACCATAACACTTCTGCCCATTCTGGCATTGGACTGGTATTAAGATGAGAGAAAGATGCATAGAGCAACGAAGGATGGGAAAGTCTCTCACTGACTGGGGGACTCTCCTTGGACTGCTGAAAAAGACAATTAGTCTTCTACTTTTTTTTAAAAAAATCCTTTCTAGGAATGAGTTGACCAATTATAGCTTCAATTAACTTTTAAAACCTTCAATTTTCTATAGGGATGTCAGACTCCAGACGGGACCTGCAGATCTCCTGGAATTACAGCCCATCTCGAGATTACAAAGACCAGTTTCCCTGGAGAAAATGTATGCTTTGGAGGGTGGACTTGCTTTCGACCGTGTATTCACTGAGGTCCTTTTTTTGAATCCTCTGCAGTAGACCTTATATCTCAAATCTCTATGCGTACTCTCAAACCTGGATTTCTAAGGCAACTTCTGCTTTTCTCGTGAGCTGGAGTGATATGGCGCTAGAGTGGAAGTGCATAAAGTTCCAGGAAAAATTTTAGATTTCATCATTTGCCCTTGACCTATGTCAACCCAGTTCTTGGCCTGGATTTGGATGAGGAAGAGGAGGTTGGTTTTTATACCTCACTTTTCTCAACCTTTAAGGAGTCTCATAGATACATAATTATATACAAGCCCAGACAGCAGCTGGTCCAGAATGTGGCAGCCTATTTACTGTCAGTTGCAACACTTTGTTCCAACCTACCCTGGCTTGCCGTTTATCAAAGTTTAAATGCAAGGCGCTGCTTGCGACCTTCTACTTTGCCCATTCAACATAGCTGAAGGACCATCATGGTTTGTTTGCCAGGGATCTGCAACAAATCTTGAGAGGAGAGGTATTGTTTGGTTTTATTAGGTTTTAATCAATAATGGGATGTGAAATGGTATAGTACTTGTTCTGATCTTTGCCAGATCTCAGCGCTAAATCGAGTCACAAATCCGATGTGGAGGCCACCCGCTGAAGACCTTGCAGTGCCACCTCCTGAGTTAAATCAATTTTCTTGAAAAATCTATAGGAACCCCATAAAGTCAGCTGTGATTTGACAGCTCTTTTCATACACACAATCTGTAATACTTTAATACCTATTTGTAAGACTCCTTGAGTTAAAAGGAAAAGTGGTGTGTTTTGCGGCAAACGCAACAGGGCAAGCAGGGACGTCGGTATAGATTTTTTAGGGGGGGTTGAGGGTGGGGCCACACCCCCATCCGCCGCTAGGGCATGGCTTGCCTCCCCAAGCCCGCTCCTCGGCCTAGCACTTATAAAAGCAGATCTCCAAAGCCAGGGATGGCAGACTCGCTCGCCCTTCCCTCCCCTGCCCCCCAACAGCTGGGCTCCCAGCCGGCAGCTGGCAGTTCTTTCTGCCCTCCCCTCTGGGTAGAGGTATAGAGGGAAAATGGAGCCGGGTGAAAAATCTGAGTTTTGCGTCCCATCCCCCCTCCCTGCCCCGGGCAGCCGCTGTGATGCTGGAATCCACCCCCAAACAGCATCACTTTGAATGGTGTTTAAACTAGAGACCTCAAACTTTCCTTTTAAATTCACCTTAAAGGGAGAATCTGGGTCCCCAGTTAAACAACATTGAAAGTGATGCTGTTTTGGGTGGATTATCACCCACCATGAAACAGCATCACTTTCAATGTGGCGTAGTGGTTAAGAGCAGGTGAATTCTAATCTGGAGGAACCAGGTTTGATTCCCTGCTCTGCCGCTTGAGCTGTGGAGGCTTATCTGGGGAATTCAGATTAGCCTGTGCATTTCCACACACGTCAGCTGGGTGACCTTGAGCTAGTCACAGCTTTTCGGAGCTCTCTCAGCCCCACACACCTCACAGGGTGTTTGTTGTGAGCAGGGAAGGTCAAGGATAAGCCCCCTTTGAGTCTCCTACAGGAGAGAAAGGGAGGATATAAATCCAAACTCTTCTTCTTCTTCTAAACTGAGGACCTCAGATTCTCCCTTTAAATCCATGCCGAAGGGGGTGGATTTAAAAGGAGAATCTGGGGGAATTTGGGGGATGCCTGCTTTCAGGGGTGCAATTGTTAAGCTAGCAGCACCAAACTTTTAGGGTATCTTTAGGAGACTCTCCTAATTATACCACCCAGGTTTGGTGAAATTTGTTTCAGGGGGTCCAAAGTTATTGTGGGGGGGGGGGGGGGTGGGGGTGGGGGGGGGTGGGGGGGGGGGGGGGTGGGGGGGGGGGGGGGTGGGGGGGGGGGGGGGTGGGGGGGGGGGGGGGTGGGGGGGGGGGGGGGTGGGGGGGGGGGGGGGTGGGGGGGGGGGGGGGTGGGGGGGGGGGGGGGTGGGGGGGGGGGGGGGTGGGGGGGGGGGGGGGTGGGGGGGGGGGGGGGTGGGGGGGGGGGGGGGTGGGGGGGGGGGGGGGTGGGGGGGGGGGGGGGTGGGGGGGGGGGGGGGTGGGGGGGGGGGGGGGTGGGGGGGGGGGGGGGTGGGGGGGGGGGGGGGTGGGGGGGGGGGGGGGTGGGGGGGGGGGGGGGTGGGGGGGGGGGGGGGGGGGGGGGGGGGGGGGTGGGGGGGGGGGGGGACTGGCAGGGGCTGATGGGAATTGTAGTTCATGAACATCTGGAGAGCCGCAGGTTGCAGACCCCTGCAAAGGTGTACCTCCCATTGGAAACAATGGGGGATGGGGGCACCTCTTTTGGGAGACCATAGCTTTGGACCCCCTGGACTAAACTTCACAAAGCCTGTGTGGTATCAGTAAGAGACTCTCCTGATGATACCTGCCAGGTGTGGTGAAGTTTGGTTCACGGTGTCCAAAGTTATGGACCCTCAAAAGTGTAGCCCCCATCTTCTATTAGCTCCTATTGGAAACAATGGAGGATGGGGCACCTCCTTTGGGAGTCCATAACTTTGGACCCCCTAAACTAAACCTCACCAAACCTGGGTAGTATCATCAGGAGAGTCCCCCAAACAGTCCCTGAAAGTTTGGTGCTTCTAGCCTAAACAATGCGCTCCCTGTAGGCCAAAAACCGAAAAACACTAAAATGTTTTAAAAACCCACAAACGGGTGGGCAAAGCTTCGGACATGAAGGGGGGGGGGGGTTGAACCTGAGAACCCCTCCTTACCTACATCCTTGAGGGCAAGGAAAAAGATTCATCTGCCATCACACCTCCCACCATACTCCTCTTTTCCTGCTGCCTTCTACTTTTCCTAGCAGTGACTCTTGTCTTCCTATTCTGTGACCAGAGTATGACAACCTCAGTTTAGTCATTTTAGCAACCAGGCTTGATTTGATCTAGAATTCACTTATTTGAGTTTTTGTTTGTTTGTTTTTGGCAGTTCATGGTATTCATAACACTCTCTTCCAACACCACATTTTAAAGGAATCTACTTTCTTCCTATAAACTTTCATGACCATACATAATGATAGGGAATACTATGTATGAATTAACTTGATTTTGATTGCCAGTGACATATCTTTAGTTTTAACAATCTTTTTCAGCTCCTTGATGGCTGCCCTTCCTAGTCTCAATTTCCTTCTGATTTCTTGACTGCATTCTCTATTTTGGTTAATGATGGAACCAAGGAATAGAAAGCCTTAAAAAAATTCAGTTTCCTTATTGTCAGCCCTAAAGCTGAGTAATTCTTCTGTAGTCATTACTTTCATCTTCTTGATGCTTAGCTGTAGCTCTGCTTTGGCACTTTCTTCTTTAACTTTTAGCAGTAGTCATTTCAAGTATTCGCTATTTTCTGCCAGTAATGTAGTACCGGCATTAATGTTCCTATCCCCAATTTTCACTCCACCTTCACCTAACTCTAATGCAGGTTTTCTTATGATAGATTCTGCATAACGATTGAAGAGATAGGGAGATACAATACATCCTTGTCTTGCCAATTGAAAACCATTTTGCTTCTCCATATTCTGTCCTAACAGTAGCCTCTTGTCTAGAGTACAAGTTGCACACCAAAACTATCAGATGCTGTGGCTCACCCATTTCATTTAAAACTAGCCATAGTTTTTCATGATCCACAGTCAAAAGCTTTGCTGCAATCTATGAAACACAAGCTGATAGTCTTCTGAAATTCTCTCATATATGCCCGTAACCAACACAAATTTATGGACGCTTAAATTTAGGTGCCCGATATAGGGCACCAATGCAAATTTACAGACCATTAAATATAGGTGCCCAAAATTAAGACTGGTTCTCCAAATAAGTTTGTTTAAAAAACATATACATGCACATTTATACACTTAGACACATGTGTACATAACATCAGAAACAATGTGAATGTCTTTGAGAGTATAGAATGGTTTTTGTAAATTCTAAACCATGTGTCTAGATTAACTGCCTAGATGCTTAAAAGAGCAAACAAAACTTTGAAGACGTATATTATGTTGTGATGCATTTAAGATTCACAGGACAGATTCAGTGTTCCCAAATCTATCTGTTTTTTATCTTTTAAATATATATTTTATCTTGCCTTTCTTCCTCCATAGTTTCCTTCTTCCTCATTCGAACCAGGATTTTCTGGATCCTAATCCAAAATTCTCACTATGCCATACTAATTCAATGCATCTAAATTGTTCAACATATAAAAATGGCCTCGTGAATTAAACCCAGAGGGCTAGTGGAACAGCTATGAGAAAGCATATTAGACAGAATTTTGGGAATAACTGCCTTATGCCTGCAAATGAAGCACGTGTGTGAATGCACATATGCCTCACATACATCAAGATACAGGAGATACTAGGAAGGAAAGACAATAAAGATGAAGGAAAAGATATGTGCAGATATGGGTGAGCTTATGGATTTTATAACACATCGCATTAATCTAACTGCAAAGCTCAGAGCAACGTTTTCTAGACAGATGACCTGATTTGAACTGAATTAGTTACCTGACTTGCATAAAAGGTTAAAGGGGGTGGGGTGGGGAAATGCTACAGGGCTAGTATTATGTATGATGATATTGCCAATGTAAGAGGAAGATACAGGGACAGAAATTGGTGGCGAGGGAAATGACAGGGGCTAAACTAAAGGAACTTTTTTCTCTCCTAATCAAGCGAGATTATAGGGAATGCTTTTCATCCTGTTAGATATACAATCTTAATGTATAATTCAAGTCACACTGACGCCTGTGTGTGTATGAAGAGAGCAAGAGACAGCTGTGCCTGCTTCTTCAAGGAGTGCATCAGAGTGTAGAGACTGAAATTCAGGAGTTAGAAATGCAATAGATTTTTTTTCCAAGTAGCAAACTTAAAACATCGAGAAAGGTTAGAATGATTTAGAACACCCAAGTTGGAGTGGCCACGCTTGGCTGTTCTTGGAGTATGTGTGAGGTGACTGCACATATAGAGCTATTGCAGTGACTAGGAAAATTGTGCCATACATAGCTCCTTTCATTCCCCATTTATCAGTAGGGGACAGATTCCTCCTGTGGTAGACAGGAGTGTGTAACAGGACAGTTTCTCCATCATTGCCACAGGAGTGATCTGTTTGGTACAGCTACACATTCTCTTTTTGGAAGGGCTGAGAGATGGTGCAAACAGATTAGCTATATTTTAATTAAAAAAAAATTACAAGATTCTGTCAATAGAAAATGTGATTGCCTGCTAAGAAGGTAAGGAGAAAAGACATAGAGCTAATCTAGCACAGCAGTTGATGGTAAACCATATAATCTGTTTAAATTTCCCACTGATTCATTTAGATGGATATTGTAGTTTCAGTAAGTTAACAATGCCTTGTAATGATTTGGTAGAGCATTTTCGACCTAATGGAGTAATGAACCCAAGTTGCCTAGAACCGCACTAGCTTGTCCTGATCTGTTGCCTAGACAGACAGACAGACAGACACCGATAAAAGAGATTGTGGAAAAGTACTTTTAGAGAAGTGTTCCCCCATAAAATTATGGTCATATAAAACACTTGTAAAATTTAATAAAAATAAAGCATGATAATTCAAGGTGATAGTAGTATTGTTCTCACTAGAGCTGAATATGGAGTGACTCATTTGGCAAATAACGTTGCTGAATCTACTGAGCCTGAAATATTCACAGAAATAATAAACTCACAAAAACAGCCACTTCAGAACTGAACATGCAAAAAAGGTGCCCTGCACAATGTCCAAATATAGAATCTGTGCATCCAGCCCACACCTTCCATGGGTTTCTCTGCATCAAGGCCCCATCCTTCTTTCTTTATTTAGATGAACAAAGATCTATGCAAATCAGCAAAGCCTGCTTTCCCTAAGAGCACCAATTTCCTTGTGCTTCCCAGGACTGCAGAGACTGTAATAAACATACATGGTAGTATCTAGGGCCTGGTCCATATCCTAGCATCTCAGAATGGAGAAGAACTATCTCTGTAATTTGTTAATGTATGGGTACAAATGCAAACACATCAATTTCATTTCCAGAATCTTTTATTCCCCCCCCCCAACTTGGTATAGTGGATATTATTTATTTTTCCAACCCTTTTGGCTCCCCCTGAACTTGATTACAGAATCATAGAACCTTAGAATTATAGAGTTGGAAGAGACCCCAAGGGCCATCAAGTCCAACCCCTGTAATGCAGGAACACACAATCAAAGCACTCCTGGCAGATGGCCATGATCATGTTTAAAATATCCAGAGATTTCCTCCCTTTTGCTTTTTCTGCTCTGATTGGTGGCAGGTGATTGAAGTCAGGGCTAGTTAAAGCAGAAAGTGCCAAAGTAGGACTACTGGTAAACATCAAGATGGAAAAAGTAAAGACTGCTGGGGAATTATTCCAAATTTTCTATTTCTTGACTCAGTCAACAACCAAAATCAAAAATTTAGAAGGAGAGTGAGACTGGGAAGGGCAGCCTTGAAAGAGCTAGAAAAGATCCTTAACATTTAAGAATTTGTCATTGGCAATCAAGATCAGGTTAATTCAAGTCCTATTGCATGTCCTATGGGTGTAAAAGCTGGATAATGAAGAAAGCTAACAGGAGAATAAATTCCTTTGAAATGTAGTATTGGAAGAAAGTGTTAATAAATGCTGTGAACTTCCCCACCCTCTCCCCAAATCAGTGGGCTCTAGATCAAATCAAGTCTGAATTGTCATATTCTGATCATATAATGAGAAAACTAGAGTCACTAGAAAAGACAATAATGCCGGGAAAAGTTGAAGGCAGTAAGTAAAGAGAAAGGCTGAACATGACTGGCTCATTCAAGGAGGCCATGGCCCTCAATTTGTAAAACTTGAACAAGGCTGTCAGCAACAGGACATTTTTGCATTCATAAATTCACAGGGTTGCACTAAGTGTTCTTAGGATAGTACTATTTGTCAAGTTATTCATCCCTTACATAGCAATTGTTGGAAGGGGACCACAATGCTTGAGAATAGGGAATGTAATTGATACATTTGTACTGGTTCTTAAACTGATAATACCCCATCAATTTATTTCAGTCCCAGAAGAGAAAAGGACCAATATCCATATTGTTACGCCTTCTGTAAACTACCTAAAGTAGTGTCGAAGGCTTTCACAGCCGAATTCAACTGGTTGTGGTGGGTTTTCCAGGCTATGTGCCTGTGGTCTGGTGGATCTTGTTCCTAACGTTTCACCTGGCTGGCATCTTCAGAGGTGTATCACAGAGGGAAGTCTCTTACCCTTCTCACTGGACACAATGTGTAATAGACTGTGATATACCTCTGAAGAATGCCAGTCACAGATACAGGTGAAATGTTAGGAACAAGATCCACCAGACCAAGGCCACACAGCCCAGAAAACCCACCACAACTACCTAAAGTAGTTTAGAGAGTTGTTTATTGTGGAAATTGTGGGCATGCAACTTTGAATGGGCTTAAGATCTAAGCTTGCCAGGTATCCTGTTTCAGTAGTAGACTTCCTGCGGAGCAGGCTACTGAGAGACAACTGGGGAAATGAATTGGAAAATAAAACTTGATCAAAGTCTAAAATGTCACTTCTGGCACAGTTCCAGAAATGACATTATCATATCAGGCTAATGCTTTGGGAGTTTCTGTAAAACTCTATGGAAAAATCACAGTTCCAGGGTAATCTTAGAATTGTTGTGGAGGTGGTGAGTTTTCCAGGCTGTGTGGCCATGGTCTGGTAGATCTTGTTCCTAATGTTTCGCCCACAGATGCAAGTGAAATATTAGGAACAAGATCTACCAGACCACGGCCACACAGCCCAGAAAACCCACCACAACCAGTTGAGCCTGGCCGTGAAAGCCTTCAAGAATCCTAGAATGTAGTTCCATCATAGAAATTGCACTGGAAGTAATGTTGTGGCTTCGCTTCACAGTGACATTGATTTACATGTCCCCACCCCCAAAAAACTTGCAGCAGACTGGCAACCCTATCAGGATTTAATTTAAATTGTGCTGTTGCAACCCACACAAAGTGCTTAGCAAGCATATCAGAAATACGTAGCTCTTGAGGATATGATGCTGGTGTGCAAAAGATGCCCAGGTGTCTAGGAGCAGCAGTGGCGTAGTAGGTTAAGAGCAGGTGCATTCTAATCTGGAGGAACCGGGTTTGATTCCCAGCTCTGCTGCCTGAGCTGTGGAGGCTTATCTGGGGAATTCAGATTAGCCTGTGCACTCCCACACATGCCAGCTGGATGACCTTGGGCTAGTCACAGCTTCTCGGAGCTCTCTCAGCCCCACCCACCTCATAGGGTGTTTGTTGTGAGGGGAGAAGGGCAAGGAGATTGTAAGCCCCTTTGAGTCTCCTACAGGAGAGAAAGGGGGGATATAAATCCAAAACTCTTCTTCTCTCTCTTCTTCTTCTATTTTGCCTGAACTGCAGCACAGTTCAAATGAGATGGTGAGTTTGTGCAAAGTTGCCTAGAGAGGTTCCTTACCTTGCCATCAAGCCAGACATGTCTCGAGCTTAATTAACTCAAGTGTCACATATAGTTTGGCCCTTATATTTGAAAGTTGGTTTGAAATGTAACTTTTGCTGTGTAATTTGCCATTCTGAATTTGAGTGCACTCTTAATTGTATGCTAATGCTTCTTGTTTCTTTTTTTCCTCCCTGTTTATTTTTATACAGGCAAAATGCCTATCACTATAATTGATGAGGAGATGGCAAGAAAGAAGCCCCCTGCCCTTAAGGCAGCACAGAAATGCGCTGAGCTCTCCCTTTCTAGGAGGCTCCTCTTAAATGCTTTGCCCCATTATTATGCTAAAATTGTGGGTTTTATTTATTTAGCTTATATAAGTGAGTAGCAGCCATTTACTTCAATGGGAGACAGGAAAGGTGTGCATTAAGGAACTAAACTTGCATTCCTTGGATCAAGCAGGCTTTGAGAAGAGACTAAACTTGTATTCCTTGGATCAGGCAGATTTTGCCCCTCCTCATTTTGCTAATTGGAGTTTGTTATTTGGTTATTTTCCCCATGGAACTCAATAGAAGTCATTCAGAATCAACCCCCTCCACTTCCACCTTCCAAAAAGGCTCCCAGCCTGGTATTGTGGTTAAGGTGTCAGACTAGGACCTGGGAAACCCGGGTTCTAATCCCTGCTCATGCCATGGAAGACTTCTTGGTGGCTTTGGGCCAATCACACTCTCAGCCCTGTCCCTGGCTGGCATTTGGACTGGAGATTTCGAAAGAATACCAGGATGGCACAAAGGCAGGCAATGGCAAATCACCTGTGAACATCTCTTGCCTTATAAACCCTATGGGATTGCCATAAGTCAACTGCAACTTGATGACAAACAAAATAAAATAAAATGCAGTTATATAAATGAATAAGTGCAGATACAGAAAAGAAGATCTGGATTACTCCATCTGTACTAATTTAACTCAGTTCCAGATTAAAAGGTTGTGTCCTGTCTCCTTCTCCTCTTTTCTCATAGGAGAGAATTGGGTTATACATTCCTATGCAGAGCAACATATTTTGCCCATACCAAGGCCCTTTCCACACAGCCGAAAAACAGCATGCTAGGGATGGTAAAAACACTGTCCCTGAGGCACTGTTCACACAGCTGGTGCTGCTGCATGCACCAGCGCCATGCTCGCCTCCCCAACTGGCGCAAAAACACTGCTTTTGAAACTTGCTCCCTGAGTGAGTTTTTTTCAAAAGTGGTGTCTTCCCACTGGCGTGAGGGCTCTGCTTTTGGCCTCTCCAGTGTTCCCATTCACCTACCTCTCCTCCCTGCACAGCTCAGGACAGCTGGAGAGACATGCCCATGCTGCTCTCCAACCCCCAGAGGTCGGAGGGCAGCGTGGGCATGTCCCTCCAGCTGTCCAAAGGCTGATGCCAGGGAGGAAGAGCAGAGTGAGATGGAAAGAATGAGCATACCGAGCAGAAGCTCACTGTGCAGAGCCACCAGCATTAATTGTGCATCCACCAGCATTAATTATGACGGTGGACAGCCGTTTCTGCTGCCATGCAGAAATGGCCTAAGGCTTGTCAAACTCTACCTGGACTTCTTTCTGGATTATAACTGATCTCCAGACTATAAGGAAATGAGCAGACTCTATGACATCACATCCCTGCTCAGTTTCCTCAGCCCTCCCCAAATTCTGCCCCCCCAAAATCTAGAAAAATCCCCAACTAGAGTTTGAAACCCTATATGCAGCTGATGAGAGGATCTAGCCTTATGTCTCCTATTCTTTTCTATTATTTTGTATTCCTCCCCTCCCCAACTTTGTAAACCAACAACCATTCCTAAGGAGGGTTTTCCATTCCAGTTTTTGACGTAAAATGGTGATCTTAGATTAATCAAGAATGCATCATTCTCCAGTGACAATCCCAACTCCTGGATTAAGCAGTTCTGTCCGTTTCTAGGCTTTGCCCTGTCACATTGTCATGCTACATTGTCATGTAGTTTGCAATAAAGATGGACCCCCAGATTTGATGTTAGCTGTATGATTCATTCTACATGCATCTACAAAAATTTGAGATGTTTTACAAATTCATCATGATTATTAGAAGGATGGGAGAGCAAACCACCTGATCCCTTCACTACTGAATATGAATCTGAACTGTTCTCTTGACCTGAACTTGAAGAAGAAGAAGAGTTTGGATTTACCCTACTTTTCTCAACCATAATAAGTCTCAAAGCAGTTTACAAACTCCTTCCCTTTCTCTCCCCAAAACAGACACTTTGTGAGGTTGGTGGGACTGAGAGAGTTCTGAGAGAACTGTAACTAGCCCAAGATTATTCAACAGGCTTCATGTGAAGGAGTGAGAAAACAAACCCAGTTCATCAGATAAGAGTCCACCACTGATGTGGAGGAGTAAGGAATCAAACCAGGTTCAGCAGATTAGAGTCTACCATTCTTCTTGCTGCACCACATTAGAGGCTCCAGAAACCTGTATACGGTCCAATCCTCAGTAACTACACCTATAGGAGAAAGAGGTCTGAATCTAAACAAAATACCAGGCTTTGAAAGTTGTTTGTCATCAGTTACCTGTTGGTTAATTTTGGATTTTTTAGAAGCTTCTCTGCATCTAATGCTAAACAAGGTACACCACTGGATTAGCAAAAATATTACTGTACAGACTTTTGCCTAGGAAAGTAATAACCCCTTTTCTTAGCTAACCACCTTTTATTTGTTTCTTAACTAAGAAGGGTTACACAAATCATCCGAATAGGTATATCATTACCAGGGCCACAGCCAAAAAGGTCCACAGACATATTCCATGTAAAATCTGTCCTGCCATATACCACATCCTGAGACACAAGTTTGCAGCTAGTGCTAATGTGGCCAATGCCATTTATTACTGTTCTCTCCTTGTACTTGGAAATGTTCATTATTCTTCCACAATTGCACTTAAGTATTTTTCTGTGTTCCTTTTAATTGCAAATTTGCTAGATCCAGCACCAAAATTGCAGTTGCACATAAACTGGTGTGTTGTGCACATTGAGAAGGGTTAGACTGAGAATGCTTTACAGCCCGTCCCCAAAAGGATCAGAGGCAATGACAAGATCACCTAAAGGTGGCATCTGTATAGTGATTCTACTATTTCATTGTGTGTTACTTACACAAAGTACCACATGGAAGCCTCTGCATTAGACATTCCCCCTGAGTCCTACACTAGACAGAAGGCAGTGGTCAGTTTCCAGAACTGCCAAAGGTAGAACTGCACCACCACAGATCACAGACTTAGCAGTCAACAGATTCAATGAACTTTCTTCTGCCATAGTGGGCAGAAAATTTACTCAGATATCCTACAATTCCCAAGGCCTGCATTACCCCCTCTCTCCATGTAAAAATACTGTTTCTCCCTGAAAGCAATATCTCCCACCACCCCAAAGCTGCTGTTTATGCAGGTCAGAGATCATCCCATCCAGGAAACAACAGCTATATGATATGACCTGGTACGTTGCACACATTTCATGTACCAAGCGACGCAAATATTAAATATCCCCCAGAGGAATTGGAACAAATAGTCTCTGAACAGCCAATGTTCATCAACATGAAGTCATGTGGGAAACAGCCACTATATAAAATAGCTTTTAGTGGAGAGGTCGTTATGAGCCGAGGATTTGCTATTTGTCTCTCAACCAGGCAGCCCATCTGAGAAAACTGGGTTTGCTAATGAAACAGGGATAACGTGTAGTTCCCTGAACACACACAGGCTGTTTCAGCTACAATAGATGAGGAGGGCAGTTTCCTCTACAAAAATCTGTAGTCCCAAGCAGAAGCCATGGGGAAGACTCTTTGCGTCCAGTTCTTCTGCAGAGGCCTTTCCTTAGCGGTTGTCAGTCTAATCGATTGGCTACCAAGATGGATTTACATCTGGGAAGGTGAGAACTGAGTCCCACTTATATCCCAGACTATCATTATTGTTCAGCTTCCAGTAAAGCAAATATAGTGATACATCTTACAGGGCTCAGAGTATAAAAAAAGTAATGCTGCAAGTTAAAAATGACCAGTAGGACAATGTGATATGGTAGCAAGATGGAGAAGTTAATTCAAGCATGTGCTTGCTTATCTATTTGCTTAGGTGTACATCTCACTTTTCTCCCCAATGGAAACCCAAAGTTTATTTGGTTTATTCTGTGGCCTTTAGCTGGAACAGTGATGGCAAACCTTTTTGAGACCGAGTGCCCAAATTGCAACCCAAACCCACTTATTTATCGCAAAGTGCCAACCCAGCAATTTAACCTGAATGCTGAGGTTTTAGTTTGAAAAAAACGGTTGGCTCCCTCTTCCTCTGCCGCACCGGATTGAGCAGGGACCACCCTGCTCTAGCTGCAAGTCCCATGCACACCACTCTGTGCCTCTCTAGTATCCTTGCCTCCTCTGCGCCCCCCCACCTCGGGCAGCAGTCACCTGGAGCACAGGCACCAGGCCCGCCAGCTGAGTCCTCCCTGCTCACCGCGGTGCGCGCATGTCATGCTCAGTGGCCCAGGCCAGCCTAGATGTGTGTGTATGGGGTGTGTGATTTTCCGCCCCCCACATGACGAACTCTGTGTGTGCGTGCCCACAGAGAGGGCTCCGAGTGCCACCTCTGGCACCCGTGCCATAGGTTCGCCATCACTGAGCAAGAAGTACTTTGTTTTAGAATGAATAAAGCTTCCTCAAAGATGTCGGTGCACATGAAACAGTGTTTTCAGTGTGGACATGGGGCTTCAGAGGTCCCATACCACTCTGTATTCAACTATTTTTAAAAGTCTGAACTTTACTATGATTCATGCCCTATCACCAATGCAAAAAATGAAAGAAGAGAAAATTTAGCTCTAATAAGATCATCTTGGACTAACTTTTTACCCTAATTCTACTTTCAACATTTATTTTCTATCAAAAGGGTATTTGGTTCAGCAAGTGAGGCCTATTGTTTCCCAGAAAGTCACTCTCTGACTGGATGTTCTTGAGTACCTGTTGGTTTAGTTTACACCAATATCACCTTTTGAGGTCAGGTATCCCAATCACCCAATCATCTGAGCATTATCCTAGCTGTTTGTCCATGAACAACTGGAACCTGTCTAATTGACAGGATATGGAAATGTAAGCAACCAGTTATAATACTAGAACTGGGAGCCTACAGAGTTGTGTTCTGTTCCCCTGTGCATTGCTACCCTGAGGCTACAGGTGGGAAAATTATAATGTCTTCTCGTTATAACGTCTTTTTGGGTTCCACTGTGTCACAGCTTCTATTACCTCTTGTCTTCCACTGATCTAATAATATTATTAAACCTTCCAGAAAAGAGTTGGTATTTGTTTATGCAGAACCCAACTAATTTGACAGCACCTGCCTAACTACATCATTTGAACACCTTCCCATCTGTGGGATTCCCTCTCAACCAGATCCTTAGGATTTTATTACATGTATTCTCTTTTATGGGCTCTCTAAGACTTTCAGAACCTAACACCACTACTAGCAATTGCTTGAGATGGCAATATTTTTAGTGATAGCAGTGGAGCAATGTGCGGTCCAAAATGGTACTCTGTCAATATGATGGGACATGGTGGATCACAATTCTCCTCAGACACATTAGTAAAAGTCTAACTGCTGATTTTTGACTTCCAAAATGTCCATCCATATAATGAGCTTTGAGTGTCATATCATTTTCACTTTGTTTTTCTCTGCCTTGTCTCATTGCCACCGTCCCCTTTGATCTTTTTTTTTTACTGGGATGGCACAGTGGGCTGGTGTTGACATGAGATTCCTCCTCTTTCAGGATGTAATTTCTTATTTATTTAGAATATTTCTGTACCACTACTTCACAGTTGTGCTTGTGGCAGCTGACAATTAAAAAGCCACAGTATATTTAAAAAGCCATTAATACCAAGTCATTAGACAGAAGCACCATAAAAAATCCATAAAATAGAAGCAAACCATTAAAAAGTTGATAAAATAAAAACCTTGATTAAAAGCCTAGGTAGAAAGATGTGCTTTATTGTGGTGCATAAAAGAAAGTCAAGGAGGTGGCAGGTGTGCCTCAAGGGAGAGGGTGTTCCACAAACAAGATACCACCACAAAGAAGGCCCTGTTTCTAGTCACCACCCACCTGTAGGGATGTGCACAGAATTCACTCTGATGTCATTTCTGTGACTTTTGGTTGAAAGACAGTCATTCCCCATGAAAAGTCCCCCATGGAGAATAACAGTAAGATATACTAAAAATGCATGAAAAGAATTGGGAATAATGAAGGATGGCAGAAGGCCTGCTGAACATAATGGGAGTCAGGAATGCTTGCAATATTCCACTGAAATATATCACACCACACAAAAACACAGTATAGGAAACCTGTGCTGGGTCTGGAATGATATTCCCCACCTCCCGCCCCACAAAGTGGAATGATAGTCCCTGCACCCAGAAAAAAAAATGTTCTGGAACTGAAATTACAGGCCCTAGAATGCAGTGACAGCTTTTGGGACTAGAATCTATGCTCTGAAATTGGAATGACAACTGTCAGAGTGGAATGATGGCCTCTGGGACCATATAAACTGTGCTGGGTCTAGAATGACCATGCCCAGAGCACTGATTACTTTCTCAGGGACCAGTAAAAGAAAAGGCTCTGTTACCTTCGGCTCAGGCATCTAAGTGTTTAGGGAGTCACTGAAGACAAGAATTCAAGAATAGATTATGTCCTATAAGGCACTTTTTAAAATCTAGGACATCTAAAGTATAATCTCTTCCCATATATCCCTGTGTACCAGCAATAATCCTCAGCCCCCCGCCCTACCTACTGGCTACTTTGCCATTTAAGGTAGACTGCCCAGCATTAACCTGAGGCGTTCTCCTCTGTAGCTCCCACTTTGTGGAACGGGCTCCCTGAAGAGATCCACAGTACCTTTTAATGACGCAAGGCCATTTTATTTGCCAGGGTTTTTAACAGGGTAGAGACTGCAGGATATTTGTGTGTGTGTGTGAAATGGGAGTTTGGTGTTTTAGTCTGTATGTTTTAAACTGTGATGTTTGTAGATACGATTTGTAAGCTGCCTTGTATGCCACAAGAAAGGGCAGGCATGCATATTGCAATAAATAAACAGAATTTTGTGGCTCAGGAGCATCCAATATGAAGTTAAGTGCTCTCACCTAAGAAAGTATGTAGGGGAGCAGATCCAGTCACAACCTTTTGCTGAAAATTAAACCATACTGGCCACTTTTAAAGAAGGAATATAGTTGTAGACAATTCTGAACAGGGTGTGGGGAAACCCAGTCCAGTCAAATATTGTTGAAGAGAAAATAAAGTTGTCCTTACTTGGTCTAACTCCTGAGGAAAGTACAAAATGTTCTGTCAGCAAAATGTGGCTTGTTTGTAATTCACCCCTGTTCTTCAAGATCGTTAATAAACATATTGAACGTCCCTATTCCTTGTGACAATCCCATGAGCACCCCACTATTAACTGCTTTTCATGTTGGAGATTGGTCATTTATCCCAAGTCTTTGTTTCCTTCCTCTTATCTACTTTTTAATCCATGGCTGGACTTTACTTCCATCCCACTGGGTAAGAAACATCCTTAATAGTGTTTTGTGAAGTGTTTTATCAAAAGCCTTGTGAAAGTCCGAGCAAATTACATAATTTTCCCCCCTCTCCACAGCCCTATTCTGATTCTCCCTTACACTTTTACAGAATTTTAACTAGTTAAAGAGCCATATGACTCAACATTATAAAAGAAGTCCTGATTTATCCTTACCATATCATGCTCATCAAGGAGCCTTTTAGCTTTGTCTTCTTTAATGATTTTTCCCTTCAACTATCCCTTCCCCTGCTCTGAGGTAAACCTCCTTACTTTATAATTAGCTGGGTCACCCTTAGCTTCCTAGTAAAAAATGGATATGGAGCTGGCCAGCCTCCAGTCTTCTGGGGTAGAAGGTTTTAATGATACATTGCATAGTTCTGTTGGTAGTTCAGCTACTTTATTCGGCATTCTTGGTGAATTACCATCTGGTTCTCATTTAATTTCTTTACTTGCTCCATTACCTCTTTTTCATATTCTCCATCTTTAATAGTGCATCACCTTTCTGAACACTAAAGTGTAACCTCAGGCGAGGCATTTAGTCATCACACCTTCTGATAAAGTGTGTGTGTGGGGGGGGGGGGGAGGAACCCAGCATTTATGCCCATTTAATTTGAATTCTCTCATGCACTTTCTCTTTACACTGATCTTTTTACATCTTGGTGAGGTACTAACTAAACACATACTTTCCAAATTAATTGAGTTAGATGAGGATTGGACTATGACAATGGTAAAAGGGGGGAGGGGCTATTTCTTTATTTAGAGAATTTGTAGCTCACCTTTCTCTGAAACTGGACTAAAGGAAGGTTACAATGCTGCTAAAAAATAAATAACTAAAATTCATTACAAAGCAAAAAAATTTAAATTAAATGTTTATTTCTACCTTGTTTATTTCTCCCTGTTTTGGCTAGGTGCTGTGCCATCTCTCCTGGGTCAGGCACGGTATGCCTGGATCTGTTGATACCTTCCCCAGGTTGGATGAGCTTACCCTGGTTCATGAGCCAGTCCCTGGGAGGTGAGGAATCTGACATGGAGCCTGAAGCACTATGAACCAGGAGCTGCAGGCAACAGAGTGCCGAACCCTGCATCTCACCTGAGAGGTGGAACTGGGCTTGCCAGGAAAGAGGAGCCAGAAGGGCTGGGGGGCAGGTCACAGCTGTTGGTCATGACCTGCTCACTTACTCAGGCTTCTGTTTCTCCCCTGAGCTTGGTGGCATCTGGCTGGTGGCTAAATACAAAGGGCAGGCTGCAGCAGACAGTCCCTTCTGTCCCCCATAAATACCCCATTGAAACTAGCCTGTGTGATGGGTGCTATGATGGGTGCTACCAAAAAAGGTCTAAAAGAGGGGAGGACTAGGACTGAAGGAAATCGAGAGTCCTCCTCATACATGCAGGTTGTCAACCATCTCTGAGGGCAAAGACAGTGAGAAGATCTCCATCTTTTACAGTCATTACATTAAAATAAAGGCCTTCTCTCATTATTACGGCTCAGAGTCCTCTTCAGTCAGTATGCTAAAGTGTCATGGTATCATCCTGATATCTTCTTTTCAGGCAATACCTGAAGCATCTGTGAAATCACTGATTTAAATAACTCTTTATTCTTTTTTAATGTGTCACTCTTAAATGAAGCATGTTCAGTGAAATTCTGTCCAGGTTCAGAAACTCATGGCTGGTTTGCCCATTATCACCTTAGGAAGGAATGGACACTCATCTGCGCCTGCTGCTACTCTTCCTGATCCTTGGAAGAACGAGGCAACCTATTTTCTTTACATTCAAGAATGGCGTCAGGGCAGAGTGCTTTGTGCTTTTTCACATAATTCCTCTTAGTATTACTCCGCTCATCACTGGCAAGTAGCAAAAGCTATCCCAAGTCAGGGGCAACATCAGGGCCAAACCAAATGTGCACTGAGACGTCCATGTTCAGAGGAACCTGTAGTTTTTAAAATTCAGGTCTCTGGCATCAGTTCAGATAGGGATGCTGGCGTGGGGGTTAAGTCTCCCTCATGTGCTGTTTTTCTGATTTAAAAAAGCCCACTGGAGAAAATCCATGTGTTCATGCAAATTGTCACTCCCCAGGGCTGATTTAGAAAAGGAAAATGGCAAGGGGGGGGGTACTTAAACCCCACATCACTGCGGTCCCATTCTGAATTAGGATTTGGCATGTGTGAGAACTGCATTTAAAATCATCACTGGGAGCGTGAAATGTGAAACTCCAAGTGCATATCTGGTTTGGCACTAAGTCTGTGCGAAAGAAGAAGAAAGCTAAAAACAAGTCATCTCATGTATTAAAATTAGGATTGAGAGATCAAATCTCTAAGCAAGCTCTTTTGCCTTTTAAAAGCATTTCTGTTTCAATATAGTGCTTGAAATATATAAATGAGTATTCAGTTTAACTGTGACAACCTCCTAGAGTTTTGAGAGGCACAAATAACCCAGGGACAGGGGCAATGGTGGAATTCAACAGGTTCGCACCACTTCGGCAGAACCGGTTGTTAAAATGGTGCTTGTAAAGAACCAGTGGTTAAATTATTTGAATCCCACCACTGGACAGGGGCCTCATCTACTGGGGGGAGGGGGCCTATTTCTGCAGTGCCAAAGAGAATATATCAGAAATGTACAGGTTGCCCTTTAGTCATTTGGCTCCAGTTCCTGAGGCTAATCTTCACCCTGTATCCTGGCCAGTTCACCTTTAATCCCCTCCCTCTGTTTGAGGTGCTTGAGTCTTCCTCCCAGCTCCTGCACCCATTCTGCAGGGTTAAGCCTAGGGGCAGCTTGTCTGCTTGGGTTTTGTGTGTGGGGGGGATCCTTCTGCCTCCCCATGGGCCAGGAATGTCACCTGCAGAGCCTCCAGGAGGCTTGGTACTCTAGCATGCAAACACTCAAAGCCTGATAGCCCAGCTTCCCAGCTGACAGCCAGCTACCTCCCTCACTTCCTTAAGCTGAGGGCTTTTATCCATCTTTTCCTGTCCTCTCCTATTCCTGTGTAGCCCCTTTCTCTTGAGGAGGCCTTCACACCATTGCTCCAAAGAGATCTAGCACTAGTTGTCCTTTCTCTTCTTTGCTCTTCCTTTACTTTTCAGCTCCAATGGCTCTTCCCTCTCCTCTGCAATTGGGCTAAGGACTTCCTGTGTCTTTGCCCCATCCCTTTTCTCCAGGTGTAGGTTTCCCCCAATGGTGACGGGAATTTCATTGTGTTCCATCTGCCCAAGATTTAAACTAACAGACTTGTCTCCTCTCTCTCACACACCCTTGCCTAGACCAAAAAGGATGATTTTTCAGGCACCCTCAGATTAATAAATGTTAAGCAACTCCAGTCCAAGCTTTTAAAACCATGTAAGCTTTGTTGCATGATATGATGTTGCATAGTGAGTGACAAGATCTTGTCAGAAGGTTTGGAAATAATGCTCCACTTGGCTATAGGTCAGTGCAGTCCTAAAATCAGTTATGTCATTTCAAGCTCATGCATTCCTATGAGTTTGGAAGTGTGCAACACTGCCTGGTACAGCACTACATTTCTTCTCTTTTTAATTCTGATCCCCTGCTTGACTGCTTCTCACCCCATGTTACAAACTGCTTTGCGCCCAGATGTGCAGAGGTTCCTTCTGGTGAAATAACCACAGGATATGTCTTGGGATTAAATTGGGCCGCCGCCCTTTATTGAGGCAGAAGCTGGGCATGCAAGAGGAGCGCATCCGTATTGTGGCCGGTCAGCACCCCTGGCTGACCCCAGCACTACACCCAAATCCATATTGGGGAGGACAGGAGGTACTGGGCCACCTGGGTGCCTGCCCGCTGTGACCCCCTTTCTGCTGGGGTGTCAGGCTCAAATTGCAGAGGCCTCCCCATCATGCGCCATGAGCCCGCCCCGCCCCAAGCCTCTTATGGAGGCCCCCAACCATGGGGAGGACCGGCGCGCAAGCTTGGCCTCCCCTTAAAGATGCCCGAACCACCAAGGGTGCGACAAATGAGCAGCACTAAAAACCCTGCCCAAATAGGGAGGGAGGGAGGGTCAGTTTGCTCGAGGCGTCAAAGAAGGCCGGAACAACTGTGTGCTGCCTAATATATAGGGAGCATGCTTCACCCCTAACACTTATGCACATCACACAACCGGGCTGGGTATGGCTCAGCCGCCTGGCCAGCTTAGGGCATGCACACACACTGCTCTGGAGCTCACCATGCGACCGCCTGTTGCAATTACAGCCCAATTGATTCTGGAGCCGTTATTTCTGGAAAGTGGCTGAAGTTTATCACTGCTTGACATCAGTGACCATGACATCCAGGAAACTAACCCAAAGAATTATTCCTTCTGACCTAGTACAGTCTTGTTCATTCCCAGGAGTTCTAACACTAGCAGTGCTGTGGACTGAATTTGTACCTTCACCATCCTTTCTGCCACCATCCCCGGTTGCTTAGGCCAACAACCGTCCTTTACCTCTAACCCTGTTCTCATATTTAGGGTCAGCACTTGCCTCTTCAACAGAGGCACATGGGGGGCGGGGAATGGCACTCAGAGACAACTCCTTCTCCAACTGCCTTCCACCCATGAGTGGGGCCTGGGGCATGGACCCCGAGCCTGCCCCTGGGCTCCCTACAGCCTGGCTTCTGCCCTCCCCAGAGCCTGGGGAGAGCAGGAGCTGAGCTGGCCACTAGGGACATGCTTTTAAAAACAGGGGGGCTTGGGGAAGGGCCTGTTCTTAAAGCCCCACCCCCAGCCTCCATGCTTTTAAAAGCACATTCCTAGAGGCCGGATTGGCTCCTGCTCTCCCCAGGCTCTGAGGAGGGCAGAAGCCGGGCTTCAAGGAGCCCAGGGGCAGGGCTCATGGGGTCTGTCCCTGGCCTCCATGCTTTTAAAAGCACATCTGTGGAGGCCAGCTCAGCTCCTTCTCTCCATAGGGTCTGGGGAGGGCAAAAGCCTGGCTGCAGGGTGGGAGCACCACCACCCCTGCCCCACACATCCCTGGAGGCTGGCTGCTGCTCTCCCCAGGGCTTGGGGAAGGCAGAAGCTGGGAGGGCAGGAGGGGGGCGGGACACCGCACAGGAAGGCACGTGCCATTTCGTCATGGGGGGCATCTGGTGTGCGCCTGGGGACATGGGTATTCCCGTGTCCCCAGGATGGTACCCCCTGCTCTCCAATGATTTGTTTAGACATTTTACATTGATGTGGATGCAGTTTAGAGGCCTGGTATCATTCGAGCTGAATTTACATATTTTAAGATCAGCATTTCTGGCATGGTTAGCTCTTGTCTCATGTCTTTTTATTAATGTTGTTGAACCAGATGCCTGGTCACATCATTTAATCCGCAATTGAGGAGGCCATTATATGAGTTGTTTGCCTGGCAGAATGTCAACTTCGCAGCATATATTGCTTATAGATTCTTTCCCCATTAGTCTATATATGAGTCACAAGAGGCCAGTATACATAACACATGATACTCATGTGGTATTTGCATAACTGTTCCACATATTTCCTTCCATAGGAATCATTTACTGAAAAGTTATTGACAAATCTGGAGCTGCACAGAAAGAACCACCAAAAAAATTATCAGGGGCTTGGAGGGATTGATTTGTGAGGCAAGATTAAAAGGGCTAAATCTGTAAAGCTTATTAAAGGAAGCAGAAGAAAAACAATCCTACAAACAATATTCAGAGGAAAGGTGAAATAGGATATGGGGGCCTGGAGGAGGAGAGGGGAATTACTGGAAGATAGAAATGTAGGCTTAGTATCTTATTACGTCTCAGTTGTCTTCAGCTACATTGACTCAAGCTCTGATCCAAAGCACATTTCCTTGAAGACACTTATATTCAACTCAGTGAATCTTTCTTTGGGAATAAACATGCATAGGGTTGCTCTGAATGACAAGTTTCTGGAAGCAAAATGACTTTTTCCAAGAAAAGAAGAAGAGAAAAGCGTTTGGATTTATACCCAACTTTTTTGAACAGTCAGGAGTCTCCAAACAGCTTACAATCTCTTTCCCTTCCCATAGCAGATACCTTGTGAGGTAGGATGGGCTGAGAGAGTTCTGAGAGAACTGTGACTAGCTTAAGGTAATTCAACAGGCTTCATGTGGAGGAGCAGGGAAGCCAACTTGGTTCAGCAGATTAGAGTCCACCACTCATTTGGAGGAATGGGGAATCAAACCAGGTTCTGCAGATTAGAGTCTACCTGCTCTCAGTGTCTGCACCCCACTGTGTTACAGCCTATAACCACTCCAACACAGCCCCACAATTTGGAGGGGTTTGAATATTAAACTGGAACATACACCCCCATGCTATATTGTGTGCACGATTTTGGATTGGTTACATTTTGGAATTTATTGACATGGTATACTTGAAGTTTTGATGGTGGCTCTCGGATTTGTGTGTGTGAAGGTGCTGTATTTGGCCTTGAAATATATATACTCGTTTCAGTTGTTTCCTATCAATGCTTTAGTCAGTTTTATTGCTTCTAATATTGAGTTTACATAGCAGCGAGGTGTCTTCACAGTTTGCATAACATACCCTTTAGTTTGCTTGTTATCAATATCTTTGTCTGAGTTCATGCTGATTATGGGTATTCTGTGGGCATAATTGCCAGACTTAAGCACTGCTGCAAACTAGCCTATATTTATTGTGGGTTATATGCATTGATTGTGTCAACAATGTTGAAAACATGGATTGTCTCAGTAGCTCTTTTTGTTTGGTAGGTTATTAAATATCTGGTGCAGAAATGCTGTACCAGAGGACCAAAGCGACTTTCTATAAGTATTTGCAAAAATGCATGGTTTTATCTGCCCCCTGTCTTCTGTTCTGTGCCCCAGCAGACTGCCTTGGAAAACTATGTCTGAGCTAGGCCCACTTGCATGGAAGGGAACCCTCAAGGATTTGTGGGGGATACTTTATTTCCACTGTATCCCCCTCCCCATCCCACCACATTTTTGCCTTTCCTTTCTCCCAGAAACCCCATACCCTCTCTCTTTTTCCTTCCTCATTCTCTCCCTCTCAGCTATTCAACAACCTGCCTTGTATCTGCTTCCCATCCTCAACTACATTTACTATTTATTTACTTCATTTATACCCTGCCTTTCTTCACAATGGAGAGTTAAGCAGCTTACATCATTCTCCTCTTCTCATTTTTATCTTTACAACAACCCTGAGGCCTCGATTACACTAAAAGTACAACTGGTCTAAAATCACCCGATGAGCACATACAGCAAGATGGGCATTTGAACCTGGGTTTCCCAGACATTATTGTGAAGTTCTAACCACTACACGACACTTGCTTTCATAGGGTTGCTGCTGTTAGACTGTAGCAAGCAGCCAGACCTCAGTAAGTCATGCAGGTAAACAGGATCAAGTCACATAGAGGTTGCTTCCAGGCCTGGCCCCAATAAGTCCTCCCTTGATAGCTTGGCCTCATAAGTCCTCCCTCAGCAGTCCTGAAAAGGGCTCTGACCCTTCCCCCTTCCTTTTAATGACAGGAACCAAGCCTAGAATGCTGTGGTGGCATATCAACAGCCTCTCAGAGCTTCCATTTCTTAAAGCTGCAGGTTCTCCTTTTACTATTTTGTTTTTGTTTTTTTTAAAATGAACTTTTCTTTAGATGTCAGGTTTTTCTGCAAACCTGCAGCATTTTTCAGATTTGTAGCAATTAGTGTCCTGTCCATTCACAAAGCCAACCAATGTGTGATTGGTGTTTGGAATATGCTGCCACAGGAGGTGGTGATGGCCACTAACCTGGATAGCTTTAAAAGGGGCTTGGACAGATTTATGGCGGAGAAGTTGATCTATGGCTACCAATCTTGATCCTCCTTGATCTCAGATTGCAAATGCCTTAGCAGACCAGGTGCTCAGGAGCAGCAGCAGCAGAAGGCCATTGCTTTCCCATCCTGCATGTGAGCTCCCTGGCACCTGGTGGGCCACTGCGAGTAGCAGAGTGCTGGACTAGATGGACTCTGGTCTGATCCAGCAGGCTATTTCTTATGTTCTTAATGGATTTAAGTATCCTCAGCTTGGCCAACTTCAGACTTAGAATATGCTGGGGGAGGTGGGGAGGCATAAGACTCACATTTGCAGACAATTCTATTTATTTGGGGGAGAATTTAAACTCCCCAACAAGCTATTTTCAAGATTTCTGATTTTTCTGTGAGGAAGATCTCTTTACAAGTCTTTGAGATAGTCCACTGCTATTATTCCCATGCTAAAAAAAACAACAGCCTGTAAGACTTCACTAAGCAAAGTTTGAAGGCATTGGAAGAGCCTTTGAAGTTGATGAAAGGCTTTTTAGGCTGACGAAACATCCTCCAGCTGTCCAATAGATTTTCCTAAATATATACAAGAAGTATCAGTTGGTACAACCTATGGAAATGTATCTGTTTATACTAGACAGAATAAGTAATCTTATTCATAAAATATAGCACTTTTCCTTCAAACTCTATATTAGTTACCAAATCAATAGTGATTAAACACCTATGCACATTTTACTTCAGTGACCATGATTTGACAGTATGAATTTAGTCTCCTGGCTGGTTGTTCATTGCTTACACATATATCTTGCCCTCCTCCTGCATAGCAAGGCTCAGGGTGGCTTTTGAATTGCATCCATGTTTTATAATCTTCACCTGCCTTTTTCTTGGTTTTCTGTAAAAAGATCTGGTTTCTGGTGTGGAAACCTGCAGTTGTGAATTCAAAATGAGCTCTCTCCAAATATTTACCAATATTAGCGTAAAGCTCACCTTTTCATTGAATGCTCCTACCAGCAAACTTTTTTGACAGAAAATTTGCAGAAAGCAAGCACAGCAGTGGAAGACAAGGCAGTAGCAGGAAATTTCTTTTAAAAGGCAGAAGGGGATTTGTACATGATCTGTTGGGGAAAATATTAGCAATTTTCTCTAGTGGCTTCTCCTGACCCAAGATCACAATGTTCACATGTCATGATCCTGTTGACATACACACACACACACCGCCCATTACGGTTCTGCAGAGTAGCAAAGTGTCCTGTTTTAGGGTGATTTTCTTGAATGGTAGCAGAAATCCAGTATTCTTAGTAGACGTGTGCATGATGAAGCACATGAAGCAAAGATATACATAGAAATTACTGGTTTATGTCATTCTTAGCTGTTAACAAAAACCCTTCCTGAAAAAATCTGTCTTTGTGTGTGTGCGTGTACATGTTTCAAGTGCTGTTAGCATGTGGTCTGGTGCTGCAAGATGTGGTCTTTTTTTTTTTTTAATTCTAGTGATTTCCTGAATGCCATTTCTCAATTCCAGCAAGACCCTTGCACAGGAGGAGCACAGTCTTTAGCCAATTATCTTTTGTGGAAGTGAAGCTCTTTTCTTCTTTGCAAGTCCTATAGCTGGGAAAATAAGGAGCTGAGGGCACCTTGTTCAGGAGCTCATAGAATATGTCCTCTTAGTTCAATTTGCTTGAAACTTGGGGGGTTCTTCAGAGGACAGGCAGCCCTCACTCTATTGCAGATTTGATGTTATTTTGTTGCAAAACAGTCATTCCAGCTCTTAGAAAATTCCACAAGAACATAAGAAGAATCATGCTGGGTCAGACCAGTGATCCACCAAGTCCAGCCTCCTGTCTCACACTGTGGCCAACCAGTTCCTCTGAGGTCCAACAACAGGGCATAGAGGTGAGGTCTTCCCCAGATGTTGCCTTCTGGCACTAGGATTCAGTAGCTGACTCCTGAATATGGAGGTTCTCTTAACTTACCATGGGTAGCAGTCACTGACAGACCTATCCTCCATGAATCTACCTAATCCCTATTTAAAGCAATGCCTGTAGACCATCACTACATCCCCTGGAAACAAATTCCATATTTTAATCACTTTCGGTGTAAACAAAGTATTTTTTAAATCCATCCTGAATATACTGCCCATCAACTTCATTGGATGCTCTCAAGTTCTAGTATTTGGGGAGAGGGAGAAGCATTAACTTTGTCAATTTTCTCCATCCAATGCATTTTCTAACCCTTATCGTGTTCCCCCTTAGTCATCTCTTTTTTAAACTGAAAAGTCCCAGACTCTTCTGCCTTTCCTCATAGGAAAGGTGTTTTATCCCCTGAATTATGTTGTTCTTTTAAGAACATAAGAACGAGCCTGCTGGATCAGACCAGAGCCCATCTAGTCCAGCACTCTGCTACTCGCAGTGACTCACCAGGTGCCTTTGGGAGCTCACATGCAGGATGTGAAAGCAATAGCCTTCTGCTGCTGCTGCCCTGGCCCTGATTCTATAATTCCAGAGATTCTGAAATTTCATACTGACTGGTGGGCCCCTATCCTGGCCACTCTTTTTACTCGAGTAAACAGCTCAGGTATGATACCTAAGACTTGGCCGTCTGCGACTGTGTTTCCCATTCATAAAAAAAGGAAGTCATTCAGAACCCACCAACTTCCGCCCCATCAGCCTTCTCTTAGGAATAGGGAAGATTTATGCTAAATTGTTACTGAAGAAACTTCAGCTGTGGCTTTCCCATTCTGGTGCAGTGGGGGCTGAACAAATAGGCTTTCGTAAGGGGAAATCTCCTCTGGACCACGCCTTGGTGCTATTACACCTAGCCAGTAAATACTCAATCAATGCAAAATAAGATGCACCTGAATAACCAGGGGCAGCCATTGCTGCCGTGGTGAGCAACGCAGCAAGATAAGGGGCATGCATGGCCTGGTGGCAAGCTGCAGAACCGGGTGCAATGATTGGCTCCCCCCGAAAAAGGCGGGAGGAGCCTGGGTATATTTAGACGCCTTCCCCGGTCCAGCGCCCTTCCAGTGAACCAACAAGGCATTGATGGATTTGCGTGTTGGCGTCTCGCGTAAGGCCTGGAAGGAGACCGGCCTTTTCTTTCCTTTCCTTTTTTAGCTGATTTTCCTTCTTCCTCTGGCCCTCCTTGCTTCTCTCGTTTCAACCTTTTCTTCCTTTTCACTCTTCTGGGCCGGTCTCGCAGCCGCCACCCAGACTGGCCCGGGGACGTCGGACGACGGCCCGGTTGTTGGGCGTATCGGAGCTGCTTGGCCCGAGGGCGACATGAGGGCTCGGGCTTGTCTCCCAGCCGGCAGGGGGCGGCCGGTCGGCATGGCGGGACGGATCTCCATTAGGAGGGGCCCTCCCAGCGGTCCCGGGGGGTGCCCGGCCCGGCATCTTCCCGCCCCGAACACGCGCCGGCCATACGGGCACCGATCCTGCCTTGGTCCGCAACCTGGCGGACACCCTGTTGCATCTTTCTCAAGTCCCTCGGCGGAGCGGCAACGAGTCGGGCCCCACCTCGGGGGCCGAGGGGGCCCACAAACCCACCAGCGCCCGGCGGAAGCCCGATCTTGACCGGAGGGGGCCTCGAGCGGAGCAGCGGATGTGCACTGCACCTTTCGCCACCCGGTTAAGCGTCCACACGCTTCCGGTGGATGCGTCCATTGACTCCTCGAGCGGCGAGGGCAGGAGGAGGAAGCCCGGTCGTCAGGGCGTTCCCGGTTTCTCCCAGGCGATCCCCCAGCTCTTCATCGTCGGGTGAGGTCTACTGGGGATGATGGCCGCGCGGGCTACTGAGGGAATTTTGGAGTGCGGGGGGAGAGGGTGCCTGCTCTCCCACCCGTGGCTTGCAAAGCGCCCAGCAGGCGTCTCAGAGGCGTGAAGCGTAATCAACCGGCCCGGCTCAGGACGACCCAGCGGCAACCCGCCAGGGTCCCACCTCCCCAGGAAGCTCCGGGCCCGAGCGCTGGATGGGTAATGCGTGGATATCTTTAAGTTCCTGCAGCCGGGAGGGGGAGTTGGGTTTTAACCGAGGCGGGAAGGCCGATAAAAGCGGAAGGACCAGGCAGCTGACGTGCGGAATTTCAACAACTGGCTGCAGGGCTTCACCGAATTCCTGGCCCTCGCCGGAGCAGCATATCCCTTGCAGGCCTGGCATCCCCAGCTCACGGCATGGCCCATGTGCTGCGGGCGCCGAGGCTGGCACAGGAAGCTTCGGCCATCAGCCTACGACGAGGCCATCCGCAGAGCAGCGCTTCGCACAAGTGCAACTTTTACGTTGGGACCTCATCCACGACCAAACCTGGACGGGTGGTGGTCCAGCCCGCCATGGGAGGGGCGTGAGGATCCCTCCTGTTCCCACAAAACCCGGCAGAATACAGCGGGGCGGGTGGGGGGCCAAGGGGAATTTGTGTTGGGGAATTCAACAAAGGTTGCTTGCCAGCGGCAAAAAATGTAGGTCGCAGGCACTCTTGTTCCCTTTGTTCCGGCAGCCACAGCAGGGTGGCTGTCCCCAAGCCGGTGGGGCCGCCCTCCCCTTCGGCAGGCCCGGTCACCCGGCGCCGGGCGGGCCTCCCACAAAGATGCCCGGTGGCCAGGGCAGTGCTCCCGGCCCATAAAACCTGCTGAGATGCTACCGCTCAGCTGCGGTCTCTGGCCCCTTCCCCCGTTCAAGTGGGGGTGCTGTTGGAGTGGCTGCAGCGCTACCCAGACAGGGGGGGGGCTCTGGGCGCCTGCTGGGGGAGGGTTTCTCTTCTGGCTTCCATTATTCCATACCAAGGCCCTGACGGAGGGTTACCATGCCAGCAATATCAAATCTGTAAGCGATCTAACTGGAGCGGTGACTAATAAGCTCAACAAGGAAATCCAGGCCGGCCGCATTGCTGGCCCTTTCTGTCACCCTCCCCTCCCCAACCTCAGGGTCTCCCCAATTGGCGTCGTGCCTAAGAAAGCCCGGGGGGGAGTTTAAACCCTTAATTCAACACCTCTCCTACCCCCGAGGCTGACTCCGTGAATTTTTTCATTGACCCAGAGGTTTTGTTCGGTCCGTTCACGCCACCTTGGAATGAAGCCATCCTCTCTGCATCAGGCAGAAGCGGGTCCGGGGGCATCCCTAGCAAAGTGTGACATTCCAGTCCAGCCTTCCGGCTCCTGCCCATTTCCCCCTTGGACTTCGAGCTGCTGGGCATCCACTTCCAAGGCAATTGAGGTATGTGGACAAGGCCATGCCCATAGGCTGCTCACTTTGCCTGCCGCTGCCCCGAGACTTTTAGCACTTTCCTTGAATGGGCTTTCAGGCAGCGGGTGCCCTCCGGTTGGGTGACCCATTACCTTGATGATTTCTTGTTTATCGGCAGGCAGGGCACCCAGGAGTGTGAGCTGGCCCTTCCAGGCACTTTCGGGTCCCTGGCACGCCCGAGCTGGGGGGTCCCCTTGGCTCCCAACAAGGCCGGAGGGGCCCGCCACTGCCCTCAGCTACCTGGGCATCCCACCTGGACACGGTTCACAGGCGCGTCCTCACTCCCGGCTGACAAGCTTACAGCCCTTTCAGCCCTGCTCCAGTCCGTTCTTCTCCTCCGAAAATGCAGGGTGCGCCTGGTCCAGTCCTTACTCGGCCACCTTAATTTTGCTTGCAGGGTGGTGGCCCCGGGCAGGGCTTTCTGTTCCCGGCTGGCGAGGTCCTTGTCGGGCTGCAAGTCCCCTGACCATCACATCAGGGTCTCCCGGGGCATGTGAAAGAAGACCTACTGAGGTCTGGTTGTCCCTTCATCCGAAACTTCAGCGGCATCTCTCTGTAGCGTGGCTTTGGAACCTGGCCTGGAGCTGCAGGTGCACTCTGATGCCTCTGGGGCTTTTGGTTTCGGTGTGTTCTTCCAGGGTCAGTGGGCGCAGGGCCTTTGGCCCCCAGAGTGGCACGCCGCGGGGGCATCACCAGGGATCTCACTTTTCTGGAGCTGTTCCCCATCCTGGTGGCGGTGCACATTTGGTACGACCTCTGGCAAAACAAGCGAGGGTGCTTTTCTGGTGCGACAACCCAGGCGGTGGTGCGTGTGGTAAACAGACAGTCGAGCAAATCGGCATTTTTCGGGTCATGCGCCTGGTTCGCCATTTGGTTCTTACCTGCCTCACTCATAACATCTCTTTCAAAGCTGCTTTCATTCCAGGTTTGCAGAATGGGGTTGCTGATGCTTTATATAGCCAGCAGGTGGATCGTTTCCGGCGCCTGGCCCCAGGCGGTGTGCCGTTCCCGGCGGCAGTTACTCGGCGTTCCTCTGGAGGCCCAGCAGCGAGGCGTCATCACAGGTGTTTTGAACTTCGTTGGCACCCGGCCCGCGTGCAGGCAACTCTGGCGGAGCCGTGCGCGATTTCCTGAGCTTCGCTGCGTCCTCCGAGCGCCCGGTTTGCTGATGGGGTGGACACTGGCCTCCTCACCGAGTATTTGGTCCGGCTCCATGGGCAGGGGATGCACCCACGCACCATGGGGGTGCACCTGGCGGGCGCGCTTTCTACTGCAAGGTTTCCGGTTTTCTAGACGTCACCAAAGGCGTTTGTAGTTAGCCGCCTGAGTGGCTGGAGTGGCGGTGGGTGGAGCACCAGACAGGGGGACCTCAAGCGCCCGGTCACCAAGGGAGATGTTGAGGGCGGTCACTGGGGTTTCTAGGGCAGGTGTGCGCCCGCGCTATGAGCGCTTGCTTTTCGCCGCCGCCTTCCACCTGTGGCTCACCGGCGGGCTTTCAGGCCTGGGGAACTGGTCGCCCCTACCAGGGTTCGACCTTCCAGCACTGGCAGCTGCAATGAGAACACCTGCCGTCCTGTCGGGGGACATGGTTACGCTTGGCTGGCCCATTCAAAAACCGACCAAGAGGGCCGTGGGGCTTGGGTCACCATGCCGGCCCTACCGGGCGATACCACCTGCCCCCTCCCCCCCTTATTGAGTGGCTACGGCTGGGCCTCGGGTGGGTGGCATGCTCTTGGTGCACGAGGATGGGTCCCCCCTCACCAAGGACCAAATGCTGGCGGTGTTCCGGGGCATGCTTGGCTCAAGCGCCGGACTACCGGCCGCGGAGTTCGGCCTGCACTTTCGTTCAGAATAGGGAGGCAGCATACGGCAGCGGCAGCAGAAGAGCAGGGCCCCGGAGGATATCCGCGGATTTGGGCGGAGTGGCGGTCGGGGGGGGGCCTTTCGGACGTACATTAGCCCACACCTGACTTGTTGATTACCCTCCTCAGTGCCTCCAGGGACGCCGCAGACTGTCTATCGGCAGGTGCGTGTCGTGGGGCACAACCTGCATCGTGAGTCGAGGACTACGCCTACAAGTCCGAATGGGGCCGGCATCACCGGTTCGAGGCATACGTAAGAATTTCCCTGGTTGGGGCAGGGGCACATGCTTTAGCATGAGCTGGAGCTAAGGTCGTTGAATACATTTTTTTTAGGCTGGCTACGCCCGGACCTCCTGGTCATCCACCTTGGGGAGGAAGATCTCCCCTGCCAGGTCGGGCCTTGACCTGCGTTTTGCGGTGTATGCCACGCTCAGGAGGCTTTGCCAGGCACCCGGCCTAATGTCTGACCTTGGTTTTGGTCCGAGTTGGTGCAGCGAGGCTCATTGGGCCGGAGCGGTGGATCCCTCGGCCGTGGACGGGGCCTGCAGAAAAGTTAATAAAGGAAGCGACGCCAAGGTGGTTGCTTTCCCTCGGGGAAGCGGTGGCAGAACACTCCGAGGAAATCACCCAGGGCGTCATGGACCTTTTTTCAGCCGGATGAAGCGTCCGCCTGTCTAATGGGGCGCTGGACTTGTGGCTTCCAGTCAGTTCAGTTTACCCGCCGTCGGTGGTTAGATTTGCAGAACGGAAACAGGCTTGAGGAGCAGGCGGTGGGCTGCAAGGGTGGGCAGCTGGTGGCCGGGTTGCAGCGGTGTCGCACATCTGGGGAGAGAAACTGACGCTTCCGGCTGGGGCTCCCAGGCTTCTGCGCCCTATGAGGCGGGGGGGGTGGGGCGGGCAGGCTGGCTGGCGGGCCGGCAGGCCGGGCAGCTACCCGGTACCCCAGGTGTGGGTTGGGTTGGGCCGTTAGGCGGCCATGGAGCTTAGCCGGTGCCCGACGCTTTAGCAACCTGCGGGGAGGAAGGCGGGCTGGGGCCAGCAGGGCTCAGCCGGTGCCCGTCTCCCTCAGCAGGGGCGGGAAGTGTGGAAGCATTCCAGAATTATGATCCCTGGGCTTCCCTTCCCGCCAGTTTCCCATTCATTGGGATGTGATGTGCGACCGGTTTGCGCGCCCAGCTCTGATGTATATAGTTCTTGTTTATATGTTTGTTGTTTAGCCGGCGGGCTGCGGCCCATTCCTTTCCAGCCTATTAGATTTGTGAATTGTACTTATTGAGCGAGGGATTCTCACCATCTACAGCAAATAAGATGCACCCTGAATAACCAGGGGCAGCCATTGCTGCCCGTGGTGAGTATAGCGCCAACAGATAAGGGGCATGCATGGCCTGGTGGCAAGCTGCAGAACCGGGTGCAATGATTGGCTCCCCCCGAAAAAGGTGGGAGGAGCCTGGGTATATTTAGACGCCTTCCCCGGTCCGCGCCCTTCCCGGCGGCAAGAACCAGCAAGGCGTGGCCCACCCACCCTCCCTGTAATTTAGGGTTGGCGGGATTTTTGGGTCCTTACTGTCGCAGTCCTGGCGGGTTTGCAACGGTGTCGCACATCTGGGGAGAGAACGAGCCTTCCGGCTGGGAGCCCCGAGGCTTCTGCGCCCTATGGGGGCCGGGGGGGTGGGGCCCAGACGGGCTGGCGGGCCGGCAGGCGGTATGGCTGCCCGACACCCCAGGGAGTGGGGTTGGGTTGGGTGTTGAGGCGACCCTTGGAAGCCTTGATTGCCCGACACCCCAGCAAGCACGGGAGGAAGACGGGCTGGGGGCGGCCTTGGGGCTCAGCCGGTGCCCGTCTCCTCAGCAGGGGCGGGAAGTGTGGAAGCATTCAGGAGTATGATCTCTGGGCTTCCCTTCCTGCCAGTTTCCCATTCATTGGGATGTGTTGTGCGACCCGTTTGCCGCCCAGCTCTGATGTATATAGTTCTTGTTTATATGTTTGTTGTTTAATAAACGGGCTGCGGCCCATTCCTTTCCAGCCTGTCGTTGTGGTGTACTTATTAAGCGAGGGAGTCTCACCATCTACAGCAATAACAAATTCTACGCTGGCTTTATTGATTTAAAGGCTGTCTTTGACTCTGTGGCGAGAGTACTTCTCTGGGCAAAATTGGCTGCCCTCAAAATTGATGCCAGACTCCTGTTCCTAATTAGGCAACTGCACACAAATACCAGTTGCCGGATCAAGTGTTCCCACAAAGGCCTTTTGACAGACTGTATTTCAATTTCCAAAGGGGTCAAACAGGGCTGCGTCCTGGCTCCCACTCTTTTCAATCTTCTTTTAAGTGACCTCCCCTCTGCTCTCTCAGCAGTGAACAGCCATGCCCCAAAACTGGGTACATCCCATGTATCAATTCTGCTCTATGCAGATGATGCTGTCCTTCTCTCTTGATCCAGAGTTGGCCTCAGGTTAAAGAGCACTGGTCCCAAAACGGATCCTTGGGGGACACCACTCATTACATCTCTCCATTGCGAGAATTTCCCATTTCCCATTTCTCTTTGCTTCCTGTTTCTTCTGTACTGCTTTTAATTCTGCAATGTCTATTATGAGATATAATGACCAGAATATTACACAATAGTCCAACAGAGGCTACACCATAGACCTATATAGGGGCATTATAATATTGGAAGTTTTATTTTCTATTAATTCCTAATGATCTCCAACATGGAATTTGCCTTTTAAACTGCTGCAGCACACTGGGTTGACACTTTCAAGTACCCCAAGATCTTTTCCCCTTAAAATCTCAGCAAATTCAGACCCCATTATCTTATATTGAAGCTGGGGTTATTTTTGTCCTAGTGTGCATCACCTTACACTTAATTACCAATACACCGAGCTTCATTTGCCGCATTGTTGCCAACTCATTCAATTGATGGAGATCTTCCTTGTGCTCTTCACAGTCTTCCTTGGTTTCCACCATCCTGAATAACTGTGTGCCATCTGCAAACTTGGCCACCAAACTACTTGCCCGAAGATTATTTATGCACAAATTCAACAGTACCAGCCCCAGTACTGATACTTGTGTGACTGCACTGCCTACTACCCTTTACTGTGAGAACTGTTCATTGATTCCAACTCTTTGCTTTCTGTTATTAAACCAACTTTTAATCCATAAGAAAACCTATCCTTTTATCCCATGATAAATAAGTTTACTCAGAAGTCTTTGGTGAGGTACACTGTCAAAAGTTTTTTGAAAGTCCAAGTACATAATGTTTACTGGATCATCATTAGCTATGTGCTTGTTCACTTTCTTAAAGAACTCCAAAATGTTGGTGAGGCAGGACATTCCATTGCAGCAGCCATGCTGATTTTCCCTCAGCGAGCCTTGTTCCCCTATGAGCTTGATAATTCTATTTTTCATTAGCGTTTCAACTAATTTGCCCCAGGGCAGATGTCAGGCTGACTGGCCTGCAATTTCCTGGTTGCCCTTTGGACCCTTTAAAAATGGTGTAATATTTGCTACTTTCACATACACACACTCGGTTTTTTTTAAATGAACTATTTTCCAAGATTGATGGGCAAAGAAAGGGTGGGGGGAAATTTTCTACAAAGGAAGTCTGGCTTTGTGAAAAGAAACAACAGACCACAACAAGCGAGAATGGCAAGTGCAAAGATTTCAGTAGAAAGATAAGGATTTTTAATGGCCAATCACTGTAAGGTTACAGTAAAAATTAAGCATGCAGACATGGGGGTTTTTTTGTTACAATCTTCTGCTAGGTTTCCACTATTCCCACCCCCCAATCAGTAGAGAGAAGTGTGACTGTGCTGAGAAGCACATACTCAAGAGGTCCATAAAACAGAACCCCTTTGTTCAGTCTGAAACTTAGGGAGCTATTAGAGGGCAAATCTGGTGATGTTATCAATTTAAGAAATACTGCCCCAGACCCTCAAATTGATTCCTTATTTAAAATAATTGACTTGGAATTCCGGAGCCCCTTCTTTAAAAAATCCACACACAGATTTCAATCTTGGACATTAACAACCATGGTAAACATTTTCCCTCTGAATCCCACATCTGAAATTATAACAATTTTTCGCCAGGAGTACATTCCTGGAACAGAGCACATAAGATTTTTGCCATAGGACTTCATTAGATTTATTATTTCTGGTTACTGAGAGTTAGACTCTTGAAACACAGAAATAATGATTTGATAGTAAATACGTTACTGAATTTCAACTCTAAAAGCCTTGTCTGGCTTTGGTTTCTCCCTTGTGCAACACCAGCTATAGATCAAATTCACATCTTCACTCACTTGTTATTTTTGATTTTGTGATGCTGAATTTTTCCTGCCAAAATAATCACCTTTTTGCAATGCTATTTTACATTATTTTTACATATAAATATATTAATGTCATAAAATGCCATAAAAATGAATTGGGAACACCAGCGACAAATGGATAAATAAAAAGTGTTCACATCATGTGTATTTCTGTAAATTACTGTCAAATGGCATTACGGAAACCCCAGAGCGGGGCTGTCAAGACAAGTTTGAAGCAGGGACATTTTGCCATTTTCTTCCTCCACAGTGTCTTCCTTGGTGGTTTCCCATCCAAGTACTGACATGCTCAGCTTCCAAGATCTGATGAGTTACACCATGCCCTTTCCCTCCCTGCTCACTTTATAAAAAAGGTGTAAAAATGCACATCCATACATTGCTAACATGTAGGCCAGAAAAATCTGTAAATTTCCAATCTTCTACATATCCAGCAGTTCACCAGGGTCCTTTGTGGAGTCGTCTTTGTTTTCCCTTAGTTAAACTTTTTAGACCATCCTTCCTGTCACAAGGCATTAAAAGGTTCATTGCTACACTGCTGCTGAGTATTAGAGCCCATAATACCTAGCAGTTTCTGCTGGGTATACATAACTCTCCCACTGCCTGTGTAGATGGTGACTCTGGACTAGCAAGGCTGACCATTCCTTTGGATAGACTCAAGGCCTTTCCTGATAGATTTATGGTTGGACACCCACACTCTTAACAAGGAACAAGACTTTTTTTTTTCAATCTGGTACCTGAGAGGAAAGATACCAGGGCAGATCCAAGCTGCCTAAATCAGCTCACCTATGGAAAAAGATATATTTCTCCTACCTTCGGGACCAAAGTAAAGCCTTTTCACAGTGTAATCCCAAAGCAGACCACATTTGGAGAAAATCCCCAATAGGAAAGGTCACTTCATCAGAGTTTTGTACAGCTGTTCTACTTAATATAATCCATAGTCTACTGTTCACTTGCACAGCATATCATAAAACCCTGACCTAGCAAATAATATCCCATAGTTTAGTATACCGATGGAAATGCATATCTGCTACCTAAAAATAAATAGAAGGCAGATTTTTAAAAAATGGAAACAGGATTATCTGTTTGGGGAGAGGGGATCATTAAAATTCCAGGAAATTTAAATCCCCACCTGAAACTGCAGGTGGGGGGGGGGGAGTAATCACGGTAATAAAAGTGACAGCCCTGTATTGCTAAGTAGCCTTAATTGTGATTCCTCAAGGCTTGTCTGAAAACTCAAACTCTGAGGTGCCTTTTTAATCAATTACACACAGTGTCATCAGATCAATGACCACAAAAACTAGAACGTCTTATTCAGAGTCACACAAGGTTAGACTGATTCTGACCTTATTTACTCTACATACATCTGAATAGCCAGCATTTGGAATGCAATATAGGTCATTACCTGAAATGCAATTATGTGTTCCAGATGCAGGAACACATAGCCTCTGTCACCATTATGTCAAATTGAATTGGATTGACTCTGTCCAATACTCTCATCAAATTCATCTACAGCTTCACTAATAGGTGAACAATGTGCTTTTGTGTATTTTTTAAAAAAAACGTACAGACATTTGTATTTTTAAGGTGCCCCAAATGACTTTTTTAGGCTCACAACTGTGCAGCAGTGAACACACTGAACTGATTATGAGTCACAAAAGCTTATTTACAGAACTGACAAACTGGATAGGAAAGAGAGGAGATACCTAGCTACACCATAGCTGACAGGCAGTTAGATCTAGACTGTTCTAGAACTACCTAAGAATAGCCTTTTGAAGACAGGCAAGGAAAGATACTCCCTTTAAAAAGAAGGTACTGCCCTCTTCAGGATCTTCACAGCAGTGGCGTAGTGCTTAAGAGCAGGTGCATTCTAATCTAGAGAACCAGGTTTGATTCCCCACTCTGCCACTTGAGCTGTGGAGGCTTATCTGTGCACTCCAACATGAGCCAGCTGGGTGACCTTGGGCTAGTCACAGCTCTATGGAGCTCTCTCAGCCCTACCCACCTCACAGGGTGTTTGTTGTGAGGGGGGGAAGGGAAAGGAGATTGTAAGCCCCTTCGAGTATGCTACAGGAGAGAAGGGGGGGTATAAATCCAAACTCTTCTCCTTCTCTCCTTCTTCTTTGGATCCAAAGGTACTGCCAACTGCAACCCATTAAATGGGACTGCTATTCAGATGATATATCTGGGATGATAGCTATGCATATGGGAAAGGAAAGGGTGTGAGTGCTCTTGCCCACCTCACCTATGCATGATCAACCGAATATGAGCCTGCTGCCCATAGGTACATAACTAAATGGTCCATCATCATGATTAGGAATATTGCGGTGGGGTGGGGGTGGGGTGGTTAAAATGTATACACATAAACATAGTATGCATGTAAGCACCATGCTCATGTTTTAGCAACCACATGTAAGTAAGGGATGGAACCAGCATGCTTGTTTGCCCTCACCCTAGCAGGAGCTCCCCACTCTGCCACCTGAGCTGTGGAGGCTTCTCTGGGGAATTCAGATTAGCCTGTACATTCCAACACACTCCAGCTGGGTGACCTTGGGCTAGTCACAGTTCTTCAGAGCTCTCTCAGCCCCACCCACCTCACAGCTGGGTGTTTGCTGTGAGGGGGGAAGGGTAAGGAGTTTGTAAGCCCCTTTGAATCTTCTTTAGGAGAGAAAGGGGGGATATAAATCCAACTCTTCTTCTTACATGTGAATTGTTTGTATTCTACATATGTCATCAATATATATATATCAAATGTCTTGCCTAAACAGATTGGGCTTTATGGTTTGGCAGCTATTTGAAGATGGGTTCCTCACTTTCAAACTTAGCATTCTAGCCATTCCACCAACTTAGCTATCAGTTCAATTGCTTATTTGTATGTGTCTAACTGCACAACTCCAAAGAAGACAGGGTGCTGATATCCACCAGTTCTCCCCTTACACTGTAAACCTTTGGCTCCTGTTGTGCTCCTGGGGGGTCTGCTAGCCTACAGGAACACATTTTTGCAATACTTAGTGAGCTGCAAAGAAAGGGGAAAGCAGGAAAAATTCTGCACTTCAGAACCTTCTAAGCTACTCAAGAAATGATTTGCCCCCTAGTGGGGAATAGGGCGTTCTCCCTTTACCGTTTTGCTCTCTGTTTTGCTTGTCTTATTTCAGTGCTCTGCTTCTGTTCGATAAAGGCTAGTGACATTTAGCTAAGAGGTGACCTACATTTTGAAATAAAGATCAGGCTGATTTAAAAGAAACACGACCTCGCACACAGTGAGGAGAAAAAAGTGCACCTTCCCATCTGGTGTGCAAACTTCCTATCCAGAGCCATAATAATATTAAATACAAATCAAACTTGCTGAGGCTTCACATGCACAGACGATTCTCAATGTTTATCTAGGATATCGACTACAGGGACAATGGGTAGCATCAAAAATGGGACTGGCACGCCCTCTTTCCAACTGTAGGGACTCCTGTTTTCTGTATACTTCAGAATGCAGATAGGAGCATGTACATCTGAATCAAACAAAATAAAAACCTAGCACCTCAGGGATAAGGCTAGGCAAAACCTTTTTATTGTCCCTTAGACATTGCATTGGGAGATGTTGACGTTAAGGATTGATGTGTCACTTGATCCAAGGGCTTGATATCTTTATCTCAAGCTGGCCCTGAGAAAAATAAATTACATTTACAGAGAAGATGGAAAGCCCTTTGAATAAATATGTACTTAATGCAAACAAAATTCTTTATAGTTGGTCCATACTGCTGGGTCAATAAGATTAGTATTAACATACTACTTGACTTACTGGCACAAAATTTGCAACAGAAATCTCAAGTAGAATTTATTTTTCTCTTCTGGATTTTGAAAATTTTACTATTGACCATAAAAATCTTTGTTCAAATAGTGCTATGAGTTAAGCTTCCAACTGAAACCCAAGTTAAGAAGGGCAAGGCAACATGTGCATGAAATAATAGTTAAAACACTGGCTTGCTAAAAACACTGTCACCAACAATAACCACCCCCAACCCCACCACTGGTTCATGTTCCTCTTCTAGGCTATAATAAATAAATGAAGTACAGGCTCAGATCCTTTGGGCCCTATGTTGTTCTATTAAAATGTCCTTTACGTTTAAAATTGGCCATTTACTCATATTTAGGAATTGTCACAGAGTGCCTACAGCAAGGCACAGACACTTCTTTTTAATGGATGTGAGCATAAGTCTAACTAAATCAATATAAATCATAAATAAACATAGGCTAGCTGAACCAGGTTTTATCTGCTCCTCCAAACTGACTTATGGCTTTGAACTTTAGAAGAGCTGGAATGTGGCGTTTTCTTATAATGAATGGTTAGAACATAATTCCAGACTGGTCTCATGTACCCAGAGCAGGCTGTAGTTATATTGAATCCCAAGCGAGCAGCTAATGTATGGGTTCCATTAAAGGAATGGGCTAACACATACTAAGCATGCCCAATATAAACTAGTTTGTTTATTGTTGCTTTAAAATTTCCATTCTGCTTTTTGTACAATAACTGAAAGAGGTTTTCAGCCAGCAAGCAATAGGTTATACAGTTATAAAATTGTCACTCTGAACAGATGACTAAGTGTGAAGCTTACCAATGCTCAGCAGGGAAAGCCAGCATGTCAATGACGAACTTTGGACACCAATTGGCTATTCTGCACATAGTTCAGAAGAGAGAATCAGTTGACAAAGCTCAGGGGCAGGACCAACAGGCATGGTCGTACTTCCTCTCTTCATACACTTGCTAGCTTCAGCGTTCTTTCACCTATGAATACATTCATTGGCTTTTATTTTTAGGTTAAGAATGTTAAAAGTCTATTTTCAATCAAAAGTGAAAGCTAATTTGCTTCTCCTTAACTTTATAAATTGATGAGTAAACTCCAGATATTGTCTGAATGACTGATAAACATTCACCTTAATGTCTGTTATGCGTTGTTGACATCCCAGGATTTTTGATCACAGTATTTAATATATAACAGCATGCCCCAGAACAGCGTACAATACATATATGTTTGGATCCCATCAGTTTTACCATTGCTGAAAGAATGAAAGGGGTTGTCTTTGACCACTAAAAGGCTGTGCTGGAAATCATGAGACATACAGGGACAAAAGCTATATGAGATATGGGAAGTATCAAGGAAGAGAATTGGGTGGCTGAGCAAATAATAATAATAATAGTTTTTTCAGGATCTTGCCATTCTTTAATCTTTGTTCCTTCATATTTTTCAGACTACTGGCATCTGATCTTAGTCTTTTGATCTTTTGTTCCAGCCTAATTTTCCACTTTGGTTTTGATGGTTGATTTATCTTGGGTTTAGGTATTTAGGTACATAGGTTCATTATACCAAAGTGACATGCAGTAGAGAACCTCATGTCATGTATTTTCTCATTTTTTCTGTACAGCAAAGTAGTACAAGATGCAAAGTAATTAGCTGAGGTTGCAGGGAAACAATAGGATTTCCATGACCTCCCTACAGACATCACTTTACCATGCAGTGAATTCTATGAACAGATAAGGCAGTGGGTGCACTATAAGAGGATTGCCTTCTGAATATTATCTATAGGTTACTGTTGTTTGTAGAAAGCTGGAAATGAAGCACACTAGTGGGTATTTTTAAAGATGCTAGCTGAGCCTGAGCCGGGGCTCAGAACCTCTCTCTGGTTATGATTTATGACTTCAATCCAATTTATGGCCGTTTACAAGAATGCTGAACTGGCTGTAAATCAGCAAAAGACCATAAAGTACTCATGAGAACTGCTGAAATCCATCTGGGTGAGCTCTCTCCCCTCCCAGCGTCAACCCAATGAGGGCAAGACAATGTAGCTCCCCACCACCACCACCACCATGTCAGAACTGCAGAATGAACTAAACAAACCAAAAAAAGACTGGAGGGAGGGAACTGCAAACTGTCTTACTATGAATTCCAAAAGTCTGGGCAAAGCTCTGAAGCAATGAGGCCATCTTACCTGGCACCTACTCTCTTGCACAAGCTACAGGTGGTGTGACTGGTGGAGAAGGGAACATTAGTAGGGTAGGGTTCCCATTTACCCAGGCCTGCCAATCAACTGGGTTGCCCACCGACCCTCAGATGGCTGGCAGGCGTAATCAGGCCAGCTAAAGTGGGGAGCCATCGAAACACCCAGCAATATGGAAACAATGGAGTTTTTGGAGGAGAGTGCTAAAATATCCTTGTATGATGCCGGCACTTCAAAGTAAACCCAAAAGTGACATCACTACACCAGGCATGTGGATCACTGCCCCCCTCCTTTCCCTCATGAAGCTCCCTCCATTTGCCAGGACAGACCTGACAACCCTAGTAAGTGGCCTGTCTCCATAATCTATGTTTGTATCCCCTTCAGCCACTCACTTGTCTAACCCCAATTGGCTTGTGTTAGCCTCAGTTCCTCCGGCACCTTCCTTATCACAACTATGGAACTGCCTGCAGCATATTAGCATGACATTAGATGCGTCTATGTATTGGTACAGCAGTTCCCAGTGGGTTGTGAGATTCATTGCTGGATGTCAGGATCTGGCATGGTTTACTTGTTTCTGTAGTTTATGGGATTTTGCTCACATCAAATAGTAAACCCCAGGGTTTCTAAGGAACTGTGAGTCCATATATCCTATTACAGATATCCTTTGCCACTGTCTCTGCCCTTCCATGTGGCATATATATGCTGCAACAATATTTAGCACCATTGTAGAGATATAATAACTATTGGACTCTCAGGAAATAATGTTATGATGTCTATTTGCTGGGACATAAGCTCCCTTCTCTCTTTTTCCTCTCTTTCAAGTTAAGCATTGTTGGAAATAATTAAGGGGCAAGTTGCACATTAAATGCAAATTCATGTAATGTAAACCCAACACTTGCAAAAAATGAAATACAGGGCCCCTCTGCACTGTAGGATTCAACCTTAGTACGACATAGGTCTGACCCGGGTACACCACACAGCCGTAGCATTGGACTCGTGTCTGACTCGACTCACCCCCCTCTCACCGTTAAATTTTTGAGCTCAACTGGGAGGTAGAACTTCCTGGAGAACTTGGGTTGCACTCAAGCTGAAGCCGGCAGAGTGTGGAATCTCCCTCGCCTTGACTCTGCCAGCCAGCCAATCACAGTGCAGTATTTTCGACCATGCGCAGAACGGGAGACTCGTGGCGGCAGCGAGAAGAGCGCCTTTAAAAAAATCTTCCTAAGTAGCTCCTACGTTGGTAAACGAAAAAAAAGGGACGCGCACTCACGTTTCCTGCCACAGAACGGCAGCCAATCGGGAATGAGGAGCGGAAAACGCGAGGAAGTAATCCCACCCTCTGAACTCGGCTCCGGAGACACGAGTCAGCTGCTGTGCGAAGAAACGGAGGAGTCGAGCTCAGGTAACGATTTCTGCGGACATGAGTCAAACCTGAGTCACCTTGTGTGTGTGGAAGGGCCCACAGGCTGCAGTTTTGAGCAACAGGTGGGAGGATATGGATCCATTTCCTTGATGGCTGTATTTCCCAACCAAACCCTCATCTCCTCTACCTCTGTACCCCTCAAAGGCTTCTATTTGGCAGCTTGCCTAAGGCTGCTTTTCATTCTAAAAATCACCATAGCTTTGCCATAAGCATTTGCATAGAACCTTTAGTTTGCACTTATTGTTTGCAGAAGGAAAAGTCCAAAGTGGACTTTTAGTAAGTGGAAGTACAATAAGGCTGTCCAGTTACTTCTCAAATACTCAAGCAGAACAGTAATGTGCAACTGACAGTGTTTCACACAAGCATATTCTCACAGCCCAGCAGGAGTCCTTGTTTTGTTCTCCACCACAAACCTGTCATTGCAAATCAATCAGTCATTCAGCAATTATAAATAACACTGTATTTTTTAAAGTCTTACTGTTTGGTGTTTAAGACAGTGTCATCAATAGTATTTCATAGTATTTCATGTAAATTTTGGCACAACTTAGTTCCCCCTCATGTCATTTAATTATCAGGTTAGAACCACAGGTGTCAAACTCGCGGCCCTCCAGATGTTATGGACTACAGTTCCCATCACTCCCTGCCAGAATGATTCTGGCAGGGGATGATGGGAACTGTAGTCCATAACATCTGAAAGGCCACAAGTTTGACACCTATGGTAGACCAACCACAATTCTGGGTAGAATCATCTCACCCACTATACAGATGCAAAGCCCCTGCAAGGAAAAGAAACTCCATCCACCACAGCTACTATACAGCTGCAAAGCTATCTGACAGCTGTTTGCTGAATTCATAGTCATGATTCTTTGTGAGTGTATTACCAGACTACCCTATAGAAATTGCAAGTTGGTTTCAACTGCCCTGTGCCAGTCTTGGAAGAAAACCACCCAGAAAATCAGCAACCCCTCTCCCAATGACTTGTGAAACTCAGAGAAGTTTAGAGACAACAGTGCATGAAATTGTCAAAGGCTTTCACAGCCAGAATTAACTGGCTGTTGTGGGTTTTTCCGGGTGTGTGGCCATGGTCTGGTCTGGCCACACAGGCTATGATCTGGCCACTCAGCCCAGAAACCCCACAATAGCCAATGTGCAAAACATTTGCAAGAAACTATTAAAGAGAAAAGAGAGTCTCCAGGGAAGTACCCAAAATAAATAATGAATATTAAATACCTTCTGCCCATGTGTCTGTGACGCAGCTGGCTTTAAGCCCCTTATCTGCTGAACATTGACTGCGCTTGCTCAGAATCTCATTTAAGAAGACAAGCCAAAGAAGAATTGCTTGAGGAACCACAGTTTGATTCAAAATACAGCTCAGTACTGCTTTGTAATCTGGACAACTGAGTACAGAACTATGTGTCACTATTAACTTCAGAAACATTGCCACTGAGCAACTAGAATACCAATGCATGAATGAGAAAAGATGCAAATCTTTGGTGGTAGACACTATTAGACAGCTTCTGAAATGAAGAGGCAGTCTGGTGTAGGTATGCACCTGCTGACTGTTCAGAAATGCAGGTGTCACAGCTCACACCCATGCTGGTTCTGGTATTCGCTCAGCATTTGCCTCTACCTGGTGCTGAGGCAGCACTCATGCACTTCTGCCACTACTGCTGCACAAACCTTTAGTAGGACCTCTCTCACCCAGTGGCAAAAAGCTTAGGAAAATAGTAGCCCTCCATTGTGGTGGGATTCAGCAGGTTCGCACCACTTCAGCAGAACCGGTTGTTAAAATGGTGCTTGTAAACAACCAGTTGTTAAATTATTTGAATCCCACCACTGGAACCGGTTGTTAAATTATTTGAATCCCGCCACTGCATTGTACCATTCATAAACCATTACGTTGCAGTGAGAATACACTGTTTCTGACACACTATCCTTCTCTAGCTTTAACTGAGAGTTTGTTTGTACAATCAGTTTTTGAACCCTCCATGTATTTTTATATGCAACGTATCTGTCTATATGAGCTTCCTCTACTCAGTGCTTATTAACAGCCAAGCATTACTGGGTTACCCAAGTAAGTCTCTTCCTATTACTAATAGTCTATTGAATTTTTGCAGGCTTGCTGGTTCCTGTAAAAATCCTATTTGATTTTTTCTTCTTTCCTGCACAAACTGAAGCCATGAGTCTATATATTCGTGCTATTTTCTATTTCCTTGAATGGATTTTTTCCAGCAAATCCTACTCATTTCTCAGTGTTATTTATGTGCCAGTACTTTCAATATATGCATAAATAATACACATGTATAAACATGAATACATTTGGTTTAAAATGCAAACAAATCATCAGTACCAGTTAAGAAAATGTGTGAATGGAAACTGGACTTGCAGTTTCAAGGAATAGGGAATCCCCTGCCTTAGGGCCCCTCCCCCAGCTGTGAGAGGACTTCCTGGCACAAATGGAGACTTTGGCTTACGTTGCTGGCATCATGACAATGTCACTTCTGGTGTGCACCAGAGGTGAAGCCACTGTGTTACTAGCAAAGTGGGACACTCTGCCATTTGGACAAAACCACTTAAGTAAAAATATCATAGAGCTTTTGCCCAAATACCGGAGTATTCCCATGTCACCAGAGATGCAATGATGTCATTTCCAATGCACACTGTCAGTGACATTGCTATGTCTCTGGCAACAGCAGCAGCCTAGGCCTCTCTTTGCTGCCAGTACAGTCCACCCTGCCCATGTTTGCTGGGGGTACCTGTAAATCCTAATGGAAAAGTTCACACTGACAACATACAGAAAAGGAAAGTAATGAAAAGGGCCCACTGGTCCATCCTTAACTCTGAAAAATATGAGTCTGGAACCTTCTGACTTTTGCACCCTGTAAAGCAAGAGTTCCTTACATGTAACTCGTGTGCATTACGGCACCCATGGATACTTTTCCTGGCATCCGCTGAGCATATTCAGGAATTGGGTGGGTCTAGCTTGTTCTGATTCACTATGAAAAAAGGGGGGAAGCCATTCTCCCCCCCACCCCACCCCACCCCAGCCAGCCAGTTTCTTTTCTGTCCAAGCTGTAGCAGCTGGGAGGAAAAGAGACTAACTAGCTTGTGGTTAGCTCTGCCTTTTCTGACAGCCATTTTCTGATTGGTTCCACCTCTTCTGTCAAAATCTCAAAGGTGCCCACAGGTTCAAAAAGGTTGGGGATTCCTTCTGTAAACAGTCAACCTAAGAACATAAAACAGCCCTGCAAGATCAGACCAGCGGTCCATCTAGGAGTCAAGCATCCTGCTTCACGCAGTGGCCTAGAAGCAAACTGGGGACAGTGGCCAAAGCCTTCCTGTGATATTGCCGCCTAGCACTAGCATTGAGGTTTACTTTCTCTGAATAAGGAGTTTCCCTTTAGATATCATGGCTAGTAGACATGGATGGACGTATTCTCCATGAATTTGTCTAGCCTCTTTTTAAACTATGTATGCTCATGGCCATCTCTACATCCACAGGCAGTGAATTCCAGTTTGATTACCCACTGAGTAAAGGAGTATTTCATTCTGTTCAGCCTGACTCTTCATGGCCATTGGTTTAATTATATAAATCCAAAAACCAAGCAATTCAACAGGCTTTTAAAACTTTCATAAATTGTATTTCCCCCTTCAGGTCCACTCTGACTGCTTCAGAGAGTATATCTGGGATACTGGCTTTGCTTTCCCCAAAGCACTGAACCCTGCCTGTGTATTTCAGTTTTCTCTTCATTGCACCTTGGGGAGAGATAAGTGAGTGCAGTGTCTATGTACAGCCTATGACCCTGGAGTGGCTGGCCAAAGAATGAAATCCAAGCTTTGCTCTGCTACACACTCCAAACAACAGCAGGAAACACCTTCAAGATTCATTTCTTTCTGCTCAGGGCTCATGGCCCATGATCACAAGAAATCAACAGAGTTGGGGAGTGAACAAATGATGCTGCTTGCAACAAATTTATGCATTTGCTCAGGGAAAAAACACAGTGAAGGAAGAAAATGAAGTGATCAGCCTTTTAGGCAGTTTTTTTTGGTACATAAAAACAAGGTTGCAACAATCTCTAGGGAAGCTACAGGAACGGCTAAAATTTAGTAAAGCTACATTTTCACTCCCTAGTTCTTCTTAAAATTTATTTCCCTAGTAATACTAGTATCTGAACAACCTATTTCTGTTCATGGTAATTCGTTGGCTATTACTATGGTAACACATTTTCCTACGGCATGCTAGCATCAGATCCCAAGATGCATTTCTATTAATTTTTCCACAAAGGGTTCAGTACCTTTTGTCATTGCAAGGAGTAATCTTCTGCAACTATCTAGGATCAGGGGGATAATGAGCTTCTCATGTTCATTTTCCATGTTGTGGCCATTTTTTTCAAAAGCACCAACCACTCACTTGCTAAAATGACAGTCAAAGTGATCAAAAACTATAATGCTCCTGAACAATATGGCAGTGCACTGAGAAGACCCTGTTTCCTGTGCAAAAGTGATGAGCAAATATCATCTATTGAGGAGGGAGCAGGAAAAAATGTGTGTGTGTGTGTGTGTGTGTGTGTGTGTGTGTGTGTGTGTGTGTGAGAGAGAGAGAGAGAGAGAGAGAGAGAGAGAGAGAGAGAGAGAGAGAGAGAGAGGTTCAAGTTTGCCAGCTGTGAAGACTCAGCAATATCAATCACAGAAATATATTTCAACCCAATCCCTGTCTTATAACTAGTATGAAAGCACAACTGGAAAATTTACTCCAGCAAATCAACTGCAGTTATTAATAGTTAGTGAAAGCTGAAAATAACTCCTGAGCATACATGCACTGAAGCATAAAGGGAAAATTCCACCAATCCTGTTGCCTTAACAAAGCTTTAGGGCTGAATATAGCACACAGTGCAACTGTCCTCCCAGTTCAGTGTATTTTAGCAACAGTAAACTAAAGGAGCAAAACAAAACAAAAACAATAAATAAAGGTTATGCAAGAATTGTTGCCCTGGCTTATCACAATATAGTCACAGAGATAAACATACTGTTAGCAAATGAAGCCCATCAGAAAAATGTCTTCTCAAGTTTTTCAGAGTCACTGTGTCCTAAGGTTCTGCTAACATAAAGGGCCACAGACACTGGATATACGAACTGTATACCTGGGTCAAAGGTAGGGTTAACAACTTCCAAATTATATCTGGAGATCATTTGCAATTGCAACTATATTCTAGGCAAGAGTGATCAGTTCTGGTGGATTCTATGGCATTATTTATTTATTTATTCGATTTGGTAAACCGCCCTACCCCCGAAGGGCTCACCCCCTTTGCTGAGGACCCTCCCCTTCCCACCCACCATCCTCTGCAGGCTCAACCCCCCCCCCCCGCCTCCAAATCACCAGGTATGCCCCAACTCAGAGCTGGCAACCTCAGTGGCATTTTGTATGTACAGTGTTTACTGAAACGATAGTATTTTTCACCAAAAATGAAGATGGTATTTCAGTGCATTTCAACATGAGTGTGGATTCAGATGGACTTGCTGGCCAGCTTTATAAACTATACCTCCTTGCCCAGCCAAGAACAGGAGCAGTGGGAATGGATTTGTTCCTCTTGTCTAGGTACTAATATTTCTGGCTCACAATAGTAATCCCCACCAGTTTTTGCTTCTTCCTCTATTCTTAAGACTTGGATGGCCTACTAGTTCAGCCCCTCTTTTTTCCAGGACAGAAAAACTCAGAAAGCCCTTAGGTTTTAAAGAAGTTTTGCTCAACATTAGCAATAGCTGCATGAGTTTGGGAACTTTTAGACAGAAGAAGAAGAACTGGTTTTTATACCCCATTTTTCTGTACCTTTAAAGAGTCTTCAAGTGGCCTTCCCTTCTGCAACAGACAATAACCTTCCTTTCTGCAACAGACCCCCACACCTCCTTAACTTCTTCAGGCAGCATGTCAGGTTTTCCTGCCTTTTCCCTTCAGGAACTGAGGTGCTTCAGAAATATGGTAGTGTGTGGTATAATAAAAGCACTTTCCCTCAGTCCTGCAGTACTTCCGAGAAGGTGAAGGAAACCCATTACTTTTAAACCTTCCTTGGCAAACCCCTTTTATAATGCATACCAAAATAATAGTACTGAAGCAGAGATAACTAACATTTAAAAAATGTTTAACATAAGAGGATGTGAGAATGGAAGGTGAATAACTTGGAGAAGGGAATGGATAAGACAGCAGAAATATCTACATGCACGCATGCACGCATGCACACACACACACACACTAGAGATATTTAGCAGAGAAGCAGTATTTATGAGGCTTAAATAGATTTCTTCAGTTTTAGATCTCAGTTTTCAATTTGCTTCAATGGTAAAGAGATGTTCTTAGATAGTACAGTTCCTTATATAAGATGGTACTCCGGCTAATGGATTACTTCTCACACACACAGGGTCCTATCAGGCTTCTTATATTAACATCAGTACCCTCAGCCCTCAAAGATAGAAAACCCCAAAATAAACAAACCACTATCTTTAGAGAAAACTCAAACCAAAACTCAATATCTCAGACTAACTGGCATTTAGGATTTTTCTTCCCTCTTCCATAAGATATATCCTACATTATATCTGCCCCTCAGCCTGGGCTTTTCAATAGCAATAACCATAGTTTATCTCCAATTTGTGTATATTGGCTTAAACCACAGCACACCAGGCTGTCCACAATAGAATCAGAAAGATTTAATTCACTGACTGAACTACTTTCCTCAGAGAGGTTATATGCGAAGTACAGCAAAGGCAGTTCACTTCAGGAACTTCAAATTTCAAAAACCTCTCAGACTGTTTTCCACAGTGAGATATGTTCCTCCCTCTCAGTGTCATTAGATCATTTGCCCAATCAAAGTGCAGGGTTGCTTCTGCCAATCAGGTGGCTTCCCCATCCCTATGCCTGTATGCCTCTCTGATTGTAAACAATAATGGCTCCTGACAGACTTGCACTTTTAAATACACATTTTCTTTGTAGTCCATCACACCTTCTTCTCCCCACAACAGACACCTTGTGGGGTACATAGGGCTGAGAGAGTTCAAAGAGAACTTTGACTAGCCCAAAGTCACCCATCAGGCTTCATGTGGAGAAGTGGGGATTCTAGCCTGGTTCACCAGATAATAATCTACCTGGTCATAACCTACTGCTCACGCTGGTGAGCAGTAAGACAAGCAGTTAATTTAAACAGCCCTGCTGAACTGGAGATATAACCCATTTTACTGGAAAAGTTTCTAACCAACAAAAGCAATGAGAATTTGGAGGGGGCAGTTTAATGGTGCATTCCTAAGGAGAACTACACTCTTACAAGTCAATTGATTTCAATAGCTTTAGAAGGGTGTAACTTTCTTTAGGTTTTCCAGTTGATAAATTTATCTGAGGCATTGTAAGCTGCCTATCTTGGCTGTGAATGGGCAGGGTATAAATAAAATAAAATAACTAAAATAAAAAAATAGTTGGACATGGTTCCATTCGGTCACAGTCTTTCTGTCACCTGTTGGCACGCCAAAGAAATATTTGTGTAAAAGTTGAATGTAACACTGGACACCCTCTAAAATTCTAGCTAAATGTCACTCTTGTCTCTAGCTCACTTCCTTTTATAACTTTCTTCTATTTCAAAAATGATAAGAAGGAAACACATCATTAATATGTTGAACTTCCTGGACATATCTAGAATATTTTAATCAGTAGTTAATTTTCCTCTCCTTTTCTCCCATTTGAGACTCAATACATCTATTTTCATGCTTGCATGATTCAGTGTATGGCAGTGATGGGCAAAGGGGATACAGAATAAGCCTCAATTCCTCTTTTAATCCTTCCTTATTTCCTCTCTCATCCACTGCTGCTTTCTCTTCACATCAACATTTCATTTTCATCCGAGAGTGCCTGCAGCTGGGCCTTGCTTGCTGGCTTGCTGGGGGCATGGCAGTAGTGTCAGGAAAGTGAGCCAGGCCTCAGGTTGCCAGAGCTGTGTCCAGTTTTCATAAATTGTCATGCTTCCCTCTGCAAAGAGCCATTACACTGTGCAGAGTGAAAAGACTTCACCAAACCCAATGCATGTACAAACAACAGGACTTAATTACCACTGATGGTATCCCACCACAGGTTCCAAATGTTTTTTTTTAAAATGTGCAGATCCACAATTAGTACATCTAATTACTATCTGCTGTTAGGTGTACCGGATCAAAAATGTTCTGAAAAGGATTGGAGTAATAGTATCTGACATCCTTTCTGTTCCATGTAAGTGTGTAATTAAGGGACCCATATTCTTTGAAATCAGGATGCTGCAGAATAGAGAGCAAACTTTTTCCCCAATAAGATCGTTCTTTAAGATAAGGAACAATCACTCTCGCTCCTATATGTCAAACTTACTCATACATTACACTTCTAGACTCTGGTTATGTCAGAATCCCAAAAACTGAACAAACTCATGTAAAAGAACAGTAGTTTATTGAGTATTGAGGATCTCCTCTGGTCATGCCAGAACTGAGATTTGCCCGCGCAAAACCCAGTAGTTAAAGCAGACTGCACCCCCACATTCCTGGGAAAGCGCGCCCAAAAGGAACTGTGAAAGAGATAACAGCGAAACGGCCAGGCTCTGACCTTGGACAGCACCTGGTACCGCATATCATTTTACAGAAGACAGTTGAAGATCGGTTTGAAATGCAATTAACCCATTCCACCACCCCCAGCATACAGAAAGCAGCAGTAGCAAAATTCCCCTAAAAACAGGCCTCCTGACAGGTTTGCATTACACCGCCCAGAGCCCTTCGGAGGTGGGCAGTTTTAAAATCCAATATATAAATAAAAATAAATAAATGCACATAGCCCAACATCGATACTGCTCCTTTCTTGTGGCTGTTATCAGTTAATGATCATGAGTGGATCCAAAGTGTGATTGAACATTGCACTATTAAAATCATTGGCCCCCTTGTTACAAGGCAAACTTACCTTGCTCAGTCAGACTCCCTCAGTGAGGACATGCCCATGACTGGATCATCTTAAAGTTCTCCGGGGAAATTAATTCTGAGCATTGCTTTGTGCCAGGCAGCTTGGCACTCTCTCATTAGTTGCTTGTTCATCAGGATTGGGTGGTTGAAGCTTGCAGTGGTTTTTGCCCACTCTGAGTCTTATCAGCTCATTTACTTAACAAGAGGTAATATGGAATTCATTACATTGACCAACTTGAATTGCAAATAGAAAGATGCAGATTTGGCTGTGAAGGTGTCCATTGACGGAATTCCTTGTGTTTGATAATATTGATCAAATTTGAGCCAATCAGCCTGTCTGTTCTGTTGGCATCAAACAACCACAAATGTCTGTCAACAAGGTTTGCTGCAGGTTTTTGCAAAATTATACATGCTCAAAGATGCTGCTGCTTCAAACTATTCATTAGCTATTACCGGTGCTAGGGATTACTTAGACAAACACTGAAGGCTGGAATTTTTTATGACTGATCTATATGATTTGTGACTGAGGTAACTGTTTGCATAAACAACTGGCTGCTAAATGGAACAGCCATAGGAAAAGGATGAGAAGGGACAGAACTCAATGTGTACAAATGCACATGCTCAAGTTGTGCTTTACTGCATGTTTATGAAGAAATAACCCGAAGTACCATCCAAATAGCCATGAACGGGTCAACAATCAAGCTATCATTGAAAAATCAACATCTTGTTTGAAAATCTCAAATAGAATGTGAGCCAAACTGGTAAAGCATAAAATTGTTCTTGATTTGTTCTCTTTTTGCACCAGGATAATCAAATGAATCCATTAATGACAGGCATTGGACAAAACACATACTGGCTCTTTGCACTTGCAGTAACCCCCTTCAGTTTGAGAAGTGATTACAAGATTATCTGTGTTCATGGGCAGACACCATAGGCACACACACATCTAAGTAGTAAGTAAGCTTAAAAATCTCAAACTCTTTTTTCCCTTTTTTTACTATGTGTATTTTAACAAGTGGAGGCAGCAGCGACAGAGGAGTTACAGGAAAGGGACTGGAGTGAGAAAGCATCTTTAATTATTTGGGCAAGCAATGTCATTATGCATGTCGGATATATCCAGATTCACTGAAATGCATCGAAACAGATCAGAAAATAATTAGCTTCCTACCTGCAACTCACATGCAGCTTGAGAACTGAACCTGTGGGTTTTCAAGCATAACCACTTAGAGCAAAAAGTTATGGTTCCTTGGGTTGCATAAGATATCGGCATGGATTAGAAAATTGCCATAGAGAGCAAAATGTAGAGTTGCCCTGATACGGACCAGTAAAAACCATGTGTACCACTCTACTACACACACTAGCCACTACCCAGTGCCACATGTTCCCCCTTTAATGCACTGAAACATAAGTGGAGCAGCTTCCTCAGACTTATATGGGGAGGGAGGAAATGCTGGGATACTTGAAGGTTCAGCATGAGAAACCCTTGATGGTAAATGGTTTTCTTGAGAGCTGCATTTTTTTTAGAAGTCCCACACATGGGGACTTCTGGGAGAGAAGGAAAGTTTCTCTGAAACTCTTTGGAAACAGTCTCCCATGTTCTCTGCTTATGCAAGGGGCAGGATAGCAGGCTGTTTCATATTGTCTCACTGCCTTTTCAAAGAGCAAACATATTTCATCATCCATGCCTTGCGAGAGGCTTGCTGTTTTTGGAAAAGTTATGTTTGATTTATTCTTTTAATTTACTCACTTCTGATCTCAAGAGTGCTTGAAACAACTGTTGTTTCTTGGCATTTATTTGTTGGAGACTCAGGTTCCTTTTGTGCTAGCGCATAATTATATGTTCAAACTAGCATATTTTTTAAAAGCTCTCATTCAGGATTATTAGGACAAGTGTATAAAAGATTATGAAAATAAATAAAAAAATCACGTGGGAATCGCAACATTTTAAAGATATGAAATAGTGAGATGTATTGTCATTGTCTAAACCAACGGTATCGCTTGTGTTGCAAAGTCGCTGCCTTTTCTAGCAAGATGATATCTTGACAGGCCTGTTTGACAAGCTGCCTATGTAGAGAGTCTGGATCCACCCCACCCTGATGAATGAATGTCTTATAGCTCTCCCATAGCCATTTTGATAATGAAATCCACGTTGATCTCTGCCAAGGTCCAAGTGTTTCATTTAATTAATATTTTGTTCTGAGTCTTATCAACTCGGCATTATGCTGGAGTTGTCCATCTTCATTTCCTCATGGCTGGGAAACCAAGCAAGGGTGCTTTCTGCTTGGTTTACAGTGGCATTTCTTCCTCGCTGCCCCAGACATTTTTTTTAATGAAAAACAGAAATTTCAAATTGATTTACAGCATGCACTGTTACAGTTTTAGCATGCACGTTGGTACAAACGTCTGACAAAAACAAATCCAATCAAAATCTCACCTTAAAATGTAAAACCCAGTTTAAAACAGGTTTTAAAACCAGAGTAAGCAAAGCACAGTCCAAAAGATATCAATGAAATATGTGACAGAAGGGGAAAAAGTGACCTCAGCTATCATTAGCCAACATAACGGGCCTCTCCTAAAGTACACTTTTTGATGAAGCATTGAAAAACTAGCAGAAAAATAACCATATATATGTGGATGATCTCTTCCACATGGAGGTGATTATCCACATATCCCATCTTGCTAAAATGGAGTACCCTCACAGAAGATTTGGCTGCACTTTCCTTGAATCAGCTCTTTTTGGCTACTACTCCCATTGGAGAACTTTTCCAGGCTTTCTTAATGATCAGTAATAGCTGTACTGCTATAAGCATTATAACATTATAACACTCAGGGCCAATGTCACTTCTGGGCGCACGTGGGGGGGGGGTGATATTAGCACATTGTCAGGGATGTCGTAGAAAATGCCCAGCATTCCTTGCCAAATCGCAGATATCATATTTGGGTTCACTGGGAGTGGCATCAGTGCATAGGGATAGTGCTAATTGGCCCCGGTTTCCTGCCACTCCTCTCCCCACACCAGTGGCAGTGGCAGGGAAGCAGCTAATTACAGGAAATTCCCCCTCCCCCATAACAGTGTCTTGGTAAGCCTGTTTCACAAGACAGCAGACGAACAGAAGAACCCACTTTGGATCCTCATTTAGAAGAAAAGCAATACAACAAAATTGTAATGTTGCCTGCAGTTCATCAAAAAAAGGAGGGAAGGGGGGTGATTGGTGTTGCTTCATCAGGAATTGTAATTCTTTTGGCAAGAAAAAACGACTATTCATTCAGTATTCAAAGTACTGGTGAATATTGCAAGTAAAGAGATTGGGGCAGGCTTCTAGTATGGATGTATGGATTATGGTTGTACCTCCCTCCCTCCCTCCTTTCCTACCTACATATCTATCTATCTTTGTTGTAGCATTAAATTACATCTGATTTATGGCAACCCCTTCTGGGGTTTTCTAGGCAAGAGATGTTTGGAAGTAGTTTGCCATTGCCTGCCCCCATGTCACGCCTCTTGATATTCCTTGGAGGTGTCCCATTCAAATACTTCCTAGAGTCAGCCCTGCTTAGCTGCTGAGATCAGGCTTGCCTGGGCAATCCAAGTCAGGGTACTACCTACTTAAGCCTTTATAAGTGTGAAAAAGCAGCAGAAGCAGCTATGTCTATCACAACTTGCCTGGACTTCACTCCTTGCCTAGAACTCTGACACCACTCCCTTCCCACCCCCAGCGCCAAGGCACAGGATGGTGCCATCTGAACCACACTCTTATGTCTTTTGTTGACAAACTCAGCAAGTGCTAATGATCCATCCATCGCAGCAGCTGCTTCACAGGGTTCTGTCCCTGCAAGAGAATGATTTCAAAGGATGTGTGGCAATTTACTCCACTTAGAATTCAGGGGCTCCAACACAGCAGCTGCTCCCAACAAACTGCCCTGTTGGGGTGGGGGGGGGGGAGTGGGAGCCCAGCAAAAGAATGAGTTTATGTCCCAGTGTGGAACTGGAAATTTGGGTGTGTCCCCCAGCAGCTCTCCCTGAGTATTCTTCAAACATCAATCCTGTTTGTGTGCCAAGGTGCCATGGCCCCTGCCATCCCTGCTCAACCGCAATGCTGCTTTGTGGAAGGCGACATCACTGGGGTAGCTCCCAGTCATGAGCAAAGAGAACTGTGCCCTGGACCCAGTGGCGTAACTAGGCAAATTGGAGCCCTGGGCAAAACCTGAGTTTGATGCCCCCCTAGGCGCGTGCCCAATGCAACGCACACACCCCCAGTGGCGTATTCAGGCAAACTGGAGTTTGGTGCCACCCAGGGCGCCCCCGACATGTTTCACCCTCCCCCACTGTGACCAAGCAATGATTTTTTACGCCAGGTCGTTTCAAAGTCACCATCACATTATAGAACATGCCCCAACTCACAAATCTGAACATAGCAATAAGCCATGCCACACAACAGAAATAATTTTTGAAAACATTTTTTAAAATGCTTTCAAAATGTTTTATTACTGCTATAAAACATTTTGTAATGGTGTTGTATCCAGTACCCCCAATTGGGGGAAACAGCATCACTTTCAATGTTTCAAGGGAGAATTTGGGCTCCCTAGTTTAAACAAGTGATGCTGGAATCCACCCCCAAACAGCATCATTTTCAATGGTGTTTAAACTAGGGAGCCCAGATTCTCCTTTTAAATCCACCTCAAAGGGAGAATCTGCAACCAACATTGAAAGTGCTGCTATTTTGGGGTTGGTTCGCCCCCACCCGGAAACAGCATCACTTTCAATATTTAAACTATAGGGTCCTCAGATTCTCTCTTTGGAAATCCATGTGTCAAAGGTGGGGGGATTTAAAAGGAAAATTCTGGGGAAATTCTGGAGAAAGGTGCCTGCTGTCAAGGGGGTGCAATTCGTTAAGCTAGCAGCACCAAACTTTCAGGGGTATCTTTAGGAGACTCTCTTTAATGATACCACCCAGGTTTGGTGAAGTTTGGTTCTGGGGGTCCAAAGTTATCAATCCTCAAGGGTGTAGCCCCCATCTCCTATAGCTCCCATTGGAAATAATGGATGATGCGGCACCCTCTTTGGGAGTCCATGGCTTTGGACCCCCTGGACCAAACTTTATAAAACCTGGGTGGTATCAGTAAAAGATTCTCCTGATGATGCCTCCCAGGTTTGGTGAAGTTTGGTTCAGGGGGGCCAAAGTTATCCACCCTCAAAGGTGTAACCTCGTCTCCTATTAGCTCCCATTGGAAACAATGGGGGATGGGGCACCCCCTTTGGGAGCCCATAACTTTGAACTCCCAGAACCAAACCTCACCAAACCTGGGTGATAGCATCAGGAGCGTCTCCCAAAACATCCCTGAAATTATGGTGCTGCTAGCCTAAAAACTGTGCCCTCTGCAGGCCAAAAATGGAAAAAACACTGAAAATACAAAAAATCCCAAAAAAACCTGAAGTTTTTGCGCCCCCCACAGGGCTGCGCCCAGGGCAACTGCCCACTTTGCCCTATGGGAGGAACGCCTCTGCCTGGACCTCAAGCTCTTGTTTTTCTGTCAGTCCACAACTATGCCCTGCCTCCAGAAATGAGGTAACTGTTTGGGGTCTGAAATGGGAGAGGTTAGCCACAGAGCACCAATTTCGCTTTCCCCTTTGGGTGTTGGCTCACCCAGTAGTGCTGAGTGCCCTTTCTGTGCTTGTCCCACTACCTCATTGCTCACTCCAAGTCTACTCGTAGGGAGCTATGAGATAGAGATACATGCTGCACACTCTACTTCGTGAGTTGTGCAGTTTCCTAGGCAGACTTTTTGTAGGGCTGGGGAGTGCCATGATTGGATGCTAGGCATCGGCCTTATCCATCACAGGGAAGGGAAGTGATTGGATGATTTAGCTGAGATCCTAAGCAGCTCCAAGCTTTATGAAAGTATCTGTACCAGTGTGGGGGCGGGGGCAGAGTTGCTTTCACGAGTGCCCATGGACTAAGTCATGTTTTTTGTGATGTAACTTTGCATCTCTAACAGGGAACATTTCCAAACTGAAATGACTTTGTAAGCTGACTAAATTCAGCAACAACCTCAGGCCCATCCGTGACCATACTAGAACAGGCACCTACGCATCTCTTCCACTGACAAACAGCTGCTACAGGGTTGTGATGGCACCTAAGATCAATGGAACGGTGTTGGAGGCCTGCGCCAGTGTAACTGAGCTTTATGCCAGCACATCTACATGATACATCAGCATAAACTTTAGTCAACTCCCTTTGATTGACTCCCCCTGGATTAAATGTGTATTACATAACATTTTTAAATGTAGTTGTTTATAATAATGAGAAATAAAGAAACAAAAGGATACATTAAGTCTCTTTTTCTATTCCAGGGTCAAACAAAAATTGCTTAATGTTCATAAAACTTATCTGCACATTATAAATGATTTCTTTGCATCCTTTGGAAATGTGTTAATTTAATTAATAAATCTGCATTCCCCAAACATGATTATACCAGTCTTTTATAGAAGGTGATACTGTTTTCTTCCAATATGCCGCAATATTCATCTTAGGAACTGTAAGCAAAGTTGAAGCTACCTGACAGTGCACTCCAAAGTGTGGGGCTGAATTTGCCACTGGGAGCTGTGTGGGGCCATGCTGGTGGATTTGCCCTCCCTGGAGCACTTGCATTAGCGGAGGAGTATATCCACCAGTAGGCAGCCACCGTAGTCATTGACAGCAGTGGAACATGGCACCCCAATGTCCCTGTGTCCCCGCCATCACTAGCATAGTGGTGGTATTCCAGAGGCAAGGCTAGGGGAGGAGCCAGTGCTAATCAGCATCTACCCAGCCATTGCCTCTATTACGCCAGGAACCAGGACTCTGGATTTGTGCCATTTTTTTGGTCATGTAAGTCCATTAAGCCCAATGGGGGTTTTTTTGGCAGCAGGGAGGCTTTTTAGTGTTTTGTGCTTCTCCACACTGCTGGAAGGACCCTTGAGAATGATGGTGATGGTGATGGTGATGGTGATGGTGATGGTGATGGTGATGGTGATGGTGATGGTGATGGTGATGGTGATGGTGATGGTGATGGTGATGGTGATGGTGATGGTGATGGTGATGGTGATGGTGATGATTCAACTTGATAGACTGCTCTACCCCCAAAGCACACAGACAATAAATAACAAATTACAAAAGGACAAATCAAATAATTCAGTTAAAATTCAATAAAATACAATAAAATCAGTAGCAACAGTAAAGGCCATTCACAATTTAGTGGATGGCATCCAATCCTACCCCCCCCCCCCCGAAGGGGGCCAGAAAAGTCAGATTTAAGGCAGATGATACACCGGGCATCAAAGAGGGGAGGTAACTCTGCTGCCACCCCCACCCCCCAAAGAAGCCTGGTGGACAGCTCAGTTTTACAGGACCTGCAGAAATCACCAAGGTCCCACAGGGCCCTAACAGCTGGAGAAAGAGCATTCCACTAGGCAGGGGCCAAAGCTGTAAAAGCCCTGGCCCGGGTAGAGGCCAGCCACATCATGGAAGGGTGAGGACCACCAGTAAATTCGCCTCAGTCAAACGGAGAGGTCGGGTTGGGACATATGGGGTAAGGCGGTCTCAAAGATATGAGGGCCCCAGGCCATGAAGGGCCTTAAAGGTCAGCACCAACACCTTGAAGACAATCTGAAACTCCAGTGCAGGTGGTACAGCATGGGGGTGATGTGATCTCTGACTGACCCAAATGTGAGAAGACGGGCTGTAGCATTCTGGACCACCTTCAATTTCTGGATCAGCCTCAAGGGAAGGCCTGCACAGATCAAATTATAGTAGTCAAACCTGGAAGTGACTGTTGCATAGATCACTGTGACCAGGTCGTCTTGGGACAGTTAAGAAGCCAGCCGCCGGGCCCGACAAAGATGGAAAAAAGTGGCCTGGGTTACATGTGCCACCTGGGTCTCCATTGAAAGAGACAAATCCAGGTGGACGCCCAGGTTGCGAGTCGAAGGGGTCGATGCCAAAGCGACCCCCTCTAACACTGGCGACTGAAAATCCCCAATCTCCCCACCCCCCACGGCCCAGTCAAAGGATCTCCATCTTCATTGGATTAAGGTTTAACCTGCTCTGCTTCAACCACCCAGTGACCACCTCAAACAATGCTGTAGAGCTGCAGGGGCAGCAGCTGCCCCCCCTCCATCAACAGAATGAGCTGTCATCAGCATATTGATGGCAGATCAGCCCAAAACTCCGCACTCCCAAGAATGATGGGATACAGTCACCACAGCACCTATCTGGGTGCCTGGCCCTTTGGATGGGACTGCCCATATCGCAAGAAAACACAAATCATTAAGTAGCCGAATAAAGTTGTCTTAAGATCCAGGGGCATCATGTTAATACATAACGTATCATTAGTAAGCAGAATCACATTTTGTCAAAAAATATTTTAGGTCACGCTCAGAACAACAATCAAATCTACATATTGCAAACCACATCTACAACATACATCTAATACATTTCTATACACAATAGCTAATGTGTGCAGTATATGATACCACTGTAGCTGTACTTTAGAACAGTTTTCTGTTACTCATGAAGATTAACTTTGGGGTAAGATTTCCCCAGATCTATTTCCATTACTATGAATCCACACTGATCTGTAGATCTTTCTCCTATTTATTTACATCACCGAGAGAAGTGGTATTTAAGTATGCTAATAATGAATAAACCTGAGCTATCACTCCATTAGAAATATGATGGTTACTAATTATTCTTTTAAAAATACTGGGTTGTACAATTTTCTCATAATTTAACATTTGCTGAATACGCAATAGCTTTTCTAACACATCCAACATGTTCATTTCTAATTCACCCAGAAACATGTATGATGAGGTTTCACAACCACCTCATGTCCTATCTTTGTCTATCTGTGCTCTCTAAATAGCAATTATGAGACCCCTTACCCAGCCTTACTTCCCGCCATACTCTCCTCAGATCTCTGCTTCTCTATGCATACCTAAAACCTTTCCCTCAGGGGTCTGCAACCTGCGGCTTTCCAGATGTTCATGGACTACAATTCCCATCAGCCCTTGCCAGCATGGCCAATTGGCTTCTGACAAACTTCTGACAAACTTCTGACAAAATGTATGTGTATAGATTGATGTGTCGATCTTTCTCTTAGGTCTGCTTGGGGATAGGGAAGGCTCAAGACATAGCAACAAAAGTGGGAGAAATTTTCAATGCTCAGCGGTGTCAGATGAACAGTGAACAGAGGTCAGCTGCTTAGTTGTACATAGAATGAATATTTATGTGTTTTTGTACAATTAGCCTTTAATTTATAGAATACAGAAAGTATAGTGTTCATTACCAGATGTGCATATTCCATAAATTTCAGCTTGTCCAGTCTTGCACATTTAGAGTGAATAAATAAACCTGGCACTTTAAATATGTTTTCTTATTCTTACTAAAATCTTTTTTTTAAAAAAAAAAAAATTCCCTTATCCTCTTCAGTTATCTAATCACACCTTTCCAAAACTAGGGCAAAACATCCAAAAGCTTGCTGGAATTAGACTTTGGGAAGTATTTAGGACCAGCCGATGCTGTGACTTGAAGAGCAGCCACCAAGTACACATGATTAAATGCAGTCTTGATCCAACAATCATGTTGGGAGGGTTATTGCTTCGATGTCATGATGGGAAAAGATATTCTCTGCAAACAATGAGTCCAAGCCATTTAGCCAAAGGCATATTTTCACAACTCCCCCTCTGAGCCTTTTTTTATTCAATAACTCAAACAGCTTAATAATATATGTATAAGCCAGTCAGCATCTTTCTCTTCCCAGAAGTCCTCCAGGTTAATTAGCATACCTGAAGAGCCCCCTTCCAAGCTTCCAAGCTTCCTCTTGCCGACCGTATCTCTGTTCTCCAACTTCCTTGCTAGT